>NC_090382.1:120507657-121187716 GCF_036365525.1 Heterodontus francisci
AGACAAAAGACCTTCTACTTCCAAACCTATCTTGTGAACAGTTCTGGCCTCTTGAGCATTTCCTGATTTTAACCACTCCACCACTAGTGGCCGTACCTTCAACTGCCTGGGCCCTAAGCTCTGGAATTCTCTCCCTAAATATCTCTGTCACTCGATCTCAATTTCCTCCCTTAAGACATTCCTGAAAACCTATCTCTTTAACCAAGCCTTTGGTCATCTAATCTAATATCTCTATATGTGGCTTGGTGTCAAATTTTAATTGATGATTCTCCTGTGCGGTGCTTTGGGATGTTTTACTGAATTAAAGGCGCTATATAAGTGCAAGCTCTTGTTGTTGAATAGGTTCTTGTGGTGGGTACTGGACAGCACTCAGTACCTGTCAGCATGAGTTAATATACACAAGAGTGCAGGAGAGGTAACAACAGGGAAATTCATTTCAAAAAAGTGTTAAATTCCCTAAAATATCTTAATCCTAATAAAACTTGAATCAACGGTAATCTCAAACTTAGTATGAATATTTTAATCTGTCACTTGAAATAAATGCAAAGAAAAGTGTTCAAATCTACTGAAAGATAAACAGGTTTATTTCTGCTCAGAGCTTGATTATAAGTTTTATGGCATAATTCAGTCACAATGTAGAATTTCAACATTGAGTACTACTGAAAATAGAGACATGTTGTCGAAGCTTTTCGTCTTGCACTCATCAGGACAACCGCAAGAATAACCAATGTAAGGGAAAACAACAACTTATGCTACATGAGAAAACAGTGCTGATTGATTGGCAAGTGAACTCAGATTGGTAGAGGCCTTGCCATGGTGAATGCACCAGTTAACGGTGACTGACAGTTAACTGCCAAGCTTTGTTTAAAAGATAATCCAGGCAGCTTGACTCTGATTGGTCAAGGTATTGCCCTGAGGAATGAGCCAGTGAACAGCTGTCACTTATTTTGTTCGGCTGAAACAGGCGTAATGTTTGTACATATTCTTTCTGTTTGCAAACAACAGGGACCTGTGTATTAATAAATGTAGCTTCCAGTACGCGCAAATGTGCCACACTGCGAGCCCTACTGACAATCTTAATTTTTTTAATATGCATTCAGGGATGTGGGCGTCACTGGCTAGGCCAGCATTTATTGCCCATCCCCAATTGCCCTTGAGAAGGTGGTGGTGAGCTGCCTTCTTGAACCACTGTAGTCCATGTGGGGTAAGTACACCCACAGTGCTGTTAGGAAGGGAGTTCCAGGAATTTGACCCAGCAACAGTGAAGGAACGGCGATATAGTTCCAAGTCAGGATGGTGTGTGACTTGGAGGGGAAGTTACAGGTGGTGCTGTTCCCATGCATTTGCTGCCCTTGTCCTTCTAGTTGGTAGAGGTTGCGAGTTTGGAAGGTGCTGTCTAAGGAGCCTTGGTGCATTGCTGCAGTGCATCTTGTAGATGGTACACACTGCTGCCACTGTGCTTCGGTGGTGCAGGGAGTGAATGTTTGTAGATGGTGTGCCAATCAAGTGGGCTGCTTTGTCCTGGATGGTGTCGAGCTTCTTGAGTGTTGTTGGAGCTGCACCCATCCAGGCAAGTGGAGAGTATTCCATCACACTCCTGACTTGTGCCTTGTAGATAGTGGACAGGCTTTGGGGAGTCAGGAGGTGAGTTAATCGCCGCAGAATTCCCAGCCTCTGACCTGCTCTTGTAGCCACGGTATTTATATGGCTACTCCAGTTCAGTTTCTGGTCAATGGTAGCCCCTAGGATGTTGATCGTGGGGGATTCAGCGATGGTAATGCTGTTGAATGTCAAGGGGAGATGTTTAGATTCTCTCTTGTTGGAGATGGTCATTGCCTGGCACTTGTGTGGTGCGAATGTTACTTGCCACTTATCAGCCCAAGCCTGGATATTGTCCAGGTCTTGCTGCATTTCTACACGGACTGCTTCAGTATCTGAGGAGTCACGAATGGTGCTGAACATTGTGCAATCATCAGCAAACATTCCCACTTCTGACCTTATGATTGAAGATAGGTTATTGATGAAGCAGCTGAAGATGGTTGGGCCTAGGACACTACCCTGAGGAACACCTGCAGTGATGTCCTGGAGCTCAGATGATTGACCAACAACCACAACCATCTTCCTTTGCGCTAGGTATGACTTCAACCAGCGGAGGGTTTTCCCACTGATTCCCATTGACCTCAGTTTTGCTAGGGCTCCTTGATGCCATACTCGGTCAAATGCTGCCTTGATGTCAAGGACAGTCACTCTCACCTCACCTCTTGAGTTCAGCTCTTTTGTCCATGTTTGAGCCAAGGCTGTAATGAGGTCAGGAGCTGAGTGGCCCTGGCGGAACCTAAGCTGAGCATCACTGGGCAGGTTATTGCTAAGCAAGTGCCTCTTGATGGCACTGTTGATGACACCTTCCATCACTTTACTGATGATTGAGAGTAGGCTAATGGGGCGGTAGTTGGCCGGGTTGGACTTGTCCTGCTTTTTGTATACAGGACATACCTGGGCAATTTTCCACATTGCAGGCTAGATGCCAGTGTTGCAGCTGTACTGGAACAGCTTGGCTAGGGGTGCGGCAAGTTCTGGAGTACAGGTCTTCAGTACTATTGCTGGAATATTGTCAGGGCCCATAGCTTTTGCAGTATCCAGTGCTTCAGTCGTTTCTTGATATCACGTGGAGTGAATCGAATTTGCTGAAGTCTGGCATCTGTGATGCTGGGGAATTCAGGAGGAGGCCGAGATGGATCATCAACTCGGCACTTCTGGCTGAAGATTGTTGCAAATGCTTCAGCCTTATCTTTCGCACTGATGTGCTGGGCTCCCCCATCACTGAGGATGGGGATATTTGTGGAGCCACCTCCTCCAGTTAGTTGTTTAATTGTTCACCACCATTCACGGCTGGATGTGTCAGGACTGCAGAGCTTAGATCTGATGCGTTGCTTATGGGATCGCTTAGCTCTGTCTATCGTATGCTGCTATCGCAGTTTGGCACACAGATAGTTCTGTGTTGTAGCTTCACCAGGTTGACACCTCATTTTGAGGTATGCCTGGTGCTGCTCCTGGCATGCGCTCCTGCACTCTTCATTGAACCAGGGTTGGTCTCCTGGCTTGATGGTAATGGTAGAGTGGGGGATATGCCGGGCCATGAGGTTACAGATTGTGGTTGAGTACAATTCTGCTGCTGCTGATGGCCCACAGCGTCTCATGGATGCCCAGTTTTGCATTGCTAGATCTGTTCAAAATCTATCCCATTTAGCAAGGTGATAGTGCCACACAACATGATGGACGGTATCCTCAATGTGAAGGCGGGACTTCGTCTCCACAACGACTGTACGGTGGTCACTCCTACCAATACAGTCATGGACAGAAGCATCTGCGGCAGGCAGATTGGTGAGGACGAGGTCAAGTATATTTTTCCCTCGTGTTGGTTCCCTCACCACCTGCCACAGACCCATTCTTGCAGATTTGTCCTTTAGGACTCGGCCAGCTCGGTCAGTAGTGGTGCTTCCGAGCCACTCTTGGTGATGGACATTGAAGTCCCCCACCCAGAGTACATTTTGTGCCTTTGCCACCCTCAGTGCTTCCTCCAATTGGTGTTCAACATGGAGGAGTACTGAGTCATCAGCTGAGGGAGGGCGGTAGGTGGTAATCAGTAGGAAGTCACCTTGCCCATGTTTGACCTGATGCCATGAGACTTCATGGGGTCTAAAGTCGATGTTGAGGACTCCCAGGGCAACTCCCTCCCGACTGTATACCACTGTGCCACCACCTCTGGTGGGTCTGTCCTGCCGGTGGGGCAGGACATATCCGGGGATAGTGATGGCAGTGTCTGGGACATTGTCTGTAAGGTATGATTCTGTGAGTATGACTATGTCAGGCTGTTGCTTGACTAGTCTGTGGGACAGCTCTCCCAACTTTGGCACAAGCCCCCAGTTGTTAGTAAGGAGAACTTTGCAGGATCGACAGGGCTGGGTTTGCCGTTGTCGTTTCCGGTGCCTAGGTCGATGCCGGGTGGTCCGTCTGGTTTCATTCCTTTTTATTGACTTTGTAGCGGTTAGGTACAACTGAGTGGCTTGTTAGGCCATTTCAGAGGGCATGTAAGAGTTAACCACATTGCTGTGGGTCTGGAGTCACATGTCGGCCAGCAGATTTCCTTCCCTAAAGGACATTAGTTGTCAATGTAATTCTTAGCACACTGTGGATTATTTAGCATTAGCTTTTCAGTATTATGCTGACTCACTGCTAATATGGGTTAGAATTTGGCCTAAAGTTCCCTTTGTCTATCTGAGCTGTCAGGAGAGCAAGGAAGAGGATTGGATTTTAATTATGGGGATGCAGGGACAAGTATTCCCAGCCCCCTAAGATCGTTTTATTTCTTTAAGCATTAACTAGCTCTAGAGCTAGGGAAAGGGGCAGCTTTTATTCGTCGAATTACATAGAATGTACAGCCAGAAACAAGCCATTTGGCCCCACTGATCTATGCCAGTGTATATGCTCCACACGAGCGTCCCCCGACCCCTCTATTTTTAATTCTATCCTGGGATGTGAGCATCACTGCAAGGCCAGTATTTATTGCCCATCTCTAGTTGCCCTTGAGAAGGTTGTGGTGAGCTGCCTTTTTGAATCGCTGCAGTCCTTTGACTTTTCTGTGCAGTTTCTCTTCATTTCACCCTATCAACATAGCCTTCGACTCCTTTCTCCCTCATGTGTTTATTTAGCTTCCCCTGGAATGCATTGACAATATTTGCCTCAACTATTCCTTATAGCAGTCTATTCTCACCACTCTCTGGGTAAAGAAGTTTCTCCTGAATTCCATATTTGGTCGCTGTGTTATCCTTTAGCAACTTGTTTTAGTCTCCCCACAAGTGGAAACATCTTCTCTAATGCCTTTCATAATCTTCATCTATCAGGTCACCCTCAGTTTTCATTTTTCTAGAATAAAGAGCCTCAAACTGTTCATTCCAGTTTCAGCTGTGTTCAGACTGGATCTGTCCCGGTGATTCGATCATGGACATATATCCTGCTGGGGAAACACATCCAGGAAAGTTGTTCTTCATCTGATTTGTGCTTCTTGTTCCTCGAGAGTTCCAATATGATATTCAACAGATTTCTTCTTCTTTCCTGTAATCTCACTGTGTTCAAATTAAAGTAACTTGTGCTACCTCCGACTCTTAATCCATTCTTTCCCAGGACATCACAGTTCTGTGACTCCTTTCCTCATTTAATCAACCCTCGCCTTTACAATCTATAAACTTCAAAATATATGCTTTGTGTCAACTAATCACCACTTCCTTCTTGATGTCAACTTCAACCTTGATAGGAGTTTTGTGATGTGCGCCTTGGCCCTTTATCGAGGTTTCTCAATGCAACATCAAGGCCGAAATCCTGTACTGTTATGAGCCACACTGCCTGGTTCTGATTGTTACGAGACACACTGCCTGGTTCTGACTGTTACGAGCCACACTGCCGGGTTCTGACTGTTACGAGACACACTGCCTGGTTCTGATTGTTACGAGACATACTGCCTGGTTCTGACTGTTACGAGACACACTGCCTGGTTCTGATTGTTACGAGACATACTGCCTGGTTCTGACTGTTACGAGCCACACTGCCGGGTTCTGACTGTTACGAGCCACACTGCCGGGTTCTGACTGTTACGAGACACACTGCCGGGTTCTGACTGTTACGAGACACACTGCCTGGTTCTGATTGTTACGAGACACACTGCCTGGTTCTGACTGTTATGAGCCACACTGCCGGGTTCTGACTGTTACGAGCCACACTGCCGGGTTCTGACTGTTACGAGACACACTGCCGGGTTCTGACTGTTACGAGACACACTGCCTGGTTCTGATTGTTACGAGACACACTGCCGGGTTCTGACTGTTACGAGACACACTGCCTGGTTCTGATTGTTACGAGCCACACTGCCGGGTTCTGACTGTTACGAGCCACACATCTGGGTTCTGACTGTTACGAGACACACTGCCTAGTTCTGACTTTCAGAGCCAGCACTGAGTTGCAGGAGACATGGAAAATGAGATGTTCACTATTGATTATGAAACCTGCTGGGAAAGCAGAAAGCAGTAGATTTGAAGAAAATTTGCAAAAAAAAAATCTAAATAAGTGTCTGTGAACAGAGAATGGAACCACTTTTCTTAATGAAACACCTTTTCACTTTCACTCTGTCCTCAGCTTGAGATCTCTTCTTAGAAACAAATTAGAAAGGTGAACTTTTGGTGAATTATTTATGAGTAAAAAATGGTGGCTTCATTTAATGAGCTGATTTTCTGGATTTGAACTTGCTGTAAATGAATTAATTCATTTAGGCCTGGAAAATTCTAACAAGTCTCAACACCAAGGGGAGGGAAAACAATCAGAGATGTTTGCCTTTGCTTGGACTCGGAGTTGGCAGTCTCGTCAGCAGATTTAAATTGCCCACATTCTGGGGAGACATCATTAGTTACCATGGTTTCCATCATGTTGGAAACAGGGTTTTCTGACCTACATACATGGATGTGAAGTTGTTGATAACTTGCTCATTGAGCAAGTCCACAGCGCACAGGTGCAGTGCACATTATTCCTGCTCTCTCATTGTTCGATTAAGTCAGTATCTAAGCTTGACTCAAAAGCAATCACTGGCACAGTCAAATCCTGGAGGCATAGAGTTATACAGCACAGAAACAGGCCCTTCGGCCCATCATGTCCATGCCGGAAGCAGATTCAATAATAACTTTCAAATGGGAGTTTGCTAGATATTGAAATGGAAACATTGCAGGGCTCTGGGAAAAGGATGGGGATGGAAAACTGGCAAAACCTTTCCAAGAGTTGGCACAGGCATGATGGGGTGATCTCATTCTCTGCTGTATTATTCTCTGATTCCACTATCAGCTTTTTTTAATAGTTTAGTCAAAGACGTTACCACGATTGCAAGTGTCCGGCATCTCCAGCTAAGAGTATTATACAGTTAGAGTCATAGAGAGATACAGCACTGAAACAGGTCTTCGGCCCAACGAGTCCATGCCGACCAACAACAGGTGATAGGGAATATGGGATTACTGTAGGGTTAGTATAAATGGGTGGTTGTTGGTCGGCACAGACTCGGTGGGCCGAAGGGCCTGTTTCAGTGCTGTATCTCTAAGTAAATAAAAATAAAAACCCATTTATACTAATCCTACATTAATCCCATTTTACCTCTCACATCCCCACCTTCCCTCAATTCTCTTACCACCTACTTACACTAGGGGCAATTTTTTTTGCAATGGCCAATTTATCTATCAACACGCAAGTCTTTGGCATGTGGGAGGAAACTGGAGCACCCGGAGGAAACCCACGCAGACACAGGGAGAACTTGCAAACTCCACACAGGCAGTACCCAGAATTGAACCCGGGTCGCTGGAGCTGTGAGGCTGCGGTGCTAACCATACATCTGGTCATTATCATTCATTGACAAGATGAGGATAATCTCTTGGGTCAATGGGGCAAGGAGAGGAAGGGAGAATGATGAGTAATTCGGCAGCTTTTGGGACCTATGGCAGTTTAGAAGGGTGATGAAATGATGGAGCCTGTCTGTTTGAGTTTGCTGTGTTGGAGGCTGGGGGATAAGCACATGAGTTGTGAAGTGGGGGGAGGACTGGCTGAGAATACAGCCTGTAGGAAGGCTTCCCTAGCTCTTGCACCTTTCCCAACTTCAGGTACAGTCTGTACATCACTTATATCTTTAATCAATGTGCACTCAAAAAGATTGAAGATTAAGCTGTTTCAATTAACGTGAAGTAGTGAAAATTATTCTCAATCAGTGAGACTTGAATGAAAATATGAATCATTAATTGATGCATTTTTTAAAGGGGCAATGCTGTTGAGGAATGATATCCTATTGCAATGTCTTTATGTAGGAGGAGACCAAGTATTTGATTGATGGTATTGTTTTATTATTGTGTTACTGTCTATATCTGGGCTACTGTTTTCATGTTCTTATCATCATTTCAGTGATCTACTGCAGCATGAACGTAGTCTTTCACTCTAGTATTGGCCTTTATAGCCACTCCAGGCACTGCTGCACAAACCACTGACCACCTCCAGGCGCTTACCCATTGTCTCTCGAAATAAGGAGGCCAAAGAAGAGAAGAAGAAGAAGAAGAAGAACTGCAGCATGAACGTACAATGATTCTGTTGCATTTTCATCAAGCTCTTCCTTCCTGGCTATTCCAGCAATTGGTCGTACTTGACAAATCCCTCATACAGTGACATTACCCTTTTAAGGACTGAGATTATAGTTTATTATAAAATGAATTTATGCTACTTTTCTGCTTGCCAATGTTTCTCCTTTCATGTCTTGCTACTGATGCAGAGGCTGAGAGCTCAGACTCTTCTCTTCATTGTGGATCCAACACAGTACCCTCTCGAATCCAGAGGTTCGACAAACAGCTCACTATCCCTATTCAAGATATTACAGAAATCTGAATTCAACCCAGGATTACAGGCAAAGAAAAGGGATAGGAGTAGCAGTTGGCCATCTGGTCCTCGAGCCGCTTTGCCATTCAATATGATCATGGCTGACCTTTGACTTCAACTCCATCTGCTCACCTGATCCTCAGATCTCTTGATTCTCTCTGGCATTTGTAAAGTATCCTTCATGACCTGAGGACATCCCAAAACACTTTACAGCCAATGAAATACTTCTGAAGTGTAGTCACTGTTGTAATGTAGGAAACACAGCAGCCAATTAGTGCACACAAAGACCCTACAAACAGCAATGTGAGAATGACCCGATCATCTGTTTTAATGATGTTGGTTGAGGGATAAATATTGGCCCCGGGACCCCCTGCTCTTTAATATCACCATACGAAAGGAGGGGAAGATTAGAATTTTTTTGCACAGCAGATTTTGAGCTATTAAGATAGAGCTTCTATGATAACATAAAAAGGAAGTTAGATAAGGATTTGAAAATGAAGGGTCAGGGAAGTGGGATTAGAGTAGAGAACTCAATTCGGAGAGCTAGCATAGACATGGGTAGAATGGACTGAATGGCCTCTCTGCCTGTACTGTAATGTCAGTGAACGAATAATAAATATCAGTGCAAGTGTCCACGAGGCCCAGCATCAGCAAAGGGAAGGTTTCTGAGGAGGTTACAGCCAGTATCTGAGCAGAAAGAATGAGTTGACATTTCGGATAGGATTCTTCACTGGACAATTTATTTCATTTTGGATTTTCAGCACTTGCAGTTTTTTTTCCTATCTTTTGAATCATGCTGCCGGAGAGATTATGAAAGGGTTTGATAGAGTACATGTAGACACAATTGGCTCAATTTTATGAGCCCTCCGGCGTGGGGGTTTTGGCGGGGGGAGCTCGGAAAATTCTTCCAGGAGAGACCGGCCATGACCCCCGCACTGGGAAGGCTCCGCCGCATTTTACCAGCAGCGGCGAGGGCTAGGTGCGGACCCCCTGCCGCCTGCCGCCCAGTGGCAGAGCCTTCATTTGCATATTATAATGAATGCAACTAAATGTTAAATAACTTACCTGCAGCCGTTTCACGGTGATATTCTGGCAGGTGGCTGGAAATCCTGTGCCTTCTGAGCCCGTTTGGAGAACCGAGTGGAGACACTGGTGGGGAGGGGCGAGAAGTGTAATTCTCAAGACAGGGAGAACTATTGTTGTTGGTTGTGTGGATGATGGGAAGGGGTTGAGGGTCAAATGGATCACTTTATGGTTGGCAAGATATAACGAGTGGTGTGCCACAGGGATCAGTGCTGGGGCCTCAACTTTTTACAATTTATTTAAATGACTTGGATGAAGGGACCTTGTATGGTTGCTAAATTTGCTGATGACACAAAGATAGGTAGGAAAGTCACTTGTGAAGAGGACATAAAGAGGCTACAAAGAGATATAGATAGGAAAAGTGAGTGGGCAAACACCTGGCAAATGGCATAAAATGTGGGAAAGTGGGAAATTGTACACCTTGGCAGGAAGAATAAAAAGGAAGCATATTATCTAAATGGTGAGAGATTGCAGAACTCTGAGATGCAGAAGGATCTGGGTGTCCTAGTGCATGAATCGCAAAAGGTTAGTATGCAGGGACAGCACATAATTAGGAAAGCTAATAGAATGTTATCGTTTATCGTGAGGGGAATTGAAGACAAAAGTAGGGAGGTTATGCTTCAGTTATACAGGGCATTGGTGAGACCACATTTGGAGTACTGTGTACAGTCCTCGTCTCCTTGGATTAGTACTTGGAACTATGATGTTGTTGCTATTACAGAGACTTGGTTGAGGGAAAGACAGGATTGGCAGCTAAATGTTCCATGATTTAGAAGCTTCAGGTAGGATAGAGGGGGATGTAAAAGGGGTGGGGGAGTTGCATTACTTTTTAAGGAGAATATCACAGCTGTACTGTGGGAGGACACCTCGGAGGGGTCATGCAGCGAGGCAATATGGGTGGAGCTCAGGAATAGGAAGGGTGCAGTCACGATGTTGGGGGTTTTCGACAGGCCTCCCAACAGCCAGCGGGAGTTAGAGGAGCAGATATGTAGACAGATTTTGGAAAGATGTAAAGGTAACAGGGTTGTAGTGGTGGGTGATTTTAACTTCCCCCATATTGACTGGGACTCACTTAGTGCTAGGGGTTTGGATGGGGCAGAATTTGTAAGGAGCATCCAGGAGGGCTTCTTGAAACAATATGTAGATAGTCTAACTAGGGATGGGGCTGTACTGGACCTGGTATTGGGGAATGAGCCCGACCAGGTGGTCAAAGTTTCAGTCAGGGAGCATTTCGGGAACAGTGACCATAATTCCATAAGTTTTAAGGTACTTGTGGATAAGGATAAGAGTAGTCCTCGGGTGAAGGTGCTAAATTGGGGGAAGGCTAATTATGACAATATTAGGCAGGAACTGAAGAATTTAGATGGGGGGGACGGCTGTTTGAGGGTAAATCAACATCTGACATGTGGGAGTCTTTCTAATGTCAGTTGATTAGAATCCAGGACCGGCATGTTCCTGTGAGGAAGAAGGATAAGTTTGGCAAGTTTCGGGAACCTTGGATAATGCGGGATATTGTGAACCTAGTCAAAAAGAAAAAGGAAGCATTTGTAAGGGCTGGAAGGCTAGGAACAGATGAATCCCTTGAGGAATATAAAGACAGTAGAAAGGAACTTAAGCAAGGAGTCAGGAGGGCTAAAAGGGGTCATGAAAAGTCATTGGCTAACAGGATTAAGGAAAATCCCAAGGCTTTTTATACATATATAAAGAGCAAGAGGATAACTAGGGAAAGGGTTGGCCCGCTCAAGGACAGAGAAGGGAATCTATGTGTGGAGCCAGAGGAAATGGGCAAGGTACTAAATGAGTACTTTGCATCAGTATTCACCAAAGAGAAGGACTTGGTGGATGATGAGCCAAGGGAAGGGAGTGTAGATAGTCTCATTCATCTCATTATCGAAAAGGAGGAGGTGTGGGGTGTCTTGCAAAGCATGAGGGTAGATAAGTCCCCAGGGCCTGATGGGATCTACCCCAGAATACTAAGGGAGGCAAGGGACGAAATTGCTGGGGCCTTGACAGAAATCTTTGCATCCTCATTGGCTATAGGTGAGGTCCCAGAGGACTGGAAAATAGGCAATGTTGTTCCTTTGTTTAAGAAGGGTAGCAAGAAACTCCAGAAAATTATAGGCCGGTGAACCTTACATCAGTGGTAGGGAAATTATTAGAGAGGATTCTTCGGGACAGCATTTACTCCCATTTGGAAACAAACGAGCTTATTAGTGAGAGGCAGCATGGTTTTGTGAAGGGGCGATCGTGTGTCACTAGTTTGATTGAGTTTTTTGAAGAAGTGACAAAGATGATTGATGAAGGAAGGGCAGTGGATGTTATCTGTATGGACTTCAGTAAAGCCTTTGACAAGGTCCCTCCTGGCAGACTGGTACAAAAGGTGAAGTCACACAGGATCAGAGGTGAGCTGGCAAGATGGATACAGAACTGGCTCTGTCATAGAAGACAGAGGGTAACAGTGGAAGGGTGCTTTTCTGAATGGAGGGATGTGACCAGTGGTGTTCCGCAGGGATCAGTGCTGGGACCTTTGCTGTTTGTAGTATATATAAATGATTTGGAGGAAAATGTAGCTGGTCTGATTAGTAAGTTCGCGGACGACACAAAGGTTGGTGGAGTTGCAGATAGTGATGAGGATTGTCAGAGGATACAGCAGGATATAGATCCGTTGAAGACTTGGGCGGAGAAATGGCAAATGGAGTTTAATCCGGACAAATGTGAGGTCATGCATTTTGGAAGATCTAATGCAGGTGGGAAGTATACAGTAAATGGCAGAACCCTTAGGAGTATTGACAGGCGGAGAGATCTGGGCGTACAGGTCCACAGGTCACTGAAAGTGGCATCGCAGGTGGATAAGGTAGTCAAGAAGGCATACGGCATGCTTTCCTTCATCGGTCGGGGCATAGAGTATAAAAATTGGCAAGTCATGCTGCAGCTGTACAGAACTTTAGTTAGGCCACACTTAGAATATTGCATGCAATTCTGGTTGCCACACTACCAGAAGGATGTGGAGGCTTTGGAGAGGGTACAGAAGAGGTTTACCAGGATGTTGCCTGGTCTGGAGGGCATTAGCTATGAGGAGAGGTTGGATAAACTCAGATTGTTTTCACTGGAACGATGGAGGTGGAGGGGCGACATGATAGAGGTTTACAAAGTTATGAGCGGCCTGGACAGAGTGGATAGTCAGAAGCTTTTTCCCAGGGTGGAAGAGTCAGTTTCTAGGGGACATAGGTTTAAGGTGAGAGGGGCAAAGTTTAGAGGGGATGTGCGAGGCAAGTTCTTTACGCAGAGGGTGGTGAGTGCCTGGACCCTGCTGCCGGGGGAGGTGGTGGAAGCAAATACGATAGAGACGTTTAAGAGACATCTTGACAAATACATGAATAGGATGGGAATAGAGGGATACGGTTCCCGGAAGTGCAGAAGGTTTTAGTTTCAGCAGGCATCAAGATCGGCACAGGCTTGGAGGGCCGAATGGCCTGTTCCTGCTGTACTGTTCTTTGTTCTTTGTTCTTATTTAAGGAATGATGTAAATGTGTTGGAGGCAGTACAGAGAAGGTTTAGTAGACTAACACCTAGAATGGGTGGGTTGTCTTATGAGGAAAGATTGGACAGGCTAGGCTTGTATCTGCTGGAATTTAGAAGAGTAAGAGGTGACTTGATTGAAACATATAAGATCCTGAAGGATCTTGACAGGGTGGATGTGGAAAGGATGTTTCCCATTGTGGGAGAATCTAGAACTAGGGGTCACTGTTTAAAAATAAGGGATCGCCCATTTAAGACAGAGACGAGGAGAACAATTTTCTCTCAGAGGTTTGTGAGTCTTTGGAATTCTCTTCCTCAAAAGGCAGTGGAAGCAGAGTCTTTGAATATTTGTAACACAGAGATAGATAGATTCTTGATAAGCAAGGGGGTGGAAGGTTATCGGGGGTAGGCGGAAATGTGGAGTAATCAGTTCAGCCATGAACTTGTTGAATGGCGGAGCAGGCTCGAGGGGCCGAGCGGTCTACTCCTGCTCCTGATTCATATGTTCGTGTGTTCATAAAGGTGCTGAAGTCAGGGGGGGGAAGTTTAGAACATCAAAAGGTGTTTTTTTGGGGGGGATATGTCAAATTATTAAATGAAGACTCAGTGGGGGGGTGGGGATGGGAGAGGGGAATCACAGTAAAATTAAAAGTATTTTGCAGTTTTCTTTGAAACAGGACCTTTAAAAATTTAATTGAGACTGAAGGGCCTGAAGCCCTTTAAGAATGGCGCCGCGCCTGCGTGGTGGCACCAGACACGGTTGCCAGGGACTGAGTGGCCATCCCCTCTACGTCATCGGGGGCAGCCATTTCGCCCCCTTCAATTAAATGAGCCCCCCAGGTGAATTATTGCGGGGGCTCAGTGACGGCGCATGCTGCAGGAAGACCAGCCAGATCGGAGCGAGCCACCGTGATTTTGTGGCGCACTCTTCAATTTCAGCCCAATGTTTCTACTTGTGGAGGAGGCCAGGACTAGGGTCTATCAATATAAGATAGTCACTAATAAATCCTGTAAGGAATTCAGGAAAAAACCTCTTTCCTCAGACAGTGATTAGAATGTGAAACTCGTCACCACAGGAATAGTATAAATGCATTTAAGGGAAACCTGGATAAACATATCAGGGAGAAAAAAATAGAAGTTTATGCTGATAGGGTGAGATGAAGTAGGATTGGAGGAGGCTCATGTGGAGCATAAACACCAGCATAGACCCGTTGGGCCGAATGGCCTGTTTCTGTGCTGTAAATAGATGTAATACTGTGTAATTTTCTAAATTCTAAACTTCAATTCTAAAAGTGTCATGGAATTGTGTCACAATTAACCTCACAATTACTGATTCAAATGACATCATCAACGTTTTGGTTCTAAATGTACTGAACAATGTTACAGAATTTGAAGAAAATGTCCTAATTATCACACATACAGTAGAGGAGATATCGGTGTATCAACTCACAGTCTGGCTGGACATGGAAGAGTATTTTGTAAGACACAGTGTAATGTAGAACAATGCTGGCAGTGTTTTGAGAAGCAGTGGTGCTGCATTATTTCCCAAAATATTCTGCTTGTTCAGAGCCATAGATACAATTGGCAATTCCACAGTATAGATGACACATGTTCATAGGGAAAATGTTAGAAGCTATTATTAGAGATGTTATAACAGGGCATTTAGAAAAATTCAAGGTAATCAGGCAGAGTCAACATGGTTTTGTGAAAGGGAAATCATGTTTAACCAATTTATTGGAGTTCTTTGAGGGAGTTGCATGTGCTGTGGATAAAGGGGAACTGGTGGATGTATTGTACTTAGATTTCCAGAATGCATTTGATAAGGTGCCACTTCAAAGGTTATTGCAGAAAATAAAAGCTCATGGTGTAGGGGGTAACATACTGGCACAGATAGAAGATTGGTTAGCTCACAGGCAAACAGAGAGTAGGCATAAATGGGTCATTTTCTGGTTGGCAAGATGCAACGAGTAGTATGCCACATGGATCTGTGCTGGGGCCTCAACTTTTTACTATATATTTAAACGACTCAGATGAAGGGACCGAAGGTATGGTTGCTAAATTTGCGATGACACAAAGATAGGTAGGAAAGTAACTTGTGAAGAGGACATAACGGAGCTACAAAGAGATATAGATAGGTTAAGTGAGTGGGCAAAGATCTGGCAAATAGAGTATAATGTCAGAAAGTGTGAAATTGTCCACTTTGACAGGAAGAATAAAAAAGAAGCATATTATCTAAATGGTGAGAGATTGCAGAGCTCTGAAATGCAGAGGGATCTGGGTGTCCTAGTGTATGAATCGCAAAAGGTTAGTATGCAGGTACAGCACATAATTAGGCTAACAGAATGTTATCAGAATTGAATACAAAAGTAGGGAGGTTATGCTTCAGCTATACAGGGCATTGGTGAGACCACATCTGGAGTACTGTGTACAGTACTGGTCTCCTTATTTAAGGAAGGATGTAAATGCATTGGAGGCGGTACAGAGAAGGTTTATTAGACTAACACCTAGAATGGGTGGGCTGTCTTATGAGGAAAGATTAGACAGGCTAGGTTTGTATCTGCTAGAATTTAGAAGAGTAAGAGGCGACTTGATTGAAACATATAAGATCCTGAGGGGTCTTGACAGGGTGGATGTGGAATCTAGAACTAGGGGTCACTGTTTAAAAGTAAGTGGTCACCCATTTAAGACAGAGATGAGGAGAAACTTTTTCTCTCAGAGGTTCGTGAGTCGACGTTTAAGAGGCATCTTGACAAATACATGAATAGGATGGGAATAGAGGGATACGGTCCCCGGAAGTGCAGAAGGTTTTAGTTTAGACAGGCATCAAGATCGGCGCAGGCTTGGAGGGCCGAATGGCCTGTTCCTGTGCTGTACTGTTCTTTGTTCTTTGTTCTTTGAGTCTTTGGAATTCTCTTCCTCAAAAGGTGGTGGAAGCAGAGTCTTTGAATATTTTTAAGACAGAGGTGGATAGATTCTTGATAAGCAAGGGGGTAGAAGGTCATCTGGGGTAGGTGGAAATGTGGAGTAATCAGTTCAGCCATGAACTTATTGAATGGCGGAGCAGGCTCGAGGGGCCGAGTGGTCTACTCCTGCTCCTAATTCCTATGTTCATATGTTTGCACATGTGCAAATGGAAGCTGAGTATCCTCGCTTATTAATTTTTGTTTCACAGTCACAGAATCTTGGTGTTGGGAGAACTGATTCAGTGGAAGCACTTAAGGACCTCTCAAAAGTTGAGCAAATGAGATGGACAAATGGTGATAATGAGTTTACAGCAATTTCTCTGGTGAGGCGGGCTGCTGTAACTCATGCTAAAATACTTGGTAATTTAGGATTCAGTTATTCTGCCTCTTTTGCTTCAGTATAAAATTGGTGGTGTAACTGAGACAAATGCTGAGCATGTAGTGCAAGACTGATTTCAGACGGCTCTTTCAGACACCAGTTTGAATTTATACCAAGCACAGTATACCTCCAACCTTATGGTACAACCTGCTCTATAATGGCTGATTGGACAGCTTCTAAACTCACTGGGAAAGTAATGGATGCACCCTGTGTAATTTTAAAGTATTCTATACATCATTTGCATTCTAGGATTGGTGTTAATGGAAGCTTAACTTATGGTATGGTGAAAGAGTTTAGGAATGTGCCTGAATGACTCACTCCTCTAGAGAACTGCGTACTAAATAGACGGAATAGCCACCCTCTGTGCTGAAAATGTCTCTGATTCTGTTGCTTCTGGAGGTTCAGAGGCCCACACAGATGTTTGCTGGAAGATTACCTCCAGAGGCTGCAATGTCTCTCATGGCAATATAATTTTTTTCAACTGATGCAGAAGCCGTCATCTTTTCTGGCCAGCAATGAGCTGAATGATTCAGTTTGGCTTCACAAGCCAGAAACTATGCTTTTTTTATGCTTCAAAGATAAAGTTAAGTGAAAATCACAAATGAAGACTGTGGCTGAGAGTCGGATGTCCGATTAGTCTTTGCCATGGATGATTGATAGCATTAAGTAAAACCATCGTGGGTTCAAATCTCACTGCAGAGACTTGAGTACAAAATTCAGGCTGAAACTCCCAGTGCAGCACCAAGGAAGTGCCGCACTGCCCGAGGCACTGTCTTTTGGGTAAGTTGAAGAAGAAATCGGAGTTAATTTTAGCCCAACCCGGCAGGCAGGAAGCTAACGAGATCGGGGTGCCTGCCAATATTGCGTCTTCACCAAAGTTTTAGCCCTGCATGTGTGTGACTGTCAGGTGTGATCAGGATCAGAATTGGATGTGATGGCTTCCAGAGTGGAATAGCCTGCCAATGCTCACTGTCTTCACTCACACATGAAAAACAACTCTGCTGTCAAAAAATAAGAGGACTGATGGCAGCCACGAATCAAACCGTCACTATGGTGTTGAGAGAAGTGAACCGAAAGTGTGGAAAGCAGGAAAGCAGCAGGCGAGATAAACACAGGCAACTGATCAAATGAGGCATCTTTCCAAATGGCTCCTCAGTGTTTCAGCCGCAGCACAACTGAACTGATCATAAATAGATTGCAGGCAATAGATGCTCATCCCTTCACCTTCACTGAGAGGATTTCACAGGCTTTGGGCTATCAAGAGCTTTGTCTAGAAACAAACAAATTAAGTAAACACAATTTGATTAATGACAGGAATATGTATGAGCAGTTTCACTTGAATGGTAAAGTTGCTAACTCCACTAGCGAGAGATAGTAAATTAGCCAAGATTGATTTTCTTTTTGAACTTGTAAATAAGTACCAGAGTTTTAAATTGGATAGGGTTTAATGACTGGTGCCAATTTTGGCTGCACCACCTCACGTATTAGTCTAGATATTAGTATGGAGAAGGGTATCACTTGCTATAGGAACATAGGAACAGGAGTAGGCCATTTGGCCCTTCGGTTTGCTCTGCCATTCAATAAGATCATGGCTGATCTGGTTGTGGTCTGCACTCCACTTTTCTGTCTGTCCCCACTAACCCTCGACTCCCTTGTAGATCAAAAAGCTGTCCAGCTCAGCCTTGAATATATTCAATGACCCAGCCTCCACTGCTCTCTGATGAAGAGAATTCCAAAGACTAACAACACTCTGAGAGAAAAAATTTCTCCTCATCTCAGTCTTAAAAGGGAGACCCCTTATTCTTAAACTGTGTTCCATAATTCTAGTCTCCCCCACAAGAAGAAACATCTTCCTGGTATCCACTCTATCAAGTCCCCTCAGGATCTTATATGTTTCAATAAGGTCACCTCTCATTCTTCAAACTCCAATGGGTATAGGCCCAACCTGCTCAACCTTTCTTCATGAGATAATCCCTTCATCCCGGAATTAGTTGAGTGAACCTTCTCTGAACTGCTTCTAATGCAATTATATCCTTTTTCAAAAAAGGAGACCAAAACCATATACAGTAGGCCTGATGTGGGGCTGGATTTTGTGCTGGAGGCGGGGCTCCCGGTGCCAGGCCGAAAAGATTGGAGGAACCCCGCCTTTGCCTTTTCGTGCCAACGCACCCTCCTTCCTACTCCCCCCCACCAACCCCAGCGTGATCTTTTGGTGTTTTTAAATCAAAGTTTCACGAGCCTGGATCTCCGTCCCTTTAAGATGGGGATCCCGCCTCCAAGAGCTGCCAGCCAATCGGAGGGCTGGCAGCTCAGCAGTATCAGCAGCGCCACCAGGAACCTTGGCCACTACCGGTACTGCAAAGGCCTCAGACCCAGGCCCAGCGGTAGGTGAGGTGGGGTCGCAGGGCCAGTCCATGAGGCCCCAGTGAAGGGGTGTGGGGGTTGGTCGTGCAGTCCAGGCGGAAGGAGGTCCCAGGGGGTCAAGTTGTTCCTGATGGGGTTCCTCTATGGGCCACAAATTTTCCACGATGGAGGAATGGCCCTCCCAAGCCAACAGGGAGGAAGCCTTATGTTGCAAGGCATCCTCCCCGCACGGTGGAGGTCCCCCTCCCCCCACCCCTCGTCACCACTAAGATCCTAATGGCGGCGGGAAGAGGACCTTAATTGGCCATTAATAGGCCACTTAAGGGCCTCAATTGTTCTCTGGGCAAGAAGGCCTTTGTCGGCCTCTTCCCCCAGGAAGATTGCTTGCCGACGGGCCCTCTGCCCCAGCGCCACCCCCCGGCCACCCATCGTAATTCTCCATGCCCCCCTGCCTCCGACCCCACCTCAGAGGATCCCATAAAATCCAGCCTGTGGTCTCACAAATGCCCTGTGTAGCTGCAGTAAAACATTGCTACTTTTATACTCGATTCCCCTTGCAATAAAAGCCAACATTTCATTTGCCTTCCTATCACTTGCTGTAAGTGCATACCAACTTTTTGTGATTCATGTACCACAACAGCAGATCCCTCTGTCCCTCTGAGTTCTGCAATCTCTTCTTTTTCTTTTTCTTTCTTTTCTTTTGGGCCTCCTTATCTCGAGAGACAATGGATACGCGCCTGGAGGTGGTCAGTGGTTTGTGAAGCAGCGCCTGGAGTGGCTATAAAGGCCAATTCTGGAGTGACAGGCTCTTCCACAGGTGCTGCAGAGAAATTTGTTTGTTGGGGCTGCAATCTCTTACCATTTA
The DNA here is from genome assembly GCF_036365525.1 of Heterodontus francisci. Classification (NCBI taxonomy): domain Eukaryota; kingdom Metazoa; phylum Chordata; class Chondrichthyes; order Heterodontiformes; family Heterodontidae; genus Heterodontus; species Heterodontus francisci. Next base: position 120,527,276 of record NC_090382.1, read on the forward strand.
AATAATATACAGCTTTTCTATTCTTCCTGCCAAGGTGGACGAGGTCACATTTTCCATATTATATTCCATTTGCCAAATTTTTGCCCACTCACTTAACCTATCCATATCTCTTTACCTCCTCTTGAAAACTTATTTTCATTCTTATCTTTGTGTCATTGGCAAATTTAGCTACTATGCATTCAATCCCTTCATTCAAGTCATGGATCTATATTGTAAATAGTTGAGGCCCCAGCACTGATCCCTGTGGCACTCCACTCGTTACAGCTTGCCGAAAAAGACCCATTTATCCCTACTCTCTGCTTCCTGTTAGCTAACCAGTCCTTTATCCATGTTAATATGTTACCACCTACACCATGTGATCTTATCTTGTGTCGTAACATTTGATGTTGCACCTTATTAATGATATGTACAATATGTAGTAGAAAAGGATGTGTAAGATGTTGGGGGTGGGATAATGAAATAAAGAAATCAAAAGAGATAGATGGTTGAAAACTCAGGAGCCATGCGTGGCTAAATTTCTGATGTGATAGTCACTCAGATCCATAAAACCCAGCTTATAAAACCCAAAGGGCAAAATTATTCCGGATGAAGAAGGTTCTTCAGTCCATTGAATCTCATCGTTCCAGAACACCAACAACATCAATATCTGCCTCGAACATCAGTTCAATAGCATTGACTTCCTCAATGCAGTTAAAGGGGTTCAGGACAGGAAGAGGCACCACCGACAACTTACTACAACTTCAAGATCACATCTTCGGTACCCTTAGCAAAAAGATAAAGAACAAAAACAACAACTTTTCTTTATATAGCATCTTTAACAGAGTAAAACATCCCAAGGCGCTTCACAGGAGCCATTACCAAACAAAGTATGACACTGAGCAACAGAAGGAGACATTAGGTCAGATGACCAATGATGTAGGCTTTAAGGAATGTCTTAAAGGAGGAGAGAGAGGTTGAGAGGTGGAGGTGTTTAGGGAGGGAATTCCAGAGTTTCGGATCCCGCCAGCTGAAGACACAGCCAACAATGGTAGAGGAATTACAATCAGGATTCTCAAGAGGCCAGAATTAGAGGAGCACAGATATCTTGGAGGATTGTAGGACTGGAGGAGCCTACAGAGATAGGATGGGGCAAGGCCATGGAGAAATTTGAATGGAATGATGTATATTGGTGGTGGTCCTGGCAATGGACCATTTGACAAATGAACATCCCTGGAGTGCCCAGTTGAGGGCAGAATGGGCATGGCAATCCCCGTGACAGGCGTTCCCCAGGTCTCTCAGTTCACACCTGTACTAATTTATGCCAAATAACATTCCAGTAGCTGAACACAGACTTTGGGGTATGCTCATAACTTACTGATGATCTTGCCACTTGTGCATCCTCGATGAGCTAGGAAACAGCATCTGAAAATCTCTGGAGGTGTCTGGATGGTCCTGTGGAATGGGAAAGGGAGAATTCTGCTGGATCCCAGAAAATCCCATTGCTGGGTTAAGGAAGCAAGCACAAGGAACATCACCAGAGGATAAAGCTATTGTCAAAAGCAATCAAGACTGACACAATGGCGCAGTGGTTAGCACCACAGCCTCACAGCTCCAGCAACCCGGGTTCAATTCTGGGTACTGCCTGTGTGGAGTTTGCAAGTTCTCCCTGTGTCTGCGTGGGTTTCCTCCGGGTGCTCCGGTTTCCTCCCACAGCCAAAAGACTTGCAGGTTGTTCGGTAAATTGGCCATTATAAATTGTCACTAGTAGAGGTAGGTGGTAGGGAAATATAGGAACAGGTGGGGATGTTTGGTAGGAATATGGGATTAGTGTCGGATTACTATAAATGGGTGGTTGATGGTCGGCACAGTCTCGGTGGGCCGAAGGGCCTGTTTCAGTGCTGTATCTCTAAACTAAACTAAACTAAGAAGTTCCAGAGGAATACGGATCAGATGCCCCTCATGACTACATTAGTGGCAAACATCAGCCAGGGCCAGTCAACTGTGTGTTTTCTGCTGAAAGAAACACTGGCCCTCACCTGTCTGACAGAAACTAGACGATGGGGATTTTAACATAAGGCACAACTTGCAAGTTCTCCCTGTGACCGTGTGGGTTTCCACCGAGTGCTCCTGTTTCCTCCCACATGCCAAAGACTTGCGGGTTGATAGGTAAATTGGCCATTGTAAATTGCCCCTAGTGTAGGTAGGTGGTAGGAGAATTGAGGGAAGGTGGGGATGTGAGAGGGAAAATGGGATTAGTGTAGGATTAGTATAAATGGGTGGTTGATGGTCGGCATGGACTCGGTGGGCCGAAGTTCCTGTTTCGGTGCTCTCTATAACTTAACCCCTGTGATACTGCTGTCTTCCCAAGAGGTGCAGATATTCACCTGCTTTATTACATCGATGAGCTGCACACTCACAGGAAAGCAACAATGTCCTTCAATATGTAGATTGGGTCCCGACTAGAATTTTAGCTGCAGGCCTGAGCAGTCGAACAGAAATAGCTTCCCGACCAGATCAAACCTGCCAGGAGGTGGATTGTGGGGCAGAGAAGGACTCCAGGCCCCTGGTTTTCCTCCATCCTCTCCCATCCTCCATTCTCCACACCCTCACCACTTACTGACCAACAGAGATCATTCCCATGGGAAAATGGCTGTAGTTTCCCACTGTCCGAATTCCTGCTCCCGTCCACTGGACAAGCAATGGATCTGGCCAGGTTTGGGGGCAAGTCCAAGGAAATTTAGTGAAACGAGGCCCACCCGTTAAAATCAGTGTCATAGATTCAAAATGGCCCTAACACTATAAAGCTGTCACTTGCCTGATTATAAATATGGCCACCAGCCGGCTAACCAGTAAGTCAGCTACAGATTTAAAGGTGACAAACAGTTCTGACCTCAGAAATCTGCTCGAGCCTGTAATGCTAGCTGGTAACAATGGGAAGTGGCTGAGGATAACACAAGATTTATTCCCCTTTTAACATGAGTTTGTTTGTGGAAATTTTGGAATTGTTAAGAGTTGCTTTTGATCAAAGAGTAATTGAGTTATACAGCTCAGAAACAGGCCCTTTGGCCCATCGTGTCTGTGTCAGCCATCATGCACCTATCTATTCTAATCCCATTTTCCAGCACTTGGCCCGTAGCCTTGTATGCTATGGCGTTTCAAGTGCTCATCTAAATACTTCTTAAATGTTGTGAGGGTTCCTGGCTCTACCACCACTTCAGGCAGTGCATTCCAGATTCCAACCACCTTCTGGGTGAAAAAACATTTCCTCAAATCCCCTCTAAACCTCCTGCACCTTACCTTAAATCTATTCCCCTGGTTATTGACCCCTCTGCTAAGGGAAAAAAGTTTCTTCCTATCGAACCTATCAATGCCCCTCATAATTTTGTATACCTCAATTATCTCTCCCCTCAGCCTTCTCTGCTCTCAGGAAAACAACCCTAGCCTTTTCAGTCTCTCTTCATAGCTGAAATGCTCCAGCCCAGGCAACATCCTGGTGAATCTCCTCTGCACCCTCTCCAGTGCAATCACATCCTTCCTATACTGTGGCAACCAGAACTGTACACAGTACTCCAGCTGTGGCCGAACTAGCGTTTTATACTGCTCCATCATAACCTCTCTGCTCTTATATTCTATTCCTCGGCTAATAAAGTGAAGTATCCCATATGCCTTCCTAACCATCTTATCTACCTGTGCTGCTGCCTTCAGTGAACTATGAACAAGTACACCAAGGTCCCTCTGACCCTCTGTACTTCCTAGGGTCCTACCATCCATTGTATGTTCCCTTGCCTTGTTAGTCATCCCAAAATGCATCACCTCACACGTCTCAGGATTAAATTCCATTTGCCACAACCCCGCCCACCTTACCAGCCCATCTATATCATCCTGTAATCTAAGGCTTTCCTCCTCACTATTTACGATACCACCAATTTTCATGTCATCTGCGAACTTACTCATCATACATCCTATATTCATGTTGAAATCATTCACTGTCCTCCAGTCCTCTGGTACCTCTCCCATGGCCAGAGAGGACTTGAAAATTTGTGTCAGAGCCCCTGCTATCTTTCCTTGCCTCACATAACAGCCTGGGATACATTTCATCTGGGTCTGGGGATTTATCCACTTTTAAGCCCACTAAAACAGCTAATACTTCCTCCCTTTCAATGTTACTTTGTTCAGGTATATCACAATCCCCCTCCCTGATCTCTACACCTACACCTACATCATCCTTCTCCATAGTGAACACAGATGAAAAGTAATCATTTAAAACTGTGCCTATGTCCTCCGGCTCCACACACAGATTGCCACTTTGGTCTCTAATGGGCCCTACTCTTTCCCTGGTTATCCTCTTGCCCTTAATATACTCATAAAATGCCTTGGGATTTTCCTTTATCTTGCCTGCTAGTGTTTCTTCATGTCCCCTCTTCACTCTCCTAATTACTTTTTAAAGTACCAGCCTACACTTTCTATACTCCTGTAGGGCCTCCACTATTTTCAGCGCTCTGAATCAGCCATAAGCCTCCTTTTTTATTTCCTTATCCAATCCTCTATATCCCTTAACATCCAGGGTTCCCTGGACTTGTTGGTCCTACCCTTCACCTTTATGGGAACATGTTGGCCCTGAACTCTCACAATTTCCTTTCTGAATGACTCCCACTGATCTGATGTCGACTTTCCTACAAGTAGCTGCTCCCAGTCCACTTTGGCCAGATCCTGTTTTATCATATTGAAATCAGCCTTCCCCCAATTCAGTATCTTTATTTCTGGTCCATCTTTGTCCTTTTCCATAACTACCTTAAATCTTACAGAGTTATGGTCACTATCCCCGAAATGCTCCCCCACTGACACTTCTACTGTCCGGCTTCATTCCCTAGGATTAGGTCCAGTACTGCCCCTTCTCTTGTAGGACTTTCTACGTACTCGCTCAAAAGGCTCTCCTGCATGCATTTTAAGAATTCCGTCCCCTTTAATTCTTTTGCACTAAGACTATCCCAGTTGATATTGGGGAAGTTGAAATCCCCTACTATTATTACCCTATTATTTTTGCACCTCTCTGAGACTTGCCTACATATCTGCTCCTCTATCTCCCCCTGACTGTTTGGAGGCCTGTAGTACACTCCCAGCCAAGTGATTTTTGTTTTTAGGGTCTACCCATATGACCTCATTTGAGGAACCTTCTAAGATATCATCCCTCCTTACTGCAGTAATTGATTCCTTGATCAACTGTGCAATACCACCTCCTCTTTTACCCCTCCCCTATCTTGCCTGAAGATTCTATACGCTGGAATATTGAACTGCCAGTCCTGCCCTTCCCTCAAGCATGTCTCTGTGATAGCAATAATATTATATTCCCATGTGCTAATCAACGCCCTCAATTCATCTGCCTTACTCATAAGAATCCTTGCATTAAAATAGATGCAATCCAGCCTTGCAATATTCATTAGTGCATTAACAGGTCTATATTTGCTCTGCCTTTCAGACTGACTCAGTTTGTCTTCTATATTTGACTGAGCATCACCCATTCTACCTCCGCTCTGTATCCCTCCCCCTGCCAAATTAGTTTAAACCCATCCCCCTCCCCCAACAACACTAGCAAACCTCCCAGCAAGGATCCCCTATTTGAATGAATTTCAGTCTTTCAATTTCTTTGTGTTGCTACAATCTCCTCTGTGATTGAATGTTGGTTTAAGGTCACATATAACAAAAAAAAATCAAAGATATTAAACACTTTCTAACCCCTAACCCTGTCATCTCTGTTTCTTTCCATTTTCTCGCTGCCACTTTTGTCTGTTTGAGATTTCAACTCACACACTGCACTGCTGAAAAATCACAGAATATTGCTGCAATATTAGAAGTCAGAAGTTGAGAACAGACCTGTTATTGTAATATTAATGTTGGAATTTTTTTTTCACCGACCTGCTTTCCTTTCCTTGTCAGCTTGACGTCAGGCCAACAACAATAACACCTTGCATTTATATAGCGCCTTTAATGTAGGAAAACATCCCAAGGTGCTTACAACCATCTTCTGGTCATCATTAAGAACATCATGAAGGTCACCTTCTGCCCACCGCCACCCCCCCCTCTCTTCATGTGTAAGCCTGGACAGTGAGTGCTGATGTTATGGATTGGGAGGGATTAAAACCAAACTCAATCCTATTCTCCAAATGTCCTTTAGGAAAGGAAATCTGCTGTCCTTACCTGGTCTGTCCTACATGTGACTCCAGGCCCACAGCAATGTGGTTGACTCTTACATGCCCTCTGAAATGGCCGAGCAAGCCACTCAGTTAGGGCAATTAGGGATCGGCAATAAATGCTGGCCTGGCCAGCGATGCCCACATCCCATGAATAACTGACAAGGACATCATGGGATAAAGGCAAAGACAAGGAGTGTGTTAATGGTGTGGTGAAATACAAAGTGTTAGTGCAGAGAGGGTGTTAAATGATAGAATAATGAAAGTCCTAGCCACAAACAAAAACATGAAGAAAAAAAATTATAAAAACAGTGGGCAGGCACATGGTTTAAAAAAAAAGTATAATGATGAAGCAAATTAAAATAAAATGAAATACAGTTAAAAAATACAAAGTAAAGCTAAAAAAAAAAGGGGGGGGTCCGTCATGCTCTGAAATTATTGAACTCAATGTTCATTCCGGCAGGCTGTAGTGTGCCTAATCGGTAAATGAGATGCTGTTCCTTGAGCTTGCGTTGATGTTCACTGGACCACTGCAGCAATCCCAGGACAGAGATGTGAGCATGAGAGCAGGGGGGAGTGTTGAAATGGCAAGCAACCGGAAGCTCAGGGTCATGTTTTCGGACTGAGTGGAGGTGTTCCACAAAACGGTCACCCAGTCTGTGTTTGGTCTCCCCAATGTAGAGGAGACCACATTGTGAACAGCGAATACAGTATACTACATTGAAAGAAGTACAAGTAAATCGCTGCTTCACCTGAAAGGAGTGTTTGGGGCCTTGGATAGTGAGGAGAAAGGGTTAGGGTTAGGGTTAGGGGTTTGCCTTTGCCCATGACCTCCTTGTCAGTTATTCTCTGTGACCCTCTGTCCTATCAACACCTTCCTATTTGTTCTCTTTTACCCCACCCCCGCTCTATTTGCTCAAAGCCTATTACATTTCTAAACTTTGCCAGTTCTGATGAAAGGTCACTGACCTGAAATTTTAACTTTGCTTCTCTCTCCACAGATGCTGCCAGACTTGTTGAGTATTTCCAGCACTTTTTTGGTTTTATTTCAGATTTCCAACACCTACAGTATTTTGCTTTTATTATTATATCAACCCTATTCTCACCCATTGTCCACACTTGTGCTCTCCAAAAGGGGCTCTTGATCAGAAATGGAGAGCCAGGATGATTTTTGCACCTCCCACCTGTTGTGTGTTGTTGTTGTATTCAGTAGCGTAGCTGGGGCATTCTGGAGAAAGTCTCAGACTCAGGATAAGGTCAACTATGAACTTGTTATTATTTACATAATCCTGTATACACTCTCACCAAGCCTCCTAAGCTAGCATCCTTCATACTAGTCTCCCTTCTCTCCAGCCTAACTTCATGTGACTGTGACATCATCAATCTTACAGTAGGAGGGTCGCTCTCACTGTCTTCAGCATTAACCCTTTACATCCTTATACTACGTCTCCCCCAAGTCTTTATCCAACATTTTTTCAAATATATTTACATACCTGACTTATCTACTACCTTCTATCCCCCCCCCCCCCCCAAGTCTCTGACTTCACAGATTTCGTCTGATAGGAGGTTTGATGATTCTCCCCGATCTGGTTGTAGTCTGACTGGGACAATTAATAGTTTTCCTTGTAATTGCTGACTTGGTGGATTTTTATTCTGGATTGTAGCCTTCTGTTCAGTTTGAGTTTGTTCATCTTCATCTGGGTCTTCCAAATGAATGATTTGGCTGTTGCTTTTGGGAAATAAGGATAATATTTCTTCTATTTCTTTGTGTGTTTCCTTTAGTTGTGTATATCATATACGATCACTGGTAGTTCTCATGTCTGTGGATTACAGTACCTTTTCAATCTAGATAAGGTATCCATACTCTTTGACCATTAATCAATTTGGATAAATTTCTGGTTCGAAATCTTCTATTATAATTTCAGGTTTGTTTCCTTCTATAAGAGTTTTCCCGGTCTCTTACTCTCTCGTAGTCCCAGACATTCAATCCTGGAAGCAATTTCTTCAGCAACACAGGAAGCTATGTTCTTATCTTCCTGCACATCAGTAATTCTGCAGGTGAAAATCCACACATCAACAGCGTGGATCGATAAATTAGAAGTGAGGACTTTACGGTTCTTACATCTCTTTCCGCCTCATCAATCGACTTGTGGATACCTCGGTGAATTAGTGAGATGTAGAAATCCCATCTTCATCACAAACTGAGTAAAATATTCATTTACAAACTGTGGTCCATTGTCTGACAATATTTTGTCAGGGATACCATGTGTTGCAAAGATGTCTTGAAGAATTCTGAGAAGTAATCGATGATTATTATGTATAACTTCCTGCTGGAAATAATTAAGTCCATACCTAGCCTTTGCCAAGGTCTGGTTAGAAATTGGGAAGTTCATGCTGTTCTGGTCTCTGTATGGTGCAAATCTGACAATTCTGGACCACATTTACAATGTCCTTAGTTATTCCAGACCACCATACTGAAGATTGTGCCCTTGCTCTACTCTTGGTTATTCCCAAATGGCCTTGGTGTGGGCAATCTAAGATCTCTGATCTCAGAGAACTAGGAATGACTAATCTGTCATTGTAAACTAACAGGTCATCGATAATGGTATTTCCTACACTCATAGAACATTTTCATTGTTTTCCCACCTGGACGTTCTTGTGGCCACCCTTGTGTGCAATACTGCCTTATGCAAATACATTCTTCATCACTTTTTTCGGCTTGTCGTATCTCTTGCAACTTCTGTGAGCTTGCTGGCCAATTTTGTGCTGTATGTTTGCAAATATGATTCTATCTTGCATACAAAATTCAAATCTTTCTGCGTTGGATGGTCTACCGTTGCCCTTGATAATGCATTGGCTGATGTTTGCAACTTCCCTTGGACGTATACTGTTTCACACGAATACCTCATTAACCTTAAACAAAATCTTTGTATTCGTAGAGGCATTTTTGCAATCTCCTTTTTGTTTAGCAAAGCTACCAAAGGTTTATGGTCTGTCTCGATGACAACACTCAATCCCACGATGTAGTCAGAAAACTTTTCACAAGCTTCTTTTTCTATTACTGCATACCGTGTTGCTGTGTCTGACTAAGCTCTAGATACATAGAATATTGATCTACAGGAACCATCAGGTTGCTCCTGGAAAAGAACTGCCCCTAACCCAGTTGAACAGGCTTCTGCCGCTATCGTCATAGGTAGTGTAGGGCTGCATTGTGCCAAGATGTCTGATGATATAAGCATCTCTTTAATCTTCTGGAATGCTTGTTCTTGGTGGGAATTCCATTACCACATTTGCTGTCTATTAAGAAGTTGTCTCAGTGATTCAGTTATCTATGCTAAATGAGGTAGAAACTTTGTTAATTGGTATACCATTCTTAGGACTCTCTGAAGCTGCTGAACAGTAGTAGGGGTAGGAGATTCTGTAATGGCTTGTATCCTCTGTGGATCTGCCATTATACCTTCACTGCTCACTATGTGTCCAAAGAAACGAATTAGTTTTTGGAAAACTTTCACTTCTCGTGCAGAGTCAGCCCTGAATCGCTGTAGAACTGCTCAAACTCTTTGGTTGTATTCCTTTATTGTCTGCCCATGTATCAGGATGTCATCCATATGACGAATAACTCCTTTGAGCCCTTCTAAGATATTAGACATAGACCTTTGGAAGATCTCTGGTGCGGAGGTTATTCCAAACAGTAACCTGTTGAAACAAAACCTCCCGAAAGGTGTTATAAATGTGGTTAGTAATCTTGAGGTCTCATCTCGGGGTACCTGCCAAAATCTATTATTGGCATCGAGTTTTGTAAACATGGTGCTCTGAGAGAGTTTCGCTGAGATGTCATCAACTGTGGACATTGGGTGAATCTCACGCGTTACTGCTTTGTTGAACTGTGTTAAATCCACATGAATACGCAGTTACATTTTGTTTTGGGACAGGAACTATGGCCGAACACCACTTTGTTGGTTGCATCATGCTCCTGTAGTTTTTTTGGGGGGAGTATGCAGTTTGCCTTTAAGGCTTGCAAAGGATCAGTATTGCTTTAAGAACCAGCAAGCCTCAGGAGTTATACGAAGGTGCATTTTCGTTGCCTTAGTAACAGCCATTTGGAGACTGCGATTCAAAGGGTATATTCTCAGTACCATAGATACAGCCGCTGGGAGTGAGTGTCCTGTGATACATTTGTTACAATTCAGTTTTGAACTGGCTTTTAGTTGAAGACAGTTTGTTCTAACAGAACACACAGACAAAGGACATAGCTGTGATGACAGCACCTGGAAAAAGAGCTCATAAACGGAAGTAATAGGATTTTAGCCTGTTTAATTTTAAGCTCTCAAATTTCTAAAAATGTCAAGCCAAAACAGAGATCTCTGGTAATTTAAACTGAAGAAGGGAAGTTAGATTGTGACAATCTGTTATCCCTCAAAAACTCTAAAGTCAGATTGATTCTACTGAAAGTATTTGCAAGTTGTTAATTGTTGAAATTCACTGGAGAAGGAAAGTATCTTCCTGTGAGGACTTCACGCAACATTCTTTGAGGACTTCAAGCAACATTGGCCTGTAAATTTGCAAGAACTCTAATTTTTTCTGTTTTAAATGTTGTTTATATCTTCATAGTGTTTAGTTTTTTTAAATTAAACAGTTAATTTGTTGATTTAAAGACACCTGGTTTGGTTAGCCTCATTTGGGGGTTAATAGATCGTACAATTTGGCTGGGTCTTTCTTGAATTTGTAAAGTTTTAAATGATATGCTGGCCAATCTGTGGAGTGATGGGATTGAATTAACAGTGCATTGGTCCCACCACAATTAGATTCGTATATTTTGATTGGGGGCTTTGACAGGAGCAATCGGTCGTAACATATTTATTGGTGGCTCGTCCGCGACTTGAATCACATATTAATTGGGTTTCTCGATTTGAATCATATCTTATTTGGGGTCTCACTTGCAGTTGAATCATATTTAATTCAATGGCTCGCATCTGGGATCAGAATCAGACTAATCTGGAGGGCTCGCATTTGGAATAATAGTAATTACTAATCTCTGGGATAACATATTTAAATTGGGGTCTTGCGTTTGGCATCAGATTAATTGCTCCTGAGTTTGGAATCTTATCAATTGGAAACTTGATTGTTGGGAGCTAAATCTTACACCAGTTACAAAGAATTTAAAGGAACCCGGTCTCTTGTATAATAAGGTATAGTCGATACCATTGTTATGACATTAATGGGTGTAGCAGAATGTTTCCCTGAGTGACTTGATAACTTTAAGAACGAATTAAAAGAATTGGCAGCGAAATCAGGATTGGAAATGAAATCTGGTGCCAAAAAAGCAGAAATAATTGAAATAATAGACAAACATCTGGAATTAGTAGAAGATGATGATGATGATAATACAGATGAAGGGCAATATGAGGAACAAGAAAGGGAATATGGGAGACATGAATGTACTAAGTCCGATACTGATGCAGTGAAATTGGCTAGGATTCAGTTAGAAATGAAAAAACTGGAGCTTCAGCAGGAAAAAGAATTGAGAAAACTTGAATTGGAAAAAGAGGAAAAGGAAAGGGAAATAAGAAAAAGCAATAGCAATAAGAAAACTTGAATTGGAGGAAAGGGAGAAAGAGAGCGCATTTCAGAGAGAAAGTGAAAGAGAAGTGAGGGAATTTAAGTTAAAAGAGTTTGAAATAAGACAAAAGGGTAGTCTTAAATTAAGGAAAATTCGGGTCAGGAAGAATCTGAATTTAGATCAGGAGCCAGCAAGAAGTTATTTAAATTTATACAGGCTCTTCCGAAGTTCAAGGAAAGGGACGCAGAGGCATTTTTCATATCTTTTTGAAAAAAATAGCAAAACAGATGAAATGGCCGAAAGAAAGCTGGACATTGCTCATACAGGGCAGGCTGGTAGGCAGAGATTATGAAGTTTATGCCATGCTTTCTGAAGAGGCTTCTGCAGATTATGAGATGGGAAAAAAGGCGATTCGCGCTGCGTATGAGTTAGTCCCTGAAGCTTACCGTCAGAGGTTTAGGAATTTACGGAGATTGATTGGGCAGACATATTTAGAATTTGAGAGGGTGAAGCAAATGAATTTTGACTGTTGGATATGGGCATTAAAGATAGAAACCACATATGAGAACTTTCCATAATTGATTCTCTTAGAACAGTTTAAAAACTCCATTCCTTCAGTAGTGAGAACTCCTATAGATAACCTGAAAGTTATGAACGCTGGGCAAGCAGCAGAGATTGCTGATAATTTTGAGCTTGTGAATAAGCCAACCTATTTTGTCCATCACCCCCAAAAACCCGAGAAGGATAGAAAGTGGGAGAGTGAAAGGAAGGCAAGTAGCTGGGGACAAGAAGGAACAGCTGGGAATGTCCCAGGATCACCTCCTCAGGTCAGAAAGGAAGGTGCTGAGTGTAGAAGTGAGGTTCGCAAGCCAAAGTGTTTCCATTGCAACAAAACGGGTCATCTTCATTCTGAGTGCTGGAAATTGTGAGGTAAACCCACAGGACTTGTTGGGGTGCGCAAGGTTAGTGCAGAGGAAAAGACTCTGACTGAGAGTATAGCAGACCAGGCTATAGCTTTAACGACAGCTGTGAATGTGAAACCAGATGCTAAAACTAAGAGGAGTGTAGAGGGTAAGAATAAACTACCTGAGAGTTATAACGATTTTTTTGTCAAAGGGGCGAGTAACTCCATATCCTGTAAGTGAGGCAGGAAAACCTATCATTATACTTAGGGACACAGGAGCAGCCCAAACACTGTTGCTGGGGAAAGATATAAGGTTTCCACCAGAGAGTGCCTTGAACGCTAAAGTTTTAGGAAATGGAATTGGCGGGGTGTGTATACCCGTACCTTTGTATAAAATACGCCTAGAGAGTGACTTAATATCTGGGGTAGTAACTGTAGGTGTTGTCCACAGTTTCCCAGTAAAGGGAATTGATCTACTCCTAGAAAACAATTTGGCAGGATCAAAAATATCAGTTTCTGCTATGGTTACAGAGGAACCATGTGAAATTAAGGAAACAGAGCAATTACAAGAGCAAGTTCCGGGAATATTTCCTGCGTGTGTAGTTACCTGAGCAATGACGAAACAGGATCCATTGTCGGAGGTAAAAGGAGCACCACAAATAGATAGACAGGCATCTGAAACCTTATTTGGGGATTTAGATTGTCCAAATGAAATGTTTAACAGATCGTTAATCATTGCAGCACAGCAAGCTAATCCAGAGATCTACCAAATAGCACAGAGAAACATAGAAACATAGAAAATAGGAGCAGGAGTAGGCCATTCGGCCCTTCAAGCCTGCTCTGCCATTCATTATGATCATAGCTGATCATCCAACTCAGTAGCCTGTTCCCGCTTTCCCCCCATATCCTTTGATCCCTTTAGACCCAAGAGCTATATCTAACTCCTTCTTGAAAACATAGTGTTTTGGCCTCAACTGCTTTCTGTGGTAGCGAATTCCACAGGCTCACCACTCTCTGGGTGAAGAAATTTCTCCTTATCTCAGTCCTGAAAGGTTTACCCTGTATTCTTAGACTATGACCCCTGGTTCTGGAATCCCCCACCATCGGGAACATCCTTCCTGCATCTACCCTGTCAAGTCCTGTTAGAATTTGATAGGTTTCTATGAGATCCCCCCTCACTCTTCTGAACTCCAGCGAATATAATCCTAACTGACTCAATCTCTCCTCATACGTCAGTCCTGCCATCCCAGGAATCGGTCTGGTAAACCTTCGCTGCACTCCCTCTATAGTAAGAACATCCTTCCTTAGAGAAGGAGACCAAAACTGTACACAATATTCCAAGTGTGGCCTCACCAAAGCCCTGTATAATTGCAGCAAGACATCCCTGCTCCTGTACTCGAATTTATTTAGTTTTTATTTTTTTTAAATTTAGAAATACAGCACTGAAACAGGCCCACCGAGTCTGTGCTGATCAACAACCACCCATTTTATACTAATCCTACATTAACCCCATATTCCCTACCACATCCCCACCACCTACCTACACTAGGTGCAATTTACAATGACCAATTTACCTATCAACCTGCAAGTCTTTGGCAGGAAACTGGAGCACCCAGCGGAAACCCATACGGTCACAGGGAGAACTTGCAAACTCCACACAGGCAGTACCCAGAACTGAACCCAGGTTGCTGGAGCTGTGAGGCTGCGGTGCTAACCACTGCACCACCCAATTCTCTTGCTATGAAGGTCAACATACCATTTGCCTTTTTTCCCACCTGTCGGACCTGCATGTTGACCTTCAGCGACTGGTGTACGAGAACACCCAGGTCTCGTTGCATATTCCCCTCTCTCAGTTTATAGCCGTTCAGATAATAATCTGCCTTCCAGTTTTTGCTACCAAAGTGGATAACCTCACATTTATCCACATTATACTACATCTGCCATGCATTAGCCTACTCACTCAACTTGTCCAAATCAACAACTCACCCTCCCACCCAGTTTTGTGTCATCTACAAATTTGGAGATATTACATTTAGTTCCCTCTTCTAAATCATTAATATATATTGTGCACAGACAGCTCTGTCAGAAGCTGAGGTGAAAGGAGTTCTGGAAGGCTATTATTTGGCAAATGGGGTTTTGAGGAGGAAATGGAGACCGCCTCATAGACCTGCCGACAAAGACTGGACAGTTGTTGAACAGATAGTGGTACCACCTAGATATCGTCAAGGATTATTAAGGTTAGTACACAACATTCCTTTTTCAGGACATGGGGGAATTCGGAAGACCAAATCACACATTAGCAAACATTATTGCTGGCCAGGTCTTACAAACGATGTGAGACAATTTTGTAGGGCATGCCACACCTGTCAAATGGTGGGAAAACCACAACCTACCATAAAACCAGGGGATGAGGTATTACCTCATGTTGTTACCGTCACAGGGAGAACCAGTGAAAGCAGGGTTCAGTGGCCCATATAGAGTGATCAAAAGAGTGGGTAAGGTAGATTACTTGATTGACATCCCTGATCACCGGATGAAGAACTGGTTGTGTCACATTAATATGTTCAAACCATATTACCGCAGGGAGGAGGATAAACTAGTGCAGGTATGTCAGGTGATCAGGTCTGTGGAGAAGGAAAAGGATGGTGAGGATGAGGCAGAAGTAGGCCTAGGAAATTCTGAGATTGAACCTCCAACTATCCAATCAGTGAATGCAGAATGGCTAGGAAAATTAAACAATAGGCTTTTACACTTAGAGGCAAAACAGCGTGAAGTCCTAACCAGGGTTTTCACAATGTTTTAAAAAGTTTGTAGGGATAAGACAGGATGTACAACCTTAGCCACACATGATTTGAGTATAGAGGGAGCCATTCCTTTAAAACAACATCCTTGTTGCTTAGGTCCAGACAGACAGGCCCAAGTGGAAGCAGAGGTACAATGTATGCTGAAGGGCAACTTAGATGAACCTAGTCAGGACAGCTGGAATTCACAGATGGTCTTGATGACTAAACCTGGTGGATCGGCTCAAACTGTCATAGACTCTAGAAAAGTCACTGTGGTAAAGAAGGCAGACTCCTACCCAAATTCTCAATGAAAGGACTGTAAGGACAGAGTGGGCAACACAAGGTGTCTTAAAGAGACAGATCTGTTGGAAGGATACTGTCAAATTGCCTTGACACCCCAGGGTAAGAAAAAATCAGCTTCTGTTACACCAGACAGGGTTTTCCAGTGTCAAGTGACGCCACATAGATTAAGGGGTACTCAAGAAACTTCTCAGAGAATAGTGAACCCAGTAGTGGTCAGTGCTCCGAGCTGTGCAGTTCACCTGGCTGAGGTGACGGACAATAGGGACACTTGGAAGGAAAACACAAAACAATTGGAAGACTATGCTTGGAAATTTAAAATGGGTTAATTGGAACAAACTTTTGAAAACTTAAAGCCAAAATGTTCTGGTGGAACTTGTTGCAGTAGTCTAAACAATTTTTTTTTTTAGAAATGTGTATATCTGTAAATGCGTGAAAAAAATGCATTAGCATTTTTAAAATTTGTATATTTATTACCCATTGTAATGAATCACATTTCAGGAATGCCATTTCATTCTGCTAGGGTTGGAGGTGTCATAGTCCTGTAGTTTATTGGGGGGAATATGCAGTTTGCCTTTGAAGCTTGCAAAGGATCTGTATTGCTTTAAGATCCAGCAAGCCTCAGGAGTTGTATATAGGAAGGTGCATTTTCATTGCCTTAGAAACAGCCATTTGGAGACTGCGATTCAAAGGATGCATTCTTGATACCATGGAAACAGCCACCGGGAGTGAGTCTCATGCAATACATTTGTTACAATTCAGTTTTGAACTGGCTTTTAGTTGAAGACAGTTTGTTCTAACAGAACACACAGACACAGAGGACACAGCTGTGATGACAGCACCTGGAAAAAGAGCTCTCAACCATTTAATCTGAAGGAATAGGATTTTCGTCTGTTTAATTATTATCTCTCAAAATTCTAAAAAAAATTCAAGCCAAAGCAGAGATCTCTGGTAATTTAAGCTGAAGGAAGGGATGTTAGACTGTGATAATCTTTTATCCCTTAAAAACTCTAAAGTCAGATTGATTCTGTTGAAAGTGTTTGCAAGTTGTTAATTGTTGAAATTCACTGGAGAAGGAAAGTAACATTCTGTGAGGACATCAAGCAACATTCTGTGAGGACTTCAAGCAATATTGGACTGTAAACTTGCAAGGACTCTAATTTTTTCTATTTTAAATGTTGTTTATATCTTCACAGTGTTTAAGAATTTGGTTTTTTAGTTAAACAGTTAATTTGTTGATTTAAAGACACCTGGTTGGTTAGCCTCATTTGGGGATAATAGATAGTACAATTTGGCTGGGTCTTTCTTGAACTTGTAAAGTTTTAAATGATATGTTAGCCGATCTGTGGAGTGAAGGGATCGAATTAACAGTGCATTGGTCCCACCACAATCAGAATCGTATATTTTGATTGGGGGTTTTGACAGGAGCGGTTGGTCATAACAGTTGTGTTACAGGAGAGATAACTCCCAATCTTGTCATCTCTTCCAATTGGTCTTGAACTTGGTTTAATAATGGATGAGGTATCTTTCTCTGTGTAAAGATACGAACTGGCCTGGTCATCTTCCTTAAGTGTGATTCTCTACTCTGTCTAGTGTCTTCCAAGCCCTATGAACAGCTTCAGGTATTCTGCTTGAAAGCAATTGTTTACCTGTGTTTACTTGACCTTGTCAATCTTCTTGATCAGATGCCGGTCAAAGCATGTTTTTCTACTCAGTGAGGAAAATTCTTTATTATGCAAGACATAAGGTCTCCATAATTTGTCTCCCTCTATACTGGAGAATTGCTTGGAGTTTACCTTTTACTTTCAGTTGCGTCCTGCTTGGACCATGCAACTGTGTATCTGCTGATTGTAGGCAATGTCTAATCACCCATGGCACTTGGTCTGACAGAACTCATTTTTTATTAATCATTCATGGGATGTGGGCATCATTGGCCAGGCCAGCATTTTCTGCCCATCCCTAATTGCCCTTGAGAAGGTGGTGGTGAGCTGCCTTCGTGAACCGCTGCAGTCCATGTGAGGTAGGTACACCCACAGTGCTGTTAGGAAGGAGGTTCCAGCATTTTGACCCAGCGACAGTGAAGGAACGGTGATATAGTTCCAAGTCAGGATGGTGTGTAGCTTGGAGGGAAACCTGCAGATGGTGATGTTCCCATGCATCTACTGCCCTTGTCCTTCTAGGTGGTAGAGGTCACGGGTTTGGAAGATGCCGTTTAAGGAGCCTTGGTGAGTTGCTGCAGTGCATCATGGAGATGGTACACACTGCTGCCACTGTGCATTGGTGGTGGAGGAAGTAAATGTTCTTGGAATGTACCATTTAGAAGGACAAGAGCAGCAGATGCATGGGAACACCACCACCTGCAAGTTCGCCTCCAAGTCACACACCATCCTGACTTGGAACTATTGGCCGTTCCTTCACTGTCGCTGGGTCAAAATCCTGGAACTCCCTTCCGAACAGCACCGTGGGTGTATCTACAACTCAAGAACTGCAGCGGTTCAAGAAGGCAGCTCACCACCACCTTCTCAAGGGCAATTAGGGCTGGGCAATAAATGCTGCCACTGTGTGTCGGTGGTGGAGGGAGTGAATGTTAAACGTGGTGGATGGGGTGCCAATCAAGCAGGCTGCTTTGTCCTGGATGGTATCGAGCTTCTTGAGTATTGTTGGAGCTGCACCCATCCAGGCAAGTGGAGAGTATTCCATCACACTCCTGACTTGTGCCTTGTAAATGATGGACAGGCATTGGCGAGTCAGGAGGTGAGTTACTCACCTCAGGATTCCTAGCCTCTGACCTGCTCTTATTTATTTGGCTACTCCAGTTCAGTTTCTGGTCAATGGTAACCACAGGATATTGATAGCGGGGGATTCAGCGATGGTAATGCCATTGAATGTCAAGGAGAGATGGTTAGATTATCTCATGTTGGAGATGATCATTGCCTGGCACTTGTGTGCCGTGAATGTTAATTGCCAATTATCAGCCCAAGCCTGAATATTGTCCAGGTCTTGCTGCATTTCTACACGGACTGCTTCAGTATCTGAGGAGTCACGAATGGTGCTGAACATTGTGCAATCATCAGCAACCATCCCCACTTCTGACCTTATAACTGAAGGAAGGTCATTGATGAAGCAGCTGAAGATGGATGGGCCTAGGACACTAGCCTGAGGAACTCCTGCAGTGATGTCCTGGAGCTGAGATGATTGACCTCCAACAACCACAACCATCTTCCTTTGCGCTAGTTATGACTCCAACCAGCGGAGAGTTTTCCCCCGATTCCCATTGACTCCAGTTTTGCTAGGGCTCCTTGATGCCATACTCGGTCAAATGCTGCCTTTCACCTCACCTCTTGAATTCAGCTCTTTTGTCCATGTTTGAACCAAGGCTATAATGAGGTCAAGAGCTGAGCGGCTCTGGCGGAACCCAAACTGAGCGTCAGTGAGCAGGTTATTGCTGAGCAAGTGCTGCTTGATAGCACTGTCGATGACACCTTTCATCATTTTGCTGATGATCAAGAGTAGACTGATAGGTCGGTAATTGACCAGGTTGAACCTGTCATGCTTTTAGAGTACAGGACATACCTGGGCAATATTCCACATTGCCCGGTAGATTCCAGTGTTGTAGCTGTGACACTAGCACCTGTGCCCAGTTTAAAATTTGTAAGGTGTCCATTTACGTAGATGTCTGCCAACCAGAATCCTTGGTTTGGGTCATTCATGTCTCCTAAGAAATCTCCTGGTTCTTTGTCTTTGGATACCGATGCACTTGATTCACTGCTCTTTGGGTGAAGGTCTTCTGATTTGCACTGTTAAGTGAACAAATTTTACTCTGGCACATTTTTCCTTTCCCTACTCTGGCAGTCTTTTTACAATTGAAGCACTCGGCTTTATTTGCAGGACACTTATCCCATCTATGGGTCTTCCTGGCTCCACAGCATTGATACAGTTTCCAGATATCATTCACCTTCTCATTTGTGTGTGTCTTCTTTTCCACAAACTGCTTCTCTGACTTTGGCTTCACAAGCCATTTGACTTCTTCTCATCCATGGCTTGTCTTCAGCCCGCAGAATGGCCCTATTGTGTTTGCTATCGTCAGCCTGTCTTACAAATTGAGTGGCCTGTTCGAGTGTCAGGTCCTATTTTGACTGCAAAATGTCTGACAAGGCTTCGTCAACTATGTCGACAACTATATTTGGATCCTGATTAGCTCTGCCTTTAATTTGCCATATTCGCATCCCTCTGCCGATCTGTACAAATCATTTATATAAGAGTCTACGGATTCACCTAGCGTCTGCATCTGCTTGCTAAATTTGGCTCTTTCATGGATCTTATTTCTGCAAAGATCGAAATATTCATCAAAAGCTTGAAGTGCATCTTCAAATTTATCCCCTGCCACACTCTCACATCATCCACAATCGCCCCTGTTGAATATAAAAGGATATTCACTTGTTCTACTTCTGATTTGTATGGAGTTGAGAATCAATTCTAAATCGTAGGAATCTTTTCCTCCACAAGGACCAATTTTGTACCTGATTGGGTCCTTCTTGATCGTGGAAAATTTCAGGCTTTCTTAATTTTGACTCCATATTGCATTCTTTGCTTTAGTAGGCTTTCTAGGGTGCTCTCCTTTGTTCTTAAATCTTTCAGGCTTGAATGGAGCTGTTTGCAGTCATTTTGGGGATTTCCCATGCTTTCTGCCCTTTCCCGTGCTTTCTGCCCTTTCCCGTGCTTTCTCTCTGCAGTCTGGCTAAGCAATGGCTGCCGTCTCCACCCAACTCCCGAGTCACCTCTTTGTCCGAGACCGACCCGTGTGTTTGACCCAGTGTGCCGTTAAACGTTAATGGCCCCTTTCAAAATCTCTCATCCGATCCTGGACCATTACCCAGTGATTAAACTGGGACCCAATCGCTGGACCTGGATGAACTGTTGCAGACCCCCCCACAATTCCGTGGTGCAGTCTGAGGGCTGCAGGGCTGTCTCACCGACTGTCTGCGTCGTCTGTGGCTATGGAGCAGCTCTTGAGTTTTGTTGCAGTCCCTCAATTGGATCTGCTGTTCTCCTGCCGCTGCTTCACAAGCTAAGGAAATTTTCAAATTTTCCTGGTCATTTTGTCAGGTGCTACCATGTTGTATATCGTAGCGTAGCTGGGGCATTCTGGATAAGGTCAACGAAGAACTCTTAATTATATACATAATACTATATACACTCTCATCAAGCCTCCTAAGCCAGCATCCTTCATGCTGCTACCTCTTCTTTCCAGCCTAACCTCATGTGACTCTTACAGTGGGAGGGGTTGCTCTCACTGGCTTCAGCATTAACCCTTTACAACCTTATACTACACCAGCCCCAACCACTGTGCACTGCTCCTGAATCCATGCTGGCAGTATGTTCTGCTTTGGCAGAGTTGGACACATTTAGCAAATTGAACTTCTGATCTTCTGGTCAACTGCTCACTGGATTTGTTCACTGAGACACTAAAAACTTAATATTTGTTTCCAAGTTTTATTTTAATGCAAAAAGTTTAAAAAAAACATGAGAGATAACATTTCTACAGTGGGTTCTCCCAATTGTCTACTTTAAAGTACATTGGAAAATCCATGGAAACATTACCATTTAGCATTTCTGATACAGGAGCTGAACTCTGGATCTGAACTCCCCTTATTTTTGAAATCTGAGGTATATTTATGACTTACCGACCCTACCAGACCCTGCTGAACTGTGAGCCCCATCTCATAAAATTGTTTGTTTAGTTTATGTTTATGTTTAGAGATGCAGCACTGAAACAGGCCCTTCGGCCCACCGAGTCTGTGCCGACCATTAAACACCCATTTATACTAATCCTACACTAATCCCATATTCCTACCACATCCCCACCTGTCCCTATATTTCCCTACCACCTACCTATACTAGGGGCAATTTATAATGGCCAATTTACCGAACAACCTGCAAGTCTTTTGGCTGTGGGAGGAAACCGGAGCACCCGAAGGAATTGACCTCAATCTGTCCTTATGCACCCACCATGTTGCTGATGGAGTCTGGAAAGGTTTATATATGTGTTTTTGGTTGCCCAAGAAACACCAATAAAAAGTAACCTTTGCGAGCCAGTGCTGCCACCCACTCCAAGCAAATCTATTCCTCTTCCTGACTGTTACTTAGCTCATAAACCAGCTCCAAAGGCAGTTTTATCTGCCAATTCAGTCCCAAGACATTGACGCCATCAAGTCAAATCCATAAAACCCTCAGGAGTATAACATTGGGACAGCCCATCACTGTAAATCCCTGATAGTGGTTCACAAAAAGGTTAACACAGAATATGTTTGTTCTTTATAATTGGTTGTCAATGTGGTGAGTATCCACCGTGGAAAGATTCTTATAGGGCGAAAGGGACAAAGGTGCAGGAGAGTGCCATCACCTGTAAGTGCCCTCCAAGCCATCCTGACTTGGACATCATTTGCCTTCCTTCACTGTTGCTGGCTCAAATTCCTGGAACTGCCTCCCTAACAGTACTGACTGCAGCTCACCACCACCTTCACAAGGGCAATTAGGGATGGGCAATAAATGCTGCTTCATACCCTGAGAATGAATTATTTAAAAATTCACTATTTGCTCATCAGACTTGTTGTCAGTCTATCCAGCTAAGCTTATGATAAATTTATAGGTTTACCATGAACTGCCGAATGGGATATACAGCCGTCTCAGGATAAATTAAACTTCATCTTCTTATCACAACAGTTGCACAATGAAATATGATTGGCACCATCTTGTTTCTAGACGTATCAATGAGCTGGTGAGTGTGCAATGACACCACAGTGCTTAAGTCTTCACCTAAAAGACAAGTAGAGACAGAATCATCGCAGTCAGATATTGGCAGAATTGAACTGCAGGGTGAAAAATGGTGCATTATCTTTAATTCTGAGAAGATCTGGTCAATAATTCCATCAAGATATGTTGACCAAGATGTACGTCTACTTCTGCTCCATATAGATTACAAATACTTCTCATTTATCAACATTCAACTTGTTTTGATCAAATTTGATACATGCTGGAACAAACAAGGGGATGTAGGAGTTTAAAAAGAGACATGAAAATATGCCTTTGCTTGTCATCAGTAACTTTGGTGCTATATATAGACTACTCTCATCCCATCACTCCTCCATGAGCAAGTGTTAGGCTAAAGCTTCACTATCAGCTGGTGTCATAGTAACCGAGTAGTGAGGGGGATCCTGGTGGCAAATATATCAAGACAAATCATGAAAAAAGTGAAGGAAGTGAAAACACCATCAATCACCACTTCAAACTGGGATAAAATCCAACCCAGGAGTGATTGAGTGATTGCTGTAGCAGACCAAAGTGATATTGGGTGTAATCTTACAAAATTGCCCATTGCTTAGAATTGGTGAGCACTAAATTGGCATTTTTCACACAGATAGGTACACATTCTGCACAAGTGTGTAGTTGACAATGTGTATGCAATTTCCAAAAAGTCCAATTTGATTTGCTGTTGTGAGTCTCAAAGAGAAGCAAATGCAACAGTCTTACTAACTTGAGCAATGAGTGAATTTCTGGTTGATGCATAGATGACACATTCACTATACAAAGACATCTGTCGGCTTTTGAGATGTGACAACATAGAAAGAAAGGCTTGCATTATATAGCATCTTACAGCAGAATGTCAGGACATCCCAAAGCACTTTACAGCTAATGAAGTACTTTTTGAAGTGTAGTCACTGGTGTGATGTAGGAAAGGTGGGCAGCCAATTTGTAAACAGCAAGCTCCCAAAAACAGCAAAGTGATAATAACCAGATAATCTGTTTTTAGTGATGTTGATTAAGTGATAAATATTGTCCGGACTACTCAGAATAACTCTCCTGCTCTTCTTTAAAAGAAGTGCATTGCATTAGAAAGCAGGCAGGCCTGCATTTAACATCTAAGACAGTACGCCCAACAGTGCAGCACCCTTGCAGCACTGCACTAAAATGCCTAGACTTTTGTGCATAACTCTCTGGAGTAGTACTTAAACCCACAAACTTGAAATCAGAGAGGAGAAGGTCCAAATGACCCACAGTGAAAAAGATAAAACTATTTCTTTAGTTCGTAGTCTTTTGGTAGTACAGAACTTGAGTATTTCTGAAAATAGAAACATGTTGTTGAAGCTTTTCATTTTGCACTCATCAGGACAATCCATAAGAATAACAATGTAAGGGAAAACAACAACTTTATACTGTATGAGAAGAGAGTACTGATTGGTTGGCAAGTGAACTCTAATTGGTAGAGGTGTTGCCATGGGGAATGCACCAGTTTATGGTGACTAACAAGCTTTGTTTGAAATTCAAACCAGAAAGCTTGATTCTGATTGGTCAAGGCATTGTCCTGAGGAATGAACCAATTATTTTGTTCAGCTGAAACAGGCACAATTTGTGTACATGTTCTTTCTGTCTGCAAAGAACAGGACCCTGTGTATTAATATATGCAGCTTCCAGTACGCGCAAATGCACCACACTGGGAGCCCTACTGACAATCTTAAATTGGTTGTCAGCGTAATCTTAGTACACTGCGGATTATTTAGCAAATGTTGTCCAATCACGGAATCATATCTAATGCTGGACACAGTGATTTGAGTTTTGCAAGCATGGGCTGGTTGAGTAGAACCATAGAACTATAGAAAAAATACAGCATAGAAGGAGGTATTCAGCCCGCCGTGTCCATGACGGCCAAAAAATAAAAACTAGCCGCCCAATCTAATCCCACCTTCCAGCACCTGGTCTGTAGCCTTGCAGGTTACAGCACTTCAGGTGCATGTCCAGGTACCTTTTAAAAGAATTAAGGGTTTCTGTCACCACCACCAATCCTGGCAGTGAATTCCAGACACCCACCACCCTCTGAGTAAAAAAGTTTTTCCTCATGTCCCCTCTAATCCTTCTACCAATCACCTTAAATCTGTGCCCCCTGGTAATTGACCTCTCCGCGAGGGGAAACAGGTCCTTCCTGTCTACTCTATCTAAGCCCCTCATAATTTTGTACACCTCAATTAAGTCACCCCTGTCTCCTTTGTTCTAAGGAAAACAACCCTAGCCGATCCAATCTTTCCTCATAGCTGCAACTTTCAAGCCCTGGAAACATTCTTGTAATTCTCTTCTGCACTTTCTCCAGAGAAATGTCTGTACCTTTCCCATTGCAAACAGCGGAAGGGACATATTGTTTGATACACTATATCAGTCTTTGGGACGTATGGCCTTTATATCTAGCATCACACTGGCATTGAAATTCATATATCACATTACTCATTTGTGTGATAGGGAGAACGTCTTTTTGGCTTGACGGCAGCAGTCTGTTAGTGGCGGACGCCACATGTGTTGCTACTGTATAGTAGCAACGTGAAACAGCTAGCTTCAACTGTTGCTTAAATTTTTGGGATACATTACTCATCTAGGGTAATCTGACGTGGACTGAGCACTTTTAAGGCCAAAAAAGATGGTCTTAGGCCCATTCATAAGTTTGCGTGATAGCCATTGTCACGCAGGATGTCTTTGATTCGCCCTATTTCAGCACCAAGCTTGCATGCTGAGCAAATAGCTCGGGCCCTATTTACGAGGTTGCCAATAAGGCCAATCTTATAGTGCGTGGAACTGTAAGAATCACAGAATAGTGACAGTGCAGAAGGAGGCCATTCAGCCCATCGTGTCCGCACTGGCTCTCTGAAAGAGCAATTCCCTCAGTTCCATTCCCCAGGCTTCTCCCCATAACCCTGCACATTCTTCCTTTTCATATAACTGTCTAATTCCCTTTTGAATGCTTCAGTTGAACCTGCCTCCACCACGTTCTCAGGCAGTGCATTCCAGACCTTAACCACTCGCTGTGTGAAAAAGTTTTTCTCATGTCATGTTTGCTTCTCTTACCAAATACTTTAAGGAGGCTGAGTAAACTGGGCCTATATTCTCTGGAGTTTAGAAGAATGAGAGGTGATCTAATGGAGGTATACAAGATTCTGAAAGGGCTTGATAGGGTAGATTTGGACAAGTTGAGTGAGTGGGCTAATGCATGGCAGATGCAGTATAATGTGGATAAATGTGAGGTTATACACTTTGGTAGCAAAAACAGGAAGGCAGATTATTATCTGAAAGGCTATAAACTGAGAGAGGGGAATATGCAATGAGACCTGGGTGTTCTCGTGCACCAGTCGCTGAAGGTAAGCACACTGGTGCAACAGGTGGTAAAAAGGGCAAATGGTATGTTGGCCTTCATAGCGAGAGGATTCGAGTTCAGGAGCAGGGATGTCTTGCTGCAATTATACAGGGCTTTGGTGAGCAGTTGGAATATTGTGTGCAGTTTTGGTCTCCTTATCTGAGGAAGGATGTTCTTGCTATGGAGGGAGTGCAGCGAAGGTTTACCAAACTGATTCCTGGGATGGTGGGACTGACGTATGAGGAGAGATTAAGTCGGTTAGGATTACATTCGCTGGAGTTCAGAAGAGTGAGGGGGAATCTCATAGAAACCTATCAAATTCTAACAGGACTTGACAGGGTAGATGCAGGAAGGATGTTCCTGATGGTGGGGGTGTCCAGAACCAGGGGTCATAGTCTAAGGATATGGGGTAAACCTTTCAGGACTGAGATGAGGAGAAATTTCTTCACCCAGAGAGTGGTGAGCCTGTGGAATTTGCTACCACAGAAAGCAGTTGAGGCCAAAACATTGTATGTTTTCAAGAAGGAGTTAGATATAGCTCTTGGGTCTAAAGGGATCAAAGGGTATCGGACGAAAGCGAGAACAGGTTACTGAGTTGGATGATCAACCATGATCACAATGAATGGCGGAGCAGGCTCGAAGGATTGAATGGCCTACTCCTGCTCCTATTTTCTATGTTTCTATGTTAGAAGCTGAGAGATTGTTTCCACTGGTCAGGGAATCTAGAACACGGGGACACAGTCTCAGGATAAGCGGCCAATCATTCAGGACTGAGGTGAGGAGAAATTACTTCACTCAAAGGGTTGTGAATCTTTGGAATTCTCTACCTCAGAGGGTTGTGGATGCTCCATGGTTAAATATTTTTAAGGCTGGGATAGATAGATTTTTGGTCTCGCAGGGAATCAAGGAATATGGGGAACGGGCAGGAAAGTGGAATTGAAGCCCAAGATCAGCCATGATCGTATTGAATGGCGGAGCAGGCTCAGCCATATGGTCTACTTCTACTCCTATTTCTTGTGGTCTTGTGTTCTTGTATTTAAATCTGTGCCCTCTCGTTCTTGATCCTTTCAGGAGTGGGAACAGTTTCTCTCTATCTACTCTGTCCAGACCCCTCATGATTTTGAATACCTCTATCAAATCACCTCTCAGTCTTCTCTTGTCCAAGGAAAACAATCCTAACTTCTCCAATCTATCTTCATTACTGAAATTCCTCATCCCAGGAACCATTCTCATGAATCTTTTCTGTACTCTCTCCAAAGCCCTTACATCTTTTCTAAAGTCTGGCGCCCAGAACTGGACACAATACTCCAGCTGAGGCCGAACTGGTGTTTTATACAAGTTTAACATAACCTCCTTGCTCTTGTACTCCGTACCCTCTATGCTTGAGGCAGTGACGTAATGGTAATGTCACTTGACTAATAATCCAGAGCCCAGGCTAATCCTTTGGGGACATGGGTTTGAATCCCACCAGAGCAGATGGTGAAATTTGAATTCAACTAATAAATCTGGAATTTAAAATGTTAGTCTAATGGTGAGTCCAGTCCCAGAGCAAGCTGATTGACTCTTAAAACTGACCTAGCAAGCTGCTTAGTTTAAGGGCAATTAGGAATGGGCAATAAGTGCTGGTATAAGCAGTGATGCCCGCATCCCACTAACAATTACAAAAAAACAGGATACTGTATGCTTTCTCAAGCTGTCTTTTCACCTTCAATGACTTATGCACATATACACCCAGGTCCCTCTTCTCCTGCTCCCCCTTTAGAATTGTACATTTTATTCTATATTGTCTCTCCATGTTCTTCCGACCAAAATGAATCACTTCACATTTCACCTGCCACTTGTCTGCCCATTCCATCAACTTGTCTATGTCCTTTAGAAGTTTTACACTATCCTTCTCATAGTTCACAATGTTTCCAAGTTTCGTATCATCTGCAAACTTGGAAATTGTGCCCTGTTACCCAAGGTCTAGGTTATTAATATATATCAGGTGTCGTGCAGGCCCCCACCTGCCAAGAATGAGGCATATTAATTTCACCACATGGACATTAAATTTCAAATTGTTGCTGGGAAGAAGAGAAGACCAGTGACAAGACGTTGCTGGAAATACATTTTTGCATATTAACAGACATAATTTGTAGATAAAGGACCATTCCCTGACCCATCCAATACACAAAGCCAGAAGTGATTATACCAGTCACGTGACTACCCTGCTGGCTAACTTGGGGAGTTTTAAATTGTAGAGACAGTGTTTGAACTGGCAGAAAGATGAATGCACCTGGACTGAAGCAGACTTCCTCTCCTGTCCTGTCAACTCCCATCTCTTTCTCACGGAACTCCAAAAACTGACTGAAGACACGTGAACCCCAAGAGAGAAAAGTCTCCTACAGTGAACAAGGTTTAAGATGAATACTGGGCCCAAATGAAAAGCAAGACCATATCTTCAATCAAGCACTCGATAACGAGCTCAAAGCACAGCAACAAAAAAAACCTCCTCAGAGATTGCCTCAAACTTTTCCACTTTTTTTTCTGCTCTTTTCTGTCCCTGTCTGCTGGTGACCAAGGGGGAGCTAAAACACAGTGTGGTTAAAAATAAAACCCTGTTACAGTAAGACCAGGTGAAGGTTGAAAGGGAACCCTAGGCACCTTTCTCACCTGGTTGTAACACAGGAAAAGCAAGGGTCCCAACACTGACCCGTGGGGAACTCCACTACAAACCTTCCTGTAGCCTGAAAAACATCCATTAAACACTACTCTTTGTTTCTTGTCACTCAGCCAATTTCGTATCCATGTTGCTACCGTCCCTTTTATTCCATGAACTATTAAGTTTGCTCACGTCTGTTGTGTGCCTTTTGACAGTCCATGTACACCATATCAACAAGATTGTCCTCATCAACCCTCTCTGTTACTGCCTCAAAAAACTCCAGCAAGTTAGTTAAACATGATTTTCCCTGAAGAAAACCATGCTGGCTTTCTTTAATTAACTCATATTTGTCCATATGACTATTGATTTTGTCTCGAATTACTTTTTCTAGAAGTTTTTCCACCACCCAAGTTAAGCTGACTGGCCTGTAGTTGCTGGGTTTATCTTTACACCCTTTTTTGAACAAGGGTGTAACATTTGTAATTCTCCAGTCATCTGGCACCACCCCCGAGTCTAAGGAAGACTGAAAAATTATGGCCAGTGTCTCTACGGTTTCCACCCTCACTTCCCTCAGTATCCTTGGATGCATCTCATCCGGCTTTAAATACAGACAGCTATTCTAATACTTCCTCTTTATCAATTTTAAACCTGATAAAAGGTCACAGACCTGATACGTTAACTTTGCTTCTCTCTCCACAGATACTGCCAGAACTGCTGAGTATTTCCAGCACCTTTTGTTTTTATTTCAGACTTCCAGCATCTGCAGTATTTTGCTTTTATTAAATCTCTCTAGTGTCTGACTTACCTCCTCTTTCAACATTGCCTGAGTTGCATCTTCTTCCTTGGTAAAGACACAAACAAAGTATTCATTTAATATCTCAGCTATGCCCTCTGCCTCCATGTGTAAATCCCCTTTCTGTCCCTAATCAGCCCCATTCCTCCTTTTACCACCCTTTTACTGTTTATATTGCCCAACTCTAATTGCCCTTGAGAAGGAGGTGGTGAGCTGCCTTCTTGAACCGCTGCAGTCCATGTGGGGTAGGTACACCCACAGTGCTGTTAGGGAGGGAGTTCCAGGATTTTGACCCAGCGACAGTGAAGGAACGGCGATATAGTTCCAAGTCAGGATGGTGTGTGACTTGGAGGGGAAGTTACAGGTGGTGCTGTTCCCATGCATCTGCTGCCCTTGTCCTTCTAGTTGGTAGAGGTCACGGGTTTGGAAGGTGCTGTCTAAGGAGCCTTGGTGCGTTGCTGCAGTGCATCTTGTAGATGGTACACACTGCTGCCACTGTGCGTCGGTGGTGGAGGGAGTGAATATTTGTAGATTGGGTGCCAATCAAGCGGGCTGCTTTGTCCTGGATGCTGTCGAGCTTCTTGAGTGTTGTTGGAGCTGTACCCATCCAGGCAAGTGGAGAGTATTCCATCACACTCCTGACTTGCGCCTTGTAGATGGTGGACAGGCTTTGGGGAGTCAGGAGGTGAGTTACTTGCCGCAGGATTCCTAGCCTCTGACCTGTTCTTGTAGCCACAGTATTTATATGGCTACTCCAGTTCAGTTTCTGGTCATTGGTAGCCCCTAAGATGTTGATGGTGGGGGATTCAGCGATGGTAATGCCATTGAATGTCAAGGGGAGATGGTTAGATTCTCCCTTGTTGGAGATGGTCATTGCCTGGCACTTCTGTGGCGCGAATGTTACTTGCCACTTATCAGCCCAAGCCTGGATATTGTCCAGGTCTTGCTGCATTTCAACACGGACTGCTTCAGTATCTGAGGAGTCACGAATGGTGCTGAACATTGTGCAATCATCAGCGAACATCCCCACTTCTGTCCTTATGATTGAAGGAAAGTCATTGATGAAGCAGCTGAAGATGGCTGGGCCTAGGACACTACCCTGAGGAACTCCTTCAGTGATGTCCTGGAGCTGAAATGATTGACCTCCAACAACCACAACCATCTTCCTTTGCGCTAGGTATGACTCCAGGCAGCGGAGGGTTTTCCCTCTGATTCCCATTGACTCCAGTTTTGCTAGGACTCCTTGATGCCATATTCAGTTAAATGCTGCCTTGATGTCGAGGGCAGTCACTCTCACCTCACCTCTTGAATTCAGCTTTTTTGTCCATGTTTGAACCAAGGCTGTAATGAGGTCAGGAGCTGAGTGGCCCTGGTGGAACCCGAACTGAGCGTCACTGAGCAGGCTATCGCTAAGCAAGTGCCGCTTGATGGCACTGTTGATGACACCTTCCATCACTTTACTGATGATCGACAGTAGGCTGATGGGGTGGTAATTGACCAGGTTGGACTTAGAACATAGAACATAGAACAGTACAGCACAGTACAGGCCCCTCGGCCCACGATGTTGTGCCGAACCTTTAACCTACTCTAAGATCAAACTACCTACCTACCCTTCATTCTACTATCATCCATGTACCTATCCAAGAGTCATTTAAATGTCCCTAATGTATCTGCTTCTACTACCACCGCTGGCAGCGCATTCCACGCACCCACTACTCTCTGTGTAAAGAACCAACCTCTGACATCGCCCCGAAACCTTCCTCCAATCACCTTAAAATTATGCCCCCTGGTGATAGCCCTTTCCGCCCTGGGAAAAAGTCTCTGGCTATCCACTCTATCTATGCCTCTCATCATCTTGTACCCCTCTATCAAGTCACCTCTCATCCTTCTTCGCTCCAATGAGAAAAGCCCTAGCTCGCTCAATCTTTCTTCGTAAGACATGCCCTCCAGTCCAGGCAGCATCCTGGTAAATCTCCTCTGCACCCTCTCTAAAGCTTCCACATCCTTCCTATAATGAGGCAACCAGAACTGAACTTGTCCTGCTTTTTGTGTACAGGACATACCTGGGCAATGTTCCACATTGCAGGGTAGATGCCAATGTTGTAGCTATACTGGAACAGCTTGGCTAGGGGCACGGAAAGTTCTGGAACACAGGTCTTCAGTACTATTGCCGAATATTGTCAGGGCCCATAGCCTTTGCAGTATCCAGTGCCTTCAGTCGTTTCTTGATATCACGTGGAGTGAATCGAATTGGCTGAAATCTGGCATCTGTGATGCTGGGGACTTCAGGAGGAGGCCGAGATGGATCATCAACTCGGCACTTCTGGCTGAAGATTGTTGCAAATGCTTCAGCCTTATCTTTCACACTGACTGGCCAAGAGAGTGTGGGAAAATGGCGCACTGACACGGAACACAAAAGTCCGAGTGTATCAGGCTTGTGTCCTCAGTACCTTGCTCTACGGCAGCGAGGCCTGGACAACGTATGCCAGCCAAGAGCGACGTCTCAATTCATTCCATCTTCGCTGCCTTCGGAGAATACTTGGCATCAGGTGGCAGGACTATATCTCCAACACAGAAGTCCTTGAAGCGGCCAACATCCCCAGCTTATACACACTACTGAGTCAGCGGCGCTTGAGATGGCTTGGCCATGTGAGCCGCATGGAAGATGGCAGGATCCCCAAAGACACATTGTACAGCGAGCTCGCCACTGGTATCAGACCCACCGGCCGTCCATGTCTCCGTTATAAAGACGTCTGCAAACGCGACATGAAATCGTGTGACATTGATCACAAGTCGTGGGAGTCAGTTGCCAGCATTCGCCAGAGCTGGCGGGCAGCCATAAATTCTGTATATGGAAAATGAAAGTGATCCAGGGGTCCTGATTTACAATCAATTGCAACGATCACATCAATTATTAAGTGAGAGTGAGTAAAGCAAATCAGATATTGGGTTGTATTGAAAGTTCAATATTGAAACAGAACAGTGAGATAATCTTCTTACTTTACAAATCATTGACACAGTCACATTGAGAAAATTGTGTACTGTTCTGCTTCCTGGAGTACAAAAAAGGATAGCGGCCAGAATTTTACGCCACCCCAGCGAGCCGGATTGTGTCAGGGGGCGGTCGCGTAAAATTTAGCGGGAGGCTCCAGGAGGTCTTCCCGACCCGCTCCCACCTCTGCCCCACTTTACATGGGGGGGGGGAGAAATGGGCCGCCCACCACAGGCCAATCAGGGCCCTTAAGTGGCCACTTAACGGCCACTTGAGGGCCTTTGCCCGCCTCCACGGGGATTTTACCTGTGGCAAGCGGACGTTCGGAAGATGTGAAAGGCCTCAGTGGAAAAACCTGATGGCCTCTCAGTGTGCCAGGAGTGGTGGGGGGGGGGTGCACCCAATAGAGGGCCGCCCCCGCTTCCCCAACCACCCCCAGGACCCAAGACGCCCCCCGTCCCCCCAAACGACCACCCTTACCTCGCCAGGGCATGACCAATTAGCCCGGTGAGGCAAACCCCAACTTACCTGGACACCTGGCTCCATGTCCTCGGCTGGGCTGCAGTCCCAGCAGTGGCCAGTGCTCCCAGTGACGCTGCTGGGACTATGAGCTGCCGGTCCGATGATTGGCCGGCAGCTCAATGAGACAGGACTTCCTCCCTCAAGCGGCTGTAAGTCCTGCCTCGGAACAGTTAAAGCCTGGGGACCCGTAAAATGCGGGACAGATCCCCGGGCTCGGTGGAAGCGGGTTTGCCACTGATTTTTACGTTGGTGGCCAGCTTCCGTCCACCTGGTGTAAAATCCAGTCCAATGTCGCTATTGAAAGGATACATTGTCCAGTTAATACAATTTTTTTTAAGTTTCAAGGAGTAATTTTCTAAGTGCAGATATTTCTAATTTTTCATTGAGATTATGAGACTATTTGAAAAAAGCCTCCCATTAATTTCCCTCAACTGTCACTTGTAATTCAAAATTCCTTAGCTACTTTCCAATCCCTTTAACTCCTTGCAAAGAGCATGAGGTTTAACAACTAAAATTTATAAAATGGTGGAAGTCTGACCAACTGAAAAAATATATCCTAAGCTGATGACCATTTATAACTAATAAATTTTCCTTTCACTGTGTGCCCAGATTACAGAAAGTCCACAGCCATTTTGATTCTGCTCTTTTTCTCTTGGCTTCATATGGTGCGTACCTCATTACAGTCACCAAGACATTGGGAGAGCAGTTGATCCTGGATGGTCTTACAACCTGTTTTACCCATCACCAATGTTCTTTTCCAGTCACTTCCCTGGTTCCACTATCAGAACTCGTTTCACTTGGGACCTTTAAGTATCATTAAAGAGTCATAGAGTCATTACATGGCTGAAGGAGGCCATTCGGACTATAGAAGAGACATAACTTCATCCATAATTTGCTGGCTCGATTTGAAACCTAGGTTGTGATTTTCATTAAGAAAAATTGCTGCTCCTGGAAGTAAATTAAGCGGCAAACAAATCAGCCAGTTATGAAGAGTAATGTTCCTGTGACCTTGCTGCAAAGCCTCTGGAAATGCTTACCATTCTGTGACATATGATAGCACTAACTTTTGGTTCTCCTGGCATCAGACAAGCTGAGCCAAAAGTGGAGCAGAGACTGCTCTCCAAAATACTAATTTGCAGCTATATATAGAATCATAGAAACATAGAAATTTATGGCACTGAAGAAAGTCAATCGTCCCATTGTGTCTTTGTTGGCCAGTAAAGATCTATCCAACTTAATCCCACTTTTCAGATTTCGGTCCTTAATCCTGTGGGTTACAGCACCTCAAGTGCACATTTAAAAAATCCTTGGATATGATGAGGATTTCTGTCTCTACCACTCTGTCAGGCAGTGAATTCCAGATTCCCACCACCCTCTGGGTGAAAAAAATTCTCCTCAACTCCCCTCCAATCATTCAACCAACTGCACCTCATTCATTAGTCCAGAGCTGGTCATGCTGGAACACAAGTTCAGTCCTTAACTCAGTATTGGTCATTTAGAACTGTGATTTGGTCCAATGTTTTCTGAGTAGAACCAGAAAAATGTAAAACTTTCAATTAGACATAATAACATTTAAGAGAAACAAATAAAGCTATAGAAGGGTAGATTTTCAACCTAAAATAAAAGCAAAATACTGCGGATGCTGGAAATCTGAAATAAAAACAAGAAATTAGTATTATTAGTAGGGGGATCGAGTTTCGGAGCCACGAGGTCATGCTGCAGCTGTACAAAACTCTGGTGAGACCGCACCTAGAGTATTGCGTGCAGTTCTGGTCACCGCATTATAGGAAGGATGTGGAAGCTTTGGAAAGGGTGCAGAGGAGATTTACTAGGATGTTGCCTGGTATGGAGGGAAGGTCTTCCGAGGAAAGGCTGAGGGACTTGAGGTTGTTTTCGTTGGAGAGAAGGAGGAGGAGAGGTGACTTAATAGAGACATATAAGATAATCAGAGGGTTAGATAGGGTGGATAGTGAGAGTCTTTTTCCTCGGATGGTGATGGCAAACACGAGGGGACATAGCTTTAAGTTGAGGGGTGATAGATATAGGACAGATGTTAGAGGTAGTTTCTTTACTCAGAGAGTAGTAGGGGCGTGTAACGCCCTGCCTGCAACAGTAGTAGACTCGGCAACTTTAAGGGCATTTAAGTGGTCATTGGATAGACATATGGATGAAAATGGAATAGTGTAGGTCAGATGGTTTCACAGGTCGGCGCAACATCGAGGGCCGAAGGGCCTGCACTGCGCTGTAATGTTCTAATCTCTAAAAATGCTGGAACCACTCAGCAGGTCTGGCAGCATCTGTGGAAAGAGAAGCAGAGTTAACGTTTCAGGTCAGTGACCCTTCATTGGAACTGACAAATATTAGAAAAGTCACAGGTTATAAGCAAGTGAGGTGGGGGTGGGGCAAGAGATAACAAAGGAGGTCTAGATTGGACCAGGCCACATAGCTGACCAAAAGGTCACGGAGCAAAGGCAAACAATATGTTAATGGTGTGTTGAAAGACAAAGCATTAGTACAGATTAGGTGTGAATACACTGAATATTGAACAGCAGCAA
This sequence comes from Heterodontus francisci, assembly GCF_036365525.1. Taxonomy (NCBI): domain Eukaryota; kingdom Metazoa; phylum Chordata; class Chondrichthyes; order Heterodontiformes; family Heterodontidae; genus Heterodontus; species Heterodontus francisci. The sequence continues at coordinate 120,562,667 of NC_090382.1, forward strand.
ATGCAAACCTGAAAAAACAGTGGGTAAGCAAACTGAACAAACTAAGATGAAATGAAATAAATGCAAAAAAAAGATTGTAAAAAATGTAAAAAAAGAATGGAAAAAAAAGGAAGAAAAAATAACTAAAAATGAAAGTAAAATGGGGGGCATGACAGCCCTAGTTCCTCGCCTTAGTTCCACAACCCTTGATACTCTTACCTAACAACAATCTATCAATCTCAGTTTTAAAACGTTAAATTGATCCCTGGCCTCCACAGCTTTTTGGGGGAGAGAGTTCCAGATTTCCACTCCCCTTTGTGTGAAGAACTGCTTCCTGACATCACCCTTGAACAGCCTGGCTCGAATTTTAACGCTCTGCCCCCTTGTTCTGGACTCCCCCCACCACCAGTGGAATTAGTTTCTCTCTATCGACCCTAACAACTACTTTAATGATCTTAAACATCTCAGTTAGATCACTCCATAATCTTCTATTCTCAAAGGAATACAAACCGAGTCTACACAACCTGTCCTCATAGTTTAACCCCTTTCGTCCCAGATTATTCTGGTGAAAGTGTGCTGCATTCCCTCCAAAACATCCTTCCTGAGGAGCAGAGTCCAGAACTGAAGAAATTACTCTAAATGGGGTCTAACCAGAGATTTACATGATGACAACAGAACTTCCACTCCTTTATATTCCAATCCTTTTATCAATTAGCTACAATTTTCTAACTGAAACTGTTTCTGTTTTTGCTCTGCAGGATTTTTGTGAACTGGATGTGGAATTACTGAAGGAAAGCAGTCAACAGGAAGCAGATATATTGCTGAGCACTGGGACAGATGATCATATCCCTCATGCAGATTTATCTTCCAGTAAATTCAGCTTCCTGCTTCAGATGATGTGGTTGGTTACTCTATTTTTGTTCAGTCTTACTTGATATTGATAAATGATAATAGCATTGTCAATGTGTTGTAAAACTATAACTGTGACAACTTGCATTGTAAAAGATGGGGAACTGCACACGGTTGCACTGTAATTTAACAGATGACTTCTCTTGTGCCAATCACACCTCAACACTATTTCGTATTGTATGTGCTGCTTTAAAATATCCATTCATGGTATGAGATTTCTGTGCTCTGCAAAGTCACCAGGTGGTCTCAGTGTCTCTTACAATGCCATGAGAGAATTAAAAAATACTCTCAGAACACTGAGATATTGCACTGCACTACGAAGTAGAGAAGCAGATGGCATCGACTGTTTCACCTCTATTGAGTTACATTTGTGGTGAATGGGTGGCTTGTACCAGCACATTTCATCAACGGGTACATCTTGATCTGGCATCTGAAGCTTAAACTATGAGTCGAATTGTAATAATTAGTATACATATTTAGGCCAAGAATTTCTCCAAGAGTTCTCCCAAACCCTTGACATAGCTTTGGTGGGAGATTGGCAGAAATTCTACCCAAGAGTATCATGTCCCTTTATGGAACAGTCATACCATCTGCTTCTCTACTTGGTAGTGCAGTGCAGTATCTCATTGCAGTACAGATGGAAGTGTAAGGAATATAAATGTTCCTGGCTGACTTAAAGGGACACGTGCCCAAATTTTGTTTCTTAGACTAATGGGCTTACAGTGTCACGAGTAACATAGGGACATACAAAGCTGGATTTTACCATGCATTTCGAGACCCTGACACCACGACCAAAGGGGGATCCTGAGCCTGCACTTGCCAGCAGAGAGATTGGCGGCGCATTCGTCTGGGAGACAGCCTCCTAATTGGCTGCCTCCGTTCTCGCCGTCCTATTGAGGATGGTGGGTGGGCACTGACAGCCCAATCAAAGGGCCGGCAGCTCTGCAGCCTCAGCAGCCCCACTGGGAGAGGTCGGGGACAATGAGGGCACCTCGACATGGAGGTGCTCTCACTGGCCAACATAGAAAGGTTGCACTGAAGACTCCTGAATGTGGTAGTGACATCAGGGTGGAGGGGATGACCCTGCATGGGATCAGATGCACAGCATTTGCAGCCAGGCAGCCCTGTCACTGGGACATGGAGCCCGAGGCTCCAATGGTCCCCTGGCCTGCTGTTCCACCATTCAGTTAGATCATGGCTAGTTTGCATCTTAATTCCATCTACCGGCTCTAGTAAGTACATTCAGCACTGTTAATGCAATGTGTTCAGTGAATATTGCTCCATTTTGGTGATCTGCATGGTGACTTTGAGCAGACTGTTGGGAATTGTTCCTATTGCTTACTGGAAATGCATCAACATCAAAGATGTTTCATTCCAATGGGAGTTTCAAACCTTCTGTTAACAGAAGAGATTCTACATATGTTTATTATTTTCCCAGCTAAACAAATTGAATTCTGGCAATTGATCCCAAAGCACGAATAAAAATCCTAACATCTAACATAATAAAGGAGAAGTTAATTTATTCTGTCACTTTGAAGCATTCATAGGCCATTGTCTAACCTGCTTTTCAATTGTATGTTGTTTATTTGAGCTCAATGTTTTGTGAAATGTGTCATCTTTTCTGAAGTTGATCGTCAGCTTTTCTGAGTTTTGTAGGTTGGTACGGATGTAAAAACAGTGAACAAGTTGGGTTTTGAGCAGATTTTCAAAGGATATCATGTGTGATAGCTGTAGGTGTTAACTAAACCCCTTTTCCTCTGTCAACAAACCATTAGTGGCAGGCTTGATGAAAAATAGAGATTTACTTTGATTGAATATTCGTTCATGAGATGTGAATGTTGCTGCCAAGGTCAGAAGTTACTGTCCCTCTGTAGTTGTCTTTGAGAAGGTGGTGGTGAGCTGCCTTCTTGAATCGCTGCAGTCCATGTGCTCTGGGTACACCCACAGTGTTGTTAGATGACAAGTGGTGTTCCCATGTGTCTACTAGGTATCCTCTAGGTGGTAGAGGTCAGGGGTTCAGAAAGTGTTGTCAAAGAAGTGTTGATGATTTACTGCAGTGCAACCTGCAGATGGTACATACAGCAGCCACGATGTACTGGTGGTAAATGTTGAAGGTGATGAATGGGGTGCCAATCAAGTGGGCTGCTTTGTTCTGGATGGTGTCGAGCCTCTTGAGTGTTGTTGGAGCTGTACCCATCCAAGCAAGTGGAGAGTATTCCATCACACTCCTGACTTGTGCCTTGTAGATGGTGGACAGGCTTTGGGGAGTCAGGAGGTGAATTACTCGCCTCAGGATTCCTAGCCTCTGACCTGCTCTTGTAGCCACGGTATTTATATGACTACTCCAGTTCAGTTTCTGGTCAATGGTAATCCCCAGGATGTTGATGGTGGGGGATTCAGTGATCGTAATGCCGTTGAATCGGGGGAGGTGGTTCGGCCCCCTCTGGTTGAAGATGGTCATTGCCTGGCATAAATATTACTTGTTGCTTATCAGCCCAAGCCAGGATGCTTTACTGGTCTTGCTACACTAAACAGCCTCAAATTTCATGCATGCAATTGAGACATCACATATGCATGTTTATATACACATAGGCATCCACACAGATACACACAAACACACACAAATACACACACACACAGACAAACACAAATACACACACACACAGACAAACACAAATACACACACACACAGACACACATACTGATGTATACACAGAGACAACACATACAAATAGACACACAGATAAACACACAGACTTCTTCTTCTTCTTCTTAGGCAGTCCCTCGGGAACAAGGATGACTTTCTTCCACTTCAAGGTTGTGGTCCTTAGGTGATTGAATAGTCCAATTCTGGATCCGCACACTCTGCCACAGGTGGGGCAAGTGGTATTTGATGAGGCAAGTGAATGGGATGCTCGAATTTCTGAATGCTCCTTCCACTGTTTGCACTTGGTCACTGTCTGGGCATGTCAATGTTGTTCGAACTGGCTGCATGTTCGCGGTTGCTTCTTCTCCATTTTGGGCGGTCTGGGGAAAGAGATTCCCATGAATCAGTGGAGATGTCACAATTTTTCAGGGAGGCTTTAAGGACATCCTTGTAATGTTTCGTCTGCCTCCTGGTAACCTCTTGTCGTGACAGAGCTCAGTGTAGAAAGCTTGTTTTGGGAGTCTTGTGTCAGGCATGCAGATGATGTGGCCCACCCAGCGTAACTAACTAGCCATGACCAGTGTCTCGATACTGGGGATGTTGGCCTGAGAGAGGACAGTGATATTGGAGTGCCTGGCCTGTCCACTGAATTTGCAGGATCTTGCAGAGGCAGTGCTGGTGACATCTCTCCAGGACTTTGAGATGTCTGCTGTACAGTATCCATGTTTCTGGTGCATACAAGAGGGCAGATCCCACTGCTGCCCTGTAGACCATGAGCTTGGTGCCAGGTTTGAGGTCCTTGTCATCCTTCTTTTCCTCAGACGACCGAAGACTGTGCTGGCACACAGCGGACACACACTCACACACACATACACGAACACAAAAACACACACACACACACAAAAACACACAAAAACACACACACACGAAAAAACACATACGCATTCACATACACACACACAGACACACAGACACAATTCCTTCAAGTGAATTGTAACAGAAGCTAAAATGGTTGCTCCTCATGGTCTTGATGGTGTACCTGTCACTTGGTTCTACCATTAATTAATTATTGATGCTTCAGGTCTTTTGCCTTAAGGGAAGTACTGACTAACTGCTTCACATCCCAGCAAAACTAACTCCTCTTAACCTAGCCTGGAATAGGATTTGCAACTCAATAGAGTAGCAACTTTACATGCCCTCCACTGAAAATGTTTGCACTAATGGTTATGTTTATTTCTCTTTTTTTAAGGGATTTTATCTATGGCTCACAGAAGCAGAGTAGAATTGCAATATTCCTCTATGTTCTGATGATTATGGGATGGGTATACCCTATGTACATCTTCATGGTAAGTAACACCATCACTTATGTAAAAGCCCAGGTGAAGGGGCAGGACCTATAGTGCAAAAAATCACCAAGGTTGAAAAGAGTATGAGAAATATCAAGGCAAGTCAGGAAAGTCAGGTGATTAGGTGACATAAGCTTTGATTTAAAAAGACTAAAACTTTTGAGAGGAAAGAACATCAGTTTTGATGTTCTGGGAATGGATGGGTTGGCACATTGCAATGTCAGCCATGGGTCAATCGGTCATTGCAGTGTCAGCCATGGGTCAATCGGTCATTGCAGTGTCAGCCATGGGTCAATCGGTCATTGCAGTGTCAGCCATGGGTCAATCGGTAGTACTGTTTAGTACTGTTCACTCTTACAGCTGAATCAGAAGGTTGTCAGTTCATAGCCCTACTCCAGAGACTTGAACATAGGCTGACAAACCAGCACAGTACTGAGGGAGTGCTGCACTGTCTTTAAATAAGATGATATGCCAAGGTCCCATCCACCCTCTTAGGTGGATGTAAAGAATCCCATGGTATTACTTTGAAGAAAAGCAGGGAGTAATTCCCGGTGTCCTGACCAATATTTATCCTTCGATCAACATCACTGAAACTGATTATCTGGTCATTATCACATTGCTGTTTGTGGGAGCTTGCTGTGCACAAATTGGCTGCTGCGTTTCCTACATTACAGTAACTATACTTCAAAAAGTCCTTCATTGGCTGTCAAGCACTTGGGAATATACTGAGGTCATGAAAGGCAAGTCTTTCTTTTTCCTTTTCTTCACAGATATGGGAGCATCATTCAAGCCTTGCATCAAGTGTGTAAAACATTAAGTATTCATGTTGTAAGGTGTGGAATTTTACTGAATAATCTTTAGCACAGTAGAAAGATCGCAACAAGAAATCATTATGCTAAATATTCTCTTTAACTTCCTTACACTGAACGACCTCGAATTTAATTAATTGGAATGTATAATCTTCAAAATTAGCAATGACAACACTGAATTGGTTTAATATCTCATGTAAGCACTGCATCTTTGACAGTGTGTCACTCCCTCCATACTGCACCAACAGATCAGCCTCAGGTGTCTTGAAACAACAGCCTCAGATTGGAACGTGAGAGTGTTACCACTGAGCCAAGGCTAACACAGGCCAGAACAATCCTATGCAGCAAACACTAGAGTTCCCTACATCCACACTTACTGAGCTAGGCACCCAATGAGAAGCATGACATCTGACAATTACCCGTAAAGTGACAAGCAAGACTTTTATTCTTTTTAGTATTTCATTCTTATTCTATTGAACAAGACAGAGGAAGGCTATGGATGGAAACCAGGTTGCTTTGCTGAGATCACAATTTTGGAATATTGCCTGATTTCACTTGTTTTGTTAAAAGAGCAGATGGCATCTTTTGAACTTGAATCAATTTGGTCATGGATTTAAATTGCTAATATTTACATGAATGTAAATAGCAGGTGTTTTCTACAATCTGAAGGAGCGAAAGGTGGGCCCATTGTCAATTTCTGCTCGCAACTTAGCGAAGTCACTTGCTTGTCTGAAAATTTGTTGATGAGCTTTGTACCTTTGGTAGAGATCATTGCAGATTCATTCAGATTGAGGCATTGCAATCCTGTCAGATTCCACATATGTTTAAAACATTTTTATTTGTATATTGTGGATAACATCTGGATATAATATCTTTAGGTTCACCTGATAACCTGACTTCAGGAATTGTGTGCAAAACAGCATCTGTAGTGCTGAAACCACAGATGCCACGGAGCCCAATTTTGTGGCCCAGAATTAGAGGATTGCAAAGGGATGGAGAGCTGGAGGAGGTTAGAGAGACAGGGAGGGTTGTAGGGGGCTGGAGGAGGTTAGAGAGACAGGGAGGGTTGTAGGGGGCTGGAGGAGGTTAGAGAGACAGGGAGGGTTGTAGGGGGCTGGAGGAGGTTATAGAGACAGGGAGGGTTGTAGGGGGCTGGAGGAGGTTATAGAGACAGGGATGGTTGTAGGGGGCTGGAGGAGGTTATAGAGACAGGGAGGGTTGTAGGGGGCTGGAGGAGGTTACAGAGACAGGGAGGGTTGTAGGGGGCTGGAGGCGGTTACAGAGACAGGGAGGGTTGTAGGGGGCTGGAGGAGGATGTAGAGACAGGGAGGGTTGAAGGGGACTGGAGGAGGTTATAGAGACAGGGAGGGTTGCAGGGGGCTGGAGGAGGTTGTAGAGACAGGGAGGGTTGAAGGAGGCTGGAGGAGGTTATAGAGACAGGGAGGGTTGTAGGGGGCTGGAGGAGGTTGTGAAACAGGGTGGGTTGAAGGGGGCTGGAGGAGTTGTAGAGACAGGGAAGGTTGAAGGGGGCTGGAGGAGGTTGTAGAGACAGGGAGGGTTGAAGGGGGCTGGAGGAGGTTGTAGAGACAGGGAGGGTTGAAGGGGGCTGGAGGAGGTTGTAGAGACAGGGAGGGTTGTAGGGGACTGGAGGAGGTTATAGAGACAGGGAGGGTTGTAGGGGGCTGGAGGAGGTTGTAGAGACAGGGAGGGTTGAAGGGGGCTGGAGGAGGTTGTAGAGACAGGGAGGGTTGGGACCATGGATAGATTTAAACAGAAGGATGAGAATTCTCAAATTGAGGTCTTGCTGGATCAGGAGCCATTGTAAGTCAGCAAGCAGAAGAGTGATGGATAAACAGGACTTGGTAGGAATCAGGATACAGGAGGCAGAGCTTTGGATGACTTCAAGTTTACAGAGGGTGGAAGTTGGGATGCTGACCATGGGAGCCATGGAACAATTGCATCTGGACTAAAAGAGAAAGCTTGCTTCAGTTCATTCATATTTTACATACTGTGTCTGGGTTCCATTGCCTCTGTCTGGGTTCAATATTTGTATCACATGACAGTTCAAAAAATTACCCCAGTACCAAAAATGCGAAAACATTCAGAGATAAAATGTTTCCAAAATGCATCAGGTAATTCTCTTTCGACATCCCTCTTCAACAGTAAACTCAACTCATGTATATAATTCTTTGTAATGTTTTACCACTTGTCCTTCAAATTTCTAATTCCTGTTAATGATTCTTCTTCTTCTTTGGCCTCCTTGTCTTGGGAGACAATGGATACGCTCCTGGAGGTGGTCAGTGGTTTGTGAAGCAGCGCCTGGAGTGGCTATAAAGGCCAATTCTAGAGTGACAGACTCTTCCACAGGTGCTGTAGATAAAATTGGTTGTCGGGGCTGTTACACAGTTGGCTCTCCCCTTGTGCTTCTGTCTTTTTTCCTGACAACTGCTAAGTCTCTTCGACTCGCCACTCTTTAGTCCCACCTTTATGGCTGCCCGCCAGCTCTGCACATACTCTTCCGCGTGGGATGTTAATGCAGCATTGTCAGCAAAGAGGAGTTCCCTGATGAGGACTTTACGTACTTTGGTCTTTGCTCTAAGGCAGGCAAGGTTGAACAACCTGCCATTTGATCTTGTGTGGAGGAAAATTCCCTCTTTTGAAGACTTGAACACATGTAAGAGCAGCAGGGAGAAGAAGATCCCAAACCGTGTAAGTGTGAGAGCACAGCACTGTTTCATGCCACTCAGGACAGGAAAGGGGTCTGACAAGGCACTGCTATGCTGAATTGTACCTTTCATATTGTCAGAGAGATACAGCACTGAAACAGGCCCTTCGGCCCACTGAGTCTGTGCTGACCAACAACCACCCATTTATACGAATCCTATATTCCCTACCACATCCCCACCATTCTTCTACAACCTACCTACACTAGGGACAATTTACAATGGCCAATTTACATATCAACTTGCAAGTCTTTGGCTGTGGGAGGAAACCGGAGCACCCAGCGGAAACCCACACGGTCACAGGGAGAACTTGCAAACTCCGCACAGGCAGTACCCAGAACTGAACCCGGGTCACTGGAGCTGTGAGACTGCAGTGCTAACCACTGTGCCACTGTGCCGCCCTGGAATGATGTGATGATACTTAGTAGCTCTGGTGGACATCTGATCTTTTCTAGTAGTCTGAAGAGACCACGTCTGTTGACGAGGTCAAAGGCTTTGGTGAGATCAATGAAAGCAATGTAGAGGGGCATCTGTTGTTCATGGCATTTCTCCTGTAACTGGCGAAGGGAGAACAGCATGTCAATGGTGGATCTCTCTGCTCGAAAACCACACTGTGCCTCAGGGCAGACACGCTCAGACAGCTTCTGGAGTCTGTTTAAAACGAGTCGAGTGAAGACTTTCCCCACTATGCTGAGCAGGGAGATTCCATGGTAGTTGTTGCAGTCACTGCGGTCACCCTTGCTCTTATAGAGGGTGATGATATTGGCATCGCGCATGTCCTGGGGTACTGCTCCCTCGTCCCAGCACAGGCAAAGCAGTTCATGTAGTGTGAGAGTATAGCAGGCTTGGCACTCTTGATTATTTCAGGGGTAATGCCGTCCTTCCCAGGGGCTTTTCCACTGGCTAGAGAATCAATGGCATCACTGAGTTCCGATTTTGTTGGCTGTTCGTCCAGCTCATCCATGACTGGCAGAGACTGGGCTGCATTGAGGGTGGTCTCAGTGACAAAATTTTCCCTGGAGTACAGTTCTAGGTAGTGTTCCACCCAGCGGTCCATTTGCTTGCGTTGGTCAGTGATCGTGTCCCCTGATTTAGATTTGAGGGGGGCGATCTTCTTGATGGTTGGCCCAAAAGCTCTCTTAATGCCATCATACATTCCTCTGACGTTTCCGGTGTCGGAGGCCAACTGAATATGACTGCATAGGTGTTGCCAGTAGTCATTTGCACAGCGCCTGGCTGTTCTTTGTGCAGCGCTTCTGGCAACTTTAAGTGCTACGGATGTTAACTCACTGGGGGCTTTCTTGTAGTTCAACAGTGCAATGTGCTTAGCGGCTATGACAGGTTCCAGCCCTTCAAAGCGAGATTGAAACCAGTCTGCATTCTGCTTCTCACGTTTGACAAATTTCTAATTCCTGTTAATGATTAAAACACGTTAATTGCTGCAGCCTGTAAATTTTTATTTGAGTTTCCAGCTCAGCACGATGGGCCGAATGGCCTCCTTCTACACTGGACTATCCTATGATTCTGCAAGGTTACTATCTGCCAAATGAAGTGAATATGGTTGTTGAACCTGAAATCCAATAAGATTATTGCTATTAGTTTAACATTGGATCACACAGCAATGCAAAATGTAGAACTTTTGAAAAATATACAGCTTCCAATTTATGGAGGAAAAGAACAAAAACAAAGAACAAAGATAATTACAGCACAGGAACAGGCCCTTCGGCCCTCCAAGGCTGCGCCGATCCAGATCCTCTCTCTAAACATGTCGCCTATTTTCTAAGGTTCTGTATCTCTTTTCTTCCTGCCCATTCATGTATCTGTCTAGATACATCTTAAATGACTCCATCGTGCCCGCATCTACCACCTCCGCTGGCAATGCGTTCCAGGTGCCCACCACCCTCTGCGTAAAGAACTTTCCACGCATATCCCCCCTAAACTTTTCCCCTTTCACTTTGAACTCGTGTCCTCTAGTAAAAGGTTCATTAATTGGAACAACGATGAAACCATTGAGAGATACCACTTCTCTCAAACTGTAACAGCAAGTCAGCTGATTGTTTAGTTAAATCATACCCTTTGATTCTCAACTTCTTCCATCTGAATAGACTTTAGTCAAACACTATGAATTATTCTACCTGGTTTTGGGTCCTATGAACAAATGCTCTCTGCAAAGTTAGAGTGATAGCAGGATAAATTTAATAAATTTAAGCTCGTGGCTTGGACCTTCACACAGAGTGCAATCATGTAGTTATGTTAAATGATGTTACTGGACTAATTACAGAGAGAGTTTAAACCCACCTTGAGAATTTGAACTCATTTTTAAAAATAAATCTGGAAATAAAAAGCTGGTATCAGTAAAAGCCACCATGAAGCTGTCAGATACTCATAAAAATCCAACTGGTTCACAAATTAAACCTGCTGTCCTTATCTAACTTATATGTAATTCCAGCCCCTCATCAATGTAGTTGACTCTTAACTGCCCCCTGAAGTGGCCTAGTAAGATAGTCACTATTAAATCCAATAAAGAATTCAGGAGAAACTCCTTTACCCAGGGAGTGATGAGAATGCAGAACTCATTACCACAAGGAACGTTTATGGCTACATTTAAGGGAAAGCTAAATAAACACATGAAGAAGAAAGGAATTGAATGATAATGTTGATGGACTTAGATGAAGTAAAGTGGGAGGAGGCTCATCTGGCGCATAAACACCAGCATGGACTAGTTGGGCTGAACGGCCTGTCTCTGTGCTGTACATTTTTTGTAATATCAAAGAATGTGTGTTACTTTTAACAGGAGTAGTTTGTGCCACTAATTGCAACACTGCTCTGCGCCAATTCCTCCCACTCAAGTTTAACCAAGTTTATTTTCTGCGTTGACCAGCTGTTAATTTATTTTTGCAGGTTGTATCAATGGATTGGAAGGAGCACTCGGGCTATCACATACTCTTCATCCTCAGTAACCTTGCCATGTGGTTTTATTACTTGAAGGCCTCACGATCAGATCCAGGCAACCTGGTGCGATACACAGACCAGTATGACAAAGGCATGAGGCAGGTGAGAAACTCTCTCCAGCCAACATCCAAAGCAAAAGTGATCAAATTGTTCAGATGAAATCATTTGGATAAGAATGAGGTCAGGCTGAACTTTAACATTAAGTGAGATGTAAGTTATTCCAATATTTAAATTGAATTGAAGTCAGGTTCTGCTTTAACGGGGCAATTGATGACATTTCCTTTTGGTTAAACCTGCCCCTCCATTCTTCAGCTCAAAAGATTTTGCCCACAAACTTGTTGAAAGTATGAGCTGGTAATGGTTGAGCGAGGGGAAAGAGGGAATCTGAAACCTGAGTGAAAAGGGCAACAACAGGGTATCTCTCTAACCAATAAGATTTAAGGATTGGCGAATAGGTAGGAGAAGGACTGAGAAGGAAGATGAATTAAAGGGGTGAATTGAATGTCAAATAAGGAATAGAAAGAAAAATAAAGAAGGGAAGAAAGATTGGATTAAGAGAGAGAAAAAATTGCATTTGTATGTATATTTATATTTTTAAAATTCCCCAAAAATTCAAAATCTGACTGGAATGAGACTCCATACTTGTAATAGTTAATGTTCAGTGCCACAGAGGTTAATTGGCAGTCATTAATATTTATTCAGTTATTAAAAGGGAATTGATGCTTGAAATGACAAGATTTAACTTTCTGTAGCAAACTTCATGGGCAAATAATGAGCAAATATAACAAGTCCCTAAAACAGGAAGCTACAGGCGACATGCTGTTTTTGCAAACTTATAGCAACATGACACAACTCAGATGGTAACCTCTGGATATTCACAATTAAATGGACATCAACTCCTCACCTGACATTGCTCGACCATTTACCCATGAATAACAGTGAGTACTATTGGCCTTACTGTTACATTGACAGAAAATTCTAGCCAAGAAGATTTTGCACGTTCCAACCTTAAAATAACCCACTGCTCTTTTTTGAAGTTGTATTATAACCCACTTTTGAAGGATATGTAAAAATGCACTCAAGCTTCAGAATTATAACCCTGAAGACCTGAAAAGGTGTTCCTGACATCTACACCAGTATGATACCTATCAGAAACCTTTGCTGCTGCTCCTCAAGAACCTTCTGAGTTTTGAGGGAGGTTTCCTAATTACACTGGAATGTAGGAATTGCTAGATGAAAAACACCAGTCCATCTAGTTCATGTTTAACCATCCATCTACCATCACATAATACAACGATAATGGGGTTATTGACTAATCACAGCGATCAATCTCTATCAATCAATCGACAACAGATCCAGGCATGAGATGAGGAAAATCTCCCAGACATGGAGAGCTTTGGGAGCCACAGGGCCAAAATCACCTGTTCCTCCAAAGAATGCTACAACTTACCACGTCAAGACTCAAATTACTCATACACTCTATCCCGCAATGTTATATTCTGAAAGGAATCTATCTAGTTAGCATTTGAATTAGCTTAACGATAGACACCCATTCCACTCAGGCACATCTAGGGGATCAGTCACATTTCTTGACTACAGGCTTTTCAGATGGAGAGACAGGCGACTACAAAAGGAGGGGAGGGTAGTTACAATATTAGTTAATGAAACAATCACAGCTATGAGGAGGCATGATACGCTATAAGGAGCATCAAATGAAGCCATATGGCTGAACTGAGGAACAAATTCACAGTTAGCGGCAAATTACTGAGAAGTCCAGAAACAATATGGCAGTAATGCTGCATGATTTCAACTACCTGAATATTAACTGGGATAAAATCAATGTAAAAGATATACAGGGAGCAGAATTCTTAATGCCTTCAGGAGAACATTTTTAGCCAGTATGTAATAAACCTAACAAGAGAACAGACAATTCCGAGCTTGGTTTTAGGAAATGAATTTAAGCAAGTCGAAGGGGTATCAGTGGGAGAGCATTTTAGTCGTAGTGATCATAATTCAATGAGATTTAGCATAGTTATGGAAAAGAACAAAGATAGATAACAGTATAAGTTTTAAATTAGCAAAAGGCCAATTTTAGTAAGCTGAGATGTGATTTGGCAAAAGTGGGCTAAAAACAGCTACTTGAAGATAAATCAGTGTCAGAGCAGTGGGAGGCATTCAAGGAGGAGATAGAGAGGGTTCAGAACAAATACATTGCCACAAAGAAAAAAGGTGGGATTACAATTCTAGACCCCCGTGGATGTCAAAGAGCATACAGATAGGATAAGGCAAAAAAAAACTTATATCTGATGTCCAACTAGGAAGGAGGCATTGCTGGATCTGGTGATGGGGAATGAGGTGGGCCAAGTGGACCAAGTGTCTATGGGGAACACTTAGATAAGAGTGATCATCATAAGGTTTAGGTTAGTAATGGAGAAAAGCAAGGAAAAATCTAAAGTAGAATTTCTAAATTGGGAGAGGGCTAATTTCAATGGAATGAGAGAGGATCTAGGGGGTAAAATGGAATCTCAGACTGACAGGAGAAACTCTAAAGGAAAAATGGGTCATCTTTAAGGAAGAGATGTTCCAAGTGCAAACTAGGTACTTTCCAACAAGACAGAAAAGCAAGGGAACCAAAGCCAGGGTTCCTTGGATGACAAAGGAGATAGAGAGTAACATGAAACAAAAAAGGAGGGTGCATGATGCATGTCAGGTGAGTTCTTCAAGAGAGAACCAGGCCAAATACAATAAGTTGAGAGGGGAAGAGGAAAATAAGACTGGCAAAGAGAGAATTGAATGCAGTTAACATTAAATAGAACCTAAAAGTCTGCCTGTAAATAGTAAGTAGGTAGTCAAAGGAGCATGGGGCCTATTAAGGACAAAGAAAGTAATTTATGCTTAGAGTTACGAACAAGGCTATACTATTTAATGAGTGCTTTATATCGGTGTTAACCAAGGAAGAGGATGGTGACAAATATTAGTAGAAGCAGAGATGGTCAAGGTAATGGATGGGGTGAAAATTGATAGGCAGGATGTACTGCAAAGGCTGGCTATGCTTAGAGTGGATAAGGTGCCTGATCTGGATGGCTTGCATCCCAGATTGCTAAAGGAAGTGGAGATAGAGATAGTGGAAGGGCTTGCCATAATCTTCCAGTCTTCCCTGGATACGGGGGAGGTGCCAGAGGATTGGAAAGTGACACATGTGACACCCTTGCTCAAAAAAGGGTGTAAGAACATTCCAAGTAACTACAGGCTGGTCAGTTTAACATTAATGGTGGGTAAGGTTTTAGAAACTATAATCAAGGGAAAAATTAATGGGCACTTGGAGAGGTTTATGTAAATTCAGGAGAGTCAGCATAGATTTGTAAAAGACAGATCATGTTTGACTCATCTATTTGAATGGATAAATCACCAGGACCAGATGGATTGCATCCCAGGTTGTTAAAGGAAGTCAAGGAGGAAATAGTGGACGCACTGAGGATCATCTTCAAATCCTCATTAGATATGGGCAAGGTGCCAGAGGATTGGAGGTCTGCAAATTAGCTAATAAAATAGGAGATGAGGATAAAGTGAATGTTTTCCTCACCAGGATGGAGCCAGACAGGAGAAAGCTCTCAGCGGCACGATTTGCAATAATGCTGTAACCACTTGACATAGAAATCCCTGTTCATTCAACCTTTGATTCATTCTCCCTCTCCAGCCTGATCCTGGCTCTGAGAATTTCAGAATTTCATGGACAGTCACATTCGATACAATTAAATACCATTTCACTCTTGATATTGTTTTGAACAGTTTGGGACTAGTGTTTAGAATTAAAATTCCCACAGCATCAACAAAAAAACTTCAGGTTCATTTAATTAGAAAGCAAATTTGGAACTCCCATTACAGCTGAATAGATGTATTGCCTAGGGTGGAATTGGCCCAAATGAACCAGGAAGCGCCCAGTAGATTTTAGCTGATCTCAATCTGGTTTGCAGTAAACAGGTTTCAGAGCTTGTCTATGGAGTGGGGGCGGGGTGGAAATGTTTCTCATCCCTGATTGCTTTCCAGTGTTGCCTGCATGTCTGGGCATCTGGTCAGGATGAGATTCAGGTGGTTTGCCAACATTCTCTAATGGTCATTTGAGTGATGTAATGGAGGGAAACCATGTTTCAGTAAGAGTCAATGTGACAGGAGAGGAGGGAAGGCATTGAAGTTGTAATTCTGCAGCATGTTTAAATCTAACAATCTGATTCTGCTGGTGTTTCAGATCATTGAGCATAATCTGGATTCAGACCAACTACTGGCAGAAAATCTGTGTCACACCTGTCAGCTCCTCCGACCACTCCGAGCTAAGCACTGTTCTGCTACAAATCGTTGTGTGAGACACTTTGATCACTACTGCCCTTTCATTTACAATGCTGTTGGATACAAAAACAGGTCTGAACTAGCCTGAAAAATGTCCCATCACTACACTCCCTGGTCAACCTATCAGTATGAGTATATTTCTGTGGTCATGTATACATGTGTGCATATGTTTGTGTTTATATACATGTGTATAACTTGGTTGATAAAAATTATATCACTATTAAATAGTATTAACACCATGAGTACGCAATTCAAAAAAATTCCATGTTTTAAACTTAATCACTCAAGATGTCCATACAGTGCTGTGAAATATGTACAACACTATTAATGAACCGGAAAAGTATTGTCATAGGGACAGGATGAGGCCATTCAGCCCCTCAAGCCTGTTATGTCATTCAGTGAGATCACAGCTGATCTGCGACCCAGCTCCATAAACCCATCTTTTCCCCATTTCCCTTAATAACTTTGGTTAACAAAAGTCTATCAATCTCATGTTTAAAACTAATAATTGATCCAGCATCAATTGCAGTTTGCGGAAGAGAATTCAAAACTTCTAACACCCTTTGCAGAGAGAAATGTTTCCTAATTACATTCCTGAAATGACTGGCACAAATTTTTTGATGATGTTGTTGTTACACCCAGGTGAGAAAGGGGTCTAGGGTTCCCTCTCAGCCTTCACCTGGTCTGACTGTGGCAGGGTTTAATTTTAAACACACTGTTTTTAGCTCCCCCTTGATGAATCCTTGTTCACCGCTTTCCAATTATAAGGCAAAGAATCCAGCACAAACAGGCTTTCTTAGGTTTAAAGAAGAAAAGTTGAAATTTATTAAACTTAAACTCTAATTCAGTTGACGCCTGCGGATACATGACGCGCCCACACTAGCATGCATATGCAATACACACATGCAGATAGGGACAGAAAAGAGCAAAAGAAAAATAAAGTGAAAAGTTTGAGGCAATATCTGAAGGGTTTTTGTTACAGTTCTTCGAGCTCACTGTAAAGTCCTTGATTGTAAATAGATCTTGCTTTTCGTTGGGGCCCAGTATTCTTCTTAAACCTTGTTCTCTGTAGGAGACTTTTCTCTCTTGGGGTTCATGTGCCTTCAGTGGATTCAGAGGCTTGTGAGAAAGAGATTGGAGCAGGCAGACAGGAGAGGCTGTGGCAAGCCAGCAAGGAGAGACCTTCTCAGTCCAGCAGCATTCTGTTTTCTGCCCAAACTGTTTGTACAAATTCAAAAAACTCAGGTTGCCCAGCAGGTTGGCCATGTGACTAGCTGGTTTGACCATGTTCATTTGTGTATTCGGCCATCTTAGCATACAAGGCTATGGGCCAAGTGCTGGAAAATGGGATTATAATAGTTAGGTGCTTGATGGCCGGCACAGACATGATGGGCCGAAGGGCCTATTTCTGCGCTGTATAACTCGATGACTCTGTGACTCTAACCTGAAATGCAAGGTCCCCCACCTTCAACCTCTGGTGATCAAAAGTCCATTGTGGGTTGAATGTGTCAGGGAATGGCTGCTTTGTCCTTCCAAACACTGTCAGTTAATAGGTAAATGTCTTTCCAGCCAAGATCTGGCAAATTTTTCAAGCCAGTCCTTTCTTCACTTCAACAACAGTTTGAAATGTAATGTTCATGTGGAAAAATTAAAATGCCTCATGCTGGAAGGTGGGGGCCTGCATGACACCTCCACACCCAGAGGAATGAAATGTGATTTGAGAAAACCTCATTTCAATAAAACAGTCGAGAGAAAAATATCAGGTACAGAAAAAAACATGCATTTCTCTCATTCATTCCCATTCATTCATAAATCCTAAAACTTATTACAGCCTGTCTTCTCTTGGTGCCAGTGCTGCTTTAATCGCCCCCTTTTTGACATCCCAATAAACATGTGGGTTTTTTGGGGGGGAAGTTTCTCTTCCATTTGCCCATTTCCATGGCTTCAATTCCACGTTCCTGCCCACTCCCCATATCCCTTGATTCCCTGAGAGATCAAAAATCTATCTATCCCAGCCTTAAATGTATTCAATGCTGGATCATCCACAACCGTCTGGGGTAGAGAATTCCAAAGATTCACAACCCTTTGAGTGAAGTAATTTCTCCTCATCTCATTTGTAAATTATCCTGAGACTGTGGCCCCGTGTTTTAGATTCCCTGACCAGCAGAAATAATCTCTAACCCTAACCCTATCCAGCTTCTTCAGAATCTTGTATATTTCAATAAGATCAGAACAAAAAGAACAAAGAACAAAGAAAATTACAGCACAGGAACAGGCCCTTCGGCTCTCCAAGCCTGCATCGATCCAGATCCTCTATCTAAACATGTCGCCTATTTTCTAAGGGTCTGTATCTCTTTTCTTACCGCCCATTCATGTATCTGTCTAGATACATCTTAAAAGACGCCATCGTGCCCGCATCTACCACCTCCGCTGGCAACGCGTTCCAGGCACCCACCACCCTCTGCGTAAAGAACTTTCCACGCATATCCCCCCTCAACTTTTCCCCTTTCACTTTGAACTCGTGTCCTCTAGTAATTGAATCCCCCACTCTGGGAAAAAGCCTCTTGCTATCCACCCTGTCTATACCTCTCATGATTTTGTACACCTCAATCAGGTCCCCCCTCAACCTCCGTCTTTCAAATGAAAATAATCCTAATCTACTCAACCTCTCTTCATAGCTAGCGCCCTCCATACCAGGCAACATCCTGGTGAACCTCCTCTGCACCCTCACCAAAGCATCCACATCCTTTTGGTAATGTGGCGACCAGAACTGCACGCAGTATTCCAAATGTGGCCGAACCAAAGTCCTATACAACTGTAACATGATCTGCCAACTCTCGTACTCAATACCCCGTCCGATGAAGGAAAGCATGCCGTATGCCTTCTTGACCACTCTATTTACCTGCGTTGCCACCTTCAGGGAACAGTGGACCTGAACACCCAAATCTCTCTGGACATCAAATTTCCCCAGGACTTTTCCATTTACTGTATAGTTCACTCTTGAATTGGATCTTCCAAAATGCATCACCTCGCATTTTCCCTGATTGAACTCCATCTGCCATTTCTCTGCCCAACTCTCCAATCTATCTATATTCTGCTGTATTCTCTGACAGTCCCCTTCACTATCTGCTACTCCACCAATCTTAGTGTCGTCTGAAAACTTGCTAATCAGTCCACCTATACTTTCCTCCAAATCATTTATGTATATCACAAACAACAGTGGTCCCAGCACGGATCCCTGTGGAACACCACTGGTCACACGTCTCCATTTTGAGAAACTCCCTTCTACTGCTACTCTCTGTCTCCTGTTGCCCAGCCAGTTCTTTATCCATCTAGCTAGTACACCTTGGACCCCATGCGCCTTCACTTTCTCCATCAGCCTGCCATGGGGAACCTTATCAAACGCCTTACTGAAGTCCATGTATATGACATCCACAGCCCTTCCCTCATCAATCAACTTTGTCACTTCCTCAAAGAATTCTATTAAGTTGGTAAGACATAACCTTCCCTGCACAAAACCATGTTGCCTATCACTGATAAGCTCATTTTCGTCCAAATGGGAATAGATCCTATCCCTCAGTATCTTCTCCAGCAGCTTCCCTACCACTGACGTCAGGCTCACCGGTCTATAATTACCTGGATTATCCCTGCTACCCTTCTTAAACAAGGGGACAACATTAGCAATTCTCCAGTCCTCCGGGACCTCACCCGTGTTTAAGGATGCTGCAAAGATATTTGTTAAGGCCCCAGCTATTTCCTCTCTCGCTTCCCTCAGTAACCTGGGATAGATTCCATCCGGACCTGGGGACTTGTCCACCTTAATGCCCTTTAGAATACCCAACACTTCCTCCCTCCTTATGCCGACTTGACCTAGAGTAATCAAACATCTGTTCCTAACCTCAACATCCGTCATGTCCCTCTCCTCGGTGAATACCGATGCAAAGTACTCGTTTAGAATCTCACACATTTTCTCTGACTCCAAACATAACATTCCTCCTTTGTCCTTTAGAGGGCCAATCCTTTCTCTAGTTACCATCTTTCTCCTTATATATGAATAAAAGGCTTTGGAATTTTCCTTAACCCTGTTTGCTAAAGATATTTCATGACCCCTTTTAGCCCTCTTAATTCCTCGTTTCAGATTGGTCCTACATTCCTGATATTCTTTCAAAGCTTCGTCTTTCATCAGCCGCCTAGACCTTATGTATGCTTCCTTTTTCCTCTTAGCTAATCTCACAATTTCACCTGTCATCCGTGGTTCCCTAATCTTGCCATTTCTATCCCTCATTTTCACAGGAACATGTCTCTCCTATACGCTAATCAACCTCTCTTTAAAAGCCTCCCACATGTGGATTTACCTTCAAACAGCTGCTCCCAATCTACATTTCCCAGCTCCTGCCGAATTTTGGTATAGTTGGCCTTCCCCCAATTTAGCACTCTTCCTTTAGGACCACTCTCCTCTTTGTCCATGAGTATTTTAAAGCTTACGGAATTGTGATCACTATTCCCAAAGTAGTCCCCTACTGAAACTTCAACCACCTGGCCGGGCTCATTCCCCAACACCAGGTCCAGTATGGCCCCTTCCCGAGTTGGACTATTTACATACTGCTCTAGAAAACCCTCCTGGATGCTCCTGACAATTTCTGCTCCATCTAGACCTCTAACACTAAGTGAATCCCAGTCAATGTTGGGAAAATTAAAATCTCCTATCACCACCACCCTGTTGCTCCTACATCTTTCCATAATCTGTTTACATATTTGTCCCTCTATCTCACGCTCGCTGTTGGGAGGCCTGTAGTACAGCCCCAACATTGTTACCGCACCCTTCCTATTTCTGAGTTCTGTCCATATTGCCTCACTGCTCGAGTCCTCCATAGTGCCCTCCTTCAGCACAGCTGTGATATCTTCTTTGACCAGTAATGCAACTCCTCCACCCCTTTTACCTCCCTCTCTATCCCACCTGAAGCATCGATATCCTGGGATATTTAGTTGCCAATCATGCCCTTCCCTCAACCAAGTCTCAGTAATAGCAATAACATCATACTCCCAGGTACTAATCCAAGCCCTAAGTTCATCTGCCTTACCTGCTACACTTTTTGCATTAAAACAAATGCACCTCAGACCACCAGTCCCTTTACATTCATCATCTGCTCCCTGCCTGCTCTTCCCCTTAGTCACACTGATTTCATTATCTAGTTCCTTACAGGCTTTTGTTACTACATCCTTACTGTCAACTGACCTCCTCAATTGGTTCCCATCCCCCTGCCACATTAGTTTAAACCCTCCCCAACAGCGTTAGCAAAAGCACCCCCAAGGACATTGGTTCCAGTCCGGCCCAGGTGTAGACCGTCCAATTTGTAATAGTCCCACCTCCCCCAGAACCGGTCCCAATGTCCCAAAAATCTGAACCCCTCCCTCCTGCACCATCTCTCAAGCCACGCATTCATCCTGACTATTCTTTCATTTCTGCTCTGACTATCACGTGGCACTGGTAGCAATCCTGAGATTACTACCTCTGAGGTCCTACTTTTTAACTTGGCTCCTAACTCCCTAAACTCTGCTTGTAGGACCTCATCCCATTTTTTACCTATATCATTGGTGCCTATGTGCACAACGACAACTGGCTGTTCACCCTCCCCCTTTAGAATGCTCTGCAGCCGACCTGAGACATCCCTGACCCGTGCACCTGGGAGGCAACATACCATTCGGGAGTCTCGTTTTCGACCACAGAACCGCCTATCTACTCCCCTTACAATCGAATCCCCTACGACTAAAGCCCTTCCACTCTTTTTCCCGCCCTTCCAAACAGCAGAGCCAGCCACGGTGTCATGATCCTGGCTACTGCTGCCTTCCCCTGGTGAGCCATCTCCCTCAACAGTATCCAAAACGGTATACTTGTTTTGGAGGGAGATGACCGCAGGGGACACCTGCGCTGCCTTCCTGCTCTTTCTCTGCCTTTTGGTCACCCATTCCCTTTCTCCCTCAGCAATCCTAATCTGCGGTGTGACCAATTCACTAAACGTGCTATCCACGACCTCCTCAGCATCACGCATGCTCCAAAGTGAGTCCATCAGCAGCTCCAGAGCCGTCATGCGGTCCAACAAGAGCTGCAGCTGGACACACTTCCTGCACGTGAAGGAGTCAGGGACATCAGCCGTGTCCCTGAGCTCCCACATTGAGCAAGAGGAGCATAACACGGGTCTGAGATCTGCTGCCATTTTTAATCTTAAGCTTAACTTAGTTAAATGAAAAAGGAACGAAAAGTTTTTACCAATCACGATAAAACCAGAGAAATAGAAAAAGCCTTACGTTATATACACCCCACCGAGTCCTTTTTTTTGGTTAGAGGAGGAGGGCGGGTGGGAGACACAACAAGTGTGGTGTCTCGGGTTCAGAAACCGCCCAAATATATAGTATTTTACTTACCCAGCAGCCCCCTGGTTTCCGCCAAAAACAAAAGGAAATTAAGTTTACTTTAAACTGACCTTCCCAGCTGCTCACTCGCTGGCACGCTCTGCTCCCGAAAAAGCTGCTGCAATGAAAGGAAAGTTATTTTAAACCGCCCAAATATATAGGGTTTTACTTACCCAGCAGCCCCCTGGCCTCCGCCGAAAACAAAAGGAAACTAAGTTTACTTTAAACTGACCTTCCTGCTGCTCTTCGCTCGCACTCTCTGCTCCCGAAAAAGCTGCTGCAATGAAAGGAAAGTTATTTTAAACCGCCCAAATATATAGTGTTTTACTTACCCAGCAGCCCCCTGGCCTCCGCCGAAAACAAAAGGAAATTAAGTTTACTTTAAACTGACCTTCCCAGCTGCTCACTCGCTCGCACTCTCTGCTCCCGAAAAAGCTGCTGCAATGAAAGGAAAGTTATTTTAAACCGCCCAAATATATAGGGTTTTACTTACCCAGCAGCCCCCTGGTCTCCGCCAAAAACAATCACCTCTCATTCTTCTAATTACAGAATCACAGAATCGTTATAGTGCAGAATGAGGCCATTTGGCCCATCCTGTCTGCACTGGCTCTCCGAATGAACAATTCTCTCAGTACCATTCCCCTGTCTTCTCCCTGTAACCCTGCACATTCTTCCATTTCATATAACTGTCTAATTCCCTTTTGAATGCTTCAGTTGAACCTGCTTCTACCACGTTCTCAGGCAGCGCATTCCAGACCTTAACCACTCGCTGCGTGAAAAAGTTTTTCCTCGTGTCACTTTTGCATCTTTTGCCAAATACTTTAAATCTGTTCCCTCTCACCCTTGATCCTTTCACAAGTGGGAACAGTTTCTCTCTATCTACTCTGTCCAGACCCCTCATGATTTTGAATACCTCTATCAAATCACCTCTTGAGCCTTCGCTTCGCCAAGGAAAACAGTCCCAGCTTCTCCAGTCTATCTTCATAACTAAAGTTCCTCATCCCTGCAACCTTTCTCGTGAATCTTTTCTGTACTCTCTCCAATGCCCTCATGTCTTTCCTAAAGTGCGGCGCCCAGAACTGGACGCAATACTCCAGCTGAGGATGAACTAGTGTCTTATACAGGTTCAACATAACCTCCTTGCTCTTGTACTCTATGCCCCTATTAATAAAGTCCAGGATACTGTATGCTTTATTAATCGCTCTCTCAACCTGTCCCGCTACCTTCAATGACTTATGCACATATACATCCAGATCCCTCTGCTCCTGCACCCCCTTTAGAATTGTACCCTTTGTTTGATATTGTCTCTCCATGTTCATCCTACCAAAATCACAGAATTGTTATTGCGCAGAAGGAGGCCATTCGGTCCTTCGTGTCTGCACCAGCTCTCTGAAAGAGCAATTCCCTCAGTCCCATTCCCCTGCCTTCTCCCCATAACCCTGCACATTCATCCCTTTCATATAACTGTCTAATTCCCGTTTGAATGCTTCAATTGAACCTGCCTCCACCACGTTCTCAGGCAGCACATTCCAGATCTTAACCACTCGCTGCATGAAAAACTGTTTCTTCATGTCCATACCATTCAAGCATACAAATTAGGAACAGACTAGGCTATTCGGCCCCTCTAGCCTGCTCCGCCATTTGATAAGATCATGGCTGATCTGTTTCTGTCTCAAATTCCACACTCCCATCTACCCGCGATAACCTTTGATTCCCTTGCTGAACAAGAATCTATCTACCCCCTCCTTAAAAATATTCAGTGACCCCGCCTCCACCACCTTCTGAGGTAGAGAGTTCCAAAGTCGCACAACCCTCTGAGAGAAAAAAATTCTCCCCATCTCTGTCCTAAAAGGGCGATCCTTAATTTTAAAACAGTGCCCCCTAGTTCTGGACTCACCCACAAGAGGAAACATCCTTTCCACATTCACCTTGTCAAGACCGTTAAGGATCTTCTAGACTTCAATCAAGTCTCCCCTCACTCTTCTAAACTCCAGTGAAAATAAACCCAGTCTGTCCAACCTTTCCTCATAAAGACAACCTGCTCATTCCAGATATCAATCTAGTAAACCTCCTCTGAACCACCTCCAATGCATTTGCATCCTTCCTTAAATAAGGAGACCAGAACTGCACAGTATTCGAGATGTGGTTTCAACAATGCCCTGTATAACTGAAGCATAACATCCTTACTTTTATTTTCAATTCCTCTCATAATAAAGGACAGCATTCCATTAGCCTTCTTTATTACTTGCTCTACCTGCATACTAACCTTCTGTGACTCATGCACTAGAACACCTAGATCCCTCTGCACCTCGGAATTCTGCAGTCGTTCCCCATTTAAGAAATGCTCTGTTTTTTAATTCTTCCTGCCAAAGTGAACAACTTCACATTTTCCCACATTATACTCCATCTGCCAGATTTTTGCCTTCACCCCCTTTAGAATTATACACTTTATTTTATATTGTGTCTCCATTTTCTTCCTACCAAAATGCATCACCTCACATTTCTCAGCATTGAACTTCATCTGCCACCTGTCTGACCATTGCACCAACTTGTCCATGTCCTTTTGAAGTTCTACACTGTCCTCCACACAGTTCCCAATGCTTCCAAGTTTCATATCATCTGCAAACTTTGAAATTGTACCCTGTACACCAAGGTCTAGGTAGTTAATATATATTA
Organism: Heterodontus francisci; assembly: GCF_036365525.1. NCBI lineage: Eukaryota > Metazoa > Chordata > Chondrichthyes > Heterodontiformes > Heterodontidae > Heterodontus > Heterodontus francisci. The sequence continues at coordinate 120,587,463 of NC_090382.1, forward strand.
GGAAAAGCAAGTGTCCCAATACTGATCCCTGGGGAACTCCACTACAAACCTTCCCCCAGCCTGAAAAACATCCATTAACCACTACTCTTTGTTTCCTGTCAATTTCGCATCCATGTTGCCACCATCCCTTTTATTCCATGAGCTACAAGTTTGCTCACGAGTCTGTTGTGTGACACTGTATCAAATTCCTTTTGAAAGTCCATGTACACCACATCAACAGCATTGCCCTCATCAGCCCTTTCTGTTACCTCCTCAAAAAACTCCAGCAAGTTAGTTAAACATAATTTTCCCTTAAGAGATTCATGCTGGCTTTCCTTAACTAATTTGCATTTGTCCATGTGACTTTTGATTTTGTTCCAAATTTTTTCTGAAGTTTCCCCAGCTCCGAAGTTAAACTGACTGGCTTGTAGTTGCTGGGTTATCTTTACATCCTTTTTTTGAACAAGGGTGTGACGTTTGCAATTCTCCAGTCCTCTGGCACCACCCCCGGACTCTAAGGAAGACTGAAAAATTATGGCCAGTGCCTCCACAATTTCCACCCTCACTTCCCTCAGTATCCTTGGATGCATCTCCTCCAGCTCTGGTGCTTTATCCACTTTAAGTACAGACAGCGTATCTAATACTTCCTCTTTATCAATTTTAAGCCCCACTAGTGTCTGACTTAACTCCTCTTTCAACATTGCCTGGGTTGCATCTTCTTCCTTGGTAAAGACAGATGTAAAGTATTAATTTAATACCTCAGCTATGCCCTCTGCCTCCGTGTGTAAATCCCCTTTCTGGTCCCTAATTGATTCCACTCCTTCTCTTACCACCCTTTTCTAATTATATGCCTTTAGAAAACTTTGGTATTTCCTTTAATGCCAGCTGCCAGTCTCTTTTCATGCTCTCTCTCTGCTTCTCATGTGCTTTTTCACTTCCCCTCTGGACCTTCTATATTCAGCCTGGTTCTCAATAGTATTTTCCACCTGGCATCTGTCATAAACACACTTTTTCTTCTTTATCTTAATCTCTACCTCTTTTGTCATCCAGGGTTCTCTGGATTTGTTTGCCTTACTTTTCCCCTTCGAGGGAACATACCTTGACTGTGCCCGAACTATCTCTTCTTTGAAGGTAGCCCATTGTTCATCTATCGGTTTTCCTGCCAGCTTTTGACTCCAATTTATTCGTCCCAGCTCCATTCTTATTCCATTGAAGTTGGCCTTTCCCCCAGTTAATTATTCTTAACCTGGATTGCTCTTTGTCCTTTTCCAGAGTCAGCCAAAACCTTAATATACAATGATCACTATCCCCTATAAGCTCTCCTACTGATACTTGATCCACTTGGCACACCTCATTCCTAAGGACCAGGTCTAGCAGTGCCTACTCTCTCGTTGGACTAGTAACATACTGTTGCAGAACATTTTCCTGAACACACACTCCGAACTCTTGCCCCTCACTGCCCTTTACACTACTATTATCCCAGTCTATGTTTGGATAATTAAAGTCCCCCATCATAACAATCCTATAATTTTTGCACCTTTAACAGGGTAATTATATTAGGTGATTTCAACTTTCCCAACATTAATTGGGATAGTCGTCGTGTTAAGGGCTTAGATGGAGTGGAGTTCTTAAAATGTATACAGGAGAAATTTTTAGCTCAAGATGTAGAGGATCCAACAAGGGAGGGTGCAATGCTGGACCTAATTCTGGGGAATGAAGCCGGACAGGTGGTTGATGTGTTGGTGGGGGTGCATTTTGGTGATAGCGACCACAACATGGTACAATTTAAGCTTGTTATGGAGAAAGAAATAGACAAGTTGCAAAAAAAGGTTTTGGATTGGGGGAGAGCGAATTTTAGTAAAATAAGGCAGGATCTGGCCAAAGTAGACTGGAAAGAGTTACTTGTCGGGAAATCTACAGAAGAGCAGTGGGGGGCATTCAAAAAGGAAATGGGGAGGGTACAGGCCCAAACTGTTCCCTCGAGTGTCATAGGTAGGAGCAACAAGCCCAGAGAACCATGGATGACCAGAAACATTCAGGGTACGATGAGCAGGAAAAGAGAGGCTTTTAGCAAATACAAGGAAAGCAAATCAATGGAAGCATTAGTGGAGTACAGAAAGTGTAGGATGGAGCTTAAGAAAGCAATTCGGAGAGCAAAGAGGGGATATGAGAAAGCTCTGGCTGGTAAAAGTAGGGAAAATCCCAAGATATTCTATAAGTATATCAATGGGAAGAGGATAACCAGGGAAAGAGTAGGACCCATTCGGGACCAAGGGGGAAATTTGTGGGTGGAGCCAGAGGACATTGGTAGGGTGTTGAACGAATACTTCACACCTGTCTTCACCCAAGAGAAAGAGAATGTAGATATAGAGCTTAGAGAGAGAGACTGTGAGGCTTTTGAGCAAATTGTCATAGGGAGTGACAAGGTATTGGAGGTTTTGTCAGGCTTAAAAGTGGACAAATCTCCAGGTCCGGATGATTTGTGTTCCAGGATGCTGTGGGAGGCGAGGGTGGAGATTGCAGGTGCTCTGACCCTAATTTTTAATTCCTCTCTGGCCACGGGGGAAGTGCCAGAGGACTGGAGAACAGCTAATGTGATCCCACTATTGAAGAAATGTTGTAGAGATAAGCCAGGGAACTAAAGACCAGTGAGTCACACGTCAGTGGGAGGGAAACTATTGGAGAAAATTCTGAAGGAGAGAATCTATCACCATTTGGAGAGGCAAAATTTGATTAGGAATAGTCAGCATGGCTTTGTCAGAGGGAGGTCATGCCTAACAAATTTGATTGAATTTTTTGAGCATGTGACCAGGTGTGTACAAAGAACAAAGATAATTACAGCACAGGAACAGGCCCTTCGGCCCTCCAAGCCTGCGCCGGTCCAGATCCTCTACCTAAACATGTCGCCTATTTTCTAAGGGTCTGTATCTCCTTGCTTCCTGCCCATTCATGTATCTGTCTAGATACATCTTAAAAGACGCTATCGTGCCCGCGTCTACCACCTCCGTTGGCAACGCGTTCCAGGCACCCACCACCCTCTGCGTAAAGAACTTTCCACGCATATCCCCCCGAAACTTTTCCCCTTTCACTTTGAACTCGTGACCCCGAGTAATTGAATCCCCCACTCTGGGAAAAAGCTTCTTGCTATCCAACCTGTCCATACCTCTCATGATTTTGTACACCTCAATCAGGTCCCCCCTCAACCTCCGTCTTTCTAATGAAAATAATCCTAATCCACTCAACCTCTCTTCATAGCTAGCGCCCTCCATACCAGGCAACATCCTGGTGAACCTCCTCTGCACCCTCACCAAAGCATCCACATCCTTTTGGTAATGTGGCGACCAGAACTGCACGCAGTATTCCAAATGTGGCCGAACCAAAGTCCTATACAACTGTAACATGACCTGCCAACTCTTGTAGTCAATACCCCGTCCGATGAAGGAAAGCATGCCGTATGCCTTCTTGACCACTCTATTGAACTGCGTTGCCACCTTCAGGGAACAATGGACCTGAACACCCAAATTTCTCTGCACATCAATTTTCCCCAGGACTTTTCCATTTACTGTATAGTTCACTCTTGAATTGGATCTTCCAAAATGCATCACCTCGCATTTTCCCTGATTGAACTCCATCTGCCATTTCTCTGCCCAACTCTCCAGTCTATCTATATTCTGCTGTATTCTCTGACAGTCCCCTTCACTATCTGCTACTCCACCAATCTTAGTGTCGTCGGCAGACTTGCTAATCAGACCACCTATACTTTCCTCCAAATCATTTATGTATATCACAAACAACAGTGGTCCCAGCACGGATCCCTGTGGAACACCACTGTTCACACGTCTCCATTTTGAGAAACTCCCTTCCACTGCTACTCTCTGTCTCCTGTTGCCCAGCCAGTTCTTTATCCATCTAGCTAGTACACCTTGGACCCCATGCGCCTTCACTTTCTCCATCAGCCTACCATGGGGAACCTTATCAAACGCCTTACTGAAGTCCATGTATATGACATCTACAGCCTTTCCCTCATCAATCAACTTTGTCACTTCCTCAAAGAATTCTATTAAGTTGGTAAGACATGACCTTCCCTGCACAAAACCATGTTGCCTATCACTGATAAGCCCATTTTCTTCCAAATGGGAATAGATCCTATCCCTCAGTATCTTCTCCAGCAGCTTCCCTACCACTGACGTCAGGCTCACCGGTCTATAATTACCTGGATTATCCCTGCTACCCTTCTTAAACAAGGGGACAACATTAACAATTCTCCAGTCCTCCGGGACCTCACCCGTGTTTAAGGATGCTGCAAAGATATCTGTTCAGGCCCCAGCTATTTCCTCTCTCGCTTCCCACAGTAACCTGGGATAGATCCCATCCGGACGTGGGGACCTGTCCACCTTAATGCCTTTTAGAATACCCAACACTTCCTCCCTCCTTATGCCGACTTGACCTAGAGTAATCAAACATCTGTTCCTAACCTCAACATCCTTCCTGTCCCTCTCTGAGTATTTTAAAACTTACGGAATTGTGATCACTATTTCCAAAGTAGTCCCCTACTGAAACTTCAACCACCTGGCCGGGCTCATTCCCCAACACCAGGTCCAGTATGGCCCCTTCCCGAGTTGGACTATTTACATACTGCTCTAGAAAACCCTCCTGGATGCTCCTTACAAATTCTGCTCCATCTGGACCTCTAACACTAAGTGAATCCCAGTCAATGTTGGGAAAATTAAAATCTCCTATCACCACCACCCTGTTGCTCCTACATCTTTCCATCATCTGTTTACATATTTCAACCTCTATCTCACGCTCGCTGTTGGGAGGCCTGTAGTACAGCCCCAACATTGTTACCGCACCCTTCCTATTTCTGAGTTCTGCCCATATTGCCTCACTGCTCGAGTCCTCCATCGTACCCTCCTTCAGCACTGCTGTGATATCCTCTTTGACCAGTAATGCAACTCCTCCACCCTTTTTACCTCCCTCTCTATCCCGCCTAAAACATCGATATCCTGGGATATTTAGTTGCCAATCATGCCCTTCCCTCAACCAAGTCTCAGTAATCGCAATAACATCATACTCTCAGGTACTAATCCAAGCCCTAAGTTCATCTGCCTTACCTACTACACTTCTTGCATTGAAACAAATGCACCTCAGACCACCACTCCCTTTGCGTTCATCATCTGCTCCCTGCCTACACTTCCCCTTAGTCATGCTGACTTCATTATCTAGTTCCTTACAGGCTTTCGTTACTACCTCCTTACTGTCCACTGACCTCCTCATTTGGTTCCCATCCCCTTGCCACATGAGTTTAAACCCTCCCCAACAGCGTTAGCAAAAGCACTCCCAAGGACATTGGTTCCAGTCCGGCCCAGGTGTAGACCGTCCAATTTGTAATAGTCCCACCTCCCCCAGAACCGGTCCCAATGTCCCAAAAATCTGAACCCCTCCTTCCTGCACCATCTCTCAAGCCACGCATTCATTCTGACTATTCTTGTGTTTCTACTCTGACTATCACGTGGCACTGGTAGCAATCCTGAGATTACTACCTCTGAGGTCCTACTTTTTAACTTGGCTCCTAACTCCCTAAATTCTGCTTGTAGGACCTCATCCCGTTTTTTACCTATATCATTGGTGCCTATGTGCACAATGACAACTGGCTGTTCACCCTCCCCCTTCAGAATGTTCTGCAGCCGATCTGAGACATCCCTGACCCGTGCACCTGGGAGGCAACATACCATTCGGGAGTCTCGTTTTCGACCACAGAACCGTCTATCTACTGCCCTTACAATCGAATCCCCGATGACTATAGCCCTTCCACTCTTTTTCCCGCCCTTCTGAACAGCAGAGCCAGCCACGGTGCCATGAACCTGGCTACTGCTGCCTTCCCCTGGTGAGCCATCTCCCTCAACAGTATCCAAAATGGTATACTTGTTTTGGAGGGAGATGACCGCAGGGGACTCCTGCGCTGCCTTCCTGCTCTTTCTCTGCCTTTTGGTCACCTATTCCCTTTCTCCCTCAGCAATCCTAATCTGCGGTGTGACCAATTCGCTAAACGTGCTATCCACGACCTCCTCAGCATCGCGCATGCTCCAAAGTGAGTCCATCCGCAGCTCCAGAGCCGTCATGCGGTCTAACAAGAGCTGCAGCTGGACACACTTCCTGCAGGTGAAGGAGTCAGGGACATCAGCCGTGTTCCTGAGCTCCCACATTGAGCAAGAGGAGCATGACACGGGTCTGAGATCTCCTGCCATTTTTAATCTTAAGCTTAACTTAGTTTAATGAAAAAGGAACGAAAAGTTTTTACCAATCACATGATAAAAAAAAAGAGAAATAGATAAAGCCTTACCTTATCTACACACCACTGAGTCCTTTTTTTTTGGTTGGAGGAGGATGGCGGGTGGGAGACACTACCCGTGTAGTGTCTCGGGTTCAGAAACGGCCCAAATATATAGGGTTTTACTTACCCAGCAGCCCCCTGGTCTCCGCCAAAAACAAAAGGAAATTAAGTTTACTTTGAAACACTCCTTCCCAGCTAATCACTCGCTCGCACTCTCTGCTCCCGAATAAGCTGCTGCAATGAAAGGATGAGGGTAGTGCAGTTGATGCAGTTTACATGGATTTCAGCAAAGCCTTTAACAAGGTCCCACATGGGAGACTTATCAAGAAAGCAAATGCACATGGGATACAAGGTAACTTGATAAGGTGGATTCAAAATTGGCTTAGCTGTAGGAGACAGAGAGTGATGACAGACGGCTGTTTTAGTGACTGGAAGCCAGTGTCCAGTGGCGTACCACAGGGATCTGTGCTGGGTCCCCTATTGTTTGTCATTTATATAAACGACATAGATGACTATGTGGGGGGTAGGATCAGGAAGTTCGCGGATGACACAAAGATTGGCCGAGTGGTTAACAGTGAGGTGGAGTGTCTTGGGTTACAGGAAGATATAGACGGGATGGTCAAATGGGCAGAAAAGTGGCAGATGGAATTTAACGCTGAAAAGTGTGAGGTGATACACTTTGGAAGGAGTAATGTGACATGGAAGTATTCAATGAATGGCCTGCCATGGGAAGTTCCGAGGAACAAAGGGACTTTGGCGTGTTTGTCCATAGATCCCTGAAGGCAGAAGGGTAGGTGAATAGAGTGGTGAAAAAGGCATATGGGACACTTGCCTTTATCAATAAAGGCATAGATTACAAAGGCAGGGAGGTCATGTTAGAGTTGTACAGAACTTTGGTAAGGCCACAACTGGAGTACTGTGTGCAATTCTGGTTGCCACATTATAGGAAGGATGTGATTGCATTGGAGGGGGTGCAGAGGCGATTCACCAGGATGTTGCCTGGGATGGAACATTTAAGCTATGAAGAGAGGTTGGATAGGCTTGGGTTGTTTTCGCTGGAGCAGAGAAGACTGAGGGGTGACCTGATCGAGGTGTACAAGATTATGAGGGGTATGGACAGGGTGGATAGGGAGCAGCTGTTCCCCTTAGTTGAAGGGTCAGTTACGAGGGGTCACAAGTTTAAGGTGAGGCGCGGGTGGTTTAAGGGGGATTTGAGGAAGAACTTTTTTACCCAGAGGGTGGTGACGGTCTGGAATGCCCTGCCTGGGAGGGTGGTGGATGCGGGTTGCCTCACATACTTTAAAAAGTACCTGGATGAGCACTTGGCACATCATAACATTCAAGGCTATGGGCCAAGTGCTGGCAAATGGGATTAGGTAGACAGGTCAGGTGTTTTAATGCATCAGTGCAGACTCAATGGGCCGAAGGGCCTCTTCTGCACTGTATTATTCTGTGATTCTGTAATATCCTTACAAATGTATTCCTCCATGTCCTTCCCACTAGCTGGTGGCCAAGAGACAACACCGAGCAATGTAACTGCATCTTTTTTTGTTTCTTCGCTCTAGCCAGTTTGATTCTGTCCTCGACCCCTCTGGGACATCCTTTTTCCCCAGCACTGCAATGCTCTCATTAATCAATACCGCCACCCCTCCCCATCTTTTCCTTTTCCTATCTTTCCTGAACACCTTGTATCCAGGAATATTTAACACCCAGTCTTGTAATTCTTTGAGCCAGGTCTCTGTTATAGCCACAACATCATATTTCCACATGACAATCTGCACCTGTACCTCACCAGTCTTATTAACCACACTCCGTGCATTTACATACATGCACATTAACCCTGATTCAGACTTTATTACTTTCTCCCTTACTCTGACCCCACCTAATAATGTACTATTCCCTACTCTCGTGCTATCTATCTCCCCCAGTATTCTGTGCACCTTGGTATTCCTCTCTGAAACTTGCTCCTGGTTCCCACACCCCTGACAAGTTACCAGTTTTGCTTCCCTCCAAACTATGTTCCCTCTCAGGTTCTCATCCCCCTGTCAATCTGGTTTCAACCCTCCACAACAATACCAGCAAATCTCCCTGTGAGGATATTAATCCCAGTCCTGCGAAGATGCAACCCGTCCATCTTGTACAGGTCCCACCTGCCCCAGAACCAGTCCCAATGTCTCAGAAATCTGATGCCCTCCCTCTTGCACAACATTTAAGAAGTATTTAGATGAGCACTTGAAATGCCATAACATACAAGGCTACGGGCCAAGTGCTGGAAAATGGGATTAGAATAGATAAGCTTGATGGCTAGCGTGGACGCAGTGGGCTGAGGGGTCTGTTTCTGTGCTATATAACACTATAACTCTATGACCAGTTCTCCAGGCATGTGTTCAAAGCTCCCTAAAGTCTACTTTCAGAACCTCGTCCCCCTTCCTACCTATGTCATTGGTGCCGACATGGACCACGACCTCTGGCTGTTCACCCGCCCCCAGAAAAATGTCCTGCAGCCGCTCAGTGACATCCTTCACCCTGGCACCAGGGAGGCAACACAACATCCTGGAGTCAAGTTCACTTCCACAGAAATGCCTGTCTGTTGCCATAACTAATGAATCCCCTGTCACTACTGCTCTTCCACTCTCCTTCCTTCCCTCCTGTTGTGCGACAAACTTGGCTTTGACTGCACTCCTCTGAGGAAGTACAACCTTCACCAGTATCCAAAACGGAAAACCGATTACCGAGTGAGATCATAGGGGTCTCCTGCACTACCTGCCTGGTTCTCGTAGACTGCCTGGTGGTCACCCATTCCCTCTCTGTCTGCATGCTCCTAACCTGTGGTGTGACCACCTCCCTAAACATGCTATCCACGTAGTCCTCTGCCTCGCGGATGCACAACAGTGACTCCAGCCACCGCTCGAGTTCTGAAACCAAGAGCTCAAGCTTCTGCAGCTGGTAACGCTTCCTGCAGGTGTGTTTGTCTAGGACACATGGTGCGTCCTTGACTTCCTACCTGCCACAGGCTGTACATTCCACTCAGCCGAGCTGCCTTGCCATTCTTTAGCTTTCTAGACTATTTATTATAAGTAGAATAGCTTACCAGTTACTCACCAACCACCACTTTCCACTGCACCGAAGCAAGAACCAAATACTAGAGGGTTAAAAAAGTAAAAAAAAGGAGAACCTCCTCCCCACTTCACCGAACTTGCCACTCACTAAACTCAAACATTGAATCTTCAATTACTTCACATTTCTCTGCATTGAACTTCATCTGCCACCAGTCTGCCCATTCCACCAACTTGTCCATGTCTTTTTGGAGTTCCACACTGTCCTCCTCACAGTTCACAATACTTCCAGGTTTTGTATCATCCTCAAACTTTGAAATTGTGCCCTGTACACCAAGGTCTAGGTCATTAATATATATCAGGAAAAGCAAGGGTCCCAACACTGATCCCAGGGGAACTCCACTACAAACCTTCCTCCAACCCGAAAAACATCCATTATCCACTACCTTTTGTTTCCTGTCACTCAGCCAATTCCATATCCATATTGCTACTGTCGCTTTAATTCCATGAGCTGTGGGTTTGCTCACAAGTCTGTTGTGTGGCATTGTATCAAATGCCTTTTGAAAGTAAACTCCAGAGAAAATAGGCCCAATTTACTTAGCCTCTCATCATCGGACAACCCTCTCATCCCAGTGACCAATTTAGGAAACCTTCGCTGTACCATCTCCAATGCAAGTATATCATAGAGTCAGAGAGTCATAGAGTTATACAGCACAGAAAAAGGCCCTTCGGCCCATCGTGTCTGTGCCGGCTGTCAAGCACCTATCTACTCTAATCCCATTTTCCAGCTTTTGGCCCTTAGCCTTGTATGCTATGACATTTCAAGTGCTTATCTAAATACTTCTTAAATGTTGTGAGGGTTCCTGCCTCTACCACCCCTTCAGGCAGTGTATTCCAGATTCCAACCACCCTCTGGGTGAAAACATTTTTCCTCAAATCCCCTCGAAACCTCCTGCTCCTGACCTTAAATCCATGCCCCCTGGTTATTGACACCTCCGCTAAGGGAAAATGTTTCTTCCTATCTAACCTATCAATACCCCTTATAATTTTGTATCCCTCAATCAGGTCTCCCCTCAGCCTACTCTGCTCGAAGGAAAACAACCCAGAATCACAGAATCACAGAATCAGAATCACAGAATCACAGAACCCGAGCCTTTTCAGTCCCTCTTCATAGCTGAAATGCTCCAGCCCAGGCAACATCCTAGTGAATCTCCTCTGCACCCTCTCCAGTGCAATCACATCCTTCCTATAGTGTGGTGCCCAGAACTGTACACAGTACTCCAGCTGTGGCCTAACTAGCGTTTTATACAGCTCCATCATAACCTCCCTGCTCTTATATTCTATGCCTCGGTTAATAAAGGCAAGTATCCCATATGCCTTCCTAACCACCTTACCTACCTGTGCTACTGCCTTTAGTGATCTATGGACAAGTACACCAAGGTCCCTCTGACCCTCTGTACTTCCTGGGGTCCTATCATCCATTGTATATTCCCTTGCCTTGTTAGCCCTCCCAAAATGCATCACCTCACACTTCTCAGGATTAAATTCCACTTGCCACTGCTCCACCCATCTTACCAGCCCATCTATATCGTCCTGTAATCTAAGGCTTTCCTCCTCACTATTTACGACACCACCAATTTTCGTGTCATCTGCGAACTTACTCATCATACATCTTATATTCACATCTAAATCATTAATGTACACTGCAAACAGCAAGGGTCCTAGCACTACTCCCTGCGTACACCACTGGCTTCCACTCACAAAAACAACCCTCGACCATCACCCTCTGCCTCCTGCCACTAAGCCAATTTTGGATCCAATTTGCCAAATTGCCCTCGATCCCATGGGCTCTTACCTTCTTAACCAATCTCCCATGCGGGACCTTATCAAAAGCCTTACTGACGTCCTTGTAGACTACATCAACTGCTTTACCCTCATCTACACACTAGTCACCTCCTCAAAAAATTCAATCAAGTTAGTTAGACACGATCTCCCCCTGACAAAGCCATGCTGACTATCCCTGATTAATCTCTGCCTCTCTAAATCGAGATTAATCCTGTCCCTCAGAATTTTTTCCAATACTTTCCCTACCATTGATGTTAGACTCACTGGCCTGTAATTACCTGGTTTATTCCTGCCACCCTTCTTGAATAATGGTACCACATTCGCTGTCCTCCAGTCCTCTGGTACCTCTCCTGCAGCCAGAGAGGATCCGAAAATTTGTGTCAGAGCCCCTGCTATCTCTTCCCTTGCCTCACATAACAGCCTGGGATACATCTCATCTGGGCCTGGGGATTTATCCACTTTTAAGCCCGCTAAAACAGCTAATACTTCCTCCCTTTCAATGCTAATTTGTTCAAGTATTTCACAATCCCCCTCCCTGATCTCTGCACCTGCATCGTCCTTCTCCATAGTGAACACTGATGAAATGTAATCATTTAAAACCTCATTTCCGTCCTCCGGCTCCACACACACATTGCCACTATGGTTCCTAATGGGCCCTACTCTTTCCTTGGTTATCCTCTTGCCCTTAATATACATATAAAATGCCTTGGGATTTTCCTTTATCTTGCCACTCGTGTTTTTTCATGCCCCCTCTTCGCTCTCCTATTTACTTTTTTAAGTACCCCCCTACACTTTCTATACTCGTCTAGGGCCTCAGCTGTTTTCCTTATCCAATCCTCTATATCACATGACATCCAGGGTTCCCTGGACTTGTTGGTCCTACCCTTCACTTTTACGGGAACACGTTGGCCCTGAACTCTCACTATTTCCTCTTTGAATGACACACACTGGTCTGATGTAGACTTTCCTACAAGTAGCTGCTCCCAGTCCGTTTTGGCCAGATCCTTTTTTTTTATTCTTTCATGGGATGTGGGCTTCGCTGGCCAGGCCAGCATTTATTGCCCATCCCTAATTGCCCTTGAGAAGGTGGTGGTGAGCTGCCTTCTTGAACCGCTGCAGTCAATGTGAGGTAGGTACACCCACAGAGCTGTTAGGAAGTGAGTTCCAGGATTTTGACCCTGCGACAGTGAAGGAACGGTGATATAGTTCCAAGTCAGGATGGTGGGTGACTTGGAGGGGAACTTGTAGGTGGTGGTGTTCCCATGTATGTGCTGCCCTTGTACTTCTAGTTGGTCGAGGTCGCGGGTTTGGAAGGTGCTGTCTAAGGAGCCTTGGTGCATTGCTGCAGTGCATCTTGTAGATGGTACACACTGCTGCCACTGTGCGTCGGTGGTGAAGGGAGTGAATGTTTGAAGATGGGGTGCCAATCAAGCGGGCTGCTTTGTCCTGGATGGTGTCGAGCTTCTTGAGTGTTGTTGCAGCTGCACTCATCCAGGCAAGTGGAGAGTATTCCATCACACTCCTGACCTGTGCCTTGTAGATGGTGGACAGGCTTTGGGGAGTCAGGAGGTGAGTTACTCGTCTCAGGATTCCTAGCTTCTGACCTGCTCTTGTAGCCACGGTATTTATATGGCTACTCCAGTTCAGTTTCTGGTCAATGGTAGCCCCTAGGATGTTGATAGTGGGGGATTCAGTGATGGAAATGCCGTTGAATGTCAAGGGGAGATGGTTAGATTCTCTCTTGTTGGAGATGGTCATTGCCTGGCAACTGTGTGGCGCAAATGTTACTTGCCACATATCAGCCCAAGCCTGGATATTGTCCAGGTCTTGCTGCATTTCTACACAGACTGCTTCAGTATCTGAGGAGTCACGAATGGTGCTGAACATTGTGCAATCATCAGCGAACATCCCCACTTCTGACCTTATGATTGAAGGAAGGTCATTGATGAAGCAGCTGAAGATGGTTGGGCCTAGGACACTACCCTGAGGAACTCCTGCAGTGATGTCCTGGAGCTCAGATGATTGACCTCCAACAACCACAACCATCTTCCTTTGTGCTAGGTATGACTCCAGCCAGCGGAGGATTTTCCCCCTGATTCCCATTGTCCTCAGTTTTGCTAGGGCTCCTTGATGTCATACTCGGTCAAATGTCAAGGGCAGTCACTCTCACCTCACTTCTTCAGTTCAGCTCTTTTGTCCATGTTTGAACCAAGGCTGTAATGAGGTCAGGAGCTGAGTGGCCCTGGCGGAACCCAAACTGAGCGTCACTGAGCAGGTTGTTGCTAAGCAAGTGCCGCTTGATGGCACTGTTGATGACACCTTCCATCACTTTACTGATGATTGAGAGGAGGCTAATGGGGCGGTAGTTGGCCGGGTTGGATTTGTCCTGCTTTTTGTGCACAGGACATACCTGGGCAATTTTCCACATTGCAGGGTAGATGCCAGTGTTGTAGCTGTACTGGAACAGCTTGGCTAGGGGCGCGGCAAGTTTTGGAGCACAGGTCTTCAGTACTATTGCCGGAATATTGTCAGGCCCCATAGCTTTTGCAGTATCCAGTGCCTTCAGTCGTTTCTTAATATCACGTGTAGTGAATCGAATTTGCTGAAGTCTGGCATCTGTGATGCTGGGGACTTCAGGAGGAGGCCGAGATGGATCATCAATTCGGCACTTCTGGGTGAAGATTGTTGCAAATGCTTCAGCCTTATCTTTCGCACTGATGTGCTGTGCTCCCCCATCATTGAGGATGGGGATATTTGTGGAGCCACCTCCTCCAGTTAGTTGCTTAATTGCCCACCACCATTCAAGGCTGGATGTGGCAGGACTGCAGAGCTTGGATCTGATCCGTTGGTTATGGGATCGCTTAGCTCTGTCTATCGTATGCTGCTTACACAGTTTGGCATGCAAGTCGTCCTGGGTTGTAGCTTCACCAGGTTGACACTTCATTTTGAGGTATGCCTGGTGCTGCCCCTGGCATGCCCTCCTGCACTCTTCATTGAACCAGGGTTGGTCTCCAGGCTTGATGGTAATGGTAGAGTGGGGGATATGCCAGGCCATGAGGTTACACATTGTGGTTGAGTACAATTCTGCTGCTGCTGATGGCCCACAGTGCCTCATGGATGCCCAGTTTTGCATTGCTAGATCTGTTCGAAATCTATCCCATTTAGCACGGTGATAGTGCCACACAACACGATGGATGGTATCCTCAATGTGAAGGCGGGACTTCGTCTCCACAAGCACTGTGTGGTGGTCACTCCTACCAATACTGTCATGGACAGATGCATCTGCAGCAGGCAGATTGGTGAGGACGAGGTCGAGTATTTTCTTCCCTTGTGTTGGTTCCCCCACCACCTGCCGCAGACCCAGTCTAGCAGCCATGTCCTTTAGGACTCGGCCAGCTCGGTCAGTAGTGGTGCTCCCAAGCCACTCTTGGTGATGGTCATTGAAGTCCCCCACCCAGAGTACATTTTGTGCCCTTGTCACCCTCAGTGCTTCCTCCAAGTGGTGTTCAACATGGAGGAGTACTGAGTCATCAGCTGAGGGAGGGCGGTAGGTGGTAATCAGTAGGAGGTTACCTTGCCCATGTTTGACCTGATGCCATGAGACTTCTTGGGATCCGGAGTCGATGTTGAGGACTCCCAGGGCAACTCCCTCCCTACTGTATACCACTGTGCCACCACCTCTGCTGGGTCTGTTTTGTCGGTGGGACAGGACGTACCCAGGGATGGTGATGGCTGTGTCTGGGACATTGTCTGTGAGGTGTGATTCCGTGAGTATGACTATGTCAAGCTATTGCTTGACTAGTCTGTGGGACAGCTCTCCTAACTTTGGCACAAGCCCCCAGATGTTCGTAAGGAGGACTTTGCAGGGTCGACAGGGCTGGGTTTGCCGTTGTCGTTTCCGGTGCCGAGGTCGATGCCGGGTGGTCCGTCCGGTTTCATTCCTTTTTATAGACTTCGTAGCGGTTAGGTACAACTGAGTGGCTTGCTAGGCCATTTCAGAGGGCATGTAAGAGTTAACCACATTGCTGTGGGTCTGGAGTCACATATCGGCCAGACCAGGTAAGGACAGCAGATTTCCTTCCCTCAAGGACATTAGTGAACCAGATGGGTTTTTACAACAATCGACAATGGTTTCATGGCCATCATTAGACTAGTTTTAATTCCAGATTTATTAATTCAAATTCCACCTTCTGCTGTGGTGGGATTCGAACCCATGTCCCCAGAGGAATACCCTGGGTCTCTGGGTTATTAGTCCAGTGATACTGTTTTATCATATTGAAATCGGCCGTTCCCCATTTCCTTTCTTAAATGTGGAGACTAAAACGGCACACAGTATTCCAGTTGTGGTCTCACCAAAACCCTGTACAATTGTAGCAAGAATATTTTATTGCTGTACTCCAATCCCCTTGCAATAAAGGTCAACATGCCATTTGTCTTCCTATAACAAAACAAGAGGGGGAGGGGTACAGGAATTGGGAGATGCACAAGAGGCAAACAGAAAGATGACCATGATGGTGAAAGGCCAATTACCACATGATTTGCTGCAGATGTTCCTCAGAACCTCATTCTTGATTCAACCATCTTCACCTGCTTTTTCAAGGACCTTGTTGGGATGGGGAGAGGAAAGATTTAGTTTGCATTTAGCTGTGTTATTTCTGATCTTCCTTGATGCTGATATTAAAGTGCCTGAAGACAGTAATATGCTTCACTTTCATGGGCACAAAATTGGACAATTTGAGGAAAATAATAATCAACTTGTTTTCTTCTACCTTAGAGCTACGTTTTTCCTTTTTCTGGTTCTACTTGCTTTGAATTGTTGGATGGCAGCTTTTATTGGAGCAGCATGGTTCCAAAGATTTGGATTCCATCTGCCAATCTTTGTTTTCTTTCTTGTTCTACTATTGAGTGCATTTGCTGTGTCTCTGAAAATGTGCTTCACGGTGAGTAAATAGGAATGAGGAATTTCATTCATGCCTGAAAATTGCAATTCTTTGGAAATTAGGTTGATGCTTCTTATTTAGCTACAAAAAGAAAGATGCATTATGATAGCATCTTTTCACCACAGTACTGTCAGAGGTGCCGTCTTTCAGATGAGATATTAAACCAAGACCCTATCTGCCCGCTCAGGTGAATGTAAAGTATCCCTTGCATTGGGAAGAGTAGGGGAGTTCTCCCCAGTGTCCTGGGCCTCAATTTATTCAACAATAAACATCCAAAACAGATAATCTGCTTGTCATCTCATTGCTGTTTGTAGGAGTTTCCTGCGTACAAACTGAATGCTATACCTCCTACATTCCAACAATGATTACACTTGCAAGATACTTCACTGGCTGTAAAGCACCTTGAGATGTCCTGAGGTCAATGAAAGGTGCTATATAAATGCAATTTCTGTCTTTTTTCCAGTTTGAAGGTGACAATGGCTTGATAGTCAAAGTTGTGCAATGCTGCAGCATGCTTCTCAATACTGACACTTCAGTGCAGTACTGAGGGAGTGCTGCACTGTCAGAGGTGCCATCTTTCAGATAAGATGCTAAACCGAGGCCCTGTCTGCCCTCTCAGGTAGACATAAAAGATCCCATAGCATTAGTCAAAGAAGAAAGGTGAGTTCTCCCTGGTGTCCTGGGTAATGTTTATCCCTCAACCAACCTCATTCAAAAAGATTCTCTGATCATTCTCACATCGCTTTAGTGGGAACTTGCTATGCCCCAGCCTACTAATGTGATTTGAAGGAATTTGATAAGCTCAGAGTTGAGCTATTAAACAGAGAATTATATAATGGCTCATCTGATAAAGGAAAATGTCAGATTGCATTGTATAGTAAATTGAAAGAAGTACAAGTAAATCACTGCTTCACCCGAAAGGAATGTTTGGGGCCTTGGATAGTGAGGAGAGAGGAGGTAAATGGGCAGGTATTACACCTCCTGCGATTGCATGGGGAGGTGCCGTGGGAAGGGGACGAGGTGGTGCGGGTAATGGAGGAGTGGACCAGGGTGTCGCGGAGAGAATGGTCCCTTCGGAATGCTGAAAGTGGAAGGGAGGGGGAAGATGCGTTTGGTGATGGCATCACTCGTAGTTTTTTCAATTTACTTTTACTTCTTTTTACTTGTACTTCTTTCAATATAGTATACTGTATTCACTGCTCACAATGTGGTCTCCTCTACATTGGGGAGATCAAACGCAGACTGGGTGACCGCTTTGCGGAACACCTCCGCTCAGTCCGAAAGCATGACCCCGAGCTTCCATTTGCTTGCCATTTCAACACTCCCCCCTGCTCTCATGCTCACATCTCTGTCCTGGGATTGCTGCAGTTTTCCAGTGAACATCAACGCAAGATCGAGGAACAGCATCTCATTTACCGATTAGGCACACTACAGCCTGCCGGACTGAACATTGAGTTCAATAATTTCAGAGCACGTAAGGACACCCCCCCCCCCACCCCGCCACCTTTTATTTTGATTTTTAATTATTTTTTCGTTTCTTTTTTTAATCTGTTTATTTTATTTTAGTTTGCTTCTATTGTGCCTACCCATTGTTTTTTTTCATGTTTGTGCTTTGGGCCAGGGCTGTTCATTTTTCTGTCGATTAACACCCTCTCTGTATTAACGCTTTGTCTTTCAGTACACCATTAACATATTGTTTGCCTTTGCTCCATGACCTTCTGGTCAATTATTCTGTGGCCTTGTCCTATCTACACATTCTCCTTTGTTATCTCTTGCTCCACCCCCGCTTTACTTGCTTAAAACCTTTTACATTTCTAATATTTGCTAGTTCTGACCTGACCTGAAATGTTAACTGATGAAGGGTCACTGACCTGAAACGTTAACTCTGCTTCTCTCTCCACAGATGCTGCCAGACCTGCTGAGTATTTCCAATATTTCTTGTTTTTATTTCAGGTTTCCAGCATCTGCAGTATTTTGCTTTTATTTTAATGTATTATTTTTGTTTGCCAAACATACTAGCATTACGATTGATGAGTCGCAATCACACTTTTAGCTCAAAAACTACATAGAATGTACAGCACAGAAACAGGCCATTCGGCCCAACGGGTCTCTGCTGGTGGTTATGCTCCACATGAGTTTCCTCCCACCCTACTTCATTTCAACCTATCAGCATATCCTTCCGTTCCTTTCTCGCTCAGGTTTTTAATCTAGCCTCCCCTTTAATCTAGCCATTCTCCTCTGAGTTCCACATTCTCACCACTCTCTGAGTTAACAAGTTTCTCCTAAATTCCTGATTGGATTTTCTTTTCTTTATGGCCCCTAGATTTAGACTTGTTTTCGATATGATCCCTATCAAAACCGTTTATAATTTTAAAGACCTCAAGCAGGTCACGTCTCAGTCTTCCATTTCTAGAGAAAAGATCCCCATTCTAAACATAATCGATTTATATAGCAACAGCAGTCAGTATACAGCCCTTCAAGCCTGTTTGACCAGTCTTAAAATATAAGTCTGGATATTCCAATGAGCTTATGGTCTGTTTTACCAATGAAACAAATAATATTTTTCCCATGTTGAGAACTTTGATTGAAATGGTTAAGGTGATGATGGGGGATTTGGACAGCAGTAGATCACTGTTGATTCTTTGCTCTAGTTGACCCTGGCAATGATGAACCTGACGGCCTACGAGGTGCGACATTGTCGAGAACTTGGCTATCTGCAGAGAAGATGCGGTCGTATTTATAACCCCTTTCACCAAGGAGTGAAGCTCAGTTTACTGGAGTACTTTCACTTCATTAATCCTCTCACCGATGAAGAGATTCAAAAGCAGCTACAACAAAACCTGGTGTGACTGCTGAAATTCCAATTGTTTTCTCAATAAAATTAACTGTTTGCTACATTAAGTCTCAATTCTCTGACGTTTGAAAGATTCAATCATTTCGTATATATCACAGAAAATGGGTCAACAGACAAAGTAACAAATGAGGCAATCATGCTGTGGTTTTATATCCACTAACTGAAGATTTTGTAAAAAAAAATCTGATAAAAGAACAGACAGCTGGTTATCTATAAGGAACAATTTGAGAGGAATAATGGTTTCTCTCATTTCTTTCATGAAGATTACACAGGACACTACACTTTCCTCTATGAGACGAGCTGTTGAACATTGTACAGGGATAGGGTTGTCTATTTTTTCCCAGATGGGATGGGGATACAGGCACAGCAAGAGTTCACATCATGATTTGGCATCTGAAATTTGTGTTTGCTACACATGATGATTGTCTAAAGGCTTTTCATCCTTTATATCCACCATGATGTTTGTCACCTGAAGCATCCAGTGCAGAGATAAGTGGAAAAGAAGTACTTCAGAGTGTGTATAAAGTGACAGCTGTAGCTCAGTACGTAGTACTCTCACCTCAGAGTCAGAAATTTGTGTCGCACTTCAGAGACTTGAGCACAAAAGCTAGGCTTTTACTCTGAAGGCAGTACTGAGGGAGTGTTACACTGCTGGAGGTGCCGTCTTTCCAACGCGGCGTTAAACTGAGGTCTTGTCTGCTCTCAGATCGATGTGAAACATCCCATGACACTATTTTGAAGAAGAGCAGGGGAGTTCTCCCTGGTGCATGATTAATATTTATCCCTCAGCCAACACCTAAAAAACAGATTTGTCTGGTCAGTATCACATTGCTGTTTATGGGAGCTTGCTGTGCACAAATCGGCTGCCTCACTTCCTACATTACAACAGTGACTACACTTCAGAAAAGCATTTCAGTGGCTGTATAGTGTTTTAGGTTGTCCTGGGGTCGTGAAAGGTGCTATATAAATGCAAGTTCTTTTTCTTGCCACATAAAAATCCACGTTTGGAAGGGCAATGGAGCAAAACTTGCATCCACCTTGATCAAGCACTCATCTTTTCCCAGACCTGAGGACAGGATCATTTAAGAGTTGAGCACACATGTCTATTTTAGCATCAGTGGCAGCCTGAACGCTAGAGCCTTTGTGATCTCGTAGACACAGTCAGCTGTTCTAACAGATGCAGCCAGAGGCTGGATCAGCCTGAATATAAATGATAGCCAAACCTGTATCTTCTATTAAAACAGGCAGGAAGACGATTCTGCAGCAGTAACCTGCTTCATCTCAGATCTTATTGGATTGTTGGCTATATCTGCTCGAGCTAAATGGGGCATATCAGATGTGGTTTTCAGCCAGTCTGGAAGCTCCTCCTAGACAGTCCCCCAGATTGTTGTACAAAATAACTAAGAAACACTATAGAGTCACATACGACACAGAAGGAGGCCATTCGGTCTATCAAGTCCATGCCAACTCTCAGTAGATCAATCCAGTCAGTCCCACTCCCCTGCTCGATCCCTGTAGCCCTGCAAGTTTATTTCCTTCAAGTGCCCATCCAATTTCCTTTTGAAATCATTCATTGTCTCCGCTTCCACCACCCTCGTGGGCAGCGAGTGCCAGGTCATTACCACTCACTGTGTAAAAAAAGTTCATCCTCACATTCTCCCTGCATCTGTTGCCCAAAACCTTCAATCTGTGTCCCCTAGTCCTTGTACCATCAGTGAATGGAAACATTTTTCTTTATTGAACTTATCTAAGCCTGTCATAATATTAAATCTCCCGCCCAATCTCCTTTGGTCGAAGGAGAACAACCCCAGCTTCTCCAACCTAACCTTCTAAATAAATTCCCCCATCCCTGGAACCATTCTGGTAAATCTCCTCTGCACCCTCTCAAGGACCCTCACATCCTTCCTGAAGTGTGGTGACGAGAACTGGACACAATACTCTAGTTGTGGCCTAACCAGAGCTTTATAAAGGTTCAGCATAACTTCCCTGCTTTTGTACTCAATACCTCTTTTTATGAAGCCAAAGATCCCATACGCTTTACTAACTACACTCTCAATATGTCCTGCCCTTCAAAGATTTATGCACATGCACCCCCAGGTCCTCTGTTCCTGCACACTCTTTAGAACTGTGCCATTAAGTCAATATTACCTCACCCTCTCCCTTCTGCCAAAATGCATCACCTCACACTTGTCTTTATTAAATTCTAACTGCCACTTGTCTGTGCATTCTGCTAGCCTATCTATGTCATGTCGCAGGTGGTTCATATCATCCTCACTGTTCACCACACCTCCAAGTTTGTGTCATTGGCAAATTTTGAAATTCAACTCTGTATTCCAAAACTTCAAGACATTTATACATAGTAAAAAAAGCAGTGGTCCCAGCACTGACCCTTGAGGAACACCACTGTCTACCATCCTCCAGTCTGAGAAGCAACCATTTACCACGACTCATTGTTTTCTGTTCTTAGACCATTTTTTTTTAACAATTGGACGCTGACCCTCCTATTCCATGAACCTCAATTTGTTCACCAGCCTTCAAGTGCTTTCTTAAAATCCATATCGACAACAACTTACCCACATTCCCTTCATTAACCTTCTCTGTTACTTCATCAAAAAATTCAATTAGATTAGTCAAGCATGATCTGCCTTTTACAAATCCATGCTGGCTATCGTTAATTAACTCAAACCTTTCCAAGTGCCTGTTGATATTTTTTCCCTGATTATTATTTTTAAAACCTTACCTATCACTGATGTTAAACTAAGTGGCCAACCCCAGTTCTGTAACATCTTGTTCTTTGGGGCAAAACCCCAGCAAATTTAAGCACTTTTTCTTATCAAGTTCTGATGGTTGAGAGAGGAACATCCCACTCTGATTCTTCACACATCAGCATCTCTGCAGCAACCAGAAATGATAAACCCAGGTAAAGAAAATCCAAACATGCGAACGTATGAATTAGGAGCAAAAGTAGGCCATTCGGCCCCTCGAGCCTGCTCTGCCATTCAATAAGATCATGGCTGACCTGTTTGTGTCTCGAATTCCACACTCCCATCGAGCCCCGATAACCTTTGATTCCCTTGCCTAACAAGAATCTATCTACAATAATATAAAAGCAAAATACTGCGGATGCTGGAAATCTGAAATAAAAACAAGAAATGCTGGAATCACTCAGCAGGTCTGGCAGCATCTGTGGAAAGAGAACCAGAGTTAACGTTTCGGGTCAGTGACCCGAAACGTTAACTCTGCTTCTCTTTCCACAGATGCTGCCAGACCTGCTGAGTGATTCCAGCAAGAATCTATCTACCTCCGCCTTTAAAATATTCAATGACCCCGCCTCCACCACCTTCTGAGGCACAGAGTTCTAAAATTGTACAACATAAGAAGATAGGAATGGGAGTAGGCCATTCAGCCCCTCGAGCCTATCCCACCATTCAATGAGATCATGGTTGATCCGCGGCCTAACTCCATGTACCTGCCTTTGGCCCATATCCCTTAATATCTTTGCTTAACAAAAATCTATCTATCTCAGATTTAAAATTAACAACTGTTCTAGCTTCAATTGCTGTTTGTGGGAGAGAGTTCCAAACCTCTACCACCCTTTGCATGAAGAATTGCTTCCGAACATCTCTCCTGAACGGCCTGGTCCTAATTTTTAGACTATGCCCCCTAGTTTTAGAATCTCCAACCAGTGGAAATAGTTTATCTTTATCTAGCCTGTCTTTTCCTGTTAATATCTTGAAGACTTCAATCAGATCACCCCTTAACCTTCTAAATTCTAGTGAAAACAGGCCTAATTTGTATAATCTCTCCTCGTAACTTAACCCCTGTAGTCCAGGTATCATTCTTGTAAACCTACGTTGCACTCCCTCCAAGGCCAATATATCCTTCCTAAGGTGTGGTGCCCAGAACTG
This sequence comes from Heterodontus francisci, assembly GCF_036365525.1. Taxonomy (NCBI): domain Eukaryota; kingdom Metazoa; phylum Chordata; class Chondrichthyes; order Heterodontiformes; family Heterodontidae; genus Heterodontus; species Heterodontus francisci. The sequence continues at coordinate 120,610,379 of NC_090382.1, forward strand.
CTCCCAGTACTCCAAGTGGGGTCTAACCAGGGTTTTGTACATCTGCAGCATAACCTCTGTGTCTTTATACTCCAATCCTCTAGATATAAAGGCTAGCATTCCATTAGTCTTTTTGATTATTTTCTGCACTTTCTCATGGCATTTTAAAGATCTATGCACCTGAACCCCCAAGTCTCTTTGGACAGCCACTGTACTTAACCTCTTCCCATTTAGAAAGTACCCTGCTCTATCCTTTTTTGGTCCAAAATGGATAACCTCACACTTGCCCACATTGAAATCCATCTGCCACAGTTTTGCCCACTCATCGAGTCTGTCAATATCTCTTTGCAATTTTATGCTATCATCTAGACTGTCTACAATGCCACCTAACTTTGTATCATCAGCAAATTTGGATATATGACTTACTATGCCATCATCCAAGTCGTTAATGAATAATGTGAATAATTGAGGCCCAACACAGATCCCTGTGGGACACCACTAGTCACATCCTGCCAGAGTACTTACCCATTATCCCCACTCTCTGTTGCCTACCACTCAACCAACTTCCTAACCATGTCAATAATTTGCCCTCACCTCTATGGGCTTCTACCTTAGTTAACAGTCACTTAAGAAGAACAAAGAAAATTACAGCACAGGAACAGGCCCTTCGGCCCTCCAAGCATACGCCGATCCAAATCCTCTATTTAAACCTGTCGCCTATTTTCTAAGGGTCTGTATCTCTTTACTTCCTGCCCATTCACGTATCTGTCTAGATACATCTTAAAAGTCGCTATCGTGCCCGCGTCTACCACCTCCGCTGGCAATGCGTTCCATGCACCCACCACCCTCTGCGTAAAGAACTTTCCACGCATATCCCCCCTAAACTTTTCCCCTTTCACTTTGAACTCGTGTCCCCTTGTAATTGAATCCCCCACTCTGGGAAAAATCTTCTTGCGATCCACCCTGTCTATACCTCTCATGATTTTGTACACCTCAATCAGGTCCCCCCCTCAACCTCCATCTTTCTAATGAAAATAATCCTAATCTACACAACCTCTCTTCATAGCTAGCGCCCTCCATACCAGGCAACATCCTGGTGAACCTCCTCTGCACCCTCTCCAAAGCATCCACATCCTTTTGGTAATGTGGCGACCAGAACTGCACGCAGTATTCCAAATGTGGCCGAACCAAAGTCCTATACAACTGCAACATGACCTGCCAACCCTTGTACTCAATACCCCGTCCGATGAAGGAAAGCATGCCGTATGCCTTCTTGACCACTCCATTGACCTGCGTTGCCACCTTCAGGGAACAATGGACCTGAACACCCAAATCTCTCTGGACATCAATTTTCCCCAGGACTTTTCCATTTACTGTATAGTTCACTCTTGAATTGGATCTTCCAAAATGCATCACCTCGCATTTGCACTGATTGAACTCCATCTGCCATTTCTCTGCCCAACCCACCAGTCTATCTATATTCTGCTGTATTCTCTGACAGTCCCCTTCACTATCTGCTACTCCACCAATCTTAGTGTCGTCTGCAAACTTGCTAATCAGACCACCGATACTTTCCTCCAAATCATTTATGTATATCACAAACAACAGTGGTCCCAGCACGGATCCCTGTGGAACACCACTGGTCACACGTCTCCATTTTGAGAAACTCCCTTCCACTGCTACTCTCTGTCTCCTGTTGCCCAGCCAGTTCTTCATCCATCTAGCTAATACACCCTGGACCCCATGTGCCTTCACTTTTTCCATCAGCCTGCCATGGGGAACCTTATCAAACGCCTTACTGAAGTCCATGTATACGACATCTGCAGCCCTTCCCTCATCAATCAACTTTGTCACTTCCTCAAAGAATTCTATTAAGTTAGTAAGACATGACCTTCCCTGCACAAAACCATGTTGCCTATCACTGATAAGCCCATTTTCTTCCAGATGGGAATAGATCCCATCCCTCGGTCTCTTCTCCAGCTAGCTACGAAGAGAGGTTGAGTAGATTAGGATTATTTTCATTAGAAAGACGGAGGTTGAGGGGGGACCTGATTGAGGTGTACAAAATCATGAGAGATATAGACAGGGTGGAGAGCAAGAAGCTTTTTCCCAGAGTGGGGGATTCAATAACACGGGGACACGAGTTCAAAGTGAAAGGGGAAAAGTTTAGGGTGGATATCCGTGGAAAGTTCTTTACGCAGGGGGTGGTGGGTGCATGGAACGCATTACCAGCGGAGGTGGTAGACGCAGGCACGATAGCGTCTTTTAAGATGTATCTAGACAGATACATGAATGGGCAGGAAGTAAAGAGATACAGACCCTTAGAAAATAGGCGACAGGTTTAGATAGAGGATTTGGATCGGCGTAGGCTTGGAGGGCCGAAGGGCCTGTTCCTGTGCTGTAATTTTCTTTGTTCTTTGTTCCCTAACACTGACGTCAGGCTCACCGGTCTATAATTACCTGGATTATCCCTGCTACCCTTCTTAAGCAAGGGGACAACATTAGCAGTTCTCCAATCCTCCGGGACCTTACCCGTGTTTAGGGATGTTGCAAAGATATCTGTTAAGGCCCCAACTATTTCCTCTCTCGCTTCCCTCAGTAACCTGGGATAGATCCCATCCGGACCTGGGGCCTTGTCCACCTTAATGCCTTTTAGAATACCCAACACTTCCTCCCTCCTTATGCCGACTTGACCTAGAGTAATCAAACATCTGTCCCTAACCTCAACATCCGTCATGTCCCTCTCCTCGGTGAATACCGATGCAAAGTACTCGTTTAGAATCTCACCCATTTTCTCTGACTCCACGCATAACTTTCCTCCTTTGTCCTTGAGTGGGCCAATCCTTTCTCTAGTTACCCTCTTGCTCCTTATATATGAATAAAAGGCTTTGGGATTTTCCTTAACCCTGTTTGCTAAAGTGGGAATTTATCAAATGCCTTCTGGAAGTCCATATAAATAACATCCATAGACATTCCCCTGTCCACTACCTTCGTCACCTCTTCAAAAAATGCAATGAGATTTGTCAGGCATGACCTTCCCGTCATGAATCCATCCTGGTTGTCCCTGATTAACTGAAATTTTTCGAGGTCTTCAGTCTCCTTATCCTTGATTATAGACTCCAGCAACTTGCCCACCACAGATGTCAGACTAACTGGTCTGTAATTTCCTTCGTTCCCACTTTCACCCTTCTTAAAAAGTGGAGTGACATGTGCAACTTTCCAATCCAGAGGGACCACTCCTGAATCTAGGGAACTCTGAAAGACTATAGTTAGGGCATCTACAATGTGCTCCCCTACTTCCTTCCACACCCTCAGATGGAAACCACTTACCTTCAGGAGCGGAGAGCAGTCGGACCTCTTCCAGCACGCCGGAGTTTTGATAAAAAAGAAAAAAAAGGCCAACAGTGACATCACAGGAAAGCTGCAAGGTGATTGGTTGATGAGTCACTGCTGTGAGGGAATAGCTCAAAATAGCTGGGTAAGTATCTCAGGTAAGAAAGGTCTACAGTTTTTTTTTCATATGTAGTAAGTAGTGTTTTTTTAGGGAGTTCTGCAGTAACGAGGACCAGGGAAGAAGGGCCCGAGAGTAATTGATATTATTTGATATTAAGATCTTCCAAAAGGTTTAATTTAAAGGGTTGAGTCATGGCAGGAGAGCTCAAAGCTGTGGTGTGCTCCTCGTGCTCCATGTCGGAAGCCGGGAATAGTTCCAGTGGCCGGGACCAGCATGTGTGCAGGAAGTGTCTCCAGCTGCAGCTCCTGGAAGCCCGGGTTTCGGAGCTGGAGCGGCAGCTGGGGGACACTGTGGAGCATCCGCGAGGCGGAGAGTATCATGGATAGCACGTATAGAGAGGTGGTCACACCACAGCCTCAGACTCCACAGGCAGGAAGGGAATGGGTGACCACCAGGGAGAGCAAGAGGATTAGGCAGGCAGTGCAGGAATCTCCTGTGGCTATTCCCCTGCAAAACAGATATACTGCTTTGGATACTGTTGGGGGAAATGGCCTCTCAGGGGAAAGCAGCAACAGCCCAATTCGTTGCACCACGGTTGGCTCTGCTGCACAGGAGAGGAGTAAGAAGTGTGGGAATGCAATAGTTATAGGGGATTCAATTGTAAGGGGACTAGATAGGCTTTTCTGTGGCCGCAAAAGAGACTCCAGGATGGTATGTTGCCTCCCTGGTATGAGGGTCAAGGATGTCTCAGAGTGGTTACAGGACATTCTGAAGGGGGAGGGTGAACAGCCAGTGGTTGCAGTACACATTGGTACAAACGACATGTTTCAAAAAAAGAATGAGGTCCTAAAAGCAGAATATAGGGAGCAAGGAAGTAAGTTGAAAAGTAGGACCTCAAAGGTAGTGATCTCAGGATTACTACCAGTGCCACGTGCTAGTCAGAGTAGAAATAGCAGGATATATCGGATGAATATGTGGCTGAAGAGATGGTATGAGGGGGAGGGTTTTAGATTCCTGGGACATTGGGACTGGTTCTGGGGGAGGTGGGACCAGTACAAACTGGATGGGTTACACCTGGACAGGACGAGGACTGATGTCCTAGGGGGACTACTTGCTAGAGTGGTTGGGGACGGTTGAAACTAAAATGGCAGGGAGATGGGAACCTTTGCAAGGAGTCAGAGGAGGAGGGATCAAAGACAAAAACAAAAGAGAGTAAGGGGAATAAGAAAAGTGATAGGCAGATAAATCAAGGGCCAGAATCAAACAGGGCGACAATGAAAAATAGTGGGAAGGGGACAAGTAATGTTAAAAAGATAAGCCTTAAGGCTTTGTGCCTTAACATGCAGAGTAATCGCAACAAAGTGGATGAATTAATTGCACAAATAGATGTAAACGGGTATGATATAGTCGGGATTATGGAGACATGGCTGCAAGGTGACCAGGGATGGGAAATGAACATCCAGGGTTATTCAGTATTTCGGAAGGACAGACAAAAAGCAAAAGGCGGTGGAGTTGCATTGCTGGTTAAAGAGGAAATTAACGCAATAGTGAGGAAAGATATTAGCTCTGACAATGTGGAATCTGTATGCGTAGAGCTGAGAAACATGAAGGGGCAAAAAACATTAGTGGGGGTTGTATATAGACCCACAAACTGTAGTGGTGATGTTGGGAATGGCATTAAACAGGAAATTAGAGACGCATGAGATAAAGAAACATCCGTAATTATGGGTGACTTTAATCTGCATAAAGATTGGGCAAATCAAATTAGTCACAATACCGTAGAGGAGGAATTCTTGGAGTGTATACAGGATGGTTTTCTGGACCAATATGTTGAAGAACCAACTGGAGAACAGGCCATCCTGGACTGGGTATTGTGTAATGAGAGAGGAATAATTGACAATCCAGTTGTGTGAGACCCCTTGGGGATGAGCGACCATTGTATGATAGAATTCTTCATCAAGATGGAGAGTGACGCAGTTGATTCTGAGACTAGGGTCCTGAATCTTAATAAAGGAAACTACGAAGATATGAGGCGCGAGTTGGCCATGACGGATTGGGAAACGTTACTTAAAGGGATGACGGTGGATAGGCAATGGCAAACATTTAAAGAGCGCATGGATGAACTGCAACAATTGTTTATCCCTGTCTGGTGCAAAGGTAAAACGGGAAAGGTAGCCAAACCAAGGCTTACAAAGGAAATTAGAGATAGCATTAAATCCAAGGAAGAGGCATATAAATTTGCCAGAAAAAACAACAGACCTGAGGATTGGGAGCAGTTTAGAATTCAGCAAAGGAGGACCAAGGGATTGATTAAGAAGGGGAAAATAGAGTACGAGAACAAGCTTGTGGGGAACATAAAAACTGACTGTAAAAGTTTCTATAGATATGTGAAGAGAAAAAAGATTAGTGAAGACAAATGTAGATCCCTTACAGTCAGAAACCGAGGAATTTATTATGGGGAACAAAGAAATGGCTGACCAACTAAATGCAAACTTTGGTTTTGTCTTCACAAAGGAGGACACAAATATCATACCAGCAATGTTGGGGAACACAGGACTTGGTGAGAGAGAGGAACTGAAGGAAATCAGTATTAGTAGAGAAATGGTGTTGGGGAAATTGATGGGATTGAAGGCCGATAAATCCCCAGGGCCTGATGGTATGCCTCCCAGAGTACTTAAGGAAGCGGCCCTAGAAATAGTGGATGCATTGGTGGTCATCTTCCAAGATTCGAAAGACTCTGGAACAGTTCCTACAGATTGGAGGGTAGCTAATGTAACCCCACTATTTAAAAAGGGAGGGAGAACGAAAGCAGGGAATTATAGATCAGTCAGCCTGACGTCGGTAGTGGGGAAAATTCTAGAGTCCATCATCAAAGATTTTATAACAGAGCACTTAGAAAACAGTGGTAGAATCGGACAGAGGCAGCATGGATTTATGAAAGGGAAATCATGCTTGACAAATCTACTAGAATTCTTTGAGGATGTAACTAGTAGAGTTGATGAGGGGGAGCCAGTGGATGTGGTTTATTTGGACTTCCAGAAGGCTTTTGACAAAGTCCCACATAAGAGATTAGCGTGTAAAATTAAAGCGCATGGGATTGGGGGGTAATGTATGCAATGAATAGAAAATTGGTTGGCAGACAGGAAACAAAGAGTAGGGATAAATGGGTCTTTTTCCGAATGACAGGCAGTGACTAGTGAAGTACCGCAGGGATCGGTGCCAGGACCCCAACGATTCATAATATATATTAATGATTTAGACGAGGGAACTAAATGTAATATCTCCAAATTTGCAGATGCCACAAAACTGTGTGGGAGGGTGAGTTGTGAGGAGGATGCAGAGAGGCTTCAGGGTGATTTGGGCACGTTGAGTGAGTGGGCTAATGCATGGCAGATGCAGTATAATGTGGATAAATGTGAGGTTATCCACTTTGGTAGAAAAAGCAGGAAAGCAGATTATTATCTGAACGGCGATATACTAAGAGAGGGGAATATGCAGCGAGACCTGGGTGTTCCCGCACACCAGTTGCTGAAGGTAAGCATGCAGGTCCACAGGCGGTAAAAAAGGCAAATAGCATATTGGCCTTCATAGCGAGAGGACTCGAGTACAGGAGCAGGGATGTCTTGCTGCAATTATACAGGGCCTTGGTGAGGCCACACCTGGAATATTGTGTGCAGTTTTGGTCTCCTTATCTGAGGAAGGATATTCTTGCTTTAGAGGGAGTGCAGCAAAGGTTTACCAGACTGATTCCTGGGATGGCAGGACTGACATATATTGAAAGATTGAGTTGGTTAGGATTATATTCGCTGGACTTCAGAAGAGTGAGGGGGGATCTCATAGAAACCTATAAAATTCTAACAGGACTTGACAGGGTAGATGCAGGAAGGATGTTCCCGAAGGTGGGGGAGTCGAGAACCAGGGGTCATAGTCTAAGGATATGGGGTAAACCTTTCAGGACTGAGATGAGGAGAAATTTCTTCACCCAGAGAGTGATGAGCCTGTGGAATTTGCTACCACAGAAAGCAGTTGAGGCCAAAACATTGTATGTTTTCAAGAAGGAGTTAGATATAGCTTTTGAGTCTAAAGGGATCAAAGGATATGGGGTGAAAGCAGGAACAGGTTACTGAGTTGGATGATCAGCCATGACCATAATGAATGGCGGAGCAGGCTCGAAGGGCCAAATGGCCTACTCCTGCTCCTATTTTCTATGTTTCTATGTTAAACTGTCAGGTCCTGGGGATTTCTCACTCTTTAGTTCCCTTAATTTCCTTGTTACTGATGTTTTACTTATGTTAATTGTATTATGTCCCTGTCCCCTATCAGGTTTTAATTTTTTCAGGACTTCCTTTACAGCTGTAAAATTTTTTATTTTTTATTTAGAGATACAGCACTGAAACAGGCCCTTCGGCACACCGAGTCTGTGCCGACCATCAACCACCCATTTATACTAATCATACACTAATCCCCACCACAACCCCACCTTCCCTCGATTCCCCTTCCACCTACCTGTACTAGGGGCAATTTATAATGGTCAATTTACCTATCAACCTGCAAGTCTTTGGCTGTGGGAGGGAACCGGAGCACCCGGAGGAAACCCACGCAGTCACAGGGAGAACTTGCAAACTCCGCATAGACAGTACCCAGAATTGAACCCGGGTCGCTGGAGCTGTGAAGTTGCGGTGCTAACCACTGCGCCACTGTGCCGCAGATGGTGCACTATGCCTGGGCAGGGCGAAGCCAGAGGAAACTCTGGTGGAGGTTCATAGTGGTCCTGCCGTGCAAATCGATCGTCCGAACTGGGTATAGGGGCAAAAGACTAATCGAACCATCTAGTAGCTGGTTCCCTCCGAAGTTTCCCTCAGGATAGCTGGTGCTCGTCCACACGCAGTTTTATCTGGTAAAGCAAATGATTAGAGATTTTGGGGCCGAAACGATCTCAACCTATTCTCAAACTTAATACTGAGGCAAAGTAATTGTTCAACATGTCTGCCATTTCCCCATTATCAATGACAATATCTCCAGTTTCAGCTTTTAGTGGGCCTACATTGCTCTTGACCACCCGTGTTCCCTTCATGTAACTATAAAATTTCTTCTTATTGATTTTGATGTCCCTTGCAAGTTTCCTTTCATAATCACTTTTAGTAGCTCTTATAAGCTGCTTTGTGACCCTTTGCTGGTCTTTGTATCGATCCCATTCGGTCGGATCTGTGCTGTGTTTTGCATTTTTGTAAGCCATTTCTTTTTGTTTTATGCTATTTCTAATCTCTTTAGTTGTCCATGGCTGTTTTTTCTGTGAAATGGAGCTTTTTCCTCTCAGGGGTTTATACTCGCTCTGTATTTCGTTAAATGTTTCTTTAAATATTCTCCACTGTTCTTCAGTCGTTTGACCCATTAACAGATCTACCCAGTTTACCATGGACAGTCTCTGTCTCATCCCGGTAAAGTCAGCCTTACCCAAGTCTAAAATTCTAGTAGCTGATTCGTGCTTTTCACTTTCAAACGCTACCTTGAATTCGATCATGTTGTGATCACTATTTGCTAAATGTTCAGGCACAATTAGGCTACTAATTAAATTTGGCTCATTACTCATAACTAAATCTAATATTGCCTGTCCCCTTGTTACATCGAGGACATATTGCTGTAGGAAACTATCCCGGACACATTCCAGAAATTCACTACCTTTCTGACAGGTGCTAGTCTGCCTCTCCCAATCTATGTGTAAGTTAAAATCCCCCATTAATACTACTCTGCCTTTGTTACACACTCGCCTAATTTGTGCATTTATACAATCTAACACCTCAGAACTGCTACCAGGGGGTCCATACACAACATCTATTACAGTTTTAGATCCTTTTCTGTTCCTCAATTCCACCCATAAGGTCTCCACTGGATGCTTTCCCCTCATTATATCCTCCCTCACCAATGAGGTGATATTATTTCTAATCAGTAAGGCTACTCCACCCCCTCTGCCATTTTCCCTGTCCCTCCTGTAAACTTTATAACCAGGTATATTTAGTTCCCAGTCCCGACCATCCTGCAGCCACGTCTCCACAATGGCCACCACATCATAATCTTCCATTTGAATTTGCGCCTGCAGCTCATCTAGTTTATTCCTTACACTCCGTGCATTTGTATATAGAACTCTTATTTGGGCTATACCCCCTAACCTGTCCCTCAGCCCTGATGCTTTATTCACCTCTTTATTATTTCTCTCTTCTGGTTTAACCAGTATACTTCTTGCAGTTTTGCCATTACCTGCAGTTTCTGAAGTAGGGTTCCTGATTGTTTTTTCACTCTCTGCCCTGTTACTTGTTTTTGAAACTGTATTGACTTCCCCTGAGGCCTCCCCCTCCCCCTCCCCCCCCCATTTACTAGTTTAAATTCCTTGTGACCACCCTATTTATCCTTTCCACTCGGACACTGGTCCCAGATCGGTTCAGGTGGAGCCCGTCCCAATGGTACAGTTCCCTCCTGTCCCAATACTGATGCCAGTGCCCATGAAATGAAACCCCTCTTTCCAACACCACTCTTTTAGCCACGTGTTTACTTCCCTAATTTTCTTATCCCTTTGCCAATTTGCACGTGGTTTGGGTAATAATCCAGAGATTATAACCCTTGAGGACATGTTTTTTAAATTTTGTTCCCAGTTCCTGAAAGTCCTCTCGCCAAGTCTTGCCGATGCATTAAAACACCTAACCTGTCTACCTAATCCCATTTGCCAGCACTTGGCCCATCGCCTTGAATGTTATGACATGCCAAGTGCTCATCCAGGTACTTTTTAAAGGATGTGAGGCAAACTGCATTGACCACCCTCCCAGGCAGGGCATTCCCCCATCCCAATGTGCCTCAGTGTCTGAAGCTCGGACTCCAGCCCATCAACTCTGAGCAGAGGTTGTTCGAGCAGCAAGCACTTGCTGTCGATGTGGTCACTGTGACTCGCAATGGGATCCACCAGGTCCCACATCATGCAGCTATAGCACAGAGCTATGGCTCCACAAATATCCCCATCCTCAATGATGGGAGAGCCCAGCACATCAGTGCGAAAGATAAGGCTGAACCATTCCCAACAATCTTCAGCCAGAAATGCCGAGTTGATGATCCATCTCGGCCTCCTCCTAAAGTCCCCAGCATCACAGATGCTAGACTTCAGCCAATTCGATTCACTCCACGTCATATCAAGAAACAACTGAAGACACTGGATACTGCAAAGGCGATGGGCTCTGACAATATTCCGGCAATAGTACTGAAGACCTGTGCTCCAGAACTTTCCGCGCCCCTAGCCAAGCAGTTCCAGTACAGCTACAACACTGGCATCTACCCTGCAATGTGGAAAATTGCCCAGGTATGTCCTGTACACAAAAAGCAGGGCAAGTCCAACCCGGCCAATTACCGCCCCATCAGTCTACTCTCAATCATCAGTAAAGTGATGGAAGGTGTCATCAACAGTGCCATCAAGCAGCACTTGCTTAGCAATAACCTGCTCAGTGACGCTCAGTTTGGTTTCCGCCAGGGCCACTCAGCTCCTGACCTCATTACAGCCTTGGTTCAAACATGGACAAAAGAGCTGAACTCAAGAGGTGAGGTGAGAGTGACTGCCCTTGACATCAGGGCAGCATTTGACCGAGTATGGCATCAAGGAGCCCTCGCAAAACTAAGGTCAATGGGAATCAGGGGGAAAACCTTCCGCTGGCTGGAGTCATACCTAGCGCAAAGGAAGATGGTTGTGGTTGTTGAAGGTCAATTATCTCAGCTGCAGGACATCACTGCAGGATTTCCTCAGGGTAGTGTCCTAGGCCCAACCATCTTCAGCTGCTTCATCAATGACCTTCCTTCAATCATAAGGTCAGAAGTCGGGATGTTCGCTGATGATTGCACAATGTTCAGCACCATTCGTGACTCCTCAGATACTGAAGCAGTCCGTGTAGAAAGGCAGCAAGACCTGGACATATCCAGGCTTGGGCTGATCAATGGCAAGTAACATTCGCACCACACAAGTGCCAGGCAATGACCATCTCCAACAAGAGAGAATCTAACCATCTCCCCTTGACATTCAACGGCATTACCATCACTGAATCCCCCACTATCAACATCCTAGGGGCTACCATTGACCAGAAACTGAACTGGAGTAGCCATATAAATACCGTGGCTACAAGAGCAGGTCAGAGGCTAGGAATCCTGAGGTGAGTAACTCAGCTTCTGTCTCCCCAAAGCCTGTCCACCATCTACAAGGCATAAGTCAGGAGTGTGATGGAATACTCTCCACTTGCCTGGATGGGTGCAGCTCCAACAACACTCAAGAAGCTCGACACCATCCAGGACAAAGAAGCCCACTTGATTGGCACCCCATTTTACAAATATTCACTCCCTTCACCACCGACGCACAATGGCAGCAGTGTGTACCATCTACAAGAGGCACTGCAGAAACGCACCAAGGCTCCTTAGACAGCACCTTCCAAACCTCTGACCTCTCCCAACTAGAAGGACAAGGGCAGCAAATACATGGGAACACCACCACCTGCAAGTTCCCCTCCAAGTCACATACCATCCTGACTTGGAACTATATCGCCGTTCCTTCACTGTCACTGGATCAAAATCCTGGAACTCCCTTCCTAACAGCACTGTGGGTCTACCTACCCCACATGGACTGCAGCGGTTCAAGAAGGCAGCTCACCACCACCTTCTCAAGGGCAATTAGGGATGGGTAATAAATGCTGGCCTGACCGGCGACGCCCACATCCCATGAATGAATTTTTAAAAATTCGGCTCCCCTGCCATCTCTACTTCACTTTAGTAAATTCGTTTTTTTTAATTTGGTGCAGATTCCTGACCAGTTTTCCTGTGATGTCACGTTTTACAGATTTTTCTCAGTTTCAGTTGGAACACTGAAGCAGTGAAAGCAGCTCCGCCCCTCCGGGTCTGCTTTACCTCCGCTCCCCGGTGACTAGGCCGCGAAATCCCCGAGGTAAGTTATTTATACTCACAGCTCCGATGCTCCGCCCCTCCGGGTGCACTCTACCTCCGCACCCCAGTGACTAGGCCGCGACATCCCCGAGGTAGGTTATTTATGCTCACAGCTCCGATGCTCCGCCCCTCCGGGAGAAAAGAATTCTCCTCATCTCTGTCCTAAAAGGGCGACCCCTAATTTTAAAACATTGCCTGCTAGTTCTGGACTCACCCACAAGAGGAAACATCCTTTCCACATCCACCTTGTCAAGACCATTCAGGATCTTTTCGACTTCAATAAAGTCTCCCCTCACTCTTCTCAACTCCAGTGAAAACAAGCCCAGTCTGCCCAACCTTTCCTCATAAGACAACCCGCTCATTCCAGGTATCAATCTAGTAAACCTCCTCTGAACCACCTCAAACGCATTTACATCCTTCCTTAAATAAGGAGACCAAAACTGCACATAGTATTCGACATGTGGTCTCACCAATGCCCTGGATAACTGAAGCATAACATCCTTACTTTTAATTTCAATTTCTCTCATAATAAAATATAGCATTCCATTAGCCTTCTTTATTACTTGCTGTACCTGCATACTAACTTTTTGTGACTCTACTGACTCTTTCTTCCTACCAAAGTGAACAACTTCCCATTATACTCCATCTGCCAGATTTTTGCCCACTCACTCAACCTCCTTCTGTCCTCTTCACAACATACTTTCCTACCTATCTGCTGGTTGATAAAATTCAAATTGCCTGCTTCCAAGTGAAGAATAATTATGGTTGCCAACTCTGACTGGACATATTCCTGGAGATTTTGTTGCATGATCTGCCACCTCCAACCACCCTCCCCCAATCACCTACCCCCAACTTCCCACCATTGATTGGCTGACAGGTCAATCTTTGCAGTTCTCCGCCTTCCGAATTGATAATGAAAACACTCCTCATTACCCAATTGGCTGATTCTTGTCAGTCAACAGCTGTTTCTCCAATATTTTTAGAATGGGAAAGTTTGAAGAAAATGAAAAAAAAACTTTTCACTAATGCTGCTTTGATTTGTCTCCTGGGCATTGTTCACTCCCAGCAGTGTCCTGCAGTTTAACCTTCAATTGCTGGAGATGCCAAGGCAATCCTGAAGGATTAACAATCTTGAGGACAATGTTTGAGGGGTTTTAGAGGAATATAACAATATAAGAAATCGAAGTAGGAGTAGACCAAATTACCCTAGAGCCCATTCCCCCATTCAATACGATCATAGCCGATCTTTGGCTTCAACTCCACTTTCATAAGAACATAAGAAATAGGAGCAGGAGTAGGCCATTCAGCCCTTCGAACCTGCTCTGCATTCAATGAGACCATTTTCCTGCACTATCCACATAACCCTTGATGTTTTTAATATGTAGAAATCTATCGATCTCTGTCTTGAACATACTCAATGACTGAGCCTCCACAGCCCTCTGGGGAAGAGAATTCCAAAGATTCACCACCCTCTGAGTGAAGAAATTCCTCCTCATCTCAGTCCTAAATATCCTGCCCCAAATTCTGAGACTGTGTCCCCTGGTTCGAGACTCCCCAACCAGGGGAAACATCCTCCCTGCATCTACCCTGTTGAGTCCTGTAAGAATTTTGTATGTTTGAATGCGATCACCTCTCATTCTTCTAAACTCCAGAGAATTAAGGCCCAGTCTATTTAATCTTTCCTTATAGGACAATCCCTCCATCCCAGGAATTAGTTTGGTGAACGTTTGTTACACACCCTCTATGGCAAGTATATCTTTCCTTAGGTAAGGAGATTAAAACTGCACACAATACTCCAGGTGCAGTCTCACCAAGGCGCTATATAATTGCAGTAAGCCATCTTCACTCCGATACTCAAATCCTCTTGTAATAAAGGCCAACATACCATTTGCCTTCTTAATTGCTTGCTGCACCTGCATGTTACCTTTCATAGAATCTTAGGAAATCATAGAAAGTTTAAGGCACAGAAAGAGGCCACTTGGCCCATCGTGTCTTTGCCGGCCAAAAAACGACCCACCTATTTTAATCCCACCTTCCAGCATTTGGTCCGTAGCCCTGCAGATTACAGCACTTGAGGTGCATATCCAGACTCCTTTTGAATGAGTTCAGGGTCTCTGCCTCAACTACCCTTTCAGGCAGTGAGGTCCAGAACCCCCACTGCCCTCTCGGTGAAGAAGTTTTTCCTCATCTCCCCTCTAATTTTTCTACCAATCACTTTAAATCTATGCCCCCTCATCACTGACCTCTCTGCTCAGGTGAATAGACCCTTCACGTCCACTCTATCCAGGCCCCTCAAAATTTTATACTTGGAGGAAGCACTGAGGGTGGCAAGGGCACAGAATGTACTCTGGGTGGGGGACTTCAATGTCCATCACCAAGAGTGGCTCGGTAGCACCACTACTGACCGAGCTGGCCGAGTCCTATAGGACATATCTGCTAGACTGGGTCTGCGGCAGGTAGTGAGGGAACCAACAAGATGGGAAAACATACTTGACCTCGTCCTCACCAACCTGCCTGCTGCAGATGCATCTGTCCATGACAGTATTGGTAGAAGTGACCACAGCACAGTCCTTGTGGAGTCGAAGTCCTGCCTTCACATTCAGGATACCCTCCTTCGTGTTGTGTGGCACCACCACCGTGCGAAATGGGGTAGATTTCGAACAGATCTAGCAATGCAAAACTGGACAAACATGAGGCGCTGTGGGCCATCAGCAGCAGCAGAATTGTACTCAACCACAATCTGTAACCTCATGGCCCGGCATATCCCCCATTCTACCATTATCATCAAGCCAGGAGACCAACCCTGGTTCAAAGAAGAGTGCAGGAGGGCATGCCAGGATGAGGTGTCAACCTGGTGAGGCTACAACACAGGACTATCTGCGTGCCAAACTGCGTAAGCAGCATGCGATAGACAGAGCTAAGCGATCCCATAACCAACGGATCAGATCCAAGCTCTGCAGTCCTGCCACATCCAGCAGTGAATGGTGGTGGACAATTAAACAACTAACTGGAGGAAGTGGCTCCACAAATATCCCCATCCTCAATGATGGGGGAGCCCAGCACATCAGTGTGAAAGACAAGGCTGAAGCATTTGCAACAATCTTCAGCCAGAAGTGCCGAATTGATGATCCATCTCGGCCTCTTCCTGAAGTCCCCAGCATCACAGATGCCAGACTTCAGCCAATTCGATTCACTCCACGTTATATCAAGAAACGACTGAAGGCACTGGATACTGCAAAAGCTATAGGCCCTGACAATATTCCGGCAATAGTACTGAACACCTGTGCTCCAGAGCTTGCCATGCCCCTAGCCAAGCTGTTCCAGTACAGCTACAACACTGGCATCTACCCTGCAATGTGGAAAATTGCCCACAGTACAGTGTCCTGTACACAAAAAGCAGGACAAGTCCAACCCGGCCAATTACCACCCCATCAGATTACTCTCAATTATCAGTAAAGTGATGGAAGGTGTCATCAACAGTGCCATCAAGTGGCACTTGCTTAGCAATAACCTGCTCAGTTTGGGTTCCACCAGGGCCACTCAGCTCATGACCTCATTACAGCCTCAGTTCAAACATGGACAAAAGAGCTGAACTCAAGAGGTGATGTGAGAGTGACTGCCCTTGACATCAAGGCAGCATTTGACAGAGTATGGCATCAAGGAGCCCTAGCAAAACTGAGGCCAATGGGAATCAGGGGGAAAACCCTCCGCTGGCTGGAGTCATACCTAATGCAAAGGAAGATGGCTGTGGTTGTTGGAGTTCAATTATCTGAGCTCCAGGACATCACTGCAGGAGTTCCTCAGGGTAGTGTCCTCGGCCCAACCATCTTCAGCTGCTTCATCAATGACCTTCCTTCAATCATAAGGTCAGAAGTGGGGATGTTCGCTGATGATTGCACAATGTTCAGCACCATTCGTGACTCCTCAGATACTGAAGCAGTCCGTGTGGAAATGCAGCAAGACTTGGACAATATGCAGGCTTTGGCTGATAAGTGGCAAGTAACATTTGCGCCACACAAGTGCCAGGCAATGACCATCTCCAACAAGAGAGAATCTAACCATCTCCCCTTGACATTCTACGGTTGCTGAATCCCCCACTATCAACATCCTAGGGGCTACCATTGACCAGAAACTGAACTGGAGTAGCCATATAAATACCGTGGCTACAAGAGCAGGTCAGAAGCTAGGAATCCTGCAGCGACTAACTCACCAACTGATTTCCCCAAAGACTGTCCACCATCTACAAGGCACAAGTCAGGAGTGTGATGGAATACATTCCACTTGCCTGGATGGGTACAGCTCCAACAACACACAGGGCGGCACAGTGGCGCAGTGGTTAGCACCTAGAATAGGTAGGTGGTAGGGGAATTGAGGGAAGATGGGGATGTAGTAGGAATATGGGATAAATGTAGGATTAGTATAAATGGGTGGTTGATGGTCGGCACAGACTCGGTGGGCCGAAAGGGCCTGTTTCAGTGCTGTATCTCTAAATAAAAAAAAAATAATAATAAACACTCAAGAAGCTCAACACCGTCCAGGACAAAGCAGCCTGCTTGATTGGCACCTCATCCACAAACATTCACTCCCTCCACCACTGACACACAGTGGCAGCAGTGTGTACCATCTACAAGATGCACTGCACCAAGGCTCCTTCGACAGCACCTTCCAAACCCACGACCTCTATCAATTAGAAGGACAAGGGCAGCAGATACATGGGAACATCACCACCTGCAAGTTCCCCTCCAAGTCACACACCATCCTGACTTGGAACTATATCGCCGTTCCTTCACTGTCACTGGGTCAAAATCCTGGAACTCCCTTTCTTACAGCACTGTGGGTATACCTACCTCACATGGACTGCAGCGGTTCAAGAAGACAGCTCACCACCACCTTCTCAAGGGCAATTAGGGATGGGCAATAAATGGTGGCCTGGCCAGCGATGCCCACATCCCATGAATGAATTAAAAAAAAAATTCAATGAGATCTCCCCTCAGCCTTCTCTGTTCCAAGGAGAACAACCCCAGCCGATACAATCTTTCTTCATAGTTGCATTTTTCCAGTCCTGGCAACATCCTCGTAAATCTCATGAACAATGACACCTAAGTCCCTTTAAAGATCAACACTTCCCATACTCTCACCATTTACTCTGCATTTCTCTTTTTCCTACCAAAGTGGATAACCACACAGTTCTCGACATTATATTCCATCTGCCAAATTTTTGCCCACTTGCTTAGCCTGTCCAAATCCCCTTGAGCATCTTTGCATCCTCCTCACAATTCACACTTCCACCTAGTTTTGTGTCATGTGCAAACTTGGAAGCATTACCTTTATTCCCCACATCCAAATCATTGATATAGATTGTGAATAGCTGGGGCCCAAACACTGATCCTTGTGGCACCCCAGTACCCCACTGCCCGCTCATCATATCCCTTGATTCCCTGAAAGACTATAAATCTATTTGTGTCAGTTTAAATATATTTAAGGATGGAGCATCCAAAATCCTCTGGGGTTGAGAATTCCAAAGATTTACTACCCTTTGAGTGAAGAAACATTTCTTCCTCTCAGTGCGAAATGATTGTCCCCTTATCCTGAGACTTTGTCCACGTGTTCTAGATTTCCCAGCCAGGGGAAACAACCTCTCAGTATCTACCCTGTCAAGCCCCTTCAGAATCTTGTATGGTTCAATATGATCACCTCTCACTCTTCTAACCTCCAGAGAAGATAAACCCGATTTACTCAGCCTCTCACCCTCTCATCCCAGGAATCAGCCTAGTGAAACTTCACTGCACCACCTCCAATGCACGTGTATTTTCCTTAAAAATGGAGATCAAAACTGCCCACAGCACTCCGGGTTTGCACACTGAACTACAGATGGACTGGGGATAATTTTCATCTGTGGCACTTGGCGGTTAGCTGGAGGATTACCCACCCACTGTAGAACTTGCCCAATTTTAAACATGCGGGATTCTGAAAAACGTGTGCATTCTGCTCCAGTGAACTAACTGCCAGTTGATTAGATAGAAAAAGAGCCTCATTGTCACTGTCACAGAAAGGACAGTTTCAAGAGGTCCTGTCGATAACATGCAAAGACATGTCGACAAACACATACATACATACACACATATACATATGTACACTCATGGAATCAGGTAGTAGCAGTGAATTGTAATATTCCTTCGCCTGATACAATTTTACAGTTTACGGAAATTGGCTTTGGGGCATTTTTGCTGTACTCATACTCTCACCACGAGAGGGCAGCAATATCCTACCTGACCTGCTCAGTTTATCATCTTTATTTCAGGATTTCCCGGTTGAGCTCGGCCTGTGCACAAGGTTTTCACTCAGTAATTCTGCATCTGATGCTGTCTCACAAATGATTCTTTTTTTCATTTTTAAAATGCCCATGCTGTACGTGAATTTTAATGTTGACAGGTTAGCAGTGGGAAAACCACTGGAGAAATAAAGGGGGAAAAATTTGATTGCTCCCACTTTCAGATATGGGGATGATGATTCACTCTTAGCCCGAACCCAGTTTCATTCAGACAGGCAGCAGGCAAACTTCATGCTGCCTCTTCATTTCAATTCAATGATTTCAGCGCACAGTCCAATGATGAATGCATTGCTGGTTTGCTATACACTGAACAGTTTCAGCTAACCTGCCCTTCTGAAAGGCAAAGTGCACGCCTTGTACAGAAGATGCTGCTAACTGTATAGGAATTGGTGACAAGGAGATGCACTGGAAATGGAGCAGCAGGAAAAGGGGAGAGCTTCCTGGTTTTCCGATGCAGTGCTGGAGGCATTAGTACAGGAGGAGCAAAGGAGGAGAGAAGCAAAGTTTCTGCCTGGGGCCAGGAGGCCCTCATTGCAAACACTGAGAAAGGAACGGGAGTAGACGGTCAGGGAGGTCAACTCCCAGAGTCTGGCCCCGAGGAGCTGGCAGCAGTGCCAGAAGAGGTTTAATGACCTCATACAGACAGTCAAGGTCAGTGAATGCATCTTCTTCACATGACATCTCCCACCAATGAACCACCAACCTCTCAAGCTGCTCAATGCACCACACCCCCATCACTCACTCAGTAGCAATCTCCAACAATTAGGACTCAGGCCGAATATTCACATGCTTTGCCTCACCCTACAAAACTTCCAATTCTGCCAGCCTCACACCCACCTCACTGCTTCCACATACCTCTCGCTATTCAGCAATGACAGGCAATGTTTTTTACTTGTTCATGGGATGTGGGTGTCACTGTCCAGGCCAGCATTTATTACCCATCCCTAATTGCCCTTGAGAAGGTGGTGGTGAGCTGCTTTCTTGAACCGCTGCAGTCCATGTGGGGTAGGTACACCCACAGTGCTGTGAGGAAGGGAGTTCCAGGATTTTGACCCAGCAACAGTGAAGGAACGGCGATATAGTTCCAAGTCAGGATGGTGTGTGACTTGGAGGGGAACTTGCAGATGGTGGTGTTCCCATGTATTTGCTGCTCTTGTCCTTCTGGGTAGTAGAGGTCGTGGGTTTGGGAGGTGCTGTCTAAGGAGCCTTGGTGCATTGCTGCAGTGCATCTTGTAGATTGTTCACACTGCTGCCACTGTGCGTTGGTGGTGGAGGAAGTGAATGTTTGTGGATGGGGTGCCAATCAAGCAGGCTGCTTTGTCCTGGATGGTGTCGAGCTTTTTGAGTGTTGTTGGAGCTGCACCCATCCAGGCAAGTGGAGAGTATTCCATCACACTCCTGACTTGTGCCTTGTAGATGGTGGACAGGCTTTGGGGAGTCAGGAGGTGAGTTACTCACCACAGGATTCCTAGCCTCTGACCTGCTGTTGGAGTCACGGTATTTATATGGCTACTCCAGTTCAGTTTCTAGCCAATAGTAACCCCCAAGATGTTGATGTTGGGGGATTCAGCGATGGTAATGCCACCCAACATTATCTGAACACTTTGGAACGCACTCACTGACACTCTTCCCTCTTTCTTATAGTACAAAGTGACCCAAAGCAGGAGGGAGCAGAATAGAACCAGAGGACTGGTGCATATCTATCGCCTGGGCTCTCTGGAGGTGATGGTGCTCAGCATTATGGGGCCAGCTGTGACAGCCCACTGCACTGGGCATCACTGAGAGAATTCAGGATGACGATGCTTCTCAAATCCACCTCACCCTCATCCTGCCATCTGGCATGAAATAAAATCTACAAATCACTGGGCACCTCTTGCTTTCCACCCCTTAAATCAGCCCTTCCCTTTTGCACCAATGCTTTTCAATTCACAAGAACTGCCACCTACAAGCCAGCACAGCCTCACCCTGAAGGACACGAGCTACATCAGAGCTGAGCTGAAGAAGCATCATCAATCGATCTGACACTTGCTCAGATGCTAGCACTGTGCATACGTTAGAGGGAGTATAGAGTTGGGCTCTGCATCTGGTTACTCACGGGTCATGAATGGGCTGCAGTCAGGCTGGAGAAAGGATAAAGCAGCTCCCCAGAGCACCAGGTCACACACGGGTTTTGCTGCAGAGAACTGAGATAATAACATCGATGGGTCGACATACAGGAAAAGACTGATGAAATCCTTGGTCCATTGGCTGACCTGCCCGACAGCCTCTTGCCACGGTCAAGGAGCATGGAGCGATCCCATTTCGACTTTGCACAGGGCTTCACGCAGAGCTTGGAGCCCGTACATTCCAGGGCGGAAGTGGTGGCCAACTCCATGACAGCACTTGTGAACTCAGCTTCCATTGCAGCATATGCAGAAGCCAGCCAACATCCTGAGTGCTGCAGTAGAAGCTCAGACTGATATTGTGAGAGCTCTGCTGGCTGCCATGTAGGATCAGACTGTTCCCATCATGGCTGTAGATCTCAGTGGTCAAAGGGGGTTTGCAGACTGTCACAGCAGTGTAGCAATCTGTCCTCCAGCAGATTACTAGGATTGCTGAGGTGTCACCCTGGGGTCGGGGGGCTGGTGGGTGACAGCGGCTCTGTGGAGCACGAACCTGCCATCCTCTCTCAGGGTGACAGCACTCGTGCTCCCACCATTGCCACTGCCCTTGCTGTTCCTGTCAGCCAGTCAGCCTAGGCTGCTGATGCCCATACCAGAACTGTTCGAGGGTGTCCTGAAAGACCATCTGCAGTGTCCCCCAGTGAAAGTCAGCAACCTTCCAGCAGCCATACTATAGCCACTGGCTCTGCAGTGTGAAAGGGTCCCAGATGCCTCCTCCCTTCCTCCTCTGCCTCATCCAGAGGTAGTCTCTGAATACCCGATGGTAAGGACTGCACCATCAGGATCGTGAGGTTGTGGAGAATGCAGAAGACGCTCAGGAGATTGGACACCTGCTCTGCTGAGAAATGGAGAGCTCTACCCTGAGCAGTCCAGGCAGTGGAATCGTGGCTTCAGAACACTGATGGTTTATTCTATGATTTTCCATGTGTCTGTATGACACTTGTTATAGGCCCATTGTCCACTTGTGGGCGGGTGGCAGAGGGGCATCATGAGCCAGCTACAGGCGTGCAGGGAGTATCAATGGCCAGCAACAGGGGTGCAGAGAGTATCATTGGCCAGCGACAGGGGTGCAGGGTGTATCATTGGCCAGCTACAGGGCAGCAGGGAGTATCATTGGCCAGCTACAGGGGTGCAGGGAGTATCATTGGCCAGCTACAGGGCAGCAGGGAGTATCATTGGCCAGCGACAGGGGTGCAGAGAGTATCATTGGCCAGCTACAGGGCAGCAGGGAGTATCATTGGCCAGCTACAGGGGTGCAGGGAGTATCATTGGCCAGCGACAGGGGTGCAGGGAGTATCATTGGCCAGCGACAGGGGTGCAGAGAGTATCATTGGCCAGCGACAGGGGTGCAGAGAGTATCATTGGCCAGCGACAGGGGTGCAGAGAGTATCATTGGCCAGCGACAGGGGTGCAGAGAGTATCATTGGCCAGCGACAGGGGTGCAGGGAGTATCATTGGCCAGCGACAGGGGTGCAGAGAGTATCATTGGCCAGCTACAGGGGTGCAGGGAGTGTCATTGGCCAGCGACAGGGGTGCAGAGAGTATCATTGGCCAGCTACAGGGCAGCAGAGAGTATCATTGGCCAGCTACGGGGGTGCAGGGAGTATCGATTGTTCTCCAGCAGCAAAACTCTGGTGCCTTGTGGTGGCCGAAAGACATGGTGGAGGCGGGGGATAAGGCTGACTGCCTCATGATGAAGACGCCATGGAACCTCCCAGTTTATATTTTGCCTTTTCTTTTCTTTCAGTGCTGAGCCTATTAGAGCAAAGAACAAAGAAAATTACAGCACAGGAACAGGCCCTTCGGCCCTCCAAGCCTACGCCGATCCAAATCCTCTATCTAAACCTGTCGCCTATTTTCTAAGGGTCTGTATCTCTTTACTTCCTGCCCATTCATGTATCTGTCTCGATACATCTTAAAAGACGCCATCGTGCCCGCATCTACCACCTCCGCTGGCAATGCGTTCCATGCACCCATCACCCTCTGCGTAAAGAACTTTCCACGCATATCCCCCCTAAACTTTTCCCCTTTCACTTTGAACCCGTGACCCCTTGTAATTGAATCCCCCACTCTGGGAAAAAGCTTCTTGCTATCCACCCTGTCTATCCCTCTCATGATTTTGTACACCTCAATCAGGTCCCCCCTCAACCTCCGTCTTTCTAATGAAAATAATCCTAATCTACTCAACCTCTCTTCACAGCTAGCGCCCTCCATACCAGGCAACATCCTGGTGAACCTCCTCTGCACCCTCTCCAAAGCATCCACATCCTTTTGGTAATGTGGCGACCAGAACTGCACGCAGTATTCCAAATGTGGCTGAACCAAAGTCTTATACATCTGTAACATGACCTGCCAACCCTTGTACTCAATACCCCGTCCGATAAAGGAAAGCATGCCGTATGCCTTCTTGACCACTCTATTGACCTGCGTTGCCACCTTCAGGGAACAATGGACCTGAACACCCAAATCTCTCTGTGCATCAATTTTCCCCAGGACTTTTCCATTTACTGTATAGTTCACTCTTGAATTGGATCTTCCAAAATGCATCACCTCGCATTTGCCCGGATTGAACTCCATCTGCCATTTCTCTGCCCAACTCTCCAATCTATTTATATTCTGCTGTATTCTCTGACAGTCCCCTTCACTATCTGCTACTCCACCAATTTTAGTGTCGTCTGCAAACTTGCTAATCAGACCACCTATACTTTCCTCCAAATCATTTATGTATATCACAAACAACAGTGGTCCCAGCACGGATCCCTGTGGAACACCACTGGTCACACGTCTCCATTTTGAGAAACTCCCTTCCGCTGCTACTCTGTCTCCTGGTGCCCAGCCAGTTCTTTATCCATCTAGCTAGTACACCCTGGACCCCATGCGACTTCACTTTCTCCATCAGCCTATCATGGGGAACCTTATCAAATGCCTTACTGAAATCCATGTATATGACATCTACAACTCTTCCCTCATCAATCAACTTTGTCACTTCCTCAAAGAATTCTATTACGTTGGTAAGACATGACCTTCCCTGCACAAAACCATGTTGCCTATCACTGATAAGCCCATTTTCTTCCAAATGGGAATAGATCCTATCCCTCAGTATCTTCTCCAGCAGCTTCCCTACCACTGACGTCAGGCTCACCGGTCTATAATTACCTGGATTATCCCTGCTACCCTTCTTAAACAAGGGGACAACATTAGCAATTCTCCACTCCTCCGGGACCTCACCCGTGTTTAAGGATGCTGCAAAGATATCTGTTAAGGCCCCAGCTATTTCCTCTCTTGCTTCCCTCAGTAACCTGGGATAGATCCCATCCGGACCTGGGGTCTTGTCCACCTTAATGCCTTTTGGAATACCCAACACTTCCTCCCTCCTTATGCCGACTTGACCGAGAGTAATCAAACATCTGTCCCTAACCTCAACATCCGTCATGTCCCTTTCCTCGGTGAATACCGATGCAAAGTACTCGTTTAGAATCTCACCCATTTTCTCTGACTCCACGCATAACTTTCCTCCTTTGTCCTTGAGTGGGCCAATCCTTTCTCTAGTTACCCTCTTGCTCCTTATATATGAATAAAAGGCTTTGGGATTTTCTTTAACCCTGTTTGCTGAAGATATTTCATGACCCCTTTTAGCCCTCTTAATTCCTCGTTTCAGATTGGTCCTACATTCCCGATATTCTTTCAAAGCTTCGTCTTTCTTCAGCCTCCTAGACCTTATGTATGCTTCCTTTTTCTTCTTAGCTAGTCTCACAATTTCACCTGTCATCCATGGTTCCCTAATCTTGCCATTTCTATCCCTCATTTTCACAGGAACATGTCTCTCCTGCACGCTAATCAACCTCTCTTTAAAAGCCTCCCACATATCAAATGTGGATTTATCTTCAAACAGCTGCTCCCAATTTACATTCCCCAGCTCCTGCCGAATTTTGGTATAGTTGGCCTTCCCCCAATTTAGCACTCTTCCTTTAGGACCACTCTCGTCTTTGTCCATGAGTATTCTAAAACTTACAGAATTGTGATCACTATTCCCAAAGTAGTCCCCTACTGAAACTTCAACCACCTGGCCGGGCTCATTCCCCAACACCAGGTCCAGTATGGCCCTTTCCCGAGTTGGACTATTTACATACTGCTCTAGAAAACCCTCCTGGATGCTCCTTACAAATTCTGCTCCGTCTAGACCTCTAACACTAAGTGAATCCCAGTCAATGTTGGGAAAATTAAAATCTCCTATCACCACCACCCTGTTGCTCCGACATCTTTCCGTAATTAGTGAGAACTGTTAGCAGTTGCTGTTCAATATACTGCAGAAGACTGGTGAGTGCTGTTAGCCTCACTGTTAACCTGACCATTATGATTAAAGCAAAATACCAGCTAACATTTCAGCTCAATTACCTTTCATCAGAACCAGTGAACATTGTGTCGGCAGTTGCTCAGTCTGCCCAGCAAATGGGACAAGCAGCTACTTTAACGTATTGTTTTATCTTGCTACTGCGTTTAGCAGAGTTGTTTATCCATGTAATTTGTGCCCCTTTCCCAATCCTCCTGCTTTGGCATATTGTTGGAAGTGAAATTGGGAGAGAGCGATAGAGAGAGAGAGAGCGATAGAGAGAGAGAGAGCGATAGAGAGAGAGAGCGATAGAGAGAGAGAGCGCGATAGAGCGAGAGCGCAAGACAGCGGGAGAGCGAGAGAACGAGAGCGAGAGAGCGAGAGAGGGAGAGCGGGAGAGAGGGAGAGAGGGAGAGCGGGAGAACGGGAGAACGAGAGAGACGAGAAACAGAGACAGAGACAAGAGCGCAACCCAGAGTTTCTAATTTTTTAACCTCTCCCAGGAGATTACTTGGTTGGATATTGGTGGATGGATAATGAATAGGTAGGTGGTGACTGGTCATTGATGGGTGATGGGGAGGATTTTTTTTTTATTATTATTCAATTGTGGGATGTGGGCATCATTGGCTAGGCCAGCATTTTTTGCCCATCCCCAATTGCTCATGAACTGAGTGGCTTGCTCGGCTATTTTAGAGGGCATTTAAGAGTCAACCACATTGCTGTGGGTCTGGTGGTGGTGGATGGTGGGTGATGGGTGTTGGTTTGGGGACGGTGGGAGTTGTAGGACAACTGAAACACCACACAAGGTTCAGTCACTTTATTCAAGCGTACGCAGGGAGAGATACCACCTCGGGCATTCCGAGGTAATACTTGAACTTTACATTCAGAAGCACAAACTTACATACTGTGCGTATCATACAATGTTTTCAAACAATGGATGATTGATAATAAAACAATGGTGATTGATTACAAATGCCAATGAACACACATTTTCAACCTTATCAATAAACATGCCAGATGGCTCCATGCTGAACTTATGTCTTTGTTCCCCATTGCACCAACCTTCCACAGAAACAGTGACCTTGAGGTATCAGCTCCAACCTATGCTCCCTAATCCTGTCCTTTACCCTGGCAGCATGTTTGTTTCATTTCTCAACCTGGCTGTTAAATTCTGCTGAGATGCTTTTCTAAAACTCAACTTGTTTCTACTCAACCCCTTCAGTCCCCCCTTTTGGCTCTTGGCCCAGCCCAAGATGGCTAACAGACCTGAACACTGATGTGCTCAACTCTCATTGCACTGGAGTGCTGACTTGGGTTGCATTAGAGTGCTACAATGGAAGTTTGGTAATTGAGGATAATTAAGGGTTAATTTTATCTTAAATGTAATGCGTTTTATTTAGAAGATCAACTTAACAGTTGCCGTTGGGGTTGGGGAAAGGTGAGTTTTAGACCAGTTTTAAACAGGGTTCATTCAGGCTCTGCTTGCAGCTGCACCTTGTTAGAGAATTGGTTTAAACCAGTTTTCAGGGGTCGAGAGTGAGTCAGTATAAAAGTGAGCCATCTTACAGTGCGGACTTGGGTTGCACTAGAGTGCTGACTTGGGTTGCAATAGAGTGCTACAGTGGAAGTTTGGTAAGTGAGGAAGTTCAGTCAGGAGGGAGTGAGGAGCTCCTTTCATTTCCTACCTGTCCTCAGTGAGGGGAGCCCAGAGCTTCCAAAGAGCACAGCTGACTGGGAGAAGACTCGAAGGGCAGAGTTCTGGACCGGTAAAATATAAATATATTTATTTTTTTATTTATTTTTTTATTTATTTTTTTATTTATTTTTTTATTTATTTTTTTATTTATTTTTTTATTTATTTTTTTATTTATTTTTTTATTTATTTTTTTATTTATTTTTTTATTTATTTTTTTATTTATTTTTTTATTTATTTTTTTATTTATTTTTTTATTTATTTTTTTATTTATTTTTTTATTTATTTTTTTATTTATTTTTTTATTTATTTTTTTATTTATTTTTTTATTTATTTTTTTATTTATTTTTTTATTTATTTTTTTATTTATTTTTTTATTTATTTTTTTATTTATTTTTTTATTTATTTTTTTATTTATTTTTTTATTTATTTTTTTATTTATTTTTTTATTTATTTTTTTATTTATTTTTTTATTTATTTTTTTATTTATTTTTTTATTTATTTTTTTATTTATTTTTTTATTTATTTTTTTATTTATTTTTTTATTTATTTTTTTATTTATTTTTTTATTTATTTTTTTATTTATTTTTTTATTTATTTTTTTATTTATTTTTTTATTTATTTTTTTATTTATTTTTTTATTTATTTTTTTATTTATTTTTTTATTTATTTTTTTATTTATTTTTTTATTTATTTTTTTATTTATTTTTTTATTTATTTTTTTATTTATTTTTTTATTTATTTTTTTATTTATTTTTTTATTTATTTTTTTATTTATTTTTTTATTTATTTTTTTATTTATTTTTTTATTTATTTTTTTATTTATTTTTTTATTTATTTTTTTATTTATTTTTTTATTTATTTTTTTATTTATTTTTTTATTTATTTTTTTATTTATTTTTTTATTTATTTTTTTATTTATTTTTTTATTTATTTTTTTATTTATTTTTTTATTTATTTTTTTATTTATTTTTTTATTTATTTTTTTATTTATTTTTTTATTTATTTTTTTATTTATTTTTTTATTTATTTTTTTATTTATTTTTTTATTTATTTTTTTATTTATTTTTTTATTTATTTTTTTATTTATTTATTTAATTATAAAAATATATTATATAAAAAAAACTTACCTCTGGTAAAAAAAAACTGAAAGTGACGTAACAGGAAAGCTGTGACCTGATTGGATGGTAGGGAATTTTTTTTTTACTGAATTTGAAAATAAAACGTTGATAAAAATTGATCAAAACCCAAATTAATTAATAAGTAGAGTAACTAAACCAGAGGGAGGAGATTACTGTATTTAGTTAGCATTTAATATTTATAGTAGGAATCTAGCACGAGGGACCATATAGTTAGAACAATTCAGTAAGGATTTAATAAGTATTTATTTATCTTAAATTAATTAATGAGTGCTAGAAATATCAGTTAGAGGGGTGAAGTGCTTCACCTGTGAGATGTGGGAGGTCCGTGACACTTCCAGCATTCCGGACGACTACATCTGCAGGAAGTGTACCCAGTTGCAGCTCCTCACAGACCGCATGGATCGGTTGGAGCAGCAACTGGATGTACTTAGGAGCATGCAGGTGGCAGAAAGCGTCATAGACAGGAGTTTTAGAGAAGTGGTTACACCCAAGGTGCAGGCAGATAGATGGGTGACCGCTAGAAGGGGCAGGCAGTCAGTGCAGGAATCCCCTGTGGCTATCCCCCTCTCGAAAAAGTATACCGTTTTGGATACTGTTGGGGGGGATGGTCTATCAGGGGAAAACCGCAGCAGCAGCCAGAGCAGTGGCACCACGGCTGGCACTGTTGTTCAGCAGGGAGGGACAAAGCGCAGAAGAGCAATAGTTATAGGGGACTCTATAGTCAGGGGCACAGATAGGCACTTCTGTGGACATCAAAGAGACTCCAGGATGGTATGTTGCCTCCCTGGTGCCAGGGTCAAGAATGTCTCTGAACGGACAGGGGGCATTCTGAAGGGGGAGGGTGAACAGCCAGACATTGTGGTACACATCGGTACCAACAACATAGGCAGGAAGAGTGACTAGGTCCTGCAGGGGGAGTTTAGGGAGTTAGGTGGAAAGTTAAAAGACAGGACCTCCAGGGATTACTCCCTGTGCCACGTGCCAGTGAGGCGAGAAATAGGACAATAGTGCAGCTAAACACGTGGCTGAATAGCTGGTGTAGAAGGGAGGGTTTCAGATATCTGGACCATTGGGCTCTCTTCAGGGACAGATGGGACCTGCACAAGAAGGACTGGTTGAATCTAAACTGGAGGGGCACAAATATCCTGGCTGCGAGGTTTGCTGGCGTCACTCAGGAGGGTTTAAACTAGTGTTGCAGGGGGGTGGGAACCAGAGCAGTAGGACAGCAAGTGAAGTAAATGAGAGGACATAGTAAATAAGGCCAGTAGGACTAAGAGGAAGAGCAGGCAGGGAGATGTTGCTGAGCACAGTGGAACTGGTGGTCTGAAGTGCATTTGTTTCAATGCGAGAAGAATAACAGGTAAGGCAGATGAACTTAGAGCTTGGATTAGTACTTGGAAATAGGATGTTGTTGCTATTAAAGAGACTTGGTTGAGGTAAGGACAGGATTGGCAGCTAAATATTCCAGGATTTAAAAACTTCAGGCGGGATAGAGGGGATATAAAAGGGGTGGGGGAGTTGCATTACTTGTTCAGGAGAATATCACAGCTGTACTGTGGAAGGACACCTCGGAGGGGTCATGCAGCGAGGCAATATGGGTGGAGCTCAGGAAAAGGAAGGGTGCAGTCACGATGTTGGGGGTTTTCTACAAGCCTCCCAACAGCCAGCGGGAGGTAGAGGAGCAGATATGTAGACAGATTTTGGAAAGATGTAAAGGTAACAGGGTTGTAGTGGTGGGTGATTTTAACTTCCCCTATATTGACTGGGACTCACTTAGTGCTAGGGGCTTAGATGGGGCAGAATTTGTAAGGAGCATCCAGGAGGGCTTCTTGAAACAATATGTAGATAGTCCAACTAGGGATGGGGCCATACTGGACCTGGTATCGGGGAATGAGCCCGGCCAGGTGGTCGAAGTTTCAGTAGGGGTGCATTTCAGGAACAGTGACCATAATTCTATAAGTTTTAAGGTACTTGTGGATAAGGTTAAGAGTGGTCCTCGGGTGAAGGTGCTAAATTGGGGGAAGGCTAATTATAACAATATTAGGCAGGAACTGAAGAATTTAGATTGGGGGCGGCTGTTTGAGGGTAAATCAACATCTGACATGTGGGAATCTTTTAAATGTCAGTTGATTAGAATCCAGGACCAGCAGGTTCCTGTGAGGAAGAAGGATAAGTTTGGCAAGTTTCGGGAAGCTTGGATAACGCGGGATATTATGAGCCTAGTCAAAAAGAAAAAGGAAGCATTCGTAAGGGCTGGAAGGCTAGGAACAGACGAATCCCTTGAGGAATATAAAGACAATAGAAAGGAACTTAAGCAAGGAGTCAGGAGGGCTAAAAGGGTCATGAAAAGTCATTGGCAAACAAGATTAAGGAAAATCCCAAGCGTTTTTATACATATATAAAGAGCAAGAGGGTAACTAGGGAAAGGTTTAGCCCGCTCAAGGACAGAGAAGGGAATCTATGTGTGGAGCCAGAGGAAATGGGCGAGGTACTAAATGAGTACTTTGCATCAGTATTGACCAAGGAGAAGGACTTGGTGGATGATGAGCCTAGGGAAGGGAGTATAGATAGTCTCAGTCATCTCATTATCAAAAAGGAAGAGGTGTTGGGTGTCTTGCAAAGCATTAAGGTAGATAAGTTCCCAGGGCCTGATGGGATCTACCCCAGAATACTGAGGGAGGCAAGGGAAGAAATTGCTGGGGCCTTGACAGAAATCTTTGCATCCTCATTGGCTACAGGTGAGGTCCCAGTGGACTGGAGAATAGCCAATGTTGTTCCTTTGTTTAAGAAGGGTAGCAAGGATAATCCAGGAAATTATAGGCCGGTGAGCCTTACATCAGTGGTAGGGAAATTAGAGAGGCTTCTTCGGGACAGGATTTACTCCCATTTGGAAACAAACAAACTTATTAGCGAGAGGCAGCATGGTTTTGTGAAGGGGAGGTCGTGTCTCACTAACTTGATTGAGTTTTTTGAGGAAGTGACAAAGATGATTGATGAAGGAAGGGCGGTGGATGTTATCTATATGGACTTCAGTAAAGCCTTTGACATGGTCCCTCATGGCAGACTGGTACAAAAGGTGAAGTCACATGGGATCAGAGGGGAGCTGGCAAGATGGATACAGAACTGGCTCTGTCATAGAAGACAGAGGGTAGCAGTGGAAGGGTGCTTTTCTGAATGGAGGGATGTGACTAGTGGTATTCCGCAGGGATCAGTGCTGGGACCTTTGATCTTTGTAGTATATATAAATGATTTGGAGGAAAACGTAGCTGGTCTGATTAGTAAGTTTGCGGACGACACAAAGGTTGGTGGAGTTGCGGATAGTGATGAGGATTGTCAGAGGATACAGCAGGATATAGATCGGTTGGAGACTTGGGCGGAGAAATGGCAGATGGAGTTTAATCTGGACAAATGTGAGGTTATGCATTTTGGAAGATCTAATGCAGGTGGGAGGTATACAGTAAATGGCAGAACCCTTCGGAGTATTGACAGGCAGAGAGATCTGGGCGTACAGGTCCACAGGTCCCTGAAAGTGGCAATGCAGGTGGATAAGGTAGTCAAGAAGGCATACTGCATGCTTGCCTTCATCGGTCGGGGCATAGAGTATAAAAATTGGCAAGTCATGCTGCAGCTGTACAGAACTTTAGTTCGGCCACACTGAGAATATTGTGCAATTCTGGTCACCACACTACCAGAAGGACGTGGAGGCTTTGGAGAGGGTACAGAAGAGGTTTATCAGGATGTTGCCTGGTCTGGAGGGCATTAGCTATGAGGAGAGGTTGGATAAACTCGGATTGTTTTCACTGGAACGATGGAGGTGGAGGGGTGACATGATAGAGGTTTACAAAGTTATAAGTGGCATGGACAGAGTGGATAGTCAGAAGCTTTTTCCCAGGGTGGAAGAGTCAGTTACTAGGGAACATAGGTTTAAGGTGAGAGGGGCAAAGTTCAGAGGGGATGTGCGAGGCATGTTCTTTACACAGAGGGTGGTGAGTGCTTGGAACTTGCTGCTGGGGGAGGTGGTGGAAGCAGGTACGATAATGACGTTTAAGAGGTAACTTGACAAATACATGAATAGGATGGGAATAGAGGGATATGGTACCCGGAAGTGCAGGAAGTTTTAGTTTAGACAGGCATCAAGATCAGCGCAGGCTTGACGGGCCGAATGGCCTGTTCCTGTGCTGTACTGTTCTTTGTTCTCTCCTTCACTCTTTGATACTGGCCAGGTATCAAGCTTGGGGTTGCAAAAACAATTGACTACACTGTCTGTATGGGGCAGCCATGTAGTAAGGGCTCACAACCTACTTTCCTAATCCCAGAGTTCCCATACTACTGGCTTCTCCTTGCATGTCCTCCTGACCCTATGGATTAAGCACATCAAATATACAACCATTACTACTTGGGCAATAACCAAGATGTGGGAGATGATCCTGAACCAGGGTTGTATCTGTACATTCGAACCCCAATTCCACGGATCCTCCCACCATGTGGCGTCATCGATCTGTTCAACCTCCTCTTCCAGCACCTTAGTTTGTTGTTGTAATGTGCAATAAACCCTGTGTACCTGCTGTAACCCCTCATGCCTGTGAGGTGTGTGGGCAGTGGTGGGATAGAGTATGGGAACTGTCAAGTAAATGTGTGACATTTTCTTTTATGCTCTCGGTGACCTGCAGGATGACAGTTTCCCTTTTATATATTTCCACCAGCTCTACCATGCCCACCCTCGCTGGTACCTGTGGGTGTAGACACACCGTGTAATTAGTTATCGGACAGGATCGGTTGTGTTTGTCACTGATATTCTTGTGTCGTAGTCAGACAATATCTCCCTTTTCCCATATATGCAACGTGGGTCAGTTCCTTTACAGCCCGTATAGCTTCCATTATACCATTGACTGTTGCATTAAATTCACATTTTACCTATTCAGTGACAAACACAACCGATCCTGTCCGATAACTAATTACACGGTGTGTCTACACCCACAGGTACCAGCGAGGGTGGGCATGGTAGAGCTGGTGGAAATATATAAAAGGGAAACTGTCATCCTGCAGGTCACCGAGAGCATAAAAAAAACCTCAGTATTTGAGACAGTTCCCATACTCTATTCCATCACTGCCCACACACCTCACAGGCATTCAGCTCAGGACGATGTGGATACAGCATGGCAGAGGCTCCTATACTGCAACTATTTTAAGTAGCATCTCATCATTTCCCCCTCTATTTCGACAAAGTATGGTGGTATACTATGATAACTTAAATGATAATCTTTCCTTATTACCCCAATGTTCTCTACTTCGTATGGGGTTTTACAGTATATTGATTCTGGTTGATTCTCACACTGAAGAATGTCTGCAGAGTCTCAGACAGGTTTGCGGCTGCCTGCAACAAATTTGGCCTAACCATCAGCCTCAAGAAAATGAACATCATGGGACAGGACGTCAGAAATGCTCCATCCATCAATATCGGCAACAACGCTCTGGAAGTGGTTCAAGAGTTCACCTACCTAGGCTCAACTATCACCAGTAACCTGTCTCTTGATGCAGAAATCAACCAGCGCATGGGAAAGGCTTCCACTGCTATGTCCAGACTGGCCAAGAGAGTGTGGAAAAATGGCGCACTGACACGGAACACAAAAGTCAGAGTGTATCAAGCCTGGGTCCTCAGTACCTTGCTCTACGGCAGCAAGGCCTGGACAACGCATGTCAGCCAAGAGCGACATCTCAATTCATTCCATCTTCGCTGCCTCCGGAGAATCCTTGGCATCAGGTGGCAGGACTGCATTTCCAACACAGTAGTCCTTGAGGCGGCCAACATCCCCAGCTTATACACCCTACTGAGTCAGCGGCGCTTGAGATGGCTTGGCCCTGGGAGCCGCATGGTAGATGGCAGGATCCCCAAGGACACATTGTACAGCGAGCTAGTCACTGGTATCAGACCCACCGGCCGTCCATGTCTCCACTTTAAAGACGTCTGCAAATGAGCCATGAAGTCCTGTAACATTGATCACAAGTCGTGAGAGTCAGTTGCCAGCGATCGCCAGAGCTGGCGGGCAGCCATAAAGGCGGGGCTAAAGTGTGGCGAGTCAAAGAGACTTAGCAGTTGGCAGAAAAACAGACAGAAGCGCAAGGGGAGAGCCAACTGTGCAACAGCCCCGACAACCAATTTTATCTGCAGCACCTGTGGAAGAGTCTGTCACTCGAGAATTGGCCTTTATAGTCACTCCAGGCGCTGCTGCACAAACCACTGACCACCTTCAGGCGCTTACCCATTGTCTCGAGACAAGGAGGCCAAAGAAGAGAAAAGAGAAGAAAAAAAGGTGATGATTCTGGTATAATCAGGCTTGCCAAGACCACACCTATCAATAGGCTGTTATTGACAATACATTTCTTGTCAGTTTTATACACACATATTAAACCTTTGAGCTGGCAACCAGTCAGGTCCTGGTTCTGGTGACGGGACAAGTTAGAGAAGTGGGTATTTGATATCCTCCAGGGAACATCACCCTCATGGATCTGTCTCAAGCTCTGAAGTCTGCTCAAGCATCCAAGATCCATTCATGCTGCAGACATCGTTCCTAACTGCATCCTCGGAGATGTTATGTCCCTCGCCAATTAGTTAATTAATGGTCCATGCATGACTCAAGTACTGCAACCAAATCCTGAACTGACCATGTCAGGGTTTGACCCACACAAAGCTGTCCGCTCTGGATCATTTGTCTGAGGATTACTTTAAGTTGGGTGTTCTGACCATTTGATCCACTGAAGCCAAATCAATCAAATTTAAGACTGAAGTTCCCATGTTAAATAATGGGGCAGCATCATTCAATAAACTCCACTTCCGTCAGTACCTCTCCTGAGTGAGGGGTCCTCCGCTTGGCTGCCCCCCCCCACCTTGTTGAACCATGATGCCAGTGCCATCACTTGTTCAACTAATGCCTCATACAATTTCCGGGTCTTCCCCGGGCATCACTGGAGCATTTTAATATCTGATGTTTAGGACAACAGGTACCAGCTCAAGGTGTACAGTATCATACAAAGTCTTACTAGTTTTTGTTGACACTAGCCCATTCTCTGGCCCAGGTTTGTGTTGGGCAATGGGGGGGGGGGGGGTCTGTTAATTGAGTCTTTGGCATTGGTATTCTGTGTTGATCCCTATGGTCTTGAGGTCTGTTGAGCTATTGTGTTATGATCCATTTGTTGCTTGACAGGCTGAACCTTCACCAATTCCCAGTCCAGAGAGCATCAATATTGTGGATACCATTCTGTTAGATATAATGAGCCTTCTTGTCATCACTAGTCAGCCGTGATTAAGTTCTGCAAAACAAAATCAGTCAGTTCCATGTTTCAGCTGGGTCCAGTTTTTCCAATGTCCCTTCCCTCTAATGTCCACACAGGTATTGCTGGTCATTATTTCCTCGTAAGGTCCAATTCAACTAGGCACAAATCCTGGTTTCTCAGGCATTACCTTTACCATTACTTTGTCTCCTACATGAGGCACCTTCACCTGTTTCTCATTCATGTCCGTTTTTATATCCTGTATTATCTGCTGATCGCTGATCTCTGACCTCTTGTTTTAGCTCATGCAATTGTCGTCACAGCTCCTTCACAAATCATTTAACCCTTTCTCTTGCGGGTCCTACTTCCTCACTACCTGCTACAACATACCCTGGCAGTCTCATTGCCAGTCTCATTGCCCTTCCTGTCATTAATTCAGTTGCTCGACATGTAACAAGTCACATCTGCACATTTACACCCATATCCCAATATCATGCCACACATTCTCAACTCAGGTGATTTCATCAAAAGATCAAATGTCAGGGGTGGGGGGGATTTTGGTCGGCTGGTGGTTTCTGTCTGAGATCTTTGTTCACCTTCCCCTGCAGGGTCCTGATGTCTCGGATCATGGCCAGACTTTCAAACGTAGTTCTCTTTTTAAAAAAACACAGGCAAGGATACAAATATCTCCAAGAGAAAACTCTTCACTGGAAAGTTCCAGGCTTCTTGGAAATTCTACACTATATTAAATTTAATTGTTTGAATTCTGATTAGCTCCTGAAATCAGTCAGATCTAATTGCCAATTCCCATTAATTTATAATTCTATTTCATTCCTGAGCCCTGTAGAAACCTTAGTCATAATTCTTTAAAACAGAAATCAAACCATTTGATTTCAGGTATTACCGTATTTTGTTTGTTATTTTTTTCTCTATCTTAGATGACATTTTAATTTCTTAAAAGTAACTTTGCTAAATTACACTGGATTTTCCGCATCTGAAATTATTCCAAATTCAAACACGGTTGCTGGAATGACAGGTTTTATTAATGGTCCATTTAATATCTCCCCAAAAGAAACTTTGTTTTTTATACTTAGGAACCACCTAGACTGTTTTTTTTGTTTTCTAAAACTTTGATTGTCCTCTTCAAGACTCCAGGATGGTACGTTGCCTCCCTGGTGCTCGGGTCAAGGATGTCTGAGGGGGGAGGGCAAGCAGCCGGTTGTCATGGTACATATTGGTACCAACGACATTAGGCAGAAAAATGGATGAAGTCCTACAAGCTGAATATAGGGAGTTAGGATGTAAATTAAAAATTACGACCTCAAAAAGTAGTAATCTCAGTAATATCAACAGTGCCACATGCTAGCGAGACCAGAAATAGCAGGATATATCAGATGAATAAGTGGCTGGAGAAATGGTGTAGGGGAGGGATTCAGATTCCAGGGACATTGGAACCAGTTCTGGGGAAGGTGGGACCAGTACAAGCTGGACGGGTTGGAACCGAGGGGGAGGCGGTGGCGTAGTGGTATTATCACTGGACTAGTAACCCAGAGACCCAGGGTATTGCTCTGGGGATGTGGATTCAAATCCCACTGCAGCAGAAGGTGGAATTTGAATTTAATTAATAAATCTGGAATTAAAAGCTAGTCTAATAATGGCCATGAAACCATTGTCGATTGTTGTAAAAACCCATCTGGTTCACTAATGTCCTTGAGGGAAGGAAATCTGCCGTCCTTACCTGGTCTGACCTACATGTGACTCCAGACCCACAGCAATGTGGTTGACTCTTACATGCCCTCTGAAATGGCCTAGCAAGCCACTCAGTTGTATCTAACTGCTACGAAGTCAATAAAAAGGAATGAAACCGGACGGACCACCTGGCATCGACCTAGGCACTGGAAACGACAATGGCAAACCCAGCCCCATCAACCCTGCAAAGTTCTCCTGACTAACAGATTGGGAGAGCTGTCCCACAGACTAGTCAAGCAACAGCGTGGCACAGTCATAGTCACGGAATCATACCTTACAGACAATGTCCCAGACACTGCCATCACCATCCCCAGGTACGTCCTGGCCCACCGGCAGGACAGACCCACCAGAGGTGGTGGTACTGTGGTACACAGGAGGAAGGGAGTTGCCCTCGGAGTCCTCAACATCGACTCTGGACCCCATGAAGCCTCATGGCATCAGATCAAACATGGACAAGGAAACCTCCTGCTGATTACCACCTACTGCCCTCCCTCTACTGATGAGTCAATACTCCATGTTGAATAGCACTTGGATGAGGAAGCACTGAGGGTGGCGAGGGCACAAAATGTACTCTGGGTGTGCGACTTCAATGTCCATCACCAAGAGTGGCTCGGTAGCACCACTACTGACCGAGCTGGCCTAGTCCAAAATGACATATCTGCTAGACTGGGTATGCGGCAGGTGGTGAGGGAACCAAGAGTGGAAAACATACTTGACCTCATCCTCACCAATCTGCCTGCCGCAGATGCATCTGTCCAGGACAGTATTGGTAGGAGTGACCACCGCACAGTCCTTGTGGAGACGAAGTCCCGCCATCACATTGACAATACCGTCCATCATGTTGTGTGGCACTACCACCATGCTAAATGGGATAGATTTTGAACAGATCTACCAATGCAAAACTGGGCATCCATGAGGCGCTGTGGGCCATCAGCAGCAGCAGAATTGTACTCAACCACAATCTGTAACCTCATGGCCCGGCATACCCCCCACTCTACCATTACTATCAAGCCAGGAGACCAACCCTGGTGCAATGAAGAGTGCAGGAGGGCATGCCAGGAGCAGCACCAGGCATACCTCAAAATGAGGTGTCAACCTGGTGAAGCTACAACACAGGACTATCTGCGTGCCAAACTGCATAAGCAGCATGTGATAGACAGAGCTAAGCGATCCCATAACCAACGGATCAGATCTAAGCTCTGCAGTCCTGCCACATCCAGCCATGAATGGTGGACAATTAAACAACTAACTGGAGGAGGTGGCTCCACAAATATCTCCATCCTCAATGATGGGGGAGCCCAGCACATCAGTGCGAAAGATAAGACTGAATCATTTGCAACAATCTTCAGCCAGAAGTGCCGAGTTGATGATCCATCTCGGCCTCCTCTTGAAGTCCCCAGCATCAAAGATGCCAAACTTCAACCAATCTGATTCACTCCACGTGATATCAAGAAATGACTGAAGGCACTGGATACTGCAAAAGCTATGGGCCCTGACAATATTCTGGCAACAGTACGGAAGACCTGTGCTCCAGAACTTGCTGCGCCTCTAGCCAAGCTGTTCCAGTACAGCTACAACACTGGCATCGACCCTGCAATGTGGAAAATTGCCCACAGTACAGTGTCCTGTACACAAAAAGCAGGACAAGTCCAACCCGGCCAATTACGGCCCCATCAGCCTACTCTCAATCAGTAAAGTGATGGAAGGTGTCATCAACAGTGCCATCAAGCAGCACTTGCTTAGCAATAACCTGCTCAGTGACGCTCAGTTTGGGTTCCGCCAGGGCCACTCAGCTCCTGACCTCATTACAGCCTTGGCTCAAACTTGGACAAAAGAGCTGAACTCAACAGATGAGGAGAGAATGACTGCCCTTGACATTTGACCAAGTATGGCATCAAGGAGCCCTAGCGATACTGAGGTCAACAGGAATCGGGGGAAAACCCTGTACTGGCTGAAGTCATACCTCGCGCAAAGGAAGATGGTTGTGGTTGTTGGAGGTCAATCATCTGAGCTCCAGGACATCACTGTAGGAGTTCCTCAGGGTAGTGTCCTAGGCCCAACCATCTTCAGCTGCTTCATCAATGACCTTCCTTCAATCATAAGGACAGAAGTGGGGATGTTCGCTGATGATTGCACAATGTTCAGCACCATTTGTGACTCCTCAGATACTGAAGCATTCCGTGTAGAAGTGCAGTAAGACCTGGAAAATATCCAGGCTTGGGCTGATAAGTGGCATGTAACATTTGCACCACACAAGTACCAGGCAATGACCATCTCCAACAAGAGAGAATCTAACCATCTCCCCTTGACATTCAACAGCATTACCATCGCTGAAACCCCCACTATCAATATCCTAGGGGTTACCATTGACCAGAAATTGAACTGGAGTAGCCATGTAAATACCATGGCTACAAGAGCAGGTCAGAGGCTAGGAATCTTGAGGCGAGTAACTCACCTCCTGACCCTCCAAAGCCTGTCCACCATCTACAAGGCACAAGTCAGGAGTGTGATGGAATACTCTCCACTTGCCTGGATAAGTGCAGCTCCAACAATACTCAAAAGGCTTGACACCATTCAAGACAAAGCAGCCCACTTGATTGTTTGTAGATGGTGTGCCAATCACTCCCTCCACCACCGACGCACAGTGGCAGCAGTGTGTACCATCTACAAGATTCACCGCAGCAATGCACCAAGTCTCCTTAGACAGCACCTTCCAAACCAGTGACCTCTACCAACTAGAAGGACAAGGGCAGCAAATACATGGGAACACCACCACCTGCAAGTTCCTATCCAAGTCACACACCATCCTGACTTGGAACTATATCGCCGTTCCTTCACTGTCACTGGGTCAAAATCCTGGAACTCCCTTCTTAACAGCACTGTGGGTGTACCTACCCCACATGGACTGCGGCAGTTCAAGAAAGTAGCTCACCACCACCTTCTCAAGGGCAATTAGGGATGGGCAACAAATGGTGGCTTGGCCAGCGACGCCCACATCCCATGAACAAAAAAAAAAAAAACTGGGCAGGACCGGGACCAATTTCCCTGGGGGGTGTTCGCTCATGCTGTCAGGGTAGGTTTAAACTAAAATGGCAGGGGGATGGGAATCTGAGCAGAAGTCCGAGGAGGGGGAAACAAGGATAGAAATGAAAGACAGACAGAAAGGCAAGAAGCAAAAGTGGAAGGAAGAGAAAAGGGTGAGAAACAAATGGGGCCATAGTGCAAATGACTAACAATGTTAAAAAGACAAGTCTAAAGGCATTGTGTCTTAATACGTGGAACATTCACAATAAGGTGTATGAATTAACAACGCAAATAGATCTAAACGGTTATGATATATTTGCGATTACGGAGACATGGCTGCAAGGTGACCAAGGATGGGAACTGAATATCCAAGAGTATTCAATATTTAGGAAGGACAGGCAAAAAGGAAAATGAGATGGGGTAGTGTTCTTAGTAAAGGAGGAAATCAATAAAATAGTGAGAAAGTATATTGGCTTGGAAAATCATGTAGAATCTGTATGGGTAGAGCTAAGAGACACCACGGGGCAGAAAACTTTGGTGGGTGTTGTCTATAGGCCCCCAAACAGTAGTGGAGATGTAAGGGATGGCATTAAACAGGAAATTAGAGATGCATGCAATAAGGGTACAACAATAAGGGTAATCATGGGCGAGTTTAATCTACATATGGATTGGTCAAACCAAATTCGCAATAATACAGTGGAGGAGGGATTTCCTAGAGTGTGTACGTGATGGTTTTTTAGATCAATACATTGAGGAACCAACTAGAGAACAGGCTATCCTAGACTGGATATTGTGCAATGAGAAAGGATTAATTAACAATCTTGTTGTGCGGGGTCCCTTGGGGAGGAGCGAACATAACATGACAGAATTCTTCATTAAGATGGAGTGTGAAGTAGTTGAATCCGAAACTAGGGTCCAGAATCTAAATAAAGGAAACTGCGAAGGTATGAGGCACAAGTTGGCCATGGTAGATTGGGGAACTTTACTAGGGTTGATGGTGGATAGGCAATGGATAATATTTAAAGAACGTGTGCATGAATTACAACAATTATTCATTCCTGTCTGGTGCAAAAATAAAACTGGAAAGGTGGCTCAACCATGGCTTACAAAAGAAATTAGGGATGGTATTAGATCCAAAGAGGAGGCATATAAAATTGCCAGAAAAAGCAGCAAGTCTGAGGATTGGGAGAAGTTTAGAATTCAGCAAAGGAGGACAAAGAGCAGGGAAAATAATGTAGGAGAGTAAACTTGCAGGGAACATAAAAACTGACTATAAAAGCTTCTAAGTATGTGAAGAGAAAAGATTGTGAAGACAAATGCAGGTCCCTTACAGTCAGAAACAGGGGAATTTATAATGGGGAACAAAGAAATGGAAGACCAATTAAACACATATTTTGCTTCTGTCTTCACCAAGGAGGACACAAATAACCTCCCAGAAATGTTAGGGAACCAAGCAGCTAATGAGAGGGAGGAACTGAAGGAAATCAGTATTAGTAAAAAAAAAATAATGAGGGGGAAATTAATGGGGTTAAAGGCTGACAAATCCCCAGGGCCTGAATCTACATCCCAGAGTACTAAAGGAAGTGGCCCTGGAAATAGTGGATGCATTGGTGGTCATCTTCCAAAATTCTATAGACTCTGGAGCTGTTCCTACAAATTGGAGGGTGGCAAATGTAACCCCACTATTTTAAAAAAGGAGGAAAAACAAAAAAAAACAAAAAAAAAAAAACAGGGAATTACAGCCCAGTTAGCCTTACATCAGTAGCAGGGAAAATGCTAGAGTCTATTATAAAGAATGTGATAGCAGAACACCTGGAAAGCATAAACGGGATTGGACAAAGTCAGCATGGGTTTACGAAAGGGAAATCATGCTTAACAAATCTGCTGCAGTTTTTTGAGAATGTAACCAGTAGAATAGATAATGGAGAACCAGTGGACGTGGTGTACTTGGATTTTCAGAAGGCTTTTGATAAAGGTCCCACATAAGAGGTTAGTGTGCCAAATTAAAGCACATGGGATTGGGGGTAATATACTGGCATGGAGTGAGAATTGGTTGACAGACAGAAAACAGAGAGTGGCAGGCAGTGACTAGTGGGGTACTGCAGGAATCAGTGCTTGGGACCCAGCTATTCACAATATATATTAATGATGACTTGGGTGAGGAAACTAAATGTAACATTTCCAAATTTGAAGATGACACAAATTTGGGGGGGGTGGGGGGGAAATGTGAGCTGTGAGGAGGATGCAAAGAGGCTCCAATGTGATTTGGACAAGTTGGGTGAGTGGGCAAATGTATGGCAGATGTAGTATAACATGGATAAAATGTGAGGTTATCCACTTCGGTTGTAAAAACAGAAATTATCTGAATGGTGATAGATTGGGAAAGGGGGAGATGCAACGAGACCTGGGTGTCCTTGTACACCAGTTGCTGAAAGCAAGCATTCAGGTGCAGCAAATAGTTAGGAAGGCGAATGGTATGTTGGTCTTCATGGCAAGAGGATTTGAGTACAGGAGCAAGGATGTCTTACTGCAGTTATACAGGGCCTTAGTGAGACCACATCTGGAGTATTATGTACAGTCTGGTTTCCTTATCGGAGGAAGGATTTCTTGCTATGGAGGGAATGCAAAGAAGATTTACTAGGCTGATTCCTGGGGAGGCAGGATTGACGTATGAGGAGAGATTGGGTCGACTAAGCCTTTATTCACAAGAGTTTCGATGAATGAGAGGGGATCTCAGAAACCTATAAAATTCGAAGAGGACTAGACAGGCGAGATGCAGAGAGGATATTCTCAATGGCTGGGGAGTCCAGACCCAGAGGGTCACAGTCTCAGGGAACGGGGTATGCCATTTAGAACCGAGATGAAGAGAAATTTCTTCACTCAGAGGGTGGTGAACCTGTGGAATTCTTTACCATAGAAGGCAGTGGAGGCCAAGTCATTAAATATATTCAAGAAGGAGATAGATATATTTCTTAATGCCAAAGGGATCAAGGGATATGGGGAGAAATTGAGATCAGTCATGATCTTTTTTGAATGGTGGAGCAGGCTTGAAGGGCCAAATGGCCTATTCCTGCTCCTATTTTCTATATTTTCAAATTTTTCAACCCACTGCCAGATTAGTTTTATCCTCCAATCTCCTGGCAACAGAGTCCTGTCTGTGGTCCTGGCTCACTGCAGTGTTGTGGGACCTCCCAGAGTCCTGTCTGTGGTCCTGGCTCACTGCAGTGTTGTGGGGTCTCCTGGATCTTCAGCCACTCCAGGTAGGCAATCGGCTGCTCCTTGTTCTCAGTGTTCTTCAGAAAAAAAAACAAACATTGCCACAATGTAATATTGTTTGTTCCTTTGGTAAGTAAATGATTGTAAGATTCACAGGACTACAAGCAATATCCAAAGAATAGGTGGGGTTTTATTATAAAATAACGAACAGATAAATACACAGCTACTACAGGGGCCACACCGACACACATCTGACTTTTTCAGGATACACTCAACTCCTTGGTCACGTGTAACGTGACATCACCTTCTCCTTCACTTACAGCCTCTTAAGGTCATCCCACAACAGCTCCCAGACCAGCAACACCTCAATTTTAATATTCTCAAACTTGTTTTCAAATTCTACCTGGGCTCCACCCCTCTTTCTAACTTCCTCCAGTCTAACAAACCTCCAAGAAATCTGCTGCTCTAATTCTGGCCTTTTGGACATCCCTAATTTTCAATGATCTGTCATTGGTGGCCAAGCCTTCAGCTCACCTCCAGAATTCTCTTCCTAAACTTCTCTGCTGTTCTCTCTCCTCCTTTAAGATGCTCCTTAAAACTCACCTTTTAACCAAGCTTTTAAATCACCTGTCCTAATATCTCCGTATGTGGTTCGGTGTTAAATTCTGTTCAATGAGACTCCTACGACAGGCAATGTTTTACTATATTAAAGGCACTATATAAATGTAATTTGTTGTAAAGAAACTAGTGAATGGAAATTAGAAAATGTGACAGTTGCTTTATGTTCAGTGAACTTCAAGCAGATCAATATAT
Source organism: Heterodontus francisci (assembly GCF_036365525.1). NCBI lineage: Eukaryota > Metazoa > Chordata > Chondrichthyes > Heterodontiformes > Heterodontidae > Heterodontus > Heterodontus francisci. The sequence goes on from NC_090382.1 coordinate 120,654,502, forward strand.
GTTACAAAGACCATAATGTGTTCCTAAACTAACTTTTCATTGGCCAAGTGAGTCTGGACATCGGCCAGTTTTAAGCTCAGACTCTTTTCTTGTATTTTCTGGGGTTAAGATATTAGATCAAGGAATCAACACCATCATTCCTGTAAAGGAACAGATGGTCAAAGGGAACCCTGCTCTACCACCTGAGTCAGAAGATTGTGTTTAGAACAAAGAACAAAGAAAATTACAGCACAGGAACAGGCCCTTCGGCCCTCCAAGCCTGTGCCGATCCAGATCCTCTATCTAAACCTGTCGCCTATTTTCTAAGGGTCTGTATCTCTACTTCCTGCCCATTCATGTATCTGTCTAGATACATCTTAAAAGACACTATCATGCCCGCGTCTACCACCTCCGCTGGCAAAGTGTTCCATGCACCCACCACCCTCTGCGTAAAGAACTTTCCACGCATATCCCCCTAAACTTTACCCCCTTTCACTTTGAACTCGTGTCCTTGTAATTGAATCCCCCACTCTGGCAAAAAGCTTCTTGCTATCCACTCTGTCTATACCTCTCATGATTTTGTACACCTCAATCAGGTCCCCCCTCAACCTCTGTCTTTCTAATGAAAATAATCCTAATCTACTCAACCTCTTCATAGCTAGCGCCCTCCATACCAGGCAATATCCTGGTGAATCTCCTCTGCACACTCTCCAAAGCATCTACATACTTTTGGTAATGTGGCGACCAGAACTGCACGCAGTATTCCAAATGTGGCCGAACCAAAGTCCTATACAACTGTAACATGACCTGCCAACTCTTGTACTCAATACCCCGTCCGATGAAGCAAAGCATGCCGTATGCCTTCTTGACCACTCTATTGACCTGCGTTGCCACCTTCAGGGAACAATGGACCTGAACACCCAAATCTCTGTGCATCAATTTTCCCCAGGACTTTTCCATTTACTGTATAGTTCACTCTTGAATTGGATCTTCCAAAATGCATCACCTTGCATTTGCCCTGATTGAACTCCATCTGCCATTTCTCTGCCCAACTCTCCAGTCTATCTATATTCTGCTGTATTCTGATAGTCCCCTTCAGTATCTGCTATTCCACCAATCTTAGTGTCGTCTGCAAACTTGCTAATCAGACCACCTATACTTTCCTCCAAATCATTTATGTATATCACAAACAACAGTGGTCCCAGCACGGATCCCTGTGGAACACCACTGGTCACACGTCTCCATTTTGAGAAACTCCCTTCCACTGCTACTCTGTCTCCTGTTGCCCAGCCAGTTCTTTATCCATCTAGCTAGTACACCCTGGACCCCATGTGCCTTCACTTTCTCCATCAACCTACCATGGGGAACCTTATCAAACGCCTTACTGAAGTCCATGTATATGACATCCACAGCCCTTCCCTCATCAATCAACTTTGTCACTTCCTCAAAGAATTCTATTAAGTTGGTAAGACATGACCTTCCCTGCACAAAACCATGTGGCCTATCACTGATAAGCCCATTTTCTTCCAGATGGGAATAGATCCTGTCCCTCAGTATCTTCTCCAGCAGCTTCCCTACCACTGACGTCAGGCTCACCAGTCTATAATCACCTGGATTATCCCTGCTACCCTTCTTAAACAAGGGGACAACATTAGCAATTCTCCAGTCCTCCGGGACCTCACCCGTGTTTAAGGATGTTGCAAAGATATCTGTTAAGGCCCCAACTACTTCCTCTCTCGCTTCCCACAGTAACCTGGGATAGATTCCATCCGGACCTGGGGACTTGTCCACCTTAATGCCTTTTAGAATACCCAACACGAGTCCCACACGAGACTTGGAATACAAAAACTTTACACCAAGTGCTCCAGCCTGGCACTGAGGCAGTGCTGCCTTTAGGATGGAGTGTTTAACAGAGGCTCAGTCTACCCTCAGGTGGCGTAAGAGATCCCACGATACTAACTCAAAGAGAGGGGAGTTCTACCTACTTTCCAGCCCAATAACTATCCCTCAAGCAATCTTTCCAAAACAGATTATCTGGTCATCACATTACTGTTTGAGAGCTTGCTGTGTGCAAATTGGCTGCTGAGCTTCCTACATCACAACCTCCCTTTAAAAATACTTCATTGGCTGTAAAGTACTTTGGGATGTCCTGAGGTGGTGAATAAATGCAATTTCTTTGTAAACTATTATAAATATTGCAGAATTCTGTTTGAGGAATGGCTGCTGCTGCATTTGTCTACCTGACAGGCATGACACTCCAGAAGAGATTTAGCAAAGTGCTTCGAGGGGTTAAGATGATGTGACAAAATGCTGTATAAATGCAAATATTTTTGTTTTCCACCGTTTAAATGGAAATGTTGAATGAACTCCGAACCCATTTCATCTGTATTTCACAGCTAACATGCTAATCAACAGACCTTCCATTTATTATTAATTCCTCAGCATTATCAACTTCCTTATTTATGACAGAGTCAAATTCAGCAAGTGTTGGCCAAATGAACCACATTTGATCTTTTAAACTCTTTACAGGGCACCTGATCCAGGAGGCCTTAGTAAACATTAGGCTCGATCACATTAGTGCTCAATATACAATCTATTGTAGACAGGGAGAAGGAAACAGATGCAGAATAAGGTCTTGTTTCTGAGTGTAACTTGAATCACTACAGCATGTAAACTGATATAGAAGAGGCAGTTTGAGGTAGGTGGTGTTTTCCTAATAACTCCCTATTGAAGCCATGATAAACAAATCCTCTCCCCAATCCAGTGTGTTCTCAAAAAAACTGCTGTCTCTTTGGCACCTTTGCAAGTAGGGGGCAAATGGCTCCGGAGTCTGGCTGGAAGCAGAGCAACTGCAGATGTTGATAGAAAAGCAATGTGTTGGGGTCTTCAGAAGGGTCTCCACCAGCACAGAATTCAGAGCCAGGGTCCAACCCAATGCGTTGAGGTCTTCCTCCTTCAGATGCTGATTCAGTTTGAAGTATTGCCGTTAAGGTGGTGGTGAGCCATCTTCTTGAACCGCTGCAGCCCATCTGGTGCGGGTTCACCCAGTGTTGTTAGCAAGAGTACTCCAGGAATTTGACACAGCAACATGAAAGAAACAGCAATAGGTGTTCTTCTAGGTGCTAGAGGGAGCAGGTTTGAAAGGTGCTGCCAAAGTGGACTACTGTGCCTTTACAGAAATTCCTATTTTGTGTCAGTTTAAAAATGTGTCTTTTTTTTTTTAAATAGTTGGTGACCTGTTAGTCACTGATCCCAATATTGGGAGTTTGACAGATTCATATGAGAGGAAAATAATAGTGTCAAGTTCCAGTGCTAAAGCAACGAGTAATCACTCCAGGGACCCCAGGGGTCTGGAGACACTATCACACCTGTTTGAGAGAAATACAATGCTATACTAATGTGCCTCCTGGCTTGCTGTAGTCATGTGACTTCTACCACCAGGCATTCACTGCAGGCATCCATCAGAAGGCAGTTCAATAAAGACAGTACAAGCAAGACTGTTGTTCCTTGAGCTCATAACATGGTATCAGAGTGGAGCTGAGATTGAGTGTTGAAGAGCTCTATCGAAGCACAGCCACTAAAAGAGGAACACGGGAATGTTCAGAGTTGCTGAAAGCCACATAAAAGGAATAAAGAAGTGCTGAAAGCACTGGGTAAGACACAATGGCTACAGGTCTTCCTCTCCTGGCACTAGTCAAAATGAAAAGGTGATATGAAGCAGAACTGGTAGTTTTTCCACTCGCATTGGCAAAATTACAAAATTGTGACAAATTTAATTAACAAACCAGAGCAGCTACACTTTTATGAACATTGGGGAGAGACTGTTATAAAATGTATTCCACCCTAAATCTCTTTAAAGAACAAAAAGAACAGACAGCAGAAAATGTGAAAGCCTTGAAGGGACGCTTTGAACCCAAGTGAATGTAACTTATGAACAGTATGTATTCAATATGAGGGCCCAAGGTGAAAAAAAAAAAGAGTCCATTTATCAAAATGTTACTGCATTAACAGAGCTTACAGTATCCTGTGAATTTGCATAACTAAGAGATGATCTAATTAAAGACAGGATTGTATTAGGCATAAGAGATTCCCGCAGTGAGAGCATGTCTACTGAGAGGAGAAACCTCTCAGGAAAACAATTGACATGTGCAGAAATGCTGAGGTTGTAAATCAGCTTCTGAAGCACATTCATGGCAGAACAGACCAGGCCTTGCATTATACCGATAGACATTCCAGAACAAAAAGGGCAGAAGAATCACAGACAAAGGGTGATGCCTTCACATTGAGGATACCCTCCATCATGTTGTGTGGCACTACCACCGTGCTAAATGGGATAGATTTCAAACAGATCTACCAATGCAAAACTGGGCATCCATGAGGCGCTGTGGGCCATCAGCAGCAGAATTGTACTCAACCACAATCTGTAATCTCATGGCCTGGCATATCCACCAATCTACCATTACCATCAAGCCAGGAGACCAACCCTGGTTCAATGAAGAGTGCAGGAGGGCATGCCGGGAGCAGCAACAGGCATACTGCAAAATGAGGTGTCAACCTGGTGAAGCTACAATAGAGGACTACATGCATGCCAAACTGCTTAAGCAGCATGCAATAGACCAAGCTAAGCAATCCTATAACCAACAGATCAGATCCAAGCTCTGCAGTCCTGCCACATCCAGCTTTGAATGGAGGTGGAAAATTAAACAACTGGAGGAGGTGGCTCCACAAATATCCCCATCCTCTAATGATGGAGGAACCCAGCACATCAGTGCGAAAGATAAGGCTGAAGCATTTGCAACAATCTTCAGCCAGAAGTGCTGAATTGATGATCCATCTCAGCCTCCTCCTGAAGTCCCCAAAATCACAGATGCCAGACTTCAGCCAATTCGATTCACCCAGTGTGATATCAAGAAACAACTGAAGGCATTGGATACTGCAAAGGCTATGGGCCCTGACAATATTCCGGCAATAGTACTGAGTGTCCTCAGTACCTTGCTCTGTGGCAAGAGGCCTGGACAACGTATGTCAGCCAAGAGCGGCGTCTAAATTCATTCCATCTTCGCTGCCTCCGGAGAATACTTGGCATCAGGTGGCAGGACTGTATCTCCAACACAGAAATCCTCAAGGCAGCCAACATCCCCAGCTTATACACACTACTGAGTCAGCAGCGCTTGAGATGGCTTGGCCATGTGAGCCACATGGAAGATGGCAGGATTCCCCAAAGACACATTGTACAGCGAGCTCGCCACTGGTATCAGACCCACCGGCCGTCCATGTCTCCGCTTTAAAAACGTTTGCAAACGCGACATGAAGTCCTGTGACATTGGTCACAAGTCATGGGAGTCAGTTGCCAGCAATCACCAGAGCTGGCGGGCAGCCATAAAGGCAGGGCTAAAGTGTGGCAAGTCGAAGAGTCTTAGCAGTTGGCAGGAAAAAAGATAGAAGCGCAAGGGGAGAACCAACTGTGTAACAGCCCCGACAAACAAATTTTTCTGCAGCATCTGTGGAAGAGCCTGTCACTCTAGAATTGGCCTTTATAGCCACTCCAGGTGTTGCTCCACACACCACTGACCACCTCCAGGTGCTTGCCCATTGTCTCGAGATAAGGAGGCCAAAGAAGAAGTAGTACTGAAGACCTGTGCTCCAGAACTTATTGCACCCCTAACCAAGCCGTTCCAGTACAGCTACAACACTGGCATCTACCCAGCAATGTGGAAAATTGCCCAGGTATGTCCGATACACAAAAAGCAAGACAAGTCCAACCCGGCCAATTACCGCCCCATCAGTCTACTCCCATCAGTAAAGTGATGGAAGGTGTCATCAACAGTGCCATCAAGCAGCACTTACTTAGCAATCACCTGCTCAGCTCCTGACCTCATTACAGCCTTGGTTCAAACATGGACAAAAGGGCTGAACTCAAGAACTGAGGTGAGTGACTGCCCTTGACATCAAGGCAGCATTTGACTGAGTATGGCATCAAGGAGCCCGAGCAAAACTGAGGTCAATGGAAATCAGGGGAAAACCTCTCTGCTGGTTGGAGTCATACCTAACGCAAAGGAAGATGGTTGTGGTTGTTGGAGGTCAATCATCTGAGCTCCAGGACATCACTGCAGGCATTCCTCAGCATAATGCCCTCGGCCCAACCATTTTCAGCTGCTTCATCAATGACCTTCTTCAATCATACAATCAGAAGTGGGGATGGTTGCTGATGATTGCACAATGTTCAGCACCATTCAGGACTCCTCAGATACTGAAGCAGTCCGTGTAGAAATGCAGCAAGACTTGGACAGTATCCAGGCTTGGGCTGATAAGTGGCAAGTAACATTCGCACCACACAAGTGCCAGGCAATTGCCATCTCCAACAAGAGAGAATCTAACCATCTTCCCTTGACATTCAATGGCAACACCATTGCTGAATCCCCCACTATCAACATCCGAGAGGCTACCATTGACCAGAAACTGAACAGGAGTAGCCATATAAATACCGTGGCTACAAGAGCAGGTCAGAGGCTAGGAATCCTGCAGCAAGTAACTCATCTCCTGACTCCTCAAAGCTTGTCCACCATCTACAAGGTACAAGTCAGGAGTGTGATGGAATACTCTCCACTTGCCTGGATGGGTGCAGCTCCAACAACACTCAAGAAGCTCGACACCATCCAAGACAAAGCAGCTCGTTTGATTGGCACCCCATCTACAAACATTCACTCCCTCCACCAGGCTTGGGATGATAAGTGGCAAGTAACATTCGCACCACACAAGTGCCAGGCAGTGACAGCAGTGTGTACCATCTACAAGATGCACTGCAGCAACGCACCAAGGCTCCTTAGACAGCACCTTCCAAACCCGTGACCTCTACCACCTAGAAGGACATGGGCAGCAAATGCATGGGAACACCACCATCTGTAAGTTCCCCTCCAAGTCACACACCATCCTGACTTGGAACTATATTGCCGTTCCTTCGCTGTCGCTGGGTCATAATCCTGGAACTCCCTCCCTAACAGCACTGTGGGTGTACCTACACCCACATGGACTGCAGCAGTTCAAGAAGGCAGCTCACCACCACCTTCTCAAGGGCAATTAGAGTTGGGCAAGAAATGCTGGCCTGGCCAGCGATGCCCACATTCCATGAATGAATAAAAAAAACTGTGGAGGACATCACAGAGGAAAAGTAAGTATGTCCAGCATGGGGAAAGCAATGTTCTCACTGCAAGAAAGTCGAATCATTTTGCACACAAGTGTTTCACTAGAAGGAAGCACAACAAGCAGGTACAGATGGCCAATGGAAAGTTATCAGCTGAAGATTCTGACGAATCACTATACACCATATAACAGGTTGGATCAGTCAGGTCGATTAGTGATAAATGGTTTGTGACTGTTGGAATGATGACTGTAGAAGGAGAATATCAAATCAACATCAAGTGTCAGATAGACACCAGTGCATCATGCAACATCATGACCTTCATAGACCTGTGCGAAGTGGCTCAACATGGCCAAAAATGAAGCCTTCAAAAGTAAGGTTGAGGCTATATGATGGCACCATACTGGTGCCAAGTGGACAAGTTACTCTGAGATGAAAACAAGAAACGCTGGAAATACTCAGCAGGTCTGGCAGCATCTGCGGAGAGAGAAACAGAGTTAACGTTTCAGGTCAGTGACCCTTCTTCAGAACTGGCAGATATCAGAAATGTAAAAGTGTTTTTAAGCAAGTAAAAGCAGGGGTGGGGCAAGAGATAACAAAAGAGGTGTTGATAGGACAAGGTCATAGAATTGCAGACCAGAAGGTCATGGAGCAAAGGCAAACAATATGTTAATGGTGTGCTGAAAGACAAAGCATTAGCACAGATAGGGTGTTAATGGAATGAAAACTGAACAGCCACAAACACAAACATGAAAAAAAGTGTGGTAAGCACAGTAGAAACAAACTGAACAAAAAAAAAAGAAAAAATAACTAAAAATAGAAGTAAAATGGGGGGCCAGTCATGCTCTGAAATTATTGAACTCAATGAGCAGGCCACCATGTTGAGCCACTTCACACAGGTCTGTGAAGGTCATGATGCATGACACCTCTTTTGGTCCACTTTGGCCAGAAGAATAAAAAAAGCAACATATTTAAATGGAGAGAGATTGCAGAACTGAGATGCAGAGGGATCTGGATGTCTTAGTGCATGAAACACAAAGTTGGTATGCAGGTACAGCAAGTGATTAAGACGACAAATGCAAAAGTTGTCATTTATTGCAAAGGGAATGGAATATAAAAGTAGAGATGTTTTGCTACAGTTGTATAGGGTATTGGTAAGAACATAGAAAAATAGGAGTAGGCCATTCGGGCCTGCTCCACCAATCAAAACAGATCATGGCTGATCATCTAATTCAGTATCCTGTTCCCGCTTTCTCCCCACATCCCTTGATCCCTTTGGCATTAATATATCTAACTCCTCTTGAAAATATTTAATGACTCTGCCTCCACTGCCTTCTGCGGTAGAGAATTCCACAGGTTCACCACCCTCTGAGTGAAGACATTTCTCCTCATCTCGGTTCTAAATGGCATACCCTGTTCCCTGAGACTGTGACCCCTGTTTCTGGACTCTCCAGCCATTGGGAACATCCTCCCTGCATCTAGCCTGTCCAGTCCTGCTCAAATTTTATAGGTTTCTATGCAATCCCCTCACATTCTTCTAAACTCCAGTGAATATAAGCCGAGGTGACCCAATCTCTCCTCATACGTCAATCCTGCCATCCCAGGAATCAGCCTAGTAAATCTTCTTTGCACTCCCTCCATGGCAAGAACATCCTTCCTCAGATAAGGAGACCAAAACTGCACACAATACTCCAGTTGTGGTCTCACCAAGGCCCTGTATAACTGCATCTAGAGTATTGTGTACAGTTTTGGTCTCCTTACATAAGGATATAATTGCATTCGAAGCAGTTCAGAGAAGGTTCACTCGATTGATTCCCAGGATGAGAGGGTTATCTTTTGATGAAAGGTTGGACAGGTTGCGTCTGGATTGATTGGCGTTTGGAAGGACGAGAGGTGATCTTATTGAAAGGAATAAGATCCTGAGGGGACTTGACAGGGTGGATGTGGAATGGATGCTTCCCCTTGTGGGAGACACGAAAACTAGGGGACAGGTTAAAAATAAGGGGTCTTCCATTTAAGACAGATGAGGAGAATTTCATTCTCTGAGGGTTGAGAGTCTGTGGAACTCTCTTCTCCGGAGAACAGTGGAGGCTGGGTCATTGAATTTTTTTTTTTTTTTAAGGCAGAGGCCGACAGATTCTTCACAAACAAGGGAGTCAAAGGTTTTTTTTTTGGGGGGGCAGGGGTGGGGTGCAGTGGGTGGGAGCGGGAAAGTGGAATTATGTCCACAAACAGATGAGATATGATCTTATAGAATGGCAGAGCAGGCTCGAGGGGCTGAATGGCCTACTCTTGCTCCTGGTTCATATAATTCACCATTTGACTCTGAAGCCAAAACTCCAAATCAAATCCTCAATAAAGTCAAATTTCAAACCGAGGATTCCTGAAATCTGAGAGATTACAACTTTAACCAGGAGAGGGAAACCTAATTTCAAATTGCCATTTTATTCCTGTATGAACCAACACAACAACTTATTCATAAAAACGCCTTGAACATAATAAAATGCCCAAGGCACTTCATGGGAGCATCATAAAGCAAAATTTGACTGCGAGCGACATAAGGACACATTAGGGCAGATCACCAAAGGCTTCAAAAATTTTTTTTTTTTGATATATTTGCTCATGGGATGTGGGTGTCGCTGGCTGGGCCAGCATTTATTGCCCATCCCTCATTTCCCTTGAGAAGGTGGTGAGCCGCCTTCTTGAACCACTGCAGTCCATATGGGGTGGGTACACCCACAGTGCTGTTAGGAAGGGAGTTCCAGAATTTTGACCGAGCGACAGTGAAGGAACAAGCAAAGAACAAAGAAAATTACAGCACAGGAACAGGCCCTTCGGCCCTCCAAGCCTGCGCCGATCCAGATCCTCTATCTAAACCTGTCGCCTATTTTCTAAGGGTCTGTATCTCTTTGCTTCCTGCCCATTCATGTATCCGTCTAGATACATCTTAAAAGACGCCATCGTGCCCGCGTCTACCACCTCCGCTGGCAACGCGTTCCAGGCACCCACCACCCTCTGCGTAAAGAACTTTCCATGCATATCCCCCCTAAACTTTTCCCCTCTCACTTTGAACTCGTGACCCCTTGTAATTGAATCCCCCACTCTGGGAAAAAGGTTCTTGCGATCCACCCTGTCTATACCTCATGATTTTGTACACCTCAATCAGGTCCCCCCTCAACCTCCGTCTTTCTAATGAAAATAATCCTAATCTACTCAACCTCTCTTCATAGCTAGCGCCCTCCATACCAGGCAACATCCTGGTGAACCTCCTCTGCACCCTCTCCAAAGCATCTACATCTTTTTGGTAATGTGGCGACCAGAACTGCACGCAGTATTCCAAATGTGGCCGAACCAAAGTCCTATACAACTGTAACATGACCTGCCAACTCTTGTACTCAATACCCCTTCCTATGAAGGAAAGCATGCCGTATGCCTTCTTGACCATTCTATTGACCTGCGTTGCCACCTTCAGGGAACAATGGACCTGAACACCCAAATCTCTCTGTGCATCAATTTTCCCCAAGACTTTTCCATTTACTGGATAGTTCACTCTTGAATTGGATCTTCCAAAATGCATCACCTCGCATTTGCCCTGATTGAACTTCATCTGCCATTTCTCTGCCCAACTCTCCAATCTATCTATATTCTGCTGTATTCTCTGACAGTCCCCTTCACTATCTGCTACTCCACCAATCTTAGTGTCGTCTGCAAACTTGCTAATCAGACCAGCTATACTTTCCTCCAAATCATTTATGTATATCACAAACAGTGGTCCCAGCACGGATCCCTGTGGAACACCACTGGTCACACGTCTCCATTTTGAGAAACTCCCTTCCACTGCTACTCTGTCTCCTGTTGCCCAGCCAGTTCTTCATCCATCTAGCTAGTACACCCTGGACCCCATGTGCCTTCACTTTCTCCATCAGCCTACCATGGGGAACCTTATCAAACGCCTTACTGAAGTCCATGTATATGACATCTACAGCCCTTCCCTCATCAATCAACTTTGTCACTTCCTCAAAGAATTCTATTAAATTGGTAAGGCATGACCTTTCCTGCACAAAACCACGTTGCCCATCACTGATAAGCTCATTTTCTTCCAAATGGGAATAGATCCTATCCCTCAGTATCTTCTCCAGTAGCTTCCCTACCACTGACGTCAGGCTCATCGGTCTATAATTACCTGGATTATCCCTGCTACCCTTCTTAAACAAGGGGACATTAACAATTCTCCAGTCCTCCGGGACCTCACCCGTGTTTAAGGATGCTGCAAAGATATCTGTTGAGGCCCAGCTATTTCCTCTCTCGCTTCCCTCAGTAACCTGGGATAGATCCCATCCGGACCTGGGGACTTGTCCACCTTAATGCCTTTTAAAATACCCAACACTTCCTCCCTCCTTATGCCGACTTGACCGAGAGTAATCAAACATCTGTTCCTAACCTCAACATCCGTCATGTCCCTCTCCTCGGTGAATACCGATGCAAAGTACTTGTTTAGAATCTCACCCATTTTCTGACTCCACGCATAATTTTCCTCCTTTGTCCTTGAGTGGGCCAATCCTTTCTCTAGTTACCCTCTTGCTCCTTATATACGAATAGAAGGCTTTGGGATTTTCCTTAACCCTGTTTGCTAAAGATATTTCATGACCCCTTTTAGCCCTCTTAATTCCTCGTTTCAGATTGGTCCTACATTCCCGATATTCTTTCAAAGCTTCATCTTTCTTCAGCCGCCTCGACCTTATGTATGCTCCCTTTTTCCTCTTAGGTAAAATTGTGAAACTAGCTGTCATCCATGGTTCCCGAATCTTACCATTTATATCCCTCATTTTCACAGGAAAATGTCTCTCCTGCACGCTAATCAACCTCTCTTTAAAAGCCTCTCACATATCAAATGTGGATTTATCTTCAAACAGCTGCTCCCAATCTACATTCCCCAGCTCCTGCCGAATTTTGGTATAGTTGGCCTTCCCCCAATTTAGCACTCTTCCTTTAGGACCAATCTCGTCTTTGTCCATGAGTATTCTAAAACTTACAGAATTGTGATCACTATTCCCAAAGTAGTCCCGTACTGAAACATCAACCACCTGGCCGTGCTCATTCCCCAACACCAGGTCCAGTATGGCCCCTTCCTGAGTTGGACTATTTACATACTGCTCTGGAAAACCCTCCTGGATGCTCCTTACAAATTCTGCTCCATCTGGACCTCGAACACTAAGTGAATCCCAGTCAATGTTGGGAAAATTAAAATCTCCTATCACCACCACCCTGTTGCTCCGACATCTTTTCATAATCTGTTTGCATATTTGTACCTCTATCTCACGCTTGCTGTTGGGAGGCCTGTAGTACAGCCACAACATTGTTACCGCACCCTTCCTATTTCTGAGTTCTGCCCATATTGCCTCACTGCTCGAGTCCTCCATAGTGCCCTCCTTCAGCACAGCTGTGATATCCTCTTTGACCAGTAATGCAACTCTTCCACCCCTTTTACCTCCCTCTCTATCCCGCCTGAAGCATCGATATCCTGGTATATTTAGTTGCCAATCATGCCCTTCCCTCAACCAAGTCTCGGTAATAGCAATATCATACTCCCAGGTACTAATCCAAGCCCCAAGTTCACCTGCCTTACCTACTACACTTCTTGCATTAAAACAAATGCACCTCAGACCACCAGTCCCTTTGCGTTCATCATCTGCTCCCTGTCTACTCTTTCCCTTAGTCACGCTGCCTTCATTATCTAGTTCCTTACAAGCTTTAGTTACTACCTCCTTACTGTCCACTGACCTCATTTGGTTCCCATCCCCCTGCCACATTAGTTTAAACCCTCCCCAACAGCATTAGCAAAAGCACCCCCAAGGACATTGGTTCCAGTCCAGCCCAGGTGTAGACTGTCCAATTTGTAATAGTCCCACCTCCCCCAGAACCAGTCCCAATGTCCCAAAAATCTGAACCCCTCCCTCCTGCACCATCTCTCAAGCCACGCATTCATCCTGACTATTCTTTCATTTCTACTCTGACTAGCACGTGGCACTGGTAGCAATCCTGAGATTACTACCTCTGAGGTCCTACTTTTTAACTTGGCTCCTAACTCCCTAAATTCTGCTTGTAGGACCTCATCCCATTTTTTACCTATATCATTGGTGCCTATGTGCACAACGACAACTGGCTGTTCACCCTCCTCCTTTAGAATGTTCTGCAGCCGATCTGAGACATCCCTGACCCGTGCACCTGGGAGGCAACATACCATTCGGGAGTCTCGTTTTCGACCACAGAACCGCCTATCTACTCCCCTTACAATCGAATCCCCTATGACTATTGCCCTTCCACTCTTCTTCCAGCCCTTCTGAACAGCAGAGCCAGCCATGGTACCATGAACCTGGCTACTGCTGCCTTCCCCAGGTGAGCTATCTCCACCAATATCCAAAACGGTATAACTGTTTTGGAGGGAGATGACCGCAGGGGACTCCTGCACTGCCTTCCTGCTCTTTCTCTGCCTTTTGGTCACCCATTTCCTTTCTTCCTCAGCAATCCTAATCTGCAGTGTGACCAATTCACTAAACGTGCTATCCATGACCTCCTCAGCATCGCGGATGCTCCAAAGCGAGTCCATCCGCAGCTCCAGAGCCGTCATGCAGTCTAACAAGAGCTGCAGCTGGACACAGTTCCACCACGTGAAGGAGTCAGGGACATCAGCCATGTCCCTGAGATCCCACATTGAGCAAGAGGAGAAGGTCACGGGTCCGAGATCTCCTGCCATTTTTAATCTTAAGCTTAACTTAGATAAATGAAAAAGGAGCCAAAAGTTTTTACCAATCACAAAAAAAAAAAAATAGAAAAAGCCTTACCTCATCTACACACCACCGAGTCCTTTTTTTTTTGGTTGGAGGAGGGCGGGTGGGAGACACTACAGGTGTAGTGTCTCGGGTTCAGCTGCTGCCCAAATATATAGGACTTACTTACCCAGCTGCCACCTCGCTCTCCCTGTCGCCACTGCAATATAGTTCCAAGTCAGGATGGTGTGTGGCTTGGAGGGGAACTTGTAGGTGGTGATGTTCCCATGCAACTGCTGCACTTGTCGTTCAAGGTAGAAGGGGTCACAGGTTTGGAAGGTGCTGTCAAAGGATCCTTGGTGAGTTACTGCAGTACATCCTGTAGATGGTACACACTGCTGCCACTGTATGTCAGTGGCAGAGGGAATGAATGCTTCAGGTGGTAGATGCAGTGCCAATCAAGTGGCTGCTTTGGCCTGGATGGTGTTGACTATCGAGTGTTGTTGGATCTGCATTCATCCAGACAAGTGGAGAGTATTCCATCACACTTATGCCTTGTAGATTGTGGAAAGGCTTTGCTGAGGCAGGAGGCAAGTTACCGCAGAATTCCCAGCCTCTGACCTGCTCTTGTAGCCACGGTATTTATATGACTCTTCTAGTTCAGTTTCTGGTTAATGACTTGAGAGGAAAGGGAGGTCGGAGATGGGGGCGGGGGCGGGAGCAGTAATTCACAGGAACAGAGGAATCAAGAGTTTGTATTTTGAGGGGTGATGGTGACAGATTTTACCTGGATAGCACCTTACCACAGAGGCACTCGATGTTAAACCAAAACGAAGAAGCCGATGACAGTCTCTGATCCACAACTGTTTTATTGTCAATTCATTGTTCAGTCCAAATATCAGTTCCTACTCTTCCCTCTAAACTAACTCTGTCCAGAGGAAACTCCCCAACTGGTTCAAAACACAGCCCTTAAATACAAAACTGTAATGAGCATCACCTGCTCTCTATTAACAGTGAAATGAGTCCTGTTTAATTAAAGGGACCAGCATTTTCAATATTGTCAGATTCCCTTTCTTTCAAAAAAAAACTTGTTTACAGACAAGTATATATAAAAAAAATCAAATTCCCAAACGTTACATCGTGAAATATCCTCCTTCCAGAACCATCAACAACTTAATGAAACAGTCTGATAGTTGATGACTAGTATTTACCCATCTGAGCTTAGAGACTTCTTTCCTTTCCAACATTTGCTTTAAACTGGCTATGTCTATCCTCAGCCTGTTTTCATTTATGCTTTTTGTCGAATGTATATTATCCCACAGAGAGAGATCGATTATCTATGTAACATTCAATTGGTATTGTCTTTTCAGTCTCTCTTATATAACATTTCTCCCAGGATCTTGGACAAATATAACACCATATCAACAGCATCCACGAGTGCAAGAGTTTCAGTGGCTGGTGTGCGCTTCACCACTCTTATTTTCTTGGCCTCCCAAGCCAATGGGCAACTTTTCCCATTCTCTCCCGCAAGGAATATCACAACCCCCCCTGCACTGGAAAATCCATCACCAAGGTTTGCATGAGAGGCATCTTTCAATCCAGCCGTAATGGTGGTGGACAATTAAACAACTAACTGGAGGAGGTGGCTCCACAAATATCCCCATCCTCAATGATGGGGAAGCCCAGAACATCAGTGCGAAAGATAAGGTTGATGTTGATGATCCATCTCGGACTCCTCCTGAAGTCCCCAGCATCACGAAAGCCAGACTTCAGCCAATTCAATTCACTCCACGTGATATAAAGAAACGACTGAAGGCACTGGATACTGCAAAAGCTATAGGCCCTGACAATATTCCGGCAAAAATACTGAAGACCTGTGCTCCAGAACTTGCCACGCCCCTAGCCAAGCTGTTCCAGTACAGCTACAACACTGGCATTTACCCTGCAATGTGGAAAATTGCCCAGGTATGTCCTGTACACAAAAAGCAGGACAAGTCCAACCAGGCCAATTACCTCCCCATCAGCCTACTCTCAATCATCAGTAAAGTGATGGAAGGTGTCATCAACAGTGCCATCAAGGGCAATTGCTTAGCAATAACTTGCTCAGTGATGCTCAGTTTGGGCTCTGCCAGGGCCACTCAGCTCCTGACCTCATTACAGCCTTTGTTCAACCATGGACAAAAGACCTGAACTCAAGAGGTGAGGTGAGAGTGACTGCCCTTGACATCAAGGCAGCATTTGACAGAGTATGGCATCAAGGAGCCCTCGCAAAACTAAGGTCAATGGGAATCATGGGGAAAACCCTCCGCTGGTTGGAGTCATACCTAGTGCAAAGGAAGATGGTTGTGGTTGTTGGAGGTCAATCAACTGAGCTCCAGGACATCACTGCAGGAGTTCCTCAGTGTAGTGTCTTAGGCCCAACCATCTTCAGCTGCTTCATCAATGACCTTCCTTCAATCATAAGGTCAGAAGTGGGGATGTTCGCTGATGATTGCACAATGTTCAGCACCATTCGTGACTCCTCAGATACTGAAGTAGTCCGTGTAGAAATGCAACAAGACCTGGACTACATCCAGGCTTGGGCTGATAAGTAGCAATTAACATTCACACCACACAAGTGCCAGGCAATGACCATCTCCAACAAGAGAGAATCTAAGCATCTCCCCTTGACATTCAATGGCATTGCCATCCCCTACTATTAACATCCTAGGGGCTACCATTGACCAGAAACTGAACTGGAGTAGCCATATAAATACCGTGGCTACAAGAGCAGGTCAGAGGCTAGGAATCCTGCGGCGGGTAACTCACCTCCTGACCCTCCAAAGCCTGTCCACCATCTACAAGGCACAAGTCAGGAGTGTGATGGAATACTCTCCACTTGCCTGGATGGGTGCAGCTCCAACAACACTCAAGAAGCTCGACACCATCCAGGACAAAGCAGCCTTCTTGATTGGCACCCTATCCACAAACATTCACTCCCTCCACCACCGATCCACAGTGGCAGCAGTGTGTACCATCTACAAGATGCACTGCAGCAACGCACCAAGGCTCCTTAAACAGCACCTTCCAAACCCGCGACCTCTACCAACTAGAAGGACAAGGGCAGCAAATGCATGGGAGCACCACCACCTGTAACTTCCCCTCCAAGTCACACACCATCCTGACTTGGAACTATATCGCCGTTCCTTCACTGTCACTGGGTCATAATCCTGGAACTCCCTTCCTAACAGCACTGTGGGTGTACCTACCCCACATGGACTGCAGCGGTTCAAGAAGGCAGCTCACCACCACCTTCTCAAGGGCAATTAGGGATGGGCAATAAATGCTGGCCCGGCCAGCGATGCCCACATCCCATGAATGAATTTTTAAAAATTGACGAAGTGACAATCATTTCAACTCCAGGACATCACTGCAGGAGTTCCTCAGGGTAGTGTCCTAGGCCCAACCATATTCAGCTGCTTCATCAATGACCTTCCTTCAAACATAAGGTCAGAAGTGGGGATGTTTGCTGATGATTGCACAATGTTCAGCACCATTCGCGACTCCTCAGAGACTGAAGCAGTCCGTGCCCATATGCACCAAGACCTGGACAACATTCAGGCTTGGGCTGATAAGTGGCAACTAACATTTGTGCCTGTTACGACCCACTGCTCCAGTCAAAGCCCCCAAAGGCGACTCTCTTTGTGGTGGGTGAAGAGCACTGTTAACTCAATCCCGTCCCTCCACACATTGCCTAACATATCATTTAAAACTTTCCAAATTAAAGAAAGACCCAGCCAAATTGTACCATCTATTAACGCCCGAATGAGGCTAACCAAACCAGGTGTCTTTAAATCAACAAATTAACTGTTTAATTTGAAAAACTAAATTCACAGCCATCTGATGGGGAAAAAAGGTTCTTCCGCAGTAGAACAGTCCGTCGTCTAATTCCAGCAGGAAACGATGCTCTCCTTCTCCAGTGATGAATTTCAGCAATTAAGGACTTGTAAACACTTTTTAAATGAATCAATTTGGCTTTAGAATTTTTGAGGGATAAAAGATTGTCACAGTCTAACTTCCCTTCCTTCCGTTTAAATTATCAGAGATCTCTGTTTTGGCTTAACCTTTTTTTAGAATTTTGAGAGATAATAAGTAAACAGACTAAAGTCTCTTCCTTCTGTTTAAATGGTCTGTTTCTCCTTTCAGGTGCTAAAACACAGCTGTCTGTCTGTGTCCTCAGCTGGAACAGTCTGTTTTCAACTAAAAAGCCAGTTCAAAAGATAATCGCAAAATTGTATATCCGGTCCTTGGTCCCATCATGGCTGTTGCCAGGTAACCAGGATGCATTCTTTGAAGCTGATTGGTTCCCTCTCCGTATGCTTGTATTTAACGGCAACAAAAATGCACTTTCTCTAACTCCTGAGTTCTTGCTGGTTCTTAAAGCAGTACGGCTCCTTTGCTGTCTTAAAGACACACCACATATTTCCCGGAGAGAAAAAAAAGACAGGATCATGACAGCGCCACACAAGTGCCAGGCAACGACCATCTCCAACAAGAGTGAATCTGACCATCAATGGCATTACTATCGCTAATCTCCCACCATCAGTATCCTGTTGGTTACCAGAAACTTAACTGGACCAGCCATATAAATACTGTGGCTACAAGTGGCTATAGGAAACCTCACAACATTTAAGAAGCATTTAGATGAGCACTTGAAACGCCATAGCATACAAGGCTACGGGCCAAGTGCTGGAAAATGGGATTAGAATAGTTAGGTGGTTGATGGACAGCACGGACACGATGGGCTGAAGAGCCTGTTTCTGTGCTGTGTAACTCTCTGACTCTATGACTGTAAAAGCAGGTCAGAATCTGGGAATTCTGTGGTGAATAACCCACCTCCTGACTCCCCAAAGCCTGTCCTCCTTCATATGGCTGGTCCAGTTAGGTTTCTGGTAACCCGCAGGATATTGATGGTGGGGGATTCAGCAATGGTAATGCCGTTGATGGTCAGATTCACTCTTGTTGGAGATAGTCGTTGCCTGGCACTTGTGTGGCAAATATGTTACTTGCCACTTATCAGCCCAAGCCTGAATGTTGTCCAGGTCTTGTTGTCCTTCATCTACAAGGCACAAGTCAGGAGTGTGACGGAATACTCTCCACTTGCCTGGATGGGTGCAGCTCCAACAACACTCAAGAAGCTCGACACCATCCAGGACAAAGCAACCCTTTTGATCGACAACCCATCCAGCACCTTAAACATTCATTCCCTGCACCACTGCTGCATTGTTGCACTGCAGCAATTCACCAAGGCTCCTTTGACAGCACCTTCCAAAGTCATGACCTCTACCACTTAGAAGGACAAAGGCAGCAGATGCATGGGAATGCTGTAAGCCAATGTATTATTTTACCTTTTAACGGACAATCACTTTTTAACCATGTAACTGTTCCTTTATTTCTTTTGTAGTAATGACTAG
Source organism: Heterodontus francisci (assembly GCF_036365525.1). Taxonomy (NCBI): domain Eukaryota; kingdom Metazoa; phylum Chordata; class Chondrichthyes; order Heterodontiformes; family Heterodontidae; genus Heterodontus; species Heterodontus francisci. Next base: position 120,673,839 of record NC_090382.1, read on the forward strand.
GGCGGCACAGTGGTGCAGTGGTTAGCACCGCAGCCTCACAGCTCCAGCGACCCAGGTTCAGTTCTGGGTACTGCCTGTGTGGAGTTTGCAAGTTATCCCTGTCACTGTGTGGGTTTCCGGCGGGTGCTCCGGTTTCCTCCCACAGCCAAAGACTTGCAAGTTGATAGGTAAATTGGCCATTGTAAATTGCCCCTAGTGTAGGTAGGTGGTAGGAGAATGGTGGGGATGTGGTAGGGAATATGGGATTAATGTACGATTAGCATAAATGGGTGGTTGTTGGTTGGCACATACATGGTGGGCCAAAGGGCCTGTTTCAGTGCTGTATGACTCTATAGAATGTAGACCGGTTGTGTTGGAGTCCTGACTGTGTGAAGTCTGTCTCATGGTGGCAACACATGGAGCATCAGAACATAGAACATAGAACAGTACAGCACAGTACAGACCCTTCGGCCCACGATGTTGTGCCGAACCTTTAACCTACTCTAAGGTCAAAGTAACTACCTACCCTTCATTCTACTATCATCCATGTACCTATCCAAGAGTCACTTAAATGTCCCTAATGTATCTGCTTCTACTACCACCGCTGGCAGCGCATTCCACGCACCCACCACTCTCTGTGTAAAGAACCTACCTCTGACATCTCCCCCAAACCTTCCTCCAATCACCTTAAAATTATGCCCCCTGGTGATAGCCCTTTCCACCCTGGGAAAAAGTCACTGAATATCCACTCTATCTATGCCTCTCATCGTCTTGTACCCATCTATCAAGTCACCTCTCATCCTTCTTCGCTCCAATGAGAAAAGCCCTAGCTCCCTCAATCTTTCTTCGTAGGACATGCCCTCCAGTCCAGGCGGCATCCTGGTAAAGCTCCTCTGCACCCTCTCTAAAGCTTCCACATCCTTCCAGTAATGAGGCGATCAGAACTGAACACAATATTCCAAGTGTGGTCGAACCAGGGCCTTATAGAGCTGCAGCATAACCTCGCGGCTCTTAAACTCAATCCCCCTGTTAATGAAAGCCAACACACCATACGCCTTCTTAACAACCCTATCAACTTGGGTGGCAACTTTGAGCGATCTATGGACATGGACCCCAAGATCCCTCTGTTCCTCCACACTATCAAGAATCCTGTCTTTAAGCCTGTATTCTGCATTCAAATTCGACCTTCCAAAATGAATCACTTCACACTTTTCCAGGTTGAACTCCATCTGCCACTTCTCAGCCCAGCTCTGCATCCTGTCAATGTCCCGTTGCAACCTACAACAGCCTTCCACACTATCCACAACTCCAGCAACCTTCGTGTCATCGGCAAACTTGCTAACCAAGCCTTCCACTTCCTCATCCAAGTCATTTATAAAAATCACAAAGAGCAGAGGTCCCAGAACAGATCCTTGTGGAACACCACTGGTCACCGAGCTCCATGCTGAATACTTTCCATCGACTACCACCCTCTGTCTTCTATGGGCCAGCCAATTCTGTATCCAGACAGCCAACTTTCCCTGTATCCCATTCCTCCTCACTTTATGAATGAGCCTACCATGGGGAACCTTATCAAACGCCTTGCTAAAATCCATATATACCACATCCACTGCTCTTCCTTCATCAATGTGTTTTGTCACATCTTCAAAGAATTCAATAAGGCTGGTGAGGCATGACCTGCCCCTCACAAAGCCATGCTGACTGTCTCTAATCAAACCATGCTTTTCCAAATAATCATAAATCCTGTCTCTCAGAATCCTCTCCAATAATTTGCCCACTACCGACGTAAGACTGACTGGTCTATAATTCCCAGGGTTATCCCTATTCCCTTTCTTGAACAAAGGAACAACATTTGCCACCCTCCAATCATCCGGTACTACTCCAGTGGACAGTGAAGACGCAAAGATCATCGCCAAAGGCGCAGCAATCTCTTCCCTCACTTCCCGTAATATCCTTGGGTATATCCCGTCTGGCCCCGGGGACTTATCTGTCCTCATATCATTCAAAATTTCCAGCACATCCTCCCTCTTAACCTCAACCTATTCGAGCATATCAGCCTGTTCCACACTGTCCTCACAAACGACCAGGTACCTCTCACTAGTGAATACTGAAGTAAAGTATACATTTAGGACCTCCCCTATCTCCTCCGACTCCAGAGTACCCTGACTGAAGACATCTAATGAACTGCATTGTGGGCTTGAAAACACAAGGCATTCTGGTCATGACAGAGCCTTGTCAGAATTAGCAAGGTCTACAAAACTAGTTAAACTGCAAAAGTGTTAACATCTGGGATGAGATCCAGGCCTTGCTTTTTAAGAGCTAAAAAAATGTTGTCTGATTGATATTGGTGCTAGAGGTAACGAAGCAGGGAAACTGTTTCTGTTACCTCAAGTAGTGGGTCTTGAAACTCTTACATGAGGCCCAGCCTGTAGCCATATACCTTGTTTTTCCAAAATAATAGTGAGGTAATTGCAGACCAACTGAAGCAGTTAAAAACAGGTTTTATATGGAATAGCGCCATAGTGAAAAAAAGTATAAAGAAGGAGCCCACAGGAACAACTTTGCTGCAGTGGGTAAGGAGGTGTAGTTCGCATCCGGAAGTTGCACACGGAAGATTCATCGGTGGATTGCCCACCGAGACGGACTCCAGTTTGCAGGACTGCTAAGTAACCAGTATTATCGTGAATATGTATTATTGCTTAGTGGTTTAATAAAGGTGTACCACATCTAGTGGAACAGCATCCAAAATGCTGCATGACATTGATACCCAGAGTAAAGGCTAGAACCTTTAGACCAGGTAGAGGGTCTTACAACATCATCACCTGCAGGTTCCCCTCCAAGTCACACACCATCCTGACTTGGAACTATATCACCGTTCCCTCACTGTCACTGGGTCAAAATCCTGGAACTCCCTTTCTTACAGCACTGTGGGTGTACCTACCCCACATGGACTGCAGCAGTTCAAGAAGGCAGTTCACCACCACCTTCTCAAGGGCAATTAGGGATGGGCAATAAATGCTGGCCTGGTCAGTGATGCCCACATCCCATGAACAAATAGAAAAAGCACGTTTACACTGCTGTAATGTAGGTAGTACACAGCCAGACTCTGCAGAGCAAGCTCCCACAAAACAGCAACAAAACAAATACCTGTTAAGGTGTTGGTTGGGGAAAATATTGGTCTGGACACCAAGACAACTCCCCTGTTGTCATCTTCAAATAGTGCTGTGAAATCTTTGACATCCACCTGAGAGTATAGGTGGAGATTTCATTTAGCATCTCATCCAAAAAGCAGCAATTCCAACTACACTGATCTTCCTCAGTATTAAAGAAAGACTTGCATTTAGACAGCATCCTACAGCATTCTTCACAACCGCTGGATACCTCAAAGCACTTTACAGACATTGAAGTATTGTAGGAAATATAACAACCAGTTTGTGCACAGCAAGCTCCCACAAACAGCAATGTAATAATGACCAGATAATCTGTTCCTCATGATGCTCATTGAGGGATAAACATTAATCAGGATAACTCACCTACTTTACTTTGAAATAGTCCATGGGACCTTTAGGTCCAGCTGAGGGAGCAGACAGGCCTCAGTTTTTAAACATCTCATTATGTCCAAGACAGCACCTCCAGCAGTGTAGCACTCCCACAGTACTGCACCTCTGACAGTGCAACACTCCCTCTGTACTGTGAGAATAAGAAATACTGAAATGTTGTTTCTACAGCCTGTGGAAAATTACCAAGAAGTCATTTGTACACAACATAATGAAATCACTGAAAAAGAGAACTGATAAGGTTATGTAAGTACAGACCTTGGGACAGTACATCACTTAAAAATTGTGCTTAGGCAGATAAAAGAGAAACAGCAAGAGTTAGAACAAAGGATGTAGTGAATAAGAAACTGCCCCACTAAGATAAAGGCTGACAGCTGCAAGTTAAAACACATAATGGAGAGCCAAATAAGGTAAAACAAAAACAAGAGTTAGGGGCTAGAAAGTTAGAGTAGGGAGAGAAGTAAACAGAGGAGGAGACTGTAGCAACCATAGGATAGGTTAGTGTCATAATACGTTATAACCAATAATGTAAAATAAAGGCGTGGACAAATGGATTTGTATTGTATAAACATGAACTGAATATGTTGATCGGTGTGCCTGCTTGTAGGACACCCGATCTTGTAAGAACGTTAAATAAACTTACTTCTTCAGAGTTTGACTTGGTGTAAATTATTATCAAGTGGGCTACGTTTCTCACAGTACTTACCCTCCAACAGTGCAGCACTCCCTCAGTACTGCCCCACTGACAGTGCAGCATTCCCTCAGTACTGCCCCTCTGACAGTGCAGCGCTCGATCAGTACTGACCCTCCGACAGTGCAGCGCTCCCACAGTACTGACCCTCCGACAGTGCAGCGCTCCCTCAGTACTGCCCCTCTGACAGTACAGCACTCCCTCAGTGCTGACCCTCTGACAGTGCAGCACTCCCACAGTACCACCCCTCTGACAGTGCAGCGCTCCCACAGTACTGCCCCTCTGACAGTGCAGCGCTCCCTCAGTACTGACCCTCTGACAGTGCAGCGCTCCCACAGTACTGCCCCTCTGACAGTGCAGCGCTCCCTCAGTCCTGACCCTCTGACAGTGCAGCGCTCCCACAGTACTGACCCTCTGACAGGGCAGCACTCCCTCAGTGCTGACCCTCTGACAGTGCAGCACTCCCTCAGTGCTGACCCTCTGACAGTGCAGCATTCCCTCAGTACTGCCCCTCTGACAGTGCAGCGCTCCCTCAGTACTGACCCTCCGACAGTGCAGCACTCCCTCAGTACTGCCCCTCTGACAGTGCAGCATTCCCTCAGTACTGCCCCTCTGACAGTGCAGCACTCCCTCAGTGCTGACCCTCTGACAGAGCAGCGCTCCCTCTGTACCACCCCACTTACAGTGCAGCGCTCCCACAGTACTGCCCCTCTGACAGTGCAGCGCTCCCTCAGTACTGACCTTCTAACAGTGCAGCACTCCCACAGTACTGACTCTCTGACAGTGCAGCGCTCCCTCAGTACTGACCCTCTGACAGTGCAGCACTCCCACAGTACTGACCCTCTGACAGTGCAGCGCTTCCACAGTACTGCCCCTCTGACAGTGCAGTGCTCCCTCAGTCCTGACCCTCTGACAGTGCAGCGCTGCCTCAGTACTGACCCTCTGACAGTGCAGCACTCCCTCAGTGCTGACCCACTGACAGTGCAGCACTCCCTCTGTACCACCCCTCTGACAGTGCAGCGCTCCCGCAGTACTGCCCCTCTGACAGTGCAGCGCTCCCTCATTACTGACCCTCTGACAGTGCTGCGCTCCCTCAGTACTGACCCTCTGACAGTGCAGCACTCCCACAGTACAGACCCTCTGACAGTGCAGCGCTCCCACAGTCCTGACCCTCTGACAGTGCAGCGCTCCCACAGTACTGCCCCTCTGACAGTGCAGCGCTCCCTCAGTACTGACCCTCTGACAGTGCAGCACTCCCTCAGTACTGACCCTCTGACAGTGCAGCACTCCCTCAGTGCTGACCCTCTGACAGTGCAGCACTCCCTCTGTACCGCCCCTCTGACAGTGCAGCACTCCCTCAGTGCTGACCCTCTGACAGTGCAGCACTCCCTCTGTACCGCCCCTCTGACAGTGCAGCGCTCCCTCAGTACTGACCTTCTAACAGTGCAGCACTCCCACAGTACTGACCCTCTGACAGTGCAGCGCTTCCACAGTACTGCCCCTCTGACAGTGCAGCGCTCCCTCAGTCCTGACCCTCTGACAGTGCAGCATTCCCTCAGTGCTGACCCTCTGACAGTGCAGCACTCCCTCAGTGCTGACCCTCTGACAGTGCAGCATTCCCTCAGTACTGCCCCTCTGACAGTGCAGTGCTCCCTCAGTACTGACCCTCTGACAGTGCAGCACTCCCTCAGTACTGCCCCTCTGACAGTGCAGCATTCCCTCAGTACTGCCCCTCTGACAGTGCAGCACTCCCTCAGTGCTGACCCTCTGACAGTGCAGCGCTCCCTCAGTACTGACCCTCTGACAGTGCAGCACTCCCACAGTACTGACCCTCTGACAGTGCAGCGCTCCCACAGTCCTGACCCTCTGACAGTGCAGCGCTCCCACAGTACTGCCCCTCTGACAGTGCAGCGCTCCCTCAGTACTGACCCTCTGACAGTGCAGCACTCCCTCAGTACTGCCCCTCTGACAGTGCAGCATTCCCTCAGTACTGCCCCTCTGACAGTGCAGCACACCCTCAGTGCTGACCCTCTGACAGTGCAGCACTCCCTCTGTACCACCCCTCTGACAGTGCAGCGCTCCCACAGTACTGCCCCTCTGACAGTGCAGCGCTCCCTCAGTACTGACCTTCTAACAGTGCAGCGCTCCCTCAGTACTGACCCTCTGACAGTGCAGCACTCCCTCAGTGCTGACCCTCTGACAGTGCAGCGCTCCCTCAGTACTGACCCTCTGACAGTGCAGCACTCCCACAGTACTGACCCTCTGACAGTGCAGCGCTTCCACAGTACTGCCCCTCTGACAGTGCAGCGCTCCCTCAGTCCTGACCCTCTGACAGTGCAGCGCTCCCTCAGTACTGACCCTCTGACAGTGCAGCACTCCCTCAGTGCTGACCCTCTGACAGTGCAGCACTCCCTCTGTACTGCCCCTCTGACAGTGCAGCGCTCCCGCAGTACTGCCCCTCTGACAGTGCAGCGCTCCCTCATTACTGACCCTCTGACAGTGCAGCGCTCCCTCAGTACTGACCCTCTGACAGTGCAGCACTCCCACAGTACTGACCCTCTGACAGTGCAGCGCTCCCACAGTCCTGACCCTCTGACAGTGCAGCGCTCCCACAGTACTGCCCCTCTGACAGTGCAGCGCTCCCTCAGTACTGACCCTCTGACAGTGCAGCACTCCCTCAGTACTGACCCTCTGACAGTGCAGCACTCCCTCAGTGCTGACCCTCTGACAGTGCAGCACTCCCTCTGTACCGCCCCTCTGACAGTGCAGCGCTCCCACAGTACTGCCCCTCTGACAGTGCAGCACTCCCACAGTACTGACCCTCTGACAGTGCAGCGCTCCCACAGTACTGCCCCTCTGACAGTGCAGCACTCCCACAGTACTGACCCTCTGACAGTGCAGCGCTCCCACAGTACTGACCCTCTGACAGTGCAGCACTCCCACAGTACTGCATTGAAGCATCAACGTCCATTGTGGTGCTTAAATCCTGAAGTTGGGACTTGTACCCACAACCTTCTGATACAGAGGTGAGAGATTGACTCACTGAGCCAAGATGACACCAAACTTCCAGAAGCATTATGGTTGAAACGGTAACTTGTGACTCTGTCCACACACCCTGTGCCTGATTGGCTCAGCCTTGACCGTAATTTCTGGGGATTATTTGTTGTTCTATTAGATTTCCAGTATCTGCAATATAATCATTTATTACACAATAAATATTCCTTATCAAGGGTCACAGTTCAGTGAACAATAAGCTGAAAACATATTTTTTTCCTTTCAAAGGTGGATGATACGGTAGATATTTAGCCAGCAGGGTTATTAACAGCCCATTTGTTCCTGGGGAAAAGCAAGAGGATTGTTCAATAAGAGTGAGTGAGGAGAAATCAGCAGAGAAAGAGAGATCGTGAAAGACGGAGAAAGAAAGAAAGATGGAGAGTGGGTGAAAGTTGGAGGGAGGTGAAAGATGGAGAGAGAATGAACGATGGAGGGAGGGTGAAAGATGGAGAGAGAGTGAAAGTTGGAGAGAAGGTGAAAGATGGAGAGAGAACGAAAGGCGGAGAGTGAAAAATGGAGAGAGTGAAAGATGGAAAGTGAATGATGGAGAGATAGTGAAAGATGGAGAGAAGGTGAAAGATGGAGAGTTGGTGAAAGATGGACAGACAGTGAAAGACGAAGAGTGAAAAATGGAGAGAGTGAAAGACGGAAAGAGAGTGAAAAACGGAGAGGGAGTGAAAGACGGAGCGAGTGAAAGATAGAAAGTGAAAGATGGAGAGTGGGTGAAAGATGGAGTGAAAGTGAAAGATGGAGAGAAAGTGAAAGACGGAGAGAATGTGAAAGATGGAGAGAAAGTGAAAGCCGGAGAGAGAGTGAAAGACGGGCAGAAAGTGAAAGGACAGTGGGTGAAAGATGGAGCGAAAGTGAAAGACGGAGAGAAAGTGAAAGCAGAGAGGGTGAAAGATGGAGCGAAAGTGAAAGATGGACAGAAGGAGAAAGATGGAGAGAAAGTGAACGATGGAGAGTGGGTGAAAGATGGACAGAAGGTGAAAGATGGAGAGAAACTGAAAAATGGAGAGTGAGTGAAGAATGGAGAGAGAATGAAAGAGGGGGAGAGAGTGAAAGATGGAGAGAGAGTGAAAGATGGAGAGAAAATGAAAGATGGAGAGAAAGTAAAAGGAGAAAAGGTGAAAGATGGAGAGTGAAAGATGGAGAAAGAGAGTGAAAGATGGAGAGAGAGTGAAAGATGGAGAGAAAGTGAAAGGAGAGAAGGTGAAAGATGGCGAGAAGGTGAAAGATGGAGAGAAAGTGAAAGGAGAGAGGGTGAAAGATGGCGAGAAAGTGAAAGATGGTGAGAAAGTGAAAGATGGAGAGAAAGTGAAAGATGGACAGAAGGTGAAAGATGGAGAGAAAGTGAACGATGGAGAGTGGGTGAAAGATGGAGAGAAAGTGAAGAATGGAGAGTGGGTGAAAGATGGAGAGAAGCTGAAAAATGGAGAGTGAAAGATGGAGAGAAAGTGAAAGATGGAGACAGAGTGAAATAGGGGAGAGATTGAAAGATGGAGAGAGAGTGAAAGATGGAGAGAGAGTGAAAGGAGAGATGGTGAAAGATGGAGAGAAAGTGAAAGATGGAGAGTCAGTGAAAGGAGAGCGGGTGAAGGATGGAGAGTGGGTAAAAGCTGGAGAGAAAGTGAAAGGAGAGAGGGTGAAAATTGAGAGAGGGTGAAAGATGGAGATAAAGTTAATGATGGAGAGAAAGTGAAAGAAGAGAAGGTGAAAGATGGAGAGTCGGTGAAAGATGGCGAGAGTCTGAAAGATGGAGGGAAAATGAAAGGAGAGGGTGAAAGATGGAGAAAAAGTGAAAGATGGAGAGAAAGTGAAAGATGCAGAGTGGGTGAAAGATGGACAGAAGGTGAAAGATGCAGAGTGGCTGAAATATGGAGAGGGGGTGACAGATGGAGAGAAGGTGAAAGATGGAGAGTGGGTGAAAGATGGAGAGTGGGTGAAAGATGGAGAGAAAGTGAAAGATGAAGGAAGGGTGAAAAATGGAGAGAGAGTGAAAGATGGAGAGAGGGTGAAAGATGGAGAGAAGGTGAAAGATGGAGAGAAAGTGAACGATGGAGAGAAAGTGAAGGATGGAGAGAAAGTGAAAGATGGAGAGTGGGTGAAAGGAGAGAGGGTGAAAGCTGGAGAGAAAGTGAAAGATGGAGAGAAAGTGAAAGGAGAGAGGGTGAAAGATGGCGAGAAAGTGAAAGATGGTGAGAAAGTGAAAGATGGAGAGAATGTGAAAGATGGACAGAAGGTGAAAGATGGAGAGAAAGTGAACGATGGAGAGTGTGTGAAAGATGGACAGAAGGTGAAAGATGGAGAGAAAGTGAAGGATGGAGAGTGGGTGAAAGATGGAGAGAAGCTGAAAAATGGAGAGTGAAAGATGGAGAGAAATTGAAAGATGGAGAGAGAGTGAAATAGGGGGAGAGATTGAAAGATGGAGAGAGAGTGAAAGATGGAGAGAGAGTGAAAGGAGAGAGGGTGAAAGATGGAGAGTGGGTGAAAGATGGAGAGAAAGTGAAAGGTGGAGAGTCAGTGAAAGGAAAGCGGGTGAAGGATGGAGAGTGGGTAAAAGCTGGAGAGAAAGTGAAAGGAACGCGGGTGAAGGATGGAGAGTGGGTGAAAGATGGACAGAAGGTGAAAGATGCAGAGTGGCTGAAATATGGAGAGGGGGTGACAGATGGAGAGAAGGTGAAAGATGGAGAGTGGGTGAAAGATGGAGAGTGGGTGAAAGATGGAGAGAAAGTGAATGATGGAGAGAAAGTGAAGGATGGAGAGAAAGTGAAAGACGGAGAGTGGGTGAAAGGAGAGAGGGTGAAAGCTGGAGAGAAAGTGAAAGATGGAGAAGAAGTGAAAGGAGACAGGGTGAAAGATGGCGAGAAAGTGAAAGATGGTGAGAAAGTGAAAGATGGAGAGAATGTGAAAGATGGACAGAAGGTGAAAGATGGAGAGAAAGTGAACGATGGAGAGTGTGTGAAAGGTGGACAGAAGGTGAAAGATGGAGAGAAAGTGAAGGATGGAGAGTGGGTGAAAGATGGAGAGAAGCTGAAAAATGGAGAGTGAAAGATGGAGAGAAATTGAAAGATGGAGAGAGAGTGAAATAGGGGGAGAGATTGAAAGATGGAGAGAGAGTGAAAGATGGAGAGAGAGTGAAAGGAGAGAGGGTGAAAGATGGAGAGTGGGTGAAATATGGAGAGAAAGTGAAAGGAGAGATGGTGAAAGATGGAGAGAAAGTGAAAGGTGGAGAGTCAGTGAAAGGAGAGCGGGTGAAGGATGGAGAGTGGCTAAAAGCTGGAGAGAAAGTGAAAGGAACACGGGTGAAGGATGGAGAGTGAGTGAAAGATGGAGAGAAAGTGAAAGGAGAGAGGGTGAAAATTGAGAGAGGGTGAAAGATGGAGATGAAGTGAATGATGGAGAGAAAGTGAAAGGAGAGAAGGTGAAAGATGGAAAGTGGGTGAAAGATGGCGAGAGACTGAAAGATGGAGAGAAAATGAAAGGAGAGGGTGAAAGATGGAGAAAAAGTGAAAGATGGAGAGAAAGTGAAAGATGCAGAGTGGGTGAAAGATGGACAGAAGGTGAAAGATGCAGAGTGGCTGAAATATGGAGAGTTGGTGAAAGATGGAGAGAAAATATAAGATGGAGAGAAGGTGAATGATGGAGAGGAAGTGAAAGATGGAGAGAGGGTGAAAGATGGAGAGAAACTGAAAGGAGAGAAAGTGAAAGATGGATGGAGAGTTGGTGAAAGATGGAGAGAAAATATAAGATGGAGAGAAGGTGAATGATGGAGAGGAAGTCAAAGATGGAGAGTGGGTGAATGATGGAGAGAAAGTGAAAGATGGAGAATGGGTGAAAGATGGAGAGAAACTGGAAGATGGAGAGAAAGGGAAAGATGGAGACAAAGTGACAGATGGAGAGTGGGTGACAGATGGAGAGTGGGTGACAGATGGAGAGACAGTGAAAAATAGAGAGTGGGTGAAAGATGGAGAGAGAGTGAAAGATGGAGAGAAAGTGATAGATGTAGAGAAGGTGAAAGATGGATGGAGAGATGGTGAAAGATGAAGAGAAAGTGAAAGATGGAGAGTGGGTAAAAGATGGAGAGAAGGTGAATGATGGAGAGGAAGTGAAAGATGGAGAGAAAGTGAAAGATGGAGAGAAAGTGAAAGATGGAGAATGGGTGAAGGATGGAGAATGGGTGAAAGACGGAGAGAAGGTGAAAGATGGAGAAGAGGTGAAAGATGGAGTGAAAGTGAAAGATAGAGAGAAAGTGAAAGCTGGAGAATGGGTGAAAGATGGAGAGAAAGTGAAAGATGGAGAGAGAGTGAAAGATGGAGACAGAGTGAAAGATTGAGAGAGGGTGAAAGATGGAGAGAAGGTGAAAGATGGAGAGTGAAAGATGGAGAAAAAGAGTGAAAGATGGAGAGAAAGTGAAAGATGGAGAGTTGCTGAAAGATGAAGAGAAGGTGAAAGATGGAGAGGAAGTGAAAGATGGAGAAAGAGAATGAAAGATGGAGAGAGAGTGAAAGATGGAGAGAAGGTGAAAGATGGAGAGAAAGTGAAAGATTGTGAGTGGGTGAAAGATGGAGAGCAAGTGCAAGATGGAGAGAAAGTGAAATGAGAGAAGGTAAAAGATGGAGAGAAGGTGAACGATGGAGAGGAAGTGAAAGATGCAGAGTGGGTGAAAAATGGAGAGAAGGTGAAAGATGGATGGAGAGATGGTGAAAGATGAAGAGAAAGTGAAAGATGGAGAGTGGGTAAAAGATGGAGAGAAGGTGAATGATGGAGAGGAAGTGAAAGATGGAGAGAAAGTGAAAGATGGAGAGAAAGTGAAAGATGGAGAATGGGTGAAAGACGGAGAGAAGGTGAAAGATGGAGAAGAGGTGAAAGATGGAAGAAAGTGAAAGATGGAGGGAAAGTGAAAGCTGGAGAATGGGTGAAAGATGGAGAGAAAGTGAAAGATGGAGAGAGAGTGAAAGATGGAGACAGAGTAAAAGATTGAGAGAGGGTGAAAGATGGAGAGAAGGTGAAAGATGGAGAGTGTAAGATGGAGAAAAAGAGTGAAAGATGGAGAGAAAGTGAAAGATGGAGAGTTGCTGAAAGATGAAGAGAAGGTGAAAGATGGAGAGGAAGTGAAAGATGGAGAATCAGTGAAAGATGGAGAAAGAGAATGAAAGATGGAGAGAGAGTGAAAGATAGAGAGAGAGTGAAAGATGGAGAGAAAGTGAAAGATGGAGAGAAAGTGAAAGATTGTGAGTGGGTGAAAGATGGAGAGCAAGTGAAAGATGGAGAGAAAGTGAAAGGAGAGAAGGTTAAAGATGGAGAGAAGGTGAATGATGGAGAGGAAGTGAAAGATGGAGAGTGGGTGAAAGATGGAGAGAAAGTGAAAGATGCAGAGTGGGTGAAAAATGGAGAGAAGGTGAAAGATGGATGGAGAGATGGTGAAAGATGGAGAGAAAGTGAAAGATGGAGAGTTGGCAATAGATGGAGAGAAGGTGAATGATGGAGAGGAAGTGAATGATGTAGAGGCGGTGATAGATGGAAATAGGTGAAAGATGGATTGTAGGTGAAAGATGGATGGAGAGTTGGTGAAAGATGGAGAGAAAGTGAAAGATGGAGATTGGGTATAAGATGGAGAGAAGGCGAATGATGGAGAGGAAGTGAAAGATGGAGAGTGAGTGAAAGATGGAGAGAAAGTGAAAGATGGAGATTGGGTATAAGATGGAGAGAAGGTGAATGATGGAGAGGAAGTGAAAGATGGAGAGTGACTGAAAGATGGAGAGAAAGTGAAAGATGGAGAGTGGGTGAAAGATAGAGAGGAAGTGAAAGATGGAGAGTGGGTGAAAGATGGAGAGAAAGTGAAAGATGGAGAGTGGGTGAAAGATGGAGAGGAAGTGAAAGATGGAGAGAGGGTGAAAGATGGAGAGAAAGTGAAAGATGGAGTGTAGGTTAATGATGGTTCGGTAAAAGATGGAGAGGAAGTGAAAGATGGAGATAGAGTGAAAGATGGAGAGTGAAAGATGGAGGGAGAGTGAAAGGAGAGAGGGTGAAAAATGGAGAGAAACTGAAAGGACAGAAGGTGAAAGATGGGGAGAAAGTGAAAGATGGAGAGAGAGTGAAAAATAGAGAGTGGGTGAAAGATGGAGAGAAAGTGAAAGATGGAGAAAGAGAGAGAAAGATGGAGAGAAAGTGAAAGGAGAGTGGGTGAAACATGGAGAAAAAGTGAAAGATGAAGAGAAAGTGAAAGATGAAGTGACAGATGGAGAGAAGGTGAAAGATGGCGAGTGGGTGAAAGATGCAGAGTAGGTGAAAGTTGCAGGGAAAGTGAAAGGAGAGAGGGTGAAAGATGGAGAGAAAGTGAAAGATGGAGTGTAGGTGAAAGATGGTTAGGTGAAAGATGGAGAGAGGGTGAAAGATGGAGAGAAACTGAAAGGAGAGAAAGTGAAAGATGGATGGAGAGTTGGTGAAAGATGGAGAGAAAATATAAGATGGAGAGAAGGTGAATGATGGAGAGAAGGTGAAAGATGGAGAATGGGTGAAAGATGGAGAGAAACTGGAAGATGGAGAGAAAGTGAAAGATGGAGAATCGGTGAAAGATGGAGAGAAAGTGAAAGGAGAGAAAGTGAAAGATGGATGGAGAGTTGGTGAAAGATGGAGAGAAAGTGAAACATGGAGAGTGGGTGAAAGATGGAGAGAAATTATAAGATGGAGAGAAGGTGAATGATGGAGAGGAAGTGAAAGATGGAGAGTGGGTGAATGATGGAGAGAAGGTGAAAGATGGAGAATGGGTGAAAGATGGAGAGAAACTGGAAGATGGAGAGAAAGTGAAAGATGGAGACAAAGTGACAGATGGAGAGTGGGTGACAGGTGGAGAGTGGGTGACAGATGGAGAGACAGTGAAAAATAGAGAGTGGGTGAAAGATGGAGAGAGAGTGAAAGATGGAGAGAAAGTGAAAGATGTAGAGAAGGTGAAAGATGGATGGAGAGATGGTGAAAGATGGAGTTGAAGTGAAAGATGGAGGGAAAGTGAAAGATGGAGAATGGGTGAAGGATGGAGAATGGGTGAAAGACGGAGAGAAGGTGAAAGATGGAGAAGAGGTGAAAGATGGAGTGAAAGTGAAAGATGGAGAGAAAGTGAAAGCTGGAGAATGGGTGAAAGATGGAGAGAAAGTGAAAGATGGAGAGAGAGTGAAAGATGGAGACAGAGTGAAAGATTGAGAGAGGGTGAAAGATGGAGAGAAGGTGAAAGATGGAGAGAGGGTGAAAGATGGAGGGAAAGTGAAAGATGGAGAGAGGATGAAAGATGGAGAAAGAGAGTGAAAGATGGAGAGAAAGTGAAAGATGGAGAGTTGCTGAAAGATGAAGAGAAGGTGAAAGATGGAGAGGAAGTGAAAGATGGAGAATCAGTGAAAGATGGAGAAAGAGAATGAAAGACGGAGAGAGAGTGAAAGATAGAGAGAGAGTGAAAGATGGAGAGAAGGTGAAAGATGGAGAGAGAGTGAAAGATTGTGAGTGGGTGAAAGATGGAGAGCAATGGAAAGATGGAGATAAAGTGAAAGGAGAGAAGGTAAAAGATGGAGAGAAGGTGAATGATGGAGAGAGAGTGAAAGATTGTGAGTGGGTGAAAGATGGAGAGCAATGGAAAGATGGAGAGAAAGTGAAAGGAGAGAAGGTAAAAGATGGAGAGAAGGTGAAAGATGCAGAGTGGGTGAAAAATGGAGAGAAGGTGAAAGATGGATGGAGAGATGGTGAAAGATGGAGAGAAAGTGAAAGATGGAGGGTTGGCAATAGATGGAGAGAAGGTGAATGATGGAGAGGATGTGAATGATGTAGAGGCGGTGATAGATGGAGAGTAGGTGAAAGATGGATTGTAGGTGAAAGATGGATGGAGAGTCGGTGAAAGATGGAGTTAAAGTGAAAGATGGAGATTGGGTATAAGATGGAGAGAAGGCGAATGATGGAGAAGAAGTGAAAGATGGAGAGTGAGTGAAAGATGGAGAGAAAGTGAAAGATGGAGATTGGGTATAAGATGGAGAGAAGGTGAATGATGGAGAGTGACTGAAAGATGGAGAGAAAGTGAAAGATGGAGAGTGGGTGAAAGATAGAGAGGAAGTGAAAGATGGAGAGTGGGTGAAAGATGGAGAGAAAGTGAAAGATGGAGAAAGAGAGTGAAAGATGGAGAGAAGGTGAAAGATGGAGAGTTGGTGAATGATGAAGAGAAGGTGAAAGATGGAGAATCAGTGAAAGATGGAGAAAGAGAGAGAAAGATGGAGAGAGAATGAAAGATGGAGTGAGAAAGTGGAAGATGGAGAGAAGGTGAAAGATGGAGGGAAAGTGAAAGGAGAGAGGGTGAAAGATGGAGAGAAAGTGAAAGATGGAGTGTAGGTTAAAGATAGTTAGGTGAAAGATGGAGAGGAAGTGAAAATGGAGATAGAGTGAAAGATGGAGAGTGAAAGATGGAGAGAGAGTGAAAGGGGAGAGGGTGAAAAATGGAGAGAAACTGAAAGGAGAGGAGGTGAAAGATGGAGAGAAAGTGAAAGATGGAGAGTGGGTGAAAGATGGAGAGAAGGTGAAAGATGGAGAGAGAGTGTAAAATAGAGAGTGGGTGAAAGATGGAGAGAGAGTGAAAGATGGAGAGTGGGTGAAATATGGAGAGAAGGTGAAAGATGGATGGAGAGATGGTGAAAGATGGAGAGAAAGTGAAAGTTGGAGAGTGGGTAAAAGATGTAGAGAAGGTGAATGATGGAGAGGAAGTGAAAGATGGAGAGTGGGTAAAGGATGGAGTGGGTAAAAGATGGAGAGAAAGTGAAAGATGGATGGAGAGATGGTGAAAGATGGAGAGAAAGTGAAAGATGGAGATTGGGTATAAGATGGAGAGAAGGTGAATGATGGAGAGGAAGTGAAAGATGGAGAGTGACTGAAAGATGGAGAGAAAGTGAAAGATGGAGAGTGGGTGAAAGATAGAGAGGAAGTGAAAGATGGAGAGTGGGTGAAAGATGGAGAGAACGTGAAAGATGGAGAGTGGGTGAAAGATAGAGAGGAAGTGAAAGATGGAGAGAGGGTGAAAGATGGAGAGAAAGTGAAAGATGGAGTGTAGGTTAATGATGGTTAGGTGAAAGATGGAGAGGAAGTGAAAGATGGAGATAGAGTGAAAGATGGAGAGTGAAAGATGGAGGGAGAGTGAAAGGAGAGAGGGTGAAAAATGGAGAGAAACTGAAAGGAGAGAAGGTGAAAGATGGGGAGAAAGTGAAAGATGGAGAGAGAGTGAAAAATAGAGAGTGGGTGAAAGATGGAGAGAAAGTGAAAGATGGAGAAAGAGAGAGAAAGATGGAGAGAAAGTGAAAGGAGAGTGGGTGAAACATGGAGATAAAGTGAAAGATGAAGAGAAAGTGAAAGATGAAGTGACAGATGGAGAGAAGGTGAAAGATGGCAAGTGGGTGAAAGATGCAGAGTAGGTGAAAGTTGCAGGGAAAGTGAAAGGAGAGAGGGTGAAAGATGGAGAGAAAGTGAAAGATGGAGTGTAGGTGAAAGATGGTTAGGTGAAAGATGGAGAGAGGGTGAAAGATGGAGAGAAACTGAAAGGAGAGAAAGTGAAAGATGGATGGAGAGTTGGTGAAAGATGGAGAGAAAATATAAGATGGAGAGAAGGTGAATGATGGAGAGGAAGTGAAAGATGGAGAGTGGGTGAATGATGGAGAGAAGGTGAAAGATGGAGAATGGGTGAAAGATGGAGAGAAACTGGAAGATGGAGAGAAAGTGAAAAATGGAGACAAAGTGACAGATGGAGAGTGGGTAACCGGTGGAGAGTGGGTGACAGATTGAGAGACAGTGAAAAATAGAGAGTGGGTGAAAGATGGAGAGAGAGTGAAAGATGGAGAGAAAGTGAAAGATGTAGAGAAGGTGAAAGATGGATGGAGAGATGGTGAAAGATGGAGAGGAAGTGAAAGATGGAGAGAAAGTGAAAGATGGAGAAAGTGAAAGATGGAGAATGGGTGAAGGATGTAGAATGGGTGAAAGACGGAGAGAAGGTGAAACATGGAGAAGAGGTGAAAGATGGAGTGAAAGTGAAAGATGGAGAGAAAGTAAAAACTGGAGAATGGGTGAAAGATGGAGAGAAAGTGAAAGATGGAGAGAGAGTGAAAGATGGAGACAGAGTAAAAGATTGAGAGAGGGTGAAAGATGGAGAGAAGGTGAAAGATGGAGAGAGGGTGAAAGATGGAGGGAAAGTGAAAGATGGAGAGAGGATGAAAGATGGAGAAAGAGAGTGAAAGATGGAGAGAAAGTGAAAGATGGAGAGTTGCTGAAAGATGAAGAGAAGGTGAAAGATGGAGAGGAAGTGAAAGATGGAGAATCAGTGAAAGATGGAGAAAGAGAATGAAGGACGGAGAGAGAGTGAAAGATAGAGAGAGAGTGAAAGATGGAGAGAAGGTGAAAGATGGAGAGAGAGTGAAAGATTGTGAGTGGGTGAAAGATGGAGAGCAATGGAAAGATGGAGATAAAGTGAAAGGAGAGAAGGTAAAAGATGGAGAGAAGGTGAATGATGCAGAGAGAGTGAAAGATTGTGAGTGGGTGAAAGATGGAGAGCAATGGAAAGATGGAGAGAAAGTGAAAGGAGAGAAGGTAAAAGATGGAGAGAAGGTGAAAGATGCAGAGTGGGTGAAAAATGGAGAGAAGGTGAAAGATGGATGGAGAGATGGTGAAAGATGGAGAGAAAGTGAAAGATGGAGGGTTGGCAATAGATGGAGAGAAGGTGAATGATGGAGAGGATGTGAATGATGTAGAGGCGGTGATAGATGGAGAGTAGGTGAAAGATGGATTGTAGGTGAAAGATGGATGGAGAGTCGGTGAAAGATGGAGTTAAAGTGAAAGATGGAGATTGGGTATAAGATGGAGAGAAGGCGAATGATGGAGAAGAAGTGAAAGATGGAGAGTGAGTGAAAGATGGAGAGAAAGTGAAAGATGGAGATTGGGTATAAGATGGAGAGAAGGTGAATGATGGAGAGTGACTGAAAGATGGAGAGAAAGTGAAAGATGGAGAGTGGGTGAAAGATAGAGAGGAAGTGAAAGATGGAGAGTGGGTGAAAGATGGAGAGAAAGTGAAAGATGGAGAAAGAGAGTGAAAGATGGAGAGAAGGTGAAAGATGGAGAGTTGGTGAATGATGAAGAGAAGGTGAAAGATGGAGAATCAGTGAAAGATGGAGAAAGAGAGTGAAAGATGGAGAGAGAGTGAAAGATGGAGTGTAGGTTAAAGATAGTTAGGTGAAAGATGGAGAGGAAGTGAAAATGGAGATAGAGTGAAAGATGGAGAGTGAAAGATGGAGAGAGAGTGAAAGGGGAGAGGGTGAAAAATGGAGAGAAACTGAAAGGAGAGGAGGTGAAAGATGGAGAGAAAGTGAAAGATGGAGAGTGGGTGAAAGATGGAGAGAAGGTGAAAGATGGAGAGAGAGTGAAAAATAGAGAGTGGGTGAAAGATGGAGAGAGAGTGAAAGATGGAGAGTGGGTGAAATATGGAGAGAAGGTGAAAGATGGATGGAGAGATGGTGAAAGATGGAGAGAAAGTGAAAGTTGGAGAGTG
Source organism: Heterodontus francisci (assembly GCF_036365525.1). NCBI lineage: Eukaryota > Metazoa > Chordata > Chondrichthyes > Heterodontiformes > Heterodontidae > Heterodontus > Heterodontus francisci. Next base: position 120,692,677 of record NC_090382.1, read on the forward strand.
GGTAAAAGATGTAGAGAAGGTGAATGATGGAGAGGAAGTGAAAGATGGAGAGTGGGTAAAAGATGGAGTGGGTAAAAGATGGAGAGAAAGTGAAAGATGGATGGAGAGATGGTGAAAGATGGAGAGAAAGTGAAAGATGGAGAGTTGGCAATAGATGGAGAGAAGGTGAATGATGGAGAGGAAGTGAATGATATAGAGGCGGTGATAGATGGAGAGTAGGTGAAAGATGGATTGTAGGTGAAAGATGGATGGAGAGTTGGTGAAAGATGGAGAGAAAGTGAAAGATGGAGATTGGGTATAAGATGGAGAGAAGGCGAATGATGGAGAAGAAGTGAAAGATGGAGAGTGAGTGAAAGATGGAGAGAAAGTGAAAGATGGAGATTGGGTAGAAGATGGAGAGAAGGTGAATGATGGAGAGTGACTGAAAGATGGAGAGAAAGTGAAAGATGGAGAGTGGGTGAAAGATAGAGAGGAAGTGAAAGATGGAGAGTGGGTGAAAGATGGAGAGAAAGTGAAAGATGGAGAGTTGCCAATAGATGGAGAGAAGGTGAATGATGGAGAGGAAGTGAATGATGTAGAGGCGGTGATAGATGGAGAGTAGGTGAAAGATGGATGGAGAGTTGGTGAAAGATGGAGAGAAAGTGAAAGATGGAGATTGGGTATAAGATGGAGAGAAGGCGAATGATGGAGAAGAAGTGAAAGATGGAGAGTGAGTGAAAGATGGAGAGAAAGTGAAAGATGGAGATTGGGTATAAGATGGAGAGAAGGTGAATGATGGAGAGTGACTGAAAGATGGAGAGAAAGTGAAAGATGGAGAGTGGGTGAAAGAAAGAGAGGAAGTGAAAGATGGAGAGTGGGTGAAAGATGGAGAGAAAGTGAAAGATGGAGAAAGAGAGTGAAAGATGGAGAAAGAGAGTGGAAGATGGAGAGAAGGTGAAAGATGGAGGGAAAGTGAAAGGAGAGAGGATGAAAGATGGAGAGAAAGTGAAAGATGGAGTGTAGGTTAAAGATAGTTAGGTGAAAGATGGAGAGGAAGTGAAAATGGATACAGAGTGAAAGATGGAGAGTGAAAAATGGAGAGAAACTGAAAGGAGAGGAGGTAAAAGATGGAGAGAAAGTGAAAGATGGAGAGTGGGTGAAAGATGGAGAGAAGGTGAAAGATGGATGGAGAGATGGTGAAAGATGGAGAGAAGTGAAAGTTGGAGAGTGGGTAAAAGATGTAGAGAAGGTGAATGATGGAGAGGAAGTGAAAGATGAAAAGTGGGTAAAAGATGGAGAGAAAGTGAAAGATGGAGAGAAGGTGAATGGTGGAGAGGATGTGAAGGATGGAGAGTAGGTGAAAGATGGAGAATGGGTGAAAGATGGAGACAAAGTGAAAGATGGTGAGAAAGTGAAAGATGGAGAATGGATGAAAGATGGAGAGAAAGTGAAAGGTGGTGAGTGGGTGAAAGATGGAGAGAAAGTGAAAGATGGAGAGAGAGTGAAAGGAGTGATGGTGAAAGATGGAGAGAAACTGAAAGGAGAGAAGGTGAAAGATGGAGAGCAAGTGAAAGATGGAGAATGGTTGAAAGAAGGAGAGAGAGTGAAAGATGGAGAAAGAGAGTGTAAGATGGAGAGAAAGTGAAAGGAGAGTGGGTGAAAGATGGAGATAAAGTGAAAGATGAAGAGAAAGTGAAAGATGAAGTGAAAGATGGAGAGAAGGTGAAAGATGGCGAGTAGTTGAAAGATGTCGGGAAAGTGAAAGGAGAGAGGGTGAAAGATGGAGAGAAAGTGAAAGATGGAGTGTAGGTTAATGATGGTTAGGTGAAAGATGGAGAGGAAGTGAAAGATGGAGAGATGGTGAAAGATGGAGAGTAGGTGAAAGATGTCGGGAAAGTGAAAGAAGAGAGGGTGAAAAATGGAGAGAAACTGAAAGGAGAGAAGGTGAAAGATGGGGAGAAAGTGAAAGATGGAGAGTGAAAAAAAGAGAGTGGGTGAAAGATGGAGAGAAAGTGAAAGATGGAGAGAGAGTGAAAGATGGAGAGAAAGTGAAAGGAGAGAGGGTGAAAGATGGAGAGAAAGTGAAAGATGAAGAGAAAGTGAAAGATGAAGTGACAGATGCAGAGAAGGTGAAAGATGGCAAGTGGGTGAAAGATGCAGAGTAGGTGAAAGATGTAGGGAAAGTGAAAGGAGAGAGGCTGAAAGATGGAGAGAAAGTGAAAGATGGAGTGCAGGTGAAAGATGGAGAGAAACTGAAAGGAGAGAAAGTGAAAGATGGATGGAGAGTTGGTGAAAGATGGAGAGAAAGTATAAGATGGAGAGAAGGTGAATGATGGAGAGGAAGTGAAAGATGGAGAGTGGGTGAATGATGGAGAGAAAGTGAAAGATGGAGAATGGGTGAAAGATGGAGAGAAACTGGAAGATGGAGAGAAAGTGAAAGATGGAGAGAAAGTGAAAAGAGAGAAGGTAAAAGATGGAGAGAAGGTGAATGATGGAGAGGAAGTGAAAGATGGAGAGTGGGTGAAAGATGGAGAGAAAGTGAAAGATGCAGAGTGGGTGAAAAATGGAGAGAAGGTGAAAGATGCATGGAGAGATGGTGAAAGATGGAGAGAAGTGAAAGTTGGAGAGTGGGTAAAAGATGGAGAGAAGGTGAATGATGGAGAGGAAGTGAAAGATGAAAAGTGGGTAAAAGATGGAGAGAAAGTGAAAGATGGAGAGAAGGTGAATGGTGGAGAGGAAGTGAAGGATGGAGAGTAGGTGAAAGATGGAGAATGGGTGAAAGATGGAGACAAAGTGAAAGATGGTGAGAAAGTGAAAGATGGAGAATGGATGAAAGATGGAGAGAAAGTGAAAGGTGGTGAGTGGGTGAAAGATGGAGAGAAAGTGAAAGATGGAGAGAGAGTGAAAGGAGTGATGGTGAAAGATGGAGAGAAACTGAAAGGAGAGAAGGTGAAAGATGGAGAGCAAGTGAAAGATGGAGAATGGTTGAAAGAAGGAGAGAGAGTGAAAGATGGAGAAAGAGAGTGTAAGATGGAGAGAAAGTGAAAGGAGAGTGGGTGAAAGATGGAGATAAAGTGAAAGATGAAGAGAAAGTGAAAGATGAAGTGAAAGATGGAGAGAAGGTGAAAGATGGCGAGTAGTTGAAAGATGTCGGGAAAGTGAAAGGAGAGAGGGTGAAAGATGGAGAGAAAGTGAAAGATGGAGTGTAGGTTAATGATGGTTAGGTGAAAGATGGAGAGGAAGTGAAAGATGGAGAGATGGTGAAAGATGGAGAGTAGGTGAAAGATGTCGGGAAAGTGAAAGAAGAGAGGGTGAAAAATGGAGAGAAACTGAAAGGAGAGAAGGTGAAAGATGGGGAGAAAGTGAAAGATGGAGAGTGAAAAAAAGAGAGTGGGTGAAAGATGGAGAGAAAGTGAAAGATGGAGAGAGAGTGAAAGATGGAGAGAAAGTGAAAGGAGAGAGGGTGAAAGATGGAGAGTGGGTGAAAGATGGAGAGAAAGTGAAAGATGCAGAGTGGGTGAAAAATGGAGAGAAGGTGAAAGATGCATGGAGAGATGGTGAAAGATGGAGAGAAGTGAAAGTTGGAGAGTGGGTAAAAGATGGAGAGAAGGTGAATGATGGAGAGGAAGTGAAAGATGAAAAGTGGGTAAAAGATGGAGAGAAAGTGAAAGATGGAGAGAAGGTGAATGGTGGAGAGGAAGTGAAGGATGGAGAGTAGGTGAAAGATGGAGAATGGGTGAAAGATGGAGACAAAGTGAAAGATGGGAGAAAGTGAAAGATGGAGAATGGATGAAAGATGGAGAGAAAGTGAAAGGTGGTGAGTGGGTGAAAGATGGAGAGAAAGTGAAAGATGGAGAGAGAGTGAAAGGAGTGATGGTGAAAGATGGAGAGAAACTGAAAGGAGAGAAGGTGAAAGATGGAGAGCAAGTGAAAGATGGAGAATGGTTGAAAGAAGGAGAGAGAGTGAAAGATGGAGAAAGAGAGTGTAAGATGGAGAGAAAGTGAAAGGAGAGTGGGTGAAAGATGGAGATAAAGTGAAAGATGAAGAGAAAGTGAAAGATGAAGTGAAAGATGGAGAGAAGGTGAAAGATGGCGAGTAGTTGAAAGATGTCGGGAAAGTGAAAGGAGAGAGGGTGAAAGATGGAGAGAAAGTGAAAGATGGAGTGTAGGTTAATGATGGTTAGGTGAAAGATGGAGAGGAAGTGAAAGATGGAGAGATGGTGAAAGATGGAGAGTAGGTGAAAGATGTCGGGAAAGTGAAAGAAGAGAGGGTGAAAAATGGAGAGAAACTGAAAGGAGAGAAGGTGAAAGATGGGGAGAAAGTGAAAGATGGAGAGTGAAAAAAAGAGAGTGGGTGAAAGATGGAGAGAAAGTGAAAGATGGAGAGAGAGTGAAAGATGGAGAGAAAGTGAAAGGAGAGAGGGTGAAAGATGGAGAGAAAGTGAAAGATGAAGAGAAAGTGAAAGATGAAGTGACAGATGCAGAGAAGGTGAAAGATGGCAAGTGGGTGAAAGATGCAGAGTAGGTGAAAGATGTAGGGAAAGTGAAAGGAGAGAGGCTGAAAGATGGAGAGAAATTGAAAGATGGAGTGCAGGTGAAAGATGGAGAGAAAGTGAAAGATGGAGAGTTCCCAATAGATGGAGAGAAGGTGAATGATGGAGAGGAAGTGAAAGATGGAGAGTGGGTGAATGATGGAGAGAAAGTGAAAGATGGAGAATGGGTGAAAGATGGAGAGAAACTGGAAGATGGAGAGGAAGTGAAAGATGGAGAGTGGGTGAAAGATGGAGAGAAAGTGAAAGATGCAGAGTGGGTGAAAAATGGAGAGAAGGTGAAAGATGGATGGAGAGATGGTGAAAGATGGAGAGAAAGTGAAAGATGGAGAGTTGGCAATAGATGGAGAGAAGGTGAATGATGGAGAGGAAGTGAATGATGTAGAGGCGGTGATAGATGGAGATAGGTGAAAGATGGATTGCAGGTGAAAGATGGATGGAGAGTTGGTGAAAGATGGAGAGAAAGTGAAAGATGGAGATTGGGTATAAGATGGAGAGAAGGCGAATGATGGAGAAGAAGTGAAAGATGGAGAGTGAGTGAAAGATGGAGAGAAAGTGAAAGATGGAGATTGGGTATAAGATGGAGAGAAGGTGAATGATGGAGAGTGGGTGAAAGATAGAGAGGAAGTGAAAGATGGAGAGTGGGTGAAAGATGGAGAGAAAGTGAAAGATGGAGAAAGAGAGTGAAAGATGGAGAGAAGGCGAAAGATGGAGAGTTGGTGAATGATGAAGAGAAGGTGAAAGATGGAGAATCAGTGAAAGATGGAGAAAGAGAGTGAAAGATGGAGAGAAAGTGAAAGATGGAGTGAGAGAGTGGAAGATGGAGAGAAGGTGAAAGATGGAGGGAAAGTGAAAGGAGAGAGGGTGAAAGATGGAGAGAAAGTGAAAGATGGAATGTAGGTTAAAGATAGTTAGGTGAAAGATGGAGAGGAAGTGAAAATGGAGATAGAGTGAAAGATGGAGAGTGAAAAATGGAGAGAGAGTGAAAGGGGAGAGGGTGAAAAATGGAGAGAAACTGAAAGGAGAGAAAGTGAAAGATGGGGAGAAAGTGAAAGATGGAGAGTGAAAAATGGAGAGAGAGGGAAAGGGGAGAGGGTGAAAAATGGAGAGAAACTGAAAGGAGAGGAGGTGAAAGATGGAGAGAAAGTGAAAGATGGAGAGTGGGTGAAAGATGGAGAGTGAGTGAAAGATGGAGAGAGAGTGAAAAATAGAGAGTGGGTGAAAGATGGAGAGAGAGTGAAAGATGGAGAGTGGGTGAAATATGGAGAGAAGGTGAAAGATGGATGGAGAGATGGTGAAAGATGGAGAGAAAGTGAAAGATGGAGAGTTGGCAATAGATGGAGAGAAGGTGAATGATGGAGAGGAAGTGAATGATGTAGAGGCGGTGATAGATGGAGAGTAGGTGAAAGATGGATTGTAGGTGAATGATGGATGGAGAGTTGGTGAAAGATGGAGAGAAAGTGAAAGATGGAGATTGGGTATAAGATGGAGAGAAGGCGAATGATGGAGAAGAAGTGAAAGATGGAGAGTGAGAGAAAGATGGAAAGTGAAAGATGGAGATTGGGTATAAGATGGAGAGAAGGCGAATGATGGAGAAGAAGTGAAAGATGGAGAGTGAGTGAAAGATGGAGAGAAAGTGAAAGATGGAGATTGGGTATAAGATGGAGAGAAGGTGAATGATGGAGAGTGACTGAAAGATGGAGAGAAAGTGAAAGATGGAGAGTGGGTGAAAGAAAGAGAGGAAGTGAAAGATGGAGAGTGGGTGAAAGATGGAGAGAAAGTGAAAGATGGAGAAAGAGAGTGAAAGATGGAGAAAGAGAGTGAAAGATGGAGAGAAAGTGAAAGATGGAGTGAGAGAGTGGAAGATGGAGAGAAGGTGAAAGATGGAGGGAAAGTGAAAGGAGAGAGGATGAAAGACGGAGAGAAAGTGAAAGATGGAGTGTAGGTTAAAGATAGTTAGGTGAACGATGGAGAGGAAGTGAAAATGGAGACAGAGTGAAAGATGGAGAGTGAAAGATGGAGAGAGAGTGAAAGGGGAGAGGGTGAAAAATGGAGAGAAACTGAAAGGAGAGGAGGTAAAAGATGGAGAGAAAGTGAAAGATGGAGAGTGGGTGAAAGATGGAGAGAAGGTGAAAGATGGATGGAGAGATGGTGAAAGATGGAGAGAAGTGAAAGTTGGAGAGTGGGTAAAAGATGTAGAGAAGGTGAATGATGGAGAGGAAGTGAAAGATGAAAAGTGGGTAAAAGATGGAGAGAAAGTGAAAGATGGAGAGAAGGTGAATGGTGGAGAGGAAGTGAAGGATGGAGAGTAGGTGAAAGATGGAGAATGGGTGAAAGATGGAGACAAAGTGAAAGATGGTGAGAAAGTGAAAGATGGAGAATGGATGAAAGATGGAGAGAAAGTGAAAGGTGGTGAGTGGGTGAAAGATGGAGAGAAAGTGAAAGATGGAGAGAGAGTGAAAGGAGTGATGGTGAAAGATGGAGAGAAACTGAAAGGAGAGAAGGTGAAAGATGGAGAGCAAGTGAAAGATGGAGAATGGTTGAAAGAAGGAGAGAGAGTGAAAGATGGAGAAAGAGAGTGTAAGATGGAGAGAAAGTGAAAGGAGAGTGGGTGAAAGATGGAGATAAAGTGAAAGATGAAGAGAAAGTGAAAGATGAAGTGAAAGATGGAGAGAAGGTGAAAGATGGCGAGTAGTTGAAAGATGTCGGGAAAGTGAAAGGAGAGAGGGTGAAAGATGGAGAGAAAGTGAAAGATGGAGTGTAGGTTAATGATGGTTAGGTGAAAGATGGGGAGAAAGTGAAAGATGGAGAGTGAAAAATGGAGAGAGAGGGAAAGGGGAGAGGGTGAAAAATGGAGAGAAACTGAAAGGAGAGGAGGTGAAAGATGGAGAGAAAGTGAAAGATGGAGAGTGGGTGAAAGATGGAGAGAAGGTGAAAGATGGAGAGAGAGTGAAAAATAGAGAGTGGGTGAAAGATGGAGAGAGAGTGAAAGATGGAGAGTGGGTGAAATATGGAGAGAAGGTGAAAGATGGATGGAGAGATGGTGAAAGATGGAGAGAAAGTGAAAGTTGGAGGGTGGGTAAAAGATGTAGAGAAGGTGAATGATGGAGAGGAAGTGAAAGATGGAGAGTGGGTAAAAGATGGAGTGGGTAAAAGATGGAGAGAAAGTGAAAGATGGATGGAGAGATGGTGAAAGATGGAGAGAAAGTGAAAGATGGAGAGTTGGCAATAGATGGAGAGAAGGTGAATGATGGAGAGGAGGTGAATGATGTAGAGGCGGTGATAGATGGAGAGTAGGTGAAAGATGGATTGTAGGTGAAAGATGGATGGAGAGTTGGTGAAAGATGGAGAGAAAGTGAAAGATGGAGATTGGGTATAAGATGGAGAGAAGGCGAATGATGGCGAAGAAGTGAAAGATGGAGAGTGAGTGAAAGATGGAAAGTGAAAGATGGAGATTGGGTATAAGATGGAGAGAAGGCGAATGATGGAGAAGAAGTGAAAGATGGAGAGTGAGTGAAAGATGGAGAGAAAGTGAAAGATGGAGAGTGGGTGAAAGATGGAGAGAAAGTGAAAGATGGAGAAAGAGAGTGAAAGATGGAGAAAGAGAGTGAAAGATGGAGAGAAAGTGAAAGATGGAGTGAGAGAGTGGAAGATGGAGAGAAGGTGAAAGATGGAGGGAAAGTGAAAGGAGAGAGGGTGAAAGATGGAGAGAAAGTGAAAGATGGAGTGTAGGTTAAAGATAGTTAGGTGAAAGATGGAGAGGAAGTGAAAATGGAGATAGAGTGAAAGATGGAGAGTGAAAGATGGAGAGAGAGTGAAAGGAGAGAGGGTGAAAAATGGAGAGAAACTGAAAGGAGAGGAGGTAAAAGATGGAGAGAAAGTGAAAGATGGAGAGTGGGTGAAAGATGGAGAGAAGGTGAAAGATGGATGGAGAGATGGTGAAAGATGGAGAGAAGTGAAAGTTGGAGAGTGGGTAAAAGATGCAGAGAAGGTGAATGATGGAGAGGAAGTGAAAGATGAAAAGTGGGTAAAAGATGGAGAGAAAGTGAAAGATGGAGAGAAGGTGAATGGTGGAGAGGAAGTGAAGGATGGAGAGTAGGTGAAAGATGGAGAATGGGTGAAAGATGGAGACAAAGTGAAAGATGGTGAGAAAGTGAAAGATGGAGAATGGATGAAAGATGGAGAGAAAGTGAAAGGTGGTGAGTGGGTGAAAGATGGAGAGAAAGTGAAAGATGGAGAGAGAGTGAAAGGAGTGATGGTGAAAGATGGAGAGAAACTGAAAGGAGAGAAGGTGAAAGATGGAGAGCAAGTGAAAGATGGAGAATGGTTGAAAGAAGGAGAGAGAGTGAAAGATGGAGAAAGAGAGTGTAAGATGGAGAGAAAGTGAAAGGAGAGTGGGTGAAAGATGGAGATAAAGTGAAAGATGAAGAGAAAGTGAAAGATGAAGTGAAAGATGGAGAGAAGGTGAAAGATGGCGAGTAGTTGAAAGATGTCGGGAAAGTGAAAGGAGAGAGGGTGAAAGATGGAGAGAAAGTGAAAGATGGAGTGTAGGTTAATGATGGTTAGGTGAAAGATGGGGAGAAAGTGAAAGATGGAGAGTGAAAAATGGAGAGAGAGGGAAAGGGGAGAGGGTGAAAAATGGAGAGAAACTGAAAGGAGAGGAGGTGAAAGATGGAGAGAAAGTGAAAGATGGAGAGTGGGTGAAAGATGGAGAGAAGGTGAAAGATGGAGAGAGAGTGAAAAATAGAGAGTGGGTGAAAGATGGAGAGAGAGTGAAAGATGGAGAGTGGGTGAAATATGGAGAGAAGGTGAAAGATGGATGGAGAGATGGTGAAAGATGGAGAGAAAGTGAAAGTTGGAGGGTGGGTAAAAGATGTAGAGAAGGTGAATGATGGAGAGGAAGTGAAAGATGGAGAGTGGGTAAAAGATGGAGTGGGTAAAAGATGGAGAGAAAGTGAAAGATGGATGGAGAGATGGTGAAAGATGGAGAGAAAGTGAAAGATGGAGAGTTGGCAATAGATGGAGAGAAGGTGAATGATGGAGAGGAGGTGAATGATGTAGAGGCGGTGATAGATGGAGAGTAGGTGAAAGATGGATTGTAGGTGAAAGATGGATGGAGAGTTGGTGAAAGATGGAGAGAAAGTGAAAGATGGAGATTGGGTATAAGATGGAGAGAAGGCGAATGATGGCGAAGAAGTGAAAGATGGAGAGTGAGTGAAAGATGGAAAGTGAAAGATGGAGATTGGGTATAAGATGGAGAGAAGGCGAATGATGGAGAAGAAGTGAAAGATGGAGAGTGAGTGAAAGATGGAGAGAAAGTGAAAGATGGAGAGTGGGTGAAAGATGGAGAGAAAGTGAAAGATGGAGAAAGAGAGTGAAAGATGGAGAAAGAGAGTGAAAGATGGAGAGAAAGTGAAAGATGGAGTGAGAGAGTGGAAGATGGAGAGAAGGTGAAAGATGGAGGGAAAGTGAAAGGAGAGAGGGTGAAAGATGGAGAGAAAGTGAAAGATGGAGTGTAGGTTAAAGATAGTTAGGTGAAAGATGGAGAGGAAGTGAAAATGGAGATAGAGTGAAAGATGGAGAGTGAAAGATGGAGAGAGAGTGAAAGGAGAGAGGGTGAAAAATGGAGAGAAACTGAAAGGAGAGGAGGTAAAAGATGGAGAGAAAGTGAAAGATGGAGAGTGGGTGAAAGATGGAGAGAAGGTGAAAGATGGATGGAGAGATGGTGAAAGATGGAGAGAAGTGAAAGTTGGAGAGTGGGTAAAAGATGCAGAGAAGGTGAATGATGGAGAGGAAGTGAAAGATGAAAAGTGGGTAAAAGATGGAGAGAAAGTGAAAGATGGAGAGAAGGTGAATGGTGGAGAGGAAGTGAAGGATGGAGAGTAGGTGAAAGATGGAGAATGGGTGAAAGATGGAGACAAAGTGAAAGATGGTGAGAAAGTGAAAGATGGAGAATGGATGAAAGATGGAGAGAAAGTGAAAGGTGGTGAGTGGGTGAAAGATGGAGAGAAAGTGAAAGATGGAGAGAGAGTGAAAGGAGTGATGGTGAAAGATGGAGAGAAACTGAAAGGAGAGAAGGTGAAAGATGGAGAGCAAGTGAAAGATGGAGAATGGTTGAAAGATGGAGAGAGAGTGAAAGATGGAGAAAGAGAGTGAAAGATGGAGAAAGAGAGTGAAAGATGGAGAGAAAGTGAAAGGAGAGTGGGTGAAAGATGGAGATAAAGTGAAAGATGAAGAGAAAGTGAAAGATGAAGTGAAAGATGGAGAGAAGGTGAAAGATGGCGAGTAGGTGAAAGATGTCGGGAAAGTGAAAGGAGAGAGGATGAAAGATGGAGAGAAAGTGAAAGATGGAGTGTAGGTTAATGATGGTTAGGTGAAAGATGGAGAGGAAGTGAAAGATGGAGAGATGGTGAAAGATGGAGAGTAGGTCAAAGATGTCGGGAAAGTGAAAGAAGAGAGGGTGAAAGATGGAGAGAAAGTGAAAGATGGAGTGTAGGTTAATGTTGGTTAGGGGAAAGATGGAGAGGAAGTGAAAGATGGAGATAGAGTGAAAGGTGGAGAGTGAAAGATGGAGAGAGAGTGAAAGGAGAGAGGGTGAAAAATGGAGAGAAACTGAAAGGAGAGAAGGTGAAAGATGGGGAGAAAGTGAAAGATGGAGAGTGAAAAAAAGAGAGTGGGTGAAAGATGGAGAGAAAGTGAAAGATGGAGAGAGAGTGAAAGATGGAGAGAAAGTGAAAGGAGAGTGGGTGAAAGATGGAGATAAAGTGAAAGATGAAGAGAAAGTGAAAGATGAAGTGACAGATGCAGAGAAGGTGAAAGATGGCAAGTGGGTGAAAGATGCAGAGTAGGTGAAAGATGTAGGGAAAGTGAAAGGAGAGAGGCTGAAAGATGGAGAGAAAGTGAAAGATGGAGTGCAGGTGAAAGATGGAGAGAAACTGAAAGGAGAGAAAGTGAAAGATGGATGGAGAGTTGGTGAAAGATGGAGAGAAAGTATAAGATGGAGAGAAGGTGAATGATGGAGAGGAAGTGAAAGATGGAGAGTGGGTGAATGATGGAGAGAAAGTGAAAGATGGAGAATGGGTGAAAGATGGAGAGAAACTGGAAGATGGAGAGAAAGTGAAAGATGGAGAGCAAGTGAAAAGAGAGAAGGTAAAAGATGGAGAGAAGGTGAATGATGGAGAGGAAGTGAAAGATGGAGAGTGGGTGAAAGATGGAGAGAAAGTGAAAGATGCAGAGTGGGTGAAAAATGGAGAGAAGGTGAAAGATGGATGGAGAGATGGTGAAAGATGGAGAGAAAGTGAAAGATGGAGAGTTGGCAATAGATGGAGAGAAGGTGAATGATGGAGAGGAAGTGAAAGATGGAGAGTGGGTAAAAGATGGAGTGGGTAAAAGATGGAGAGAAAGTGAAAGATGGAGAGAGAGTGAAAGGAGTGATGGTGAAAGATGGAGAGAAACTGAAAGGAGAGAAGGTGAAAGATGGAGAGCAAGTGAAAGATGGAGAATGGTTGAAAGATGGAGAGAGAGTGAAAGATGGAGAAAGAGAGTGAAAGATGGCGAGAAAGTGAAAGGAGAGTGGGTGAAAGATGGAGATAAAGTGAAAGATGAAGAGAAAGTGAAAAATGAAGTGAAAGATGGAGAGAAGGTGAAAGATGGCGAGTTGGTGAAAGATGTCGGGAAAGTGAAAGGAGGGAGGGTGAAAGATGGAGAGAAAGTGAAAGATGGAGTGTAGGTTCATGATGGTTCGGTGAAAGATGGAGAGGAAGTGAAAGATGGAGAGAAGGTGAAAGATGGAGAGTAGGTGAAAGATTTCGGGAAAGTGAAAGGAGAGAGGGTGAAAGATGGAGAGAAAGTGAAAGATGGATGTGTAGGTTAATGTTGGTTAGGGGAAAGATGGAGAGGAAGTGAAAGATGGAGATAGAGTGAAAGGTGGAGAGTGAAAGATGGAGAGAGAGTGAAAGGAGAGAGGGTGAAAAATGGAGAGAAACTGAAAGGAGAGAAGGTGAAAGATGGGGAGAAAGTGAAAGATGGAGAGAGAGTGAAAAAAAGAGTGGGTGAAAGATGGAGAGAGAGTGAAAGATGGAGAAAGAGAGAGAAAGATGGAGAGAAAGTGAAAGGAGAGAGGGTGAAAGATGGAGAGAAAGTGAAAGATGAATAGAAAGTGAAAGATGAAGTGACAGATGGAGAGAAGGTGAAAGATGGCAAGTGGGTGAAAGATGCAGAGTAGGTGAAAGATGTAGGGAAAGTGAAAGGAGAGAGGCTGAAAGATGGAGAGAAAGTGAAAGATGGAGTGTAGGTGAAAGATGGTTAGGTGAAAGATGGAGAGAGGGTGAAAGATGGAGAGAAACTGAAAGGAGAGAAAGTGAAAGATGGATGGAGAGTTGGTGAAAGATGGAGAGAAAGTATAAGATGGAGAGAAAGTGAATGATGGAGAGGAAGTGAAAGATGGAGAGTGGGTGAATGATGGAGAGAAAGTGAAAGATGGAGAACGGGTGAAAGATGGAGAGAAACTGGAAGATGGAGAGAAAGTGAAAGATGGAGACAGTGACAGATGGAGAGATGGTGACAGATGGAGAGACAGTGAAAAATAGTGAGTGGGTGAAAAATGGAGAGAGAGTGAAACATGGAGAAAAAGTGAAAGATGGAGAGAAGGTGAAAGATGGATGGAGAGATGGTGAAAGATGGAGAGAAAGTGAAAGATGGAGAGTGGGTAAAAGATGGAGAGAAGGTGAATGATGGAGAGGAAGTGAAAGATGGAGAGAAAGTGAAAGATGGAGAATGGGTGAAGGATGGAGAATGGGTGAAAGGCGGAGAGAAGGTGAAAGATGGAGAAGAGGTGAAAGATGGAGTGAAAGTGAAAGCTGGAGAATGGGTGAAAGATGGAGAGAAAGTGAAAGATGGAGAGAGAGTGAAAGATGGAGACAGAGTGAAAGATTGAGAGAGGGTGAAAGATGGAGAGAAGTTGAAAGATGGAGAGAGGGTGAAAGATGGAGGGAAAGTGAAAGATGGAGAGTGAAAGATGGAGAAAGAGAGTGAAAGATGGAGAGAGAGTGAAAGATGGAGTGAGAGAGTGGAAGATGGAGAGAAGTTGAAAGATGGAGGGAAAGTGAAAGGAGAGAGGGTGAAAGATGGACAGAAACTGAAAGGAGAGAAGGTGAAAGATGGAGAGAAAGTGAAAGATGGATGGAGAGTTGGTGAAAGATGGAGAGAAAGTGAAAGATGGAGATTGGATAAAAGATGGAGAGAAAGTGAAAGATGGAGAATGGGTGAAAGTTGGAGAGAAAGTGACAGATGGAGAGAAGGTGAAAGATGGAGAGAGAGTGAAAAATAGAGAGTGGGTGAAAGATGGAGAGAGAGTGAAAGATGGAGAGAAAGTGAAAGATGGAGAGTGGGTGAAAGATGGAGAGAAAGTGACAGATGGAGAGAAGGTGAAAGATGGAGAGCGAGTGAAAAATAGAGAGTGGGTGAAAGATGGAGAGAGAGTGAAAGATGGAGAGAAAGTGAAAGATGGAGAGTGGGTAATAGATGGAGATAAGGTGAATGATGGAGAGGAAGTGAAAGATGGAGAGAAAGTGAAAGATGGATGGAGAGTTAGTGAAAGATGAAGAGAAAGTGAAAGATGGAGAGTGGGTAATCGATGGAGAGAAGGTGAATGATGGAGAGGAAGTGTAAGATGGAGAGTGGGTGAAAGATGGAGAGAAAGTGAAAGATGGAGAATGGGTGAAAGATGGAGAGAAAGTGAAAGATGGAGAGTGGGTGAAAAATGGAGAGAATGTTAAAGATGGATGGAGAGATGGTGAAAGATGGAGAGAAAGTGAAAGATGGCGAGTGGGTAAAAGATGGAGAGAAGATGAATGATGGAGAGAAAGTGAAAGATGCAGAATGGGTGAAAGATGGAGAGAAAGTGAAAGATGGAGAATGGGTGAAAGATGGAGAGAAAGTGAAAGATGGAGAGTGGGTGAAAGATGGAGAGAAGGTGAAAGATGGAGAGAGAGTGAAAAATAGAGAGTGGGTGAAAGATGGAGAGAGAGTGAAAGATGGAGAGTAGGTGAAAGATGGAGAGAAGGTGATAGATGGATGGAGAGTGGGTGAAAGATGGAGAGAAAGTGAAAGATGGAGAGTGGGAAAAGATGGAGAGAAGGTGAATGATGGAGAGGAAGTGAAAGATGGAGAGTAGGTGAAAGATGGAAAGTGAAAGATGGAGAATGGGTGAAAGATGGAGAGAAAGTGAAAGATGGAGAATAGGTGAAAGATGGAGAGAAAGTGAAAGATGGAGAGAAGGTGAAAGGAGTGAGGGTGAAAGATGGAGAGAAACTGAAAGAAGTGAAGGGAAAAGATGGAGAGTGGGTGAAAGATGGAGAGAAAGTGAAAGATGGAGAATGGGTGAAAGATGGAGAGAAAGTGAAAGATGGAGAGTGGAAAAAAGATGGAGAGAAAGTGAAAGATGGAGAGAGAGTGAAAGGAGTGAGGGTGAAAGATGGAGAGAAACTGAAAGAAGTGAAGGGAAAAGATGGAGAGTGGGTGAAAGATGGAGAGAAAGTGAAAGATGGAGAATGGGTGAAAGATGGAGAGAAAATGAAAGATGGAGAGTGGGTGAAAGATGGAGAGAAAGTGAAAGATGGAGAATGGGTGAAAGATGGAGATAAAGTGAAAGATGGAGAGTGGGTGAAAGATGGAGAGAAAGTGAAAGATGGAGAGTGGGTGAAAGATGGAGAGAAAGTGAAAGATGGAGAGAAGGTGAAAGATGGAGAATGGATGAAAGATGGAGAGAAAGTGAAAGATGGAGAATGGGTGAAAGATGGAGAGAAAGTGAAAGATGGAGAGTGGGTGAAAGATGGAGAGAAAGTGAAAGATGGAGAGAGTGAAAGGAGTGAGGGTGAAAGATGGAGAGAAACTGAAAGGAGAGAAGGTGAAAGATGGGGAGAAAGTGAAAGATGGATGGAGAATGGATGAAAGATGGAGAGAAAGTGAAAAATGGAGAGAGAGTGAAAGGAGTGAGGGTGAAAGATGGAGAGAAACTGAAAGGAGAGAAGGTAAAAGATGGAGAGTGGGTGAAAGATGGAGAGACAGTGAAAGGTGGTGAGTGGGTGAAAGATGGAGAGAAAGTGAAAGATGGAGAGAGAGTGAAAGGAGTGATGGTGAAAGATGGAGAGAAACTGAAAGGAGAGAAGGTGAAAGATGGAGAGCAAGTGAAAGATGGAGAATGGTTGAAAGATGGAGAGAGAGTGAAAGATGGAGAAAGAGAGTGAAAGATGGAGAAAGAGAGTGAAAGATGGACAGAAAGTGAAAGGAGAGTGGGTGAAAGATGGAGATAAAGTGAAAGATGAAGAGAAAGTGAAAGATGAAGTGAAAGATGGAGAGAAGGTGAAAGATGGCGAGTAGGTGAAAGATGTCGGGAAAGTGAAAGGAGAGAGGATGAAAGATGGAGAGAAAGTGAAAGATGGAGTGTAGGTTAATGATGGTTAGGTGAAAGATGGAGAGGAAGTGAAAGATGGAGAGATGGTGAAAGATGGAGAGTAGGTGAAAGATTTCGGGAAAGTGAAAGGAGAGAGGGTGAAAGATGGAGAGAAAGTGAAAGATGGATGTGTAGGTTAATGTTGGTTAGGGGAAAGATGGAGAGGAAGTGAAAGATGGAGATAGAGTGAAAGGTGGAGAGTGAAAGATGGAGAGAGAGTGAAAGGAGAGAGGGTGAAAAATGGAGAGAAACTGAAAGGAGAGAAGGTGAAAGATGGGGAGAAAGTGAAAGATGGAGAGAGAGTGAAAAAAAGAGTGGGTGAAAGATGGAGAGAGAGTGAAAGATGGAGAAAGAGAGAGAAAGATGGAGAGAAAGTGAAAGGAGAGAGGGTGAAAGATGGAGAGAAAGTGAAAGATGAATAGAAAGTGAAAGATGAAGTGACAGATGGAGAGAAGGTGAAAGATGGCAAGTGGGTGAAAGATGCAGAGTAGGTGAAAGATGTAGGGAAAGTGAAAGGAGAGAGGCTGAAAGATGGAGAGAAAGTGAAAGATGGAGTGTAGGTGAAAGATGGTTAGGTGAAAGATGGAGAGAGGGTGAAAGATGGAGAGAAACTGAAAGGAGAGAAAGTGAAAGATGGATGGAGAGTTGGTGAAAGATGGAGAGAAAGTATAAGATGGAGAGAAAGTGAATGATGGAGAGGAAGTGAAAGATGGAGAGTGGGTGAATGATGGAGAGAAAGTGAAAGATGGAGAACGGGTGAAAGATGGAGAGAAACTGGAAGATGGAGAGAAAGTGAAAGATGGAGACAGTGACAGATGGAGAGATGGTGACAGATGGAGAGACAGTGAAAAATAGTGAGTGGGTGAAAAATGGAGAGAGAGTGAAACATGGAGAAAAAGTGAAAGATGGAGAGAAGGTGAAAGATGGATGGAGAGATGGTGAAAGATGGAGAGAAAGTGAAAGATGGAGAGTGGGTAAAAGATGGAGAGAAGGTGAATGATGGAGAGGAAGTGAAAGATGGAGAGAAAGTGAAAGATGGAGAATGGGTGAAGGATGGAGAATGGGTGAAAGGCGGAGAGAAGGTGAAAGATGGAGAAGAGGTGAAAGATGGAGTGAAAGTGAAAGCTGGAGAATGGGTGAAAGATGGAGAGAAAGTGAAAGATGGAGAGAGAGTGAAAGATGGAGACAGAGTGAAAGATTGAGAGAGGGTGAAAGATGGAGAGAAGTTGAAAGATGGAGAGAGGGTGAAAGATGGAGGGAAAGTGAAAGATGGAGAGTGAAAGATGGAGAAAGAGAGTGAAAGATGGAGAGAGAGTGAAAGATGGAGTGAGAGAGTGGAAGATGGAGAGAAGTTGAAAGATGGAGGGAAAGTGAAAGGAGAGAGGGTGAAAGATGGACAGAAACTGAAAGGAGAGAAGGTGAAAGATGGAGAGAAAGTGAAAGATGGATGGAGAGTTGGTGAAAGATGGAGAGAAAGTGAAAGATGGAGATTGGATAAAAGATGGAGAGAAAGTGAAAGATGGAGAATGGGTGAAAGTTGGAGAGAAAGTGACAGATGGAGAGAAGGTGAAAGATGGAGAGAGAGTGAAAAATAGAGAGTGGGTGAAAGATGGAGAGAGAGTGAAAGATGGAGAGAAAGTGAAAGATGGAGAGTGGGTGAAAGATGGAGAGAAAGTGACAGATGGAGAGAAGGTGAAAGATGGAGAGCGAGTGAAAAATAGAGAGTGGGTGAAAGATGGAGAGAGAGTGAAAGATGGAGAGAAAGTGAAAGATGGAGAGTGGGTAATAGATGGAGATAAGGTGAATGATGGAGAGGAAGTGAAAGATGGAGAGAAAGTGAAAGATGGATGGAGAGTTAGTGAAAGATGAAGAGAAAGTGAAAGATGGAGAGTGGGTAATCGATGGAGAGAAGGTGAATGATGGAGAGGAAGTGTAAGATGGAGAGTGGGTGAAAGATGGAGAGAAAGTGAAAGATGGAGAATGGGTGAAAGATGGAGAGAAAGTGAAAGATGGAGAGTGGGTGAAAAATGGAGAGAATGTTAAAGATGGATGGAGAGATGGTGAAAGATGGAGAGAAAGTGAAAGATGGCGAGTGGGTAAAAGATGGAGAGAAGATGAATGATGGAGAGAAAGTGAAAGATGCAGAATGGGTGAAAGATGGAGAGAAAGTGAAAGATGGAGAATGGGTGAAAGATGGAGAGAAAGTGAAAGATGGAGAGTGGGTGAAAGATGGAGAGAAGGTGAAAGATGGAGAGAGAGTGAAAAATAGAGAGTGGGTGAAAGATGGAGAGAGAGTGAAAGATGGAGAGTAGGTGAAAGATGGAGAGAAGGTGATAGATGGATGGAGAGTGGGTGAAAGATGGAGAGAAAGTGAAAGATGGAGAGTGGGAAAAGATGGAGAGAAGGTGAATGATGGAGAGGAAGTGAAAGATGGAGAGTAGGTGAAAGATGGAAAGTGAAAGATGGAGAATGGGTGAAAGATGGAGAGAAAGTGAAAGATGGAGAATAGGTGAAA
The DNA here is from genome assembly GCF_036365525.1 of Heterodontus francisci. Classification (NCBI taxonomy): domain Eukaryota; kingdom Metazoa; phylum Chordata; class Chondrichthyes; order Heterodontiformes; family Heterodontidae; genus Heterodontus; species Heterodontus francisci. The sequence continues at coordinate 120,711,173 of NC_090382.1, forward strand.
GATGGAGAGAAAGTGAAAGATGGAGAGAAGGTGAAAGGAGTGAGGGTGAAAGATGGAGAGAAACTGAAAGAAGTGAAGGGAAAAGATGGAGAGTGGGTGAAAGATGGAGAGAAAGTGAAAGATGGAGAATGGGTGAAAGATGGAGAGAAAGTGAAAGATGGAGAGTGGAAAAAAGATGGAGAGAAAGTGAAAGATGGAGAGAGAGTGAAAGGAGTGAGGGTGAAAGATGGAGAGAAACTGAAAGAAGTGAAGGGAAAAGATGGAGAGTGGGTGAAAGATGGAGAGAAAGTGAAAGATGGAGAATGGGTGAAAGATGGAGAGAAAATGAAAGATGGAGAGTGGGTGAAAGATGGAGAGAAAGTGAAAGATGGAGAATGGGTGAAAGATGGAGATAAAGTGAAAGATGGAGAGTGGGTGAAAGATGGAGAGAAAGTGAAAGATGGAGAGTGGGTGAAAGATGGAGAGAAAGTGAAAGATGGAGAGAAGGTGAAAGATGGAGAATGGATGAAAGATGGAGAGAAAGTGAAAGATGGAGAATGGGTGAAAGATGGAGAGAAAGTGAAAGATGGAGAGTGGGTGAAAGATGGAGAGAAAGTGAAAGATGGAGAGAGTGAAAGGAGTGAGGGTGAAAGATGGAGAGAAACTGAAAGGAGAGAAGGTGAAAGATGGGGAGAAAGTGAAAGATGGATGGAGAGTTGGTGAAAGATGGAGAGAAAGTGAAAGATGGAGATTGGATAAAAGATGGAGAGAAAGTGAAAGATGGAGAATGGGTGAAAGTTGGAGAGAAAGTGACAGATGGAGAGAAGGTGAAAGATGGAGAGAGAGTGAAAAATAGAGAGTGGGTGAAAGATGGAGAGAGAGTGAAAGATGGAGAGAAAGTGAAAGATGGAGAGTGGGTGAAAGATGGAGAGAAAGTGACAGATGGAGAGAAGGTGAAAGATGGAGAGCGAGTGAAAAATAGAGAGTGGATGAAAGATGGAGAGAGAGTGAAAGATGGAGAGTGGGTAATAGATGGAGATAAGGTGAATGATGGAGAGGAAGTGAAAGATGGAGAGAAAGTGAAAGATGGATGGAGAGTTAGTGAAAGATGAAGAGAAAGTGAAAGATGGAGAGTGGGTAATAGATGGAGAGAAGGTGAATGATGGAGAGGAAGTGTAAGATGGAGAGTGGGTGAAAGATGGAGAGAAAGTGAAAGATGGAGAATGGGTGAAAGATGGAGAGAAAGTGAAAGATGGAGAGTGGGTGAAAAATGGAGAGAATGTGAAAGATGGATGGAGAGATGGTGAAAGATGGAGAGAAAGTGAAAGATGGCGAGTGGGTAAAAGATGGAGAGAAGATGAATGATGGAGAGAAAGTGAAAGATGCAGAATGGGTGAAAGATGGAGAGAAAGTGAAAGATGGAGAATGGGTGAAAGATGGAGAGAAAGTGAAAGATGGAGAGTGGGTGAAAGATGGAGAGAAGGTGAAAGATGGAGAGAGAGTGAAAAATAGAGAGTGGGTGAAAGATGGAGAGAGAGTGAAAGATGGAGAGTAGGTGAAAGATGGAGAGAAGGTGATAGATGGATGGAGAGTGGGTGAAAGATGGAGAGAAAGTGAAAGATGGAGAGTGGGAAAAGATGGAGAGAAGGTGAATGATGGAGAGGAAGTGAAAGATGGAGAGTAGGTGAAAGATGGAAAGTGAAAGATGGAGAATGGGTGAAAGATGGAGAGAAAGTGAAAGATGGAGAATAGGTGAAAGATGGAGAGAAAGTGAAAGATGGAGAGAAGGTGAAAGATGGAGAATGGATGAAAGATGGAGAGAAAGTGAAAGATGGAGAATGGGTGAAAGATGGAGAGAAAGTGAAAGATGGAGAGTGGGTGAAAGATGGAGAGAAAGTGAAAGATGGAGAGAGAGTGAAAGGAGTGAGGGTGAAAGATGGAGAGAAACTGAAAGAAGTGAAGGTAAAAGATGGAGAGTGGGTGAAAGATGGAGAGAAAGTGAAAGATGGAGAATGGGTGAAAGATGGAGAGAAAATGAAAGATGGAGAGTGGGTGAAAGATGGAGAGAAAGTGAAAGATGGAGAATGGGTGAAAGATGGAGATAAAGTGAAAGATGGAGAGTGGGTGAAAGATGGAGAGAAAGTGAAAGATGGAGAGTGGGTGAAAGATGGAGAGAAAGTGAAAGATGGAGAGAAGGTGAAAGATGGAGAATGGATGAAAGATGGAGAGAAAGTGAAAGATGGAGAATGGGTGAAAGATGGAGAGAAAGTGAAAGATGGAGAGTGGGTGAAAGATGGAGAGAAAGTGAAAGATGGAGAGAGTGAAAGGAGTGAGGGTGAAAGATGGAGAGAAACTGAAAGAAGTGAAGGTAAAAGATGGAGAGTGGGTGAAAGATGGAGAGAAAGTGAAAGATGGAGAATGGGTGAAAGATGGCGAGAAAGTGAAAGATGGAGAGTGGGTGAAAGATGGAGAGAAAGTGAAAGATGGAGAGTGGGTAATAGATGGAGATAAGGTGAATGATGGAGAGGAAGTGAAAGATGGAGAGAAAGTGAAAGATGGATGGCGAGTTAGTGAAAGATGGAGAGAAAGTGAAAGATGGAGAGTGGGTAATAGATGGAGAGAAGGTGAATGATGGAGAGGAAGTGTAAGATGGAGAGTGGGTGAAAGATGGAGAGAAAGTGAAAGATGGAGAATGGGTGAAAGATGGAGAGAAAGTGAAAGATGGAGAGTGGGTGAAAAATGGAGAGAATGAGAAAGATGGATGGAGAGATGGTGAAAGATGGAGAAAGTGAAAGATGGCGAGTGGGTAAAAGATGGAGAGAAGATGAATGATGGAGAGAAAGTGAAAGATGGAGAATGGGTGAAGATGGAGAGAAAGTGAAGATGGAGAATGGGTGAAAGATGGAGAGAAAGTGAAAGATGTAGAGTGGGTGAAAGATGGAGGGAGGTGAAAGATGGAGAGAAGGTGAAAGATGGAGAGAGAGTGAAAAATAGAGAGTGGGTGAAAGATGGAGAGAGAGTGAAAGATGGAGAGTGGGTGAAAGATGGAGAGAAGGTGATAGATGGATGGAGAGTGGGTGAAAGATGGAGAGAAAGTGAAAGATGGAGAGTGGGAAAAGATGGAGAGAAGGTGAATGATGGAGAGGAGTGAAAGATGGAGAGTAGGTGAAGATGGAAAGTGAAAGATGGAGAATGGGTGAAAGAGGAGAGAAAGTGAAAGATGGAGAGATGGGTGAAAGATTGAGAGAAAGTGAAAGATGGAGAGAAGGTGAAAGATGGAGAATGGATGAAAGATGGAGAGAAAGTGAAAGATGGAGAATGGGTGAAAGATGGAGAGAAAGTGAAAGATGGAGAGAGAGTGAAAGAGTGAAGGTAAAAGATGGAGAGTGGGCGAAAGATGGAGAGAAAGTGAAAGATGGAGAATGGGTGAAAGATGGAGAGAAAGTGAAAGATGGAGAGTGGGTGAAAGATGGAGAGAAAATGAAAGATGGAGAGTGGGTGAAAGATGGAGAGAAAGTGAAAGTGGAGAATGGGTGAAAGATGGAGATAAAATGAAAGATGGAGAGTGGGTGAAAGATGGAGAGAAAGTAAAAGATGGAGAGTGGGTGAAAGATGGAGAGAAAGTGAAAGATGGGAGAAAGTGAAGATGGAGAATGGATGAAAGCTGGAGAGAAAGTGAAAGATGGAGAATGGGTGAAAGATGGAGAGAAAGTGAAAGATGGAGAGTGGGTGAAAGATGGAGAGAAAGTGAAAGATGGAGAGAGAGTGAAAGGAGTAAGGGTGAAAGATGGAGAGAAACTGAAAGAAGTGAAGGTAAAAGATGGAGAGTGGGTGAAAGATGGAGAGAAAGTGAAAGATGGAGAATGTGTGAAAGATGGAGAGAAAGTGAAAGATGGAGAGTGGGTGAAAGATGGAGAGAAAATGAAAGATGGAGAGTGGGTGAAAGATGGAGAGAAAGTGAAAGATGGAGAGAGAGTGAAAGGAGTGAGGGTGAAAGATGGAGAGAAACTGAAAGAAGTGAAGGTAAAGATGGAGAGTGGGTGAAAGATGGAGAGAATGTGAAAGATGGAAAATGGGTGAAAGATGGAGAGAAAGTGAAAGATGGAGAGAGAGTGAAAGGAGTGAGGGTGAAAGATGGAGAGAAACTGAAAGAAGTGAAGGTAAAAGATGGAGAGTGGGTGAAAGATGGAGAGAAAGTGAAAGATGGAGAATGGGTGAAAGATGGAGAGAAAGTGAAAGATGGAGATGGGTGAAAGATGGAGAGAAAATGAAAGATGGAGAGTGGGTGAAAGATGGAGAGAAAGTGAAAGATGGAGAATCGGTGAAAGATGGAGATAAAGTGAAAGATGGAGAGTGGGTGAAGATGGAGAGAAAGTGAAAGATGGAGAGTGGGTGAAAGATGGAGAGAAAGTGAAAGATGGAGAGAAAGTGAAAGATGGAGAATGGATGAAAGATGGAGAGAAAGTGAAAGATGGAGAATGGGTGAAAGATGGAGAGAAAGTGAAAGATGGAGAGTGGGTGAAAGATGGAGAGAAAGTGAAAGATGGAGAGAGAGTGAAAGGAGTGAGGGTGAAAGATGGAGAGAACTGAAAGAAGTGAAGGTAAAAGATGGAGAGTGGGTGAAAGATGGAGAGAAAGTGAAAGATGGAGAATGGGTGAAAGATGGAGAGAAAGTGAAAGATGGAGAGTGGGTGAAAGATGGAGAGAAATGAAAGATGGAGAGTGGGTGAAAGATGGAGAGAAAGTGAAAGATGGAGAGAGAGTGAAATGAGTGAGGGTGAAAGATGGAGAGAAACTGAAAGAAGTGAAGGTAAAGATGGAGAGTGGTTGAAAGATGGAGAGAAGTGAAAGATGGAGAATGGGTGAAAGATGGAGAGAAAGTGAAAGATGGAGAGTGGGTGAAAGATGGAGAGAAAATGAAAGATGGAGAGTGGGTGAAAGATGGAGAGTAAGTGAAAGATGGAGAATGGGTGAAAGATGGAGATAAAGTGAAAGATGGAGAGTGGGTGAAAGATGGAGAGAAAGTGAAAGATGGAGAGTGGGTGAAAGATGGAGAGAAAGTGAAAGATGGAGAGAGAGTGAAAGGAGTGAGGGTGAAAGATGGAGAGAAACTGAAAGAAGTGAAGGTAAAAGATGGAGAGTGGGTGAAAGATGGAGAGAAAGTGAAAGATGGAGAATGGGTGAAAGATGGCGAGAAAGTGAAAGATGGAGTGGGTGAAAGATGGAGAGAAAGTGAAAGATGGAGAGTGGGTGAAAGATGGAGAGAAAGTGAAAGATGGAGAATGGGTGAAAGATGGAGAGAAAGTGAAAGATGGAGAGTGGGTGAAAGATGGAGAGAAAGTGAAAGATGGAGAGAAAGTGAAAGATGGAGCGAGAGAGAGTGAAAGATGGAGAGAAAGTGAAAGATGGAGAGAAAGTGAAAGATGGAGAATGGATGAAAGATGGAGAGAAAGTGAAAATGGAGAGAGAGTGAAAGGAGTGAGGGTGAAAGATGGAGAGAAACTGAAAGGAGAGAAGGTAAAAGATGGAGAGTGGGTGAAAGATGGAGAGACAGTGAAAGGTGGTGAGTGGGTGAAAGATGGAGAGAAAGTGAAAGATGGAGAGAGAGTGAAAGGAGTGATGGTGAAAGATGGAGAGAAACTGAAAGGAGAGAAGGTGAAAGATGGAGAGCAAGTGAAAGATGGAGAATGGTTGAAAGATGGAGAGAGAGTGAAAGATGGAGAAAGAGAGTGAAAGATGGAGAGAAAGTGAAAGGAGAGTGTGTGAAAGATGGAGATAAAGTGAAAGATGAAGAGAAAGTGAAAGATGAAGTGAAAGATGGAGAGAAGGTGAAAGATGGCGAGTAGGTGAAAGATGTCGGGAAAGTGAAAGGAGAGAGGATGAAAGATGGAGAGAAAGTGAAAGATGGAGTGTAGGTTAATGATGGTTAGGTGAAAGATGGAGAGGAAGTGAAAGATGGAGAGATGGTGAAAGATGGAGAGTAGGTCAAAGATGTCGGGAAAGTGAAAGAAGAGAGGGTGAAAGATGGAGAGAAAGTGAAAGATGGAGTGTAGGTTAATGTTGGTTAGGGGAAAGATGGAGAGGAAGTGAAAGATGGAGATAGAGTGAAAGGTGGAGAGTGAAAGATGGAGAGAGAGTGAAAGGAGAGAGGGTGAAAAATGGAGAGAAAATGAAAGGAGAGAAGGTGAAAGATGGGGAGAAAGTGAAAGATGGAGAGTGAAAAAAAGAGAGTGGGTGAAAGATGGAGAGAAAGTGAAAGATGGAGAGAGAGTGAAAGATGGAGAGAAAGTGAAAGGAGAGTGGGTGAAAGATGGAGAGAAAGTGAAAGAGGAATAGAAAGTGAAAGATGAAGTGACAGATGGAGAGAAGGTGAAAGATGGAGAGTGGGTGAAAGATGGAGAGAAAGTGACAGATGGAGAGAAGGTGAAAGATGGAGAGCGAGTGAAAAATAGAGAGTGGATGAAAGATGGAGAGAGAGTGAAAGATGGAGAGGGGTAATAGAGGAGATAAGGTGAATGATGGAGAGGAAGTGAAAGATGGAGAGAAAGTGAAAGATGGATGGAGAGTTAGTGAAAGATGAAGAGAAAGTGAAAGATGGAGAGTGGGTAATAGATGGAGAGAAGGTGAATGATGGAGAGGAAGTGTAAGATGGAGAGTGAGGTGAAAGATGGAGAGAAAGTGAAAGATGGAGAATGGGTGAAAGATGGAGAGAATGTGAAAGATGGAGAGTGGGTGAAAATGGAGAGAATGTGAAAGATGGATGGAGAGATGGTGAAAGATGGAGAGAAAGTGAAAGATGGCGAGTGGGTAAAAGATGGAGAGAAGATGAATGATGGAGAGAAAGTGAAAGATGCAGAATGGGGAAAGATGGAGAGAATAGAGAAAGATGGAGAATGGGTGAAAGATAGGAGAGAAAGTGAAAGATGGAGAGTGGGTGAAAGATGGAGAGAAGGTGAAAGATGGAGAGAGAGTGAAAAATAGAGAGTGGGTGAAAGATGGAGAGAGAGTGAAAGATGGAGAGTAGGTGAAAGATGGAGAGAAGGTGATAGATGGATGGAGAGTGGGTGAAAGAGGGAGAAAGGGAAAGATGGAGAGTGGGAAAAGATGGAGAGAAGGTGAATGATGGAGAGGAAGTGAAAGATGGAGAGTAGGTGAAAAGATGGAAAGTGATAGATGGAGAATGGGTGAAAGATGGAGAGAAAGTGAAAGATGGAGAATAGGTGAAAGATGGAGAGAAAGGGAAAGATGGAGAGAAGGTGAAAGATGGAGATGGATGAAAGATGGAGAGAAAGTGAAGATGGAGAATGGGTGAAAGATGGAGAGAAAGTGAAAGATGAGAGTGGGTGAAAGATGGAGAGAAAGTGAAAAGTGGAGAGAGAGTGAAAGGAGTGAGGGTGAAAGATGGAGAGAAACTGAAAGAAGTGAAGGTAAAAGTTGGAGAGTGGGTGAAGATGGAGAGAAAGTGAAGATGGAGAATGGGGGAAAGAGGAGAGAAATGGAAAGATGGAGAGTGGGTGAAAGATGGAGAGAAAGTGAAAGTTGGAGAATGGGTGAAAGATGGAGATAATGTGTAAGATGGAGTGTGGGTGAAAGATGGAGAGAAAGTGAAAGATGGAGAGTGGGGGAATGATGGAGAGATAGTGATAGATGGTGAGAAGGTGAAAGATGGAGATGGATGAAGTTGGAGTGAGTGAATGATGGTGAAATGGGGAATGATGGAGAGAAGTGAAAGATGGAGGAGTGGGTGAAAGATGGAGAGAATGGGAAAGATGGAGAGAGTGAAAGGAGTGAGGGTGAAAGATGGAGAGAAACTGAAAGAAGTGAAGGGTAAAAGATGGGAGAGTGGTGTATGATGGTGAGAAAGTGAAAGATGGAGAATGGGTGAAAGATGGCGAGAAAGTGAATAGATGGAGAGTGGGGGTAAGATGGAGAGAATGGTGAAAGATGGAGAGTGGGTTAGAGATGGTGTTAAGGTGAATGTGGGAGTGAGTAGGGATTGTGGGTGAGTATGTGGATTGATGGTGGGAGGTAGTGATTGATGGTGTGTAGGGTTAGTGGGAGTGGAAGATGGAGAGTGGGTAATAGATGGAGAGAAGGTGAATGATGGAGAGGAAGTGTAAGATGGAGAGTGGGTGAAAGATGGAGAGAAAGTGAAAGATGGAGAATGGGTGAAAGATGGAGAGAAAGTGAAAGATGGAGAGTGGGTGAAAAATGGAGAGAATGTGAAAGATGGATGGAGAGATGGTGAAAGATGGAGAGAAAGTGAAAGATGGCGAGTGGGTAAAAGATGGAGAGAAGATGAATGATGGAGAGAAAGTGAAAGATGGAGAATGGGTGAAAGATGGAGAGAAAGTGAAAGATGGAGAATGGGTGAAAGATGGAGAGAAAGTGAAAGATGTAGAGTGGGTGAAAGATGGAGGGAGGGTGAAAGATGGAGAGAAGGTGAAAGATGGAGAGAGAGTGAAAAATAGAGAGTGGGTGAAAGATGGAGAGAGAGTGAAAGATGGAGAGTGGGTGAAAGATGGAGAGAAGGTGATAGATGGATGGAGAGTGGGTGAAAGATGGAGAGAAAGTGAAAGATGGAGAGTGGGAAAAGATGGAGAGAAGGTGAATGATGGAGAGGAAGTGAAAGATGGAGAGTAGGTGAAAGATGGAAAGTGAAAGATGGAGAATGGGTGAAAGATGGAGAGAAAGTGAAAGATGGAGAGATGGTGAAAGATTGAGAGAAAGTGAAAGATGGAGAGAAGGTGAAAGATGGAGAATGGATGAAAGATGGAGAGAAAGTGAAAGATGGAGAATGGGTGAAAGATGGAGAGAAAGTGAAAGATGGAGAGAGAGTGAAAGGAGTGAAGGTAAAAGATGGAGAGTGGGCGAAAGATGGAGAGAAAGTGAAAGATGGAGAATGGGTGAAAGATGGAGAGAAAGTGAAAGATGGAGAGTGGGTGAAAGATGGAGAGAAAATGAAAGATGGAGAGTGGGTGAAAGATGGAGAGAAAGTGAAAGATGGAGAATGGGTGAAAGATGGAGATAAAATGAAAGATGGAGAGTGGGTGAAAGATGGAGAGAAAGTAAAAGATGGAGAGTGGGTGAAAGATGGAGAGAAAGTGAAAGATGGGGAGAAAGTGAAAGATGGAGAATGGATGAAAGCTGGAGAGAAAGTGAAAGATGGAGAATGGGTGAAAGATGGAGAGAAAGTGAAAGATGGAGAGTGGGTGAAAGATGGAGAGAAAGTGAAAGATGGAGAGAGAGTGAAAGGAGTAAGGGTGAAAGATGGAGAGAAACTGAAAGAAGTGAAGGTAAAAGATGGAGAGTGGGTGAAAGATGGAGAGAAAGTGAAAGATGGAGAATGTGTGAAAGATGGAGAGAAAGTGAAAGATGGAGAGTGGGTGAAAGATGGAGAGAAAATGAAAGATGGAGAGTGGGTGAAAGATGGAGAGAAAGTGAAAGATGGAGAGAGAGTGAAAGGAGTGAGGGTGAAAGATGGAGAGAAACTGAAAGAAGTGAAGGTAAAAGATGGAGAGTGGGTGAAAGATGGAGAGAAAGTGAAAGATGGAAAATGGGTGAAAGATGGAGAGAAAGTGAAAGATGGAGAGAGAGTGAAAGGAGTGAGGGTGAAAGATGGAGAGAAACTGAAAGAAGTGAAGGTAAAAGATGGAGAGTGGGTGAAAGATGGAGAGAAAGTGAAAGATGGAGAATGGGTGAAAGATGGAGAGAAAGTGAAAGATGGAGAGTGGGTGAAAGATGGAGAGAAAGTGAAAGATGGAGAATCGGTGAAAGATGGAGATAAAGTGAAAGATGGAGAGTGGGTGAAAGATGGAGAGAAAGTGAAAGATGGAGAGTGGGTGAAAGATGGAGAGAAAGTGAAAGATGGAGAGAAAGTGAAAGATGGAGAATGGATGAAAGATGGAGAGAAAGTGAAAGATGGAGAATGGGTGAAAGATGGAGAGAAAGTGAAAGATGGAGAGTGGGTGAAAGATGGAGAGAAAGTGAAAGATGGAGAGAGAGTGAAAGGAGTGAGGGTGAAAGATGGAGAGAAACTGAAAGAAGTGAAGGTAAAAGATGGAGAGTGGGTGAAAGATGGAGAGAAAGTGAAAGATGGAGAATGGGTGAAAGATGGAGAGAAAGTGAAAGATGGAGAGTGGGTGAAAGATGGAGAGAAAATGAAAGATGGAGAGTGGGTGAAAGATGGAGAGAAAGTGAAAGATGGAGAGAGAGTGAAATGAGTGAGGGTGAAAGATGGAGAGAAACTGAAAGAAGTGAAGGTAAAAGATGGAGAGTGGTTGAAAGATGGAGAGAAAGTGAAAGATGGAGAATGGGTGAAAGATGGAGAGAAAGTGAAAGATGGAGAGTGGGTGAAAGATGGAGAGAAAATGAAAGATGGAGAGTGGGTGAAAGATGGAGAGTAAGTGAAAGATGGAGAATGGGTGAAAGATGGAGATAAAGTGAAAGATGGAGAGTGGGTGAAAGATGGAGAGAAAGTGAAAGATGGAGAGTGGGTGAAAGATGGAGAGAAAGTGAAAGATGGAGAGAGATGTGAAAGGAGTGAGGGTGAAAGATGGAGAGAAACTGAAAGAAGTGAAGGTAAAAGATGGAGAGTGGGTGAAAGATGGAGAGAAAGTGAAAGATGGAGAATGGGTGAAAGATGGCGAGAAAGTGAAAGATGGAGTGGGTGAAAGATGGAGAGAAAGTGAAAGATGGAGAGTGGGTGAAAGATGGAGAGAAAGTGAAAGATGGAGAATGGGTGAAAGATGGAGAGAAAGTGAAAGATGGAGAGTGGGTGAAAGATGGAGAGAAAGTGAAAGATGGAGAGAAAGTGAAAGATGGAGCGAGAGAGAGTGAAAGATGGAGAGAAAGTGAAAGATGGAGAGAAAGTGAAAGATGGAGAATGGATGAAAGATGGAGAGAAAGTGAAAAATGGAGAGAGAGTGAAAGGATGTGAGGGTGAAAGATGGAGAGAAACTGAAAGGAGAGAAGGTAAAAGATGGAGAGTGGGTGAAAGATGGAGAGACAGTGAAAGGTGGTGAGTGGGTGAAAGATGGAGAGAAAGTGAAAGATGGAGAGAGAGTGAAAGGAGTGATGGTGAAAGATGGAGAGAAACTGAAAGGAGAGAAGGTGAAAGATGGAGAGCAAGTGAAAGATGGAGAATGGTTGAAAGATGGAGAGAGAGTGAAAGATGGAGAAAGAGAGTGAAAGATGGAGAGAAAGTGAAAGGAGAGTGTGTGAAAGATGGAGATAAAGTGAAAGATGAAGAGAAAGTGAAAGATGAAGTGAAAGATGGAGAGAAGGTGAAAGATGGCGAGTAGGTGAAAGATGTCGGGAAAGTGAAAGGAGAGAGGATGAAAGATGGAGAGAAAGTGAAAGATGGAGTGTAGGTTAATGATGGTTAGGTGAAAGATGGAGAGGAAGTGAAAGATGGAGAGATGGTGAAAGATGGAGAGTAGGTCAAAGATGTCGGGAAAGTGAAAGAAGAGAGGGTGAAAGATGGAGAGAAAGTGAAAGATGGAGTGTAGGTTAATGTTGGTTAGGGGAAAGATGGAGAGGAAGTGAAAGATGGAGATAGAGTGAAAGGTGGAGAGTGAAAGATGGAGAGAGAGTGAAAGGAGAGAGGGTGAAAAATGGAGAGAAACTGAAAGGAGAGAAGGTGAAAGATGGGGAGAAAGTGAAAGATGGAGAGTGAAAAAAAGAGAGTGGGTGAAAGATGGAGAGAAAGTGAAAGATGGAGAGAGAGTGAAAGATGGAGAGAAAGTGAAAGGAGAGTGGGTGAAAGATGGAGATAAAGTGAAAGATGAAGAGAAAGTGAAAGATGAAGTGACAGATGCAGAGAAGGTGAAAGATGGCAAGTGGGTGAAAGATGCAGAGTAGGTGAAAGATGTAGGGAAAGTGAAAGGAGAGAGGCTGAAAGATGGAGAGAAAGTGAAAGATGGAGTGCAGGTGAAAGATGGAGAGAAACTGAAAGGAGAGAAAGTGAAAGATGGATGGAGAGTTGGTGAAAGATGGAGAGAAAGTATAAGATGGAGAGAAGGTGAATGATGGAGAGGAAGTGAAAGATGGAGAGTGGGTGAATGATGGAGAGAAAGTGAAAGATGGAGAATGGGTGAAAGATGGAGAGAAACTGGAAGATGGAGAGAAAGTGAAAGATGGAGAGAAAGTGAAAAGAGAGAAGGTAAAAGATGGAGAGAAGGTGAATGATGGAGAGGAAGTGAAAGATGGAGAGTGGGTGAAAGATGGAGAGAAAGTGAAAGATGCAGAGTGGGTGAAAAATGGAGAGAAGGTGAAAGATGGATGGAGAGATGGTGAAAGATGGAGAGAAAGTGAAAGATGGAGAGTTGGCAATAGATGGAGAGAAGGTGAATGATGGAGAGGAAGTGAAAGATGGAGAGTGGGTAAAAGATGGAGTGGGTAAAAGATGGAGAGAAAGTGAAAGATGGAGAGAGAGTGAAAGGAGTGATGGTGAAAGATGGAGAGAAACTGAAAGGAGAGAAGGTGAAAGATGGAGAGCAAGTGAAAGATGGAGAATGGTTGAAAGATGGAGAGAGAGTGAAAGATGGAGAAAGAGAGTGAAAGATGGCGAGAAAGTGAAAGGAGAGTGGGTGAAAGATGGAGATAAAGTGAAAGATGAAGAGAAAGTGAAAAATGAAGTGAAAGATGGAGAGAAGGTGAAAGATGGCGAGTTGGTGAAAGATGTCGGGAAAGTGAAAGGAGGGAGGGTGAAAGATGGAGAGAAAGTGAAAGATGGAGTGTAGGTTCATGATGGTTCGGTGAAAGATGGAGAGGAAGTGAAAGATGGAGAGAAGGTGAAAGATGGAGAGTAGGTGAAAGATTTCGGGAAAGTGAAAGGAGAGAGGGTGAAAGATGGAGAGAAAGTGAAAGATGGATGTGTAGGTTAATGTTGGTTAGGGGAAAGATGGAGAGGAAGTGAAAGATGGAGATAGAGTGAAAGGTGGAGAGTGAAAGATGGAGAGAGAGTGAAAGGAGAGAGGGTGAAAAATGGAGAGAAACTGAAAGGAGAGAAGGTGAAAGATGGGGAGAAAGTGAAAGATGGAGAGAGAGTGAAAAAAAGAGTGGGTGAAAGATGGAGAGAAAGTGAAAGATGGAGAGAGAGTGAAAGATGGAGAAAGAGAGAGAAAGATGGAGAGAAAGTGAAAGGAGAGAGGGTGAAAGATGGAGAGAAAGTGAAAGATGAATAGAAAGTGAAAGATGAAGTGACAGATGGAGAGAAGGTGAAAGATGGCAAGTGGGTGAAAGATGCAGAGTAGGTGAAAGATGTAGGGAAAGTGAAAGGAGAGAGGCTGAAAGATGGAGAGAAAGTGAAAGATGGAGTGTAGGTGAAAGATGGTTAGGTGAAAGATGGAGAGAGGGTGAAAGATGGAGAGAAACTGAAAGGAGAGAAAGTGAAAGATGGATGGAGAGTTGGTGAAAGATGGAGAGAAAGTATAAGATGGAGAGAAAGTGAATGATGGAGAGGAAGTGAAAGATGGAGAGTGGGTGAATGATGGAGAGAAAGTGAAAGATGGAGAACGGGTGAAAGATGGAGAGAAACTGGAAGATGGAGAGAAAGTGAAAGATGGAGACAGTGACAGATGGAGAGATGGTGACAGATGGAGAGACAGTGAAAAATAGTGAGTGGGTGAAAAATGGAGAGAGAGTGAAACATGGAGAAAAAGTGAAAGATGGAGAGAAGGTGAAAGATGGATGGAGAGATGGTGAAAGATGGAGAGAAAGTGAAAGATGGAGAGTGGGTGAAAGATGGAGAGAAAGTGAAAGATGGAGAGAGAGTGAAAGGAGTGAGGGTGAAAGATGGAGAGAAACTGAAAGAAGTGAAGGTAAAAGATGGAGAGTGGGTGAAAGATGGAGAGAAAGTGAAAGATGGAGAATGGGTGAAAGATGGCGAGAAAGTGAAAGATGGAGTGGGTGAAAGATGGAGAGAAAGTGAAAGATGGAGAGTGGGTGAAAGATGGAGAGAAAGTGAAAGATGGAGAATGGGTGAAAGATGGAGAGAAAGTGAAAGATGGAGAGTGGGTGAAAGATGGAGAGAAAGTGAAAGATGGAGAGAGAGTGAAAGATGGAGCGAGAGAGAGTGAAAGATGGAGAGAAAGTGAAAGATGGAGAGAAAGTGAAAGATGGAGAATGGATGAAAGATGGAGAGAAAGTGAAAAATGGAGAGAGAGTGAAAGGAGTGAGGGTGAAAGATGGAGAGAAACTGAAAGGAGAGAAGGTAAAAGATGGAGAGTGGGTGAAAGATGGAGAGACAGTGAAAGGTGGTGAGTGGGTGAAAGATGGAGAGAAAGTGAAAGATGGAGAGAGAGTGAAAGGAGTGATGGTGAAAGATGGAGAGAAACTGAAAGGAGAGAAGGTGAAAGATGGAGAGCAAGTGAAAGATGGAGAATGGTTGAAAGATGGAGAGAGAGTGAAAGATGGAGAAAGAGAGTGAAAGATGGAGAAAGAGAGTGAAAGATGGACAGAAAGTGAAAGGAGAGTGGGTGAAAGATGGAGATAAAGTGAAAGATGAAGAGAAAGTGAAAGATGAAGTGAAAGATGGAGAGAAGGTGAAAGATGGCGAGTAGGTGAAAGATGTCGGGAAAGTGAAAGGAGAGAGGATGAAAGATGGAGAGAAAGTGAAAGATGGAGTGTAGGTTAATGATGGTTAGGTGAAAGATGGAGAGGAAGTGAAAGATGGAGAGATGGTGAAAGATGGAGAGTAGGTCAAAGATGTCGGGAAAGTGAAAGAAGAGAGGGTGAAAGATGGAGAGAAAGTGAAAGATGGAGTGTAGGTTAATGTTGGTTAGGGGAAAGATGGAGAGGAAGTGAAAGATGGAGATAGAGTGAAAGGTGGAGAGTGAAAGATGGAGAGAGAGTGAAAGGAGAGAGGGTGAAAAATGGAGAGAAACTGAAAGGAGAGAAGGTGAAAGATGGGGAGAAAGTGAAAGATGGAGAGTGAAAAAAGAGAGTGGGTGAAAGATGGAGAGAAAGTGAAAGATGGAGAGAGAGTGAAAGATGGAGAGAAAGTGAAAGGAGAGTGGGTGAAAGATGGAGATAAAGTGAAAGATGAAGAGAAAGTGAAAGATGAAGTGACAGATGCAGAGAAGGTGAAAGATGGCAAGTGGGTGAAAGATGCAGAGTAGGTGAAAGATGTAGGGAAAGTGAAAGGAGAGAGGCTGAAAGATGGAGAGAAAGTGAAAGATGGAGTGCAGGTGAAAGATGGAGAGAAACTGAAAGGAGAGAAAGTGAAAGATGGATGGAGAGTTGGTGAAAGATGGAGAGAAAGTATAAGATGGAGAGAAGGTGAATGATGGAGAGGAAGTGAAAGATGGAGAGTGGGTGAATGATGGAGAGAAAGTGAAAGATGGAGAATGGGTGAAAGATGGAGAGAAACTGGAAGATGGAGAGAAAGTGAAAGATGGAGAGAAAGTGAAAAGAGAGAAGGTAAAAGATGGAGAGAAGGTGAATGATGGAGAGGAAGTGAAAGATGGAGAGTGGGTGAAAGATGGAGAGAAAGTGAAAGATGCAGAGTGGGTGAAAAATGGAGAGAAGGTGAAAGATGGATGGAGAGATGGTGAAAGATGGAGAGAAAGTGAAAGATGGAGAGTTGGCAATAGATGGAGAGAAGGTGAATGATGGAGAGGAAGTGAAAGATGGAGAGTGGGTAAAAGATGGAGTGGGTAAAAGATGGAGAGAAAGTGAAAGATGGAGAGAGAGTGAAAGGAGTGATGGTGAAAGATGGAGAGAAACTGAAAGGAGAGAAGGTGAAAGATGGAGAGCAAGTGAAAGATGGAGAATGGTTGAAAGATGGAGAGAGAGTGAAAGATGGAGAAAGAGAGTGAAAGATGGCGAGAAAGTGAAAGGAGAGTGGGTGAAAGATGGAGATAAAGTGTAAGATGAAGAGAAAGTGAAAAATGAAGTGAAAGATGGAGAGAAGGTGAAAGATGGCGAGTTGGTGAAAGATGTCGGGAAAGTGAAAGGAGGGAGGGTGAAAGATGGAGAGAAAGTGAAAGATGGAGTGTAGGTTCATGATGGTTCGGTGAAAGATGGAGAGGAAGTGAAAGATGGAGAGAAGGTGAAAGATGGAGAGTAGGTGAAAGATTTCGGGAAAGTGAAAGGAGAGAGGGTGAAAGATGGAGAGAAAGTGAAAGATGGATGTGTAGGTTAATGTTGGTTAGGGGAAAGATGGAGAGGAAGTGAAAGATGGAGATAGAGTGAAAGGTGGAGAGTGAAAGATGGAGAGAGAGTGAAAGGAGAGAGGGTGAAAAATGGAGAGAAACTGAAAGGAGAGAAGGTGAAAGATGGGGAGAAAGTGAAAGATGGAGAGAGAGTGAAAAAAAGAGTGGGTGAAAGATGGAGAGAAAGTGAAAGATGGAGAGAGAGTGAAAGATGGAGAAAGAGAGAGAAAGATGGAGAGAAAGTGAAAGGAGAGAGGGTGAAAGATGGAGAGAAAGTGAAAGATGAATAGAAAGTGAAAGATGAAGTGACAGATGGAGAGAAGGTGAAAGATGGCAAGTGGGTGAAAGATGCAGAGTAGGTGAAAGATGTAGGGAAAGTGAAAGGAGAGAGGCTGAAAGATGGAGAGAAAGTGAAAGATGGAGTGTAGGTGAAAGATGGTTAGGTGAAAGATGGAGAGAGGGTGAAAGATGGAGAGAAACTGAAAGGAGAGAAAGTGAAAGATGGATGGAGAGTTGGTGAAAGATGGAGAGAAAGTATAAGATGGAGAGAAAGTGAATGATGGAGAGGAAGTGAAAGATGGAGAGTGGGTGAATGATGGAGAGAAAGTGAAAGATGGAGAACGGGTGAAAGATGGAGAGAAACTGGAAGATGGAGAGAAAGTGAAAGATGGAGACAGTGACAGATGGAGAGATGGTGACAGATGGAGAGACAGTGAAAAATAGTGAGTGGGTGAAAAATGGAGAGAGAGTGAAACATGGAGAAAAAGTGAAAGATGGAGAGAAGGTGAAAGATGGATGGAGAGATGGTGAAAGATGGAGAGAAAGTGAAAGATGGAGAGTGGGTAAAAGATGGAGAGAAGGTGAATGATGGAGAGGAAGTGAAAGATGGAGAGAAAGTGAAAGATGGAGAATGGGTGAAGGATGGAGAATGGGTGAAAGGCGGAGAGAAGGTGAAAGATGGAGAAGAGGTGAAAGATGGAGTGAAAGTGAAAGATGGAGAATGGGTGAAAGATGGAGAGAAAGTGAAAGATGGAGAGAGAGTGAAAGATGGAGACAGAGTGAAAGATTGAGAGAGGGTGAAAGATGGAGAGAAGGTGAAAGATGGAGAGAGGGTGAAAGATGGAGGGAAAGTGAAAGATGGAGAGTGAAAGATGGAGAAAGAGAGTGAAAGATGGAGAGAGAGTGAAAGATGGAGTGAGAGAGTGGAAGATGGAGAGAAGTTGAAAGATGGAGGGAAAGTGAAAGGAGAGAGGGTGAAAGATGGACAGAAACTGAAAGGAGAGAAGGTGAAAGATGGAGAGAAAGTGAAAGATGGATGGAGAGTTGGTGAAAGATGGAGAGAAAGTGAAAGATGGAGATTGGATAAAAGATGGAGAGAAAGTGAAAGATGGAGAATGGGTGAAAGTTGGAGAGAAAGTGACAGATGGAGAGAAGGTGAAAGATGGAGAGAGAGTGAAAAATAGAGAGTGGGTGAAAGATGGAGAGAGAGTGAAAGATGGAGAGAAAGTGAAAGATGGAGAGTGGGTGAAAGATGGAGAGAAAGTGACAGATGGAGAGAAGGTGAAAGATGGAGAGCGAGTGAAAAATAGAGAGTGGGTGAAAGATGGAGAGCGAGTGAAAGATGGAGAGAAAGTGAAAGATGGAGAGTGGGTAATAGATGGAGATAAGGTGAATGATGGAGAGGAAGTGAAAGATGGAGAGAAAGTGAAAGATGGATGGAGAGTTAGTGAAAGATGAAGAGAAAGTGAAAGATGGAGAGTGGGTAATCGATGGAGAGAAGGTGAATGATGGAGAGGAAGTGTAAGATGGAGAGTGGGTGAAAGATGGAGAGAAAGTGAAAGATGGAGAATGGGTGAAAGATGGAGAGAAAGTGAAAGATGGAGAGTGGGTGAAAAATGGAGAGAATGTGAAAGATGGATGGAGAGATGGTGAAAGATGGAGAGAAAGTGAAAGATGGCGAGTGGGTAAAAGATGGAGAGAAGATGAATGATGGAGAGAAAGTGAAAGATGCAGAATGGGTGAAAGATGGAGAGAAAGTGAAAGATGGAGAATGGGTGAAAGATGGAGAGAAAGTGAAAGATGGAGAGTGGGTGAAAGATGGAGAGAAGGTGAAAGATGGAGAGAGAGTGAAAAATAGAGAGTGGGTGAAAGATGGAGAGAGAGTGAAAGATGGAGAGTAGGTGAAAGATGGAGAGAAGGTGATAGATGGATGGAGAGTGGGTGAAAGATGGAGAGAAAGTGAAAGATGGAGAGTGGGAAAAGATGGAGAGAAGGTGAATGATGGAGAGGAAGTGAAAGATGGAGAGTAGGTGAAAGATGGAAAGTGAAAGATGGAGAATGGGTGAAAGATGGAGAGAAAGTGAAAGATGGAGAATAGGTGAAAGATGGAGAGAAAGTGAAAGATGGAGAGAAGGTGAAAGATGAAGAATGGATGAAAGATGGAGAGAAAGTGAAAGATGGAGAATGGGTGAAAGATGGAGAGAAAGTGAAAGATGGAGAGTGGGTGAAAGATGGAGAGAAAGTGAAAGATGGAGAGAGAGTGAAAGGAGTGAGGGTGAAAGATGGAGAGAAACTGAAAGAAGTGAAGGGAAAAGATGGAGAGTGGGTGAAAGATGGAGAGAAAGTGAAAGATGGAGAATGGGTGAAAGATGGAGAGAAAATGAAAGATGGAGAGTGGGTGAAAGATGGAGAGAAAGTGAAAGATGGAGAGTGGGTGAAAGATGGAGAGAAAGTGAAAGATGGAGAGAAGGTGAAAGATGGAGAATGGATGAAAGATGGAGAGAAAGTGAAAGATGGAGAATGGGTGAAAGATGGAGAGAAAGTGAAAGATGGAGAGTGGGTGAAAGATGGAGAGAAAGTGAAAGATGGAGAGAGTGAAAGGAGTGAGGGTGAAAGATGGAGAGAAACTGAAAGGAGAGAAGGTGAAAGATGGGGAGAAAGTGAAAGATGGATGGAGAGTTGGTGAAAGATGGAGAGAAAGTGAAAGATGGAGATTGGATAAAAGATGGAGAGAAAGTGAAAGATGGAGAATGGGTGAAAGTTGGAGAGAAAATGACAGATGGAGAGAAGGTGAAAGATGGAGAGAGAGTGAAAAATAGAGAGTGGGTGAAAGATGGAGAGAGAGTGAAAGATGGAGAGAAAGTGAAAGATGGAGAGTGGGTGAAAGATGGAGAGAAAGTGACAGATGGAGAGAAGGTGAAAGATGGAGAGCGAGTGAAAAATAGAGAGTGGGTGAAAGATGGAGAGAGAGTGAAAGATGGAGAGAAAGTGAAAGATGGAGAGTGGGTAATAGATGGAGATAAGGTGAATGATGGAGAGGAAGTGAAAGATGGAGAGAAAGTGAAAGATGGATGGAGAGTTAGTGAAAGATGAAGAGAAAGTGAAAGATGGAGAGTGAGTAATAGATGGAGAGAAGGTGAATGATGGAGAGGAAGTGTAAGATGGAGAGTGGGTGAAAGATGGAGAGAAAGTGAAAGATGGAGAATGGGTGAAAGATGGAGAGAAAGTGAAAGATGGAGAGTGGGTGAAAAATGGAGAGAATGTGAAAGATGGATGGAGAGATGGTGAAAGATGGAGAGAAAGTGAAAGATGGCGAGTGGGTAAAAGATGGAGAGAAGATGAATGATGGAGAGAAAGTGAAAGATGCAGAATGGGTGAAAGATGGAGAGAAAGTGAAAGATGGAGAATGGGTGAAAGATGGAGAGAAAGTGAAAGATGGAGAGTGGGTGAAAGATGGAGAGAAGGTGAAAGATGGAGAGAGAGTGAAAAATAGAGAGTGGGTGAAAGATGGAGAGAGAGTGAAAGATGGAGAGTAGGTGAAAGATGGAGAGAAGGTGATGGATGGAGAGTGGGTGAAAGATGGAGAGAAAGTGAAAGATGGAGAGTGGGAAAAGATGGAGAGAAGGTGAATGATGGAGAGGAAGTGAAAGATGGAGAGTAGGTGAAAGATGGAAAGTGAAAGATGGAGAATGGGTGAAAGATGGAGAGAAAGTGAAAGATGGAGAATAGGTGAAAGATGGAGAGAAAGTGAAAGATGGAGAGAAGGTGAAAGATGGAGAATGGATGAACGATGGAGAGAAAGTGAAAGATGGAGAATGGGTGAAAGATGGAGAGAAAGTGAAAGATGGAGAGTGGGTGAAAGATGGAGAGAAAGTGAAAGATGGAGAGAGAGTGAAAGGAGTGAGGGTGAAAGATGGAGAGAAACTGAAAGAAGTGAAGGTAAAAGATGGAGAGTGGGTGAAAGATGGAGAGAAAGTGAAAGATGGAGAATGGGTGAAAGATGGAGAGAAAATGAAAGATGGAGAGTGGGTGAAAGATGGAGAGAAAGTGAAAGATGGAGAGAAGGTGAAAGATGGAGAATGGATGAAAGATGGAGAGAAAGTGAAAGATGGAGAATGGGTGAAAGATGGAGAGAAAGTGAAAGATGGAGAGTGGGTGAAAGATGGAGAGAAAGTGAAAGATGGAGAGAGTGAAAGGAGTGAGGGTGAAAGATGGAGAGAAACTGAAAGAAGTGAAGGTAAAGGATGGAGAGTGGGTGAAAGATGGAGAGAAAGTGAAAGATGGAGAATGGGTGAAAGATGGAGAGAAAGTGAAAGATGGAGAGTGGGTGAAAGATGGAGAGAAAATGAAAGATGGAGAGTGGGTGAAAGATGGAGAGAAAGTGAAAGATGGAGAATGGGTGAAAGATGGAGATAAAGTGAAAGATGGAGAGTGGGTGAAAGATGGAGAGAAAGTGAAAGATGGAGAGTGGGTGAAAGATGGAGAGAAAGTGAAAGATGGAGAGAGAGTGAAAGGAGTGAGGGTGAAAGATGGAGAGAAACTGAAAGAAGTGAAGGTAAAAGATGGAGAGTGGGTGAAAGATGGAGAGAAAGTGAAAGATGGAGAATGGGTGAAAGATGGCGAGAAAGTGAAAGATGGAGAGTGGGTGAAAGATGGAGAGAAAGTGAAAGATGGAGAGTGGGTAATAGATGGAGATAAGGTGAATGATGGAGAGGAAGTGAAAGATGGAGAGAAAGTGAAAGATGGATGGCGAGTTAGTGAAAGATGGAGAGAAAGTGAAAGATGGAGAGTGGGTAATAGATGGAGAGAAGGTGAATGATGGAGAGGAAGTGTAAGATGGAGAGTGGGTGAAAGATGGAGAGAAAGTGAAAGATGGAGAATGGGTGAAAGATGGAGAGAAAGTGAAAGATGGAGAGTGGGTGAAAAATGGAGAGAATGTGAAAGATGGATGGAGAGATGGTGAAAGATGGAGAGAAAGTGAAAGATGGCGAGTGGGTAAAAGATGGAGAGAAGATGAATGATGGAGAGAAAGTGAAAGATGGAGAATGGGTGAAAGATGGAGAGAAAGTGAAAGATGGAGAATGGGTGAAAGATGGAGAGAAAGTGAAAGATGTAGAGTGGGTGAAAGATGGAGGGAGGGTGAAAGATGGAGAGAACGTGAAAGATGGAGAGAGAGTGAAAAATAGAGAGTGGGTGAAAGATGGAGAGAGAGTGAAAGATGGAGAGTGGGTGAAAGATGGAGAGAAGGTGATAGATGGATGGAGAGTGGGTGAAAGATGGAGAGAAAGTGAAAGATGGAGAGTGGGAAAAGATGGAGAGAAGGTGAATGATGGAGAGGAAGTGAAAGATGGAGAGTAGGTGAAAGATGGAAAGTGAAAGATGGAGAATGGGTGAAAGATGGAGAGAAAGTGAAAGATGGAGAGATGGTGAAAGATTGAGAGAAAGTGAAAGATGGAGAGAAGGTAAAAGATGGAGAGTGGGCGAAAGATGGAGAGAAAGTGAAAGATGGAGAATGGGTGAAAGATGGAGAGAAAGTGAAAGATGGAGAGTGGGTGAAAGATGGAGAGAAAGTGAAAGATGGAGACAGAGTGAAAGGAGTGAAGGTAAAAGATGGAGAGTGGGTGAAAGATGGAGAGAAAGTGAAAGATGGAGAATGGGTGAAAGATGGAGAGAAAGTGAAAGATGGAGAGTGGGTGAAAGATGGAGAGAAAATGAAAGATGGAGAGTGGGTGAAAGATGGAGAGAAAGTGAAAGATGGAGAATGGGTGAAAGATGGAGATAAAATGAAAGATGGAGAGTGGGTGAAAGATGGAGAGAAAGTAAAAGATGGAGAGTGGGTGAAAGATGGAGAGAAAGTGAAAGATGGAGAGAAAGTGAAAGATGGAGAATGGATGAAAGATGGAGAGAAAGTGAAAGATGGAGAATGGGTGAAAGATGGAGAGAAAGTGAAAGATGGAGAGTGGGTGAAAGATGGAGAGAAAGTGAAAGATGGAGAGAAAGTGAAAGGAGTGAGGGTGAAAGATGGAGAGAAACTGAAAGAAGTGAAGGTAAAAGATGGAGAGTGGGTGAAAGATGGAGAGAAAGTGAAAGATGGAGAATGTGTGAAAGATGGAGAGAAAGTGAAAGATGGAGAGTGGGTGAAAGATGGAGAGAAAATGAAAGATGGAGAGTGGGGGAAAGATGGAGAGAAAGTGAAAGATGGAGAGAGAGTGAAAGGAGTGAGGGTGAAAGATGGAGAGAAACTGAAAGAAGTGAAGGTAAAAGATGGAGAGTGGGTGAAAGATGGAGAGAAAGTGAAAGATGGAGAATGGGTGAAAGATGGAGAGAAAGTGAAAGATGGAGAGAGAGTGAAAGGAGTGAGGGTGAAAGATGGAGAGAAACTGAAAGAAGTGAAGGTAAAAGATGGAGAGTGGGTGAAAGATGGAGAGAAAGTGAAAGATGGAGAATGGGTGAAAGATGGAGAGAAAGTGAAAGATGGAGAGTGGGTGAAAGATGGAGAGAAAATGAAAGATGGAGAGTGGGTGAAAGATGGAGCGAAAGTGAAAGATGGAGAATGGGTGAAAGATGGAGATAAAGTGAAAGATGGAGAGTGGGTGAAAGATGGAGAGAAAGTGAAAGATGGAGAGTGGGTGAAAGATGGAGAGAAAGTGAAAGATGGAGAGAAAGTGAAAGATGGAGAATGGATGAAAGATGGAGAGAAAGTGAAAGATGGAGAATGGGTGAAAGATGGAGAGAAAGTGAAAGATGGAGAGTGGGTGAAAGATGGAGAGAAAGTGAAAGATGGAGAGAGAGTGAAAGGAGTGAGGGTGAAAGATGGAGAGAAACTGAAAGAAGTGAAGGTAAAAGATGGAGAGTGGGTGAAAGATGGAGAGAAAGTGAAAGATGGAGAATGGGTGAAAGATGGAGAGAAAGTGAAAGATGGAGAGTGGGTGAAAGATGGAGAGAAAATGAAAGATGGAGAGTGGGTGAAAGATGGAGAGAAAGTGAAAGATGGAGAGAGAGTGAAAGGAGTGAGGGTGAAAGATGGAGAGAAACTGAAAGAAGTGAAGGTAAAAGATGGAGAGTGGTTGAAAGATGGAGAGAAAGTGAAAGATGGAGAATGGGTGAAAGATGGAGAGAAAGTGAAAGATGTAGAGTGGGTGAAAGATGGAGAGAAAATGAAAGATGGAGAGTGGGTGAAAGATGGAGAGAAAGTGAAAGATGGAGAATGGGTGAAAGATGGAGATAAAGTGAAAGATGGAGAGTGGGTGAAAGATGGAGAGAAAGTGAAAGATGGAGAGTGGGTGAAAGATGGAGAGAAAGTGAAAGATGGAGAGAGAGTGAAAGGAGTGAGGGTGAAAGATGGAGAGAAACTGAAAGAAGTGAAGGTAAAAGATGGAGAGTGGGTGAAAGATGGAGAGAAAGTGAAAGATGGAGAATGGGTGAAAGATGGCGAGAAAGTGAAAGATGGAGTGGGTGAAAGATGGAGAGAAAGTGAAAGATGGAGAGTGGGTGAAAGATGGAGAGAAAGTGAAAGATGGAGAATGGGTGAAAGATGGAGAGAAAGTGAAAGATGGAGAGTGGGTGAAAGATGGAGAGAAAGTGAAAGATGGAGAGAAAGTGAAAGATGGAGCGAGAGAGAGTGAAAGATGGAGAGAAAGTGAAAGATGGAGAGAAAGTGAAAGATGGAGAATGGATGAAAGATGGAGAGAAAGTGAAAAATGGAGAGAGAGTGAAAGGAGTGAGGGTGAAAGATGGAGAGAAACTGAAAGGAGAGAAGGTAAAAGATGGAGAGTGGGTGAAAGATGGAGAGACAGTGAAAGATGGAGAATGGGTGAAAGATGGAGAATGGGTGAAAGATGGAGAGTGGGTGAAAGATGGAGAGAGAGAGAGTGAAAGATGGAGAGATAGTGAAAGATGGAGAGAAGGTGAAAGATGGAGAGGGGAATGAGTGCCCGGAGGCAGTGAGAATGTTTCCCCTCCTCCCTGGGAGGTAGTGAGTTGCGAGGCTGCTCTGATAGGATCAGGTTAACACTCCGAGCTGAAATGCAATCGGATCCTGTTCATTTCCAGTCCCCTGAGCAATTCTGGCCCCGGATTTGCTGAACTTCTTTCATTGGAGCAGCAGATTCTTCAATCCCCGCCACCGTTCAGCTTCCAGCACAAAGATTCCACTGAGCGGAACAGCAACAAAAGAGAGAGGGAGGGAGAGGGAAAGTGCTCAAAGAAAAAGCAAACTGATGCAGAAATTCACAGTGACAGGTGCTGAAGGACGGGGGAGGAGACAGACGGAGCTAAAGTGATGAAGAGATAAATTGAGGTGAAGATCTGCCGGCAGAGGCTGAACAGACTGCAGCAGATCCTGACACACACACTCTGCTCATCCCTGCTTCCTGCTGGAGCCGGTTATTCCAGTTGCCTGTCTGCTGGAGCGGGGTTATTCCTGCTGCCCTTCTGCCTGTGTGTGTTTAAGCTCCTCCGGTTGAAGATTTCCTCGGGCTCTGCAGGATGTCCAGTGGAGACATTGTCCAGGTCCCTGATGATTCACATTTCACCTCGTTCCGGGAACAGTGTGAGCGCCAGGAAGGTTGGATGGTTCAATATAACAAGGGAGGCACAACCGTGTGGAACCGACAGCCGGAGGAGAATCGAGCTGTGCAGAAACTAAAGGTAAGGAGAGCAGAGACGGGATGGGAGGAATTAACTGGGCTGACACTCCAGTTACTGAGTCAGGGCTGCAGGGTCGGACCCTGTCTGCCCTCTGAGGTCGATGGAAAAGATCCTATTGCACTATTTCGAAGAGAAGCCGGGGAGTTCTACCCTGTGTCCTGTTTAATATTTATCCCTCGACCAACATCACTAAAACTGATTGACCTGGTTACTACCACATTGTTCTGTGTGGGATCTTGCTGTGTGCAAATTGGCTGCTGCATTTCCTACATTACAACAGCGACTACACTTCAAAAAGTCCTTCACTCCAGGTCCTGAAAGGCATCATGTAAATGCAAGTCCTTTTGTTATATAAAATGAAGTACAGACAATGGGACAGTAAAGTGCACTGTCAGGTGAAAACTCCTGTATTTTAAACTACTCCAGTATAAATCTGGGGGCCTTCTATAAAAGTCCCAGGCAATTAAAAATGGTTTAATTCAGAACATCAGATAATTTACATTTTGAGCAGTAACCCTGATTTGCTCTGCTATTTATGCCAGCTAATGCAAATAATTGGAAAAATTCAAAAATTTTTATCATAAAGAAGTGACTTTGGATTATTCGGAATAAATCGTGTTAATTTCGATGAATTCCATGACCCTGTTAATATTGTGGGATTTAATGTTTCAGAGAACTGACTTTGTTGGAAGGTGTTTGGGAAAAGCATTCCTTTGTATTCACCAAACTCTCAGCACAGCAAGGCAATTCAGGTTGAAATTATGAAGTTACGTTAAATCTGTATAGCACCTTGCTTAGACCACACTTAGAATATTGTGCACCATATTATTAAAAAGATTGATATAAAGCTGCTAAAGAAGGTGCAAAAAAGGTTAACAAGGTTGATACCAGAACTGAGCGGTTCTACCTATCAGTAAGATTGAACAGGCTGGGATGCTTTTCTCTGGAAAAGAGAAGGCTGAGGGGTCACCTGATAGAGGTCTTAAGATTATGGAAAAGTTTGATAGGATAGACAAAGAAAAGATGTTTCCACTTATGGGGAGAGACCAGAAATAGGGTCATAAATATAAGACAATCACTAACAAATCCAATCGGGAATTTAGAAGCAACTTCTTTACCCAGAGAGTGTGAGAATGCGAAATTTACGATCACAGGAAGTAGTTGAGGTGAACAGTGTAGATATATTTAAGGTGAAGCGAGATAAGGAGAAAGGAACAGAAGGATATGATAATACGGAGAGATAAAGGAGGGTGCGAGGAGGCTTGCGAGCGCATAAACACTGGCAGATACCAGTCGGGCCGAATGGCCTGTTCCTGTGCTGTACATTCGATGTAATTCTATGTAATGTGAAATGTGTCACTGAGTCACAAAAATATCACCCTGTCAGTTGTACAATGTCTGCAACAATGATGGAAAGATGTTCAACCCTTCTTCCTCAATGATAGAAAGATGTTCAACCCTTCTTCCTCAGTGATAGAAAGATGTTCAACCTTTCTTCCTCAATGATAGAAAGATGTTCAACCCTTCTTCCTCAGTGATAGAAAGATGTTCAACCCTTCTTCCGCAGTGATATAAAGATGTTCAACCTCACTTCTTCAATGATAGAAAGATGTTCAACCTTTCTTACTCAATGATAGAAAGATGTTCAACCTTTCTTCTTCAATGATAGAAAGATGTTCAACCTTTCTTCTTCAATGATAGAAAGATGTTCAACCCTTCTTCCTCAATGATAGAAAGATGTTCAACCTTTCTTCCTCAATGATAGAAAGATGTTCAACCCTTCTTCCTCAATGATAGAAAGATGTTCAACCTTTCTTCCTCAATGATAGAAAGATGTTCAACCCTTCTTCCTCAATGATAGAAAGATGTTCAACCTTTCTTCTTCAATGATAGAAAGATGTTCAGGCCCTTCTTACTCAGTGATAGAAAGATGTTCAACCTTTCTTCCTCAATGATAGAAAGATGTTCAACCTTTCTTCCTCAATGATAGAAAGATGTTCAACCCTTCTTCCTCAATGATAGAAATATGTTCAACCCTTCTTCCTCAGTGATAGAAAGATGTTCAACCCTTCTTCCGCAGTGATAGAAAGATGTTCAACCTTTCTTCTTCAATGATAGAAAGATGTTCAACCTTTCTTCCTCAATGACAGAAAGATGTTCAACACTTCTTGCTCAATGATAGAAAGATGTTCAACCTTTCTTCCTCAGTGATAGAAAGATGTTCAACCCTTCTTCCTCAGTGATAGAAAGATGTTCAACCCTTCTTCCTCAGTGATAGAAAGATGTTCAACCTTTCTTCCTCAATGATAGAAAGATGTTCAACCTTTCTTCCTCAATGATAGAAAGATGTTCAACCTTTCTTCTTCAATGATAGAAAGATGTTCAGGCCCTTCTTACTCAGTGATAGAAAGATGTTCAACCTTTCTTCCTCAATGATAGAAAGATGTTCAACCTTTCTTCCTCAATGATAGAAAGATGTTCAACCCTTCTTCCTCAGTGATAGAAAGATGTTCAACCCTTCTTCCTCAGTGATAGAAAGATGTTCAACCTTTCTTCCTCAATGATAGAAAGATGTTCAACCTTTCTTCCTCAATGATAGAAAGATGTTCAACCTTTCTTCTTCAATGATAGAAAGATGTTCAGGCCCTTCTTACTCAGTGATAGAAAGATGTTCAACCTTTCTTCCTCAATGATAGAAAGATGTTCAACCTTTCTTCCTCAATGATAGAAAGATGTTCAACCCTTCTTCCTCAATGATAGAAAGATGTTCAACCCTTCTTCCTCAGTGATAGAAAGATGTTCAACCCTTCTTCCGCAGTGATAGAAAGATGTTCAACCTTTCTTCTTCAATGATAGAAAGATGTTCAACCTTTCTTCCTCAATGATAGAAAGATGTTCAACCCTTCTTGCTCAATGATAGAAAGATGTTCAACATTTCTTCCTCAATGATAGAAAGATGTTCAACCCTTCTTCCTCAATGATAGAAAGATGTTCAACCCTTCTTCCTCAGTGATAGAAAGATGTTCAACCCTTCTTCCGCAGTGATAGAAAGAATTTCAACCTTTCTTCTTCAATGATAGAAAGATGTTCAAACTTTCTTCCTCAATGATAGAAAGATGTTCAACCTTTCTTCTTCAATGATAGAAAGATGTTCAACCCTTCTTCCTCAATGATAGAAAGATGTTCAACCTTTCTTCCTCAATGATAGAAAGATGTTCAACCTTTCTTCCTCAATGATCGAAAGATGTTCAGGCCCTACTTCCTCAATGATAGAAAGATGTTCAACCTTTCTTCCTCAATGATAGAAAGATGTTCAGGCCCTTCTTCCTCAATGATAGAAAGATGTTCAACCTTTCTTCTTCAATGATAGAAAGATGTTCAGGCCCTTCTTACTCAGTGATAGAAAGATGTTCAACCTTTCTTCCTCAATGATAGAAAGATGTTCAACCTTTCTTCCTCAATGATAGAAAGATGTTCAACCCTTCTTCCTCAATGATAGAAAGATGTTCAACCCTTCTTCCTCAGTGATAGAAAGATGTTCAACCCTTCTTCCACAGTGATAGAAAGATGTTCAACCTTTCTTCTTCAATGATAGAAAGATGTTCAACCTTTCTTCCTCAATGATAGAAAGATGTTCAACCCTTCTTCCTCAATGATAGAAAGATGTTCAACATTTCTTCCTCAATGATAGAAAGATGTTCAACCCTTCTTCCTCAATGATAGAAAGATGTTCAACCCTTCTTCCTCAGTGATAGAAAGATGTTCAACCCTTTTTCCTCAGTGATAGAAAGATGTTCAACCTTTCTTCCTCAATGATAGAAAGATGTTCAACCTTTCTTCCTCAATGATAGAAAGATGTTCAAACCTTCTTCCTCAATGATAGAAAGATGTTCAACCCTTCTTCCTCAGTGATAGAAAGATGTTCAACCCTTCTTCCGCAGTGAGAGAAAGAATTTCAACCTTTCTTCTTCAATGATAGAAAGATGTTCACCCTTTCTTCCTCAATGATAGAAAGATGTTCAACCTTTCTTCTTCAATGATAGAAAGATGTTCAACCTTTCTTCTTCAATGATAGAAAGATGTTCAGGCCCTTCTTCCTCAATGATAGAAAGATGTTCAACCCTTCTTCCTCAATGATAGAAAGATGTTCATCCCTTCTTCCTCAATGATAGAAAGATGTTCAACCTTTCTTCCTCAATGATTGAAAGATGTTCGAGCCCTTCTTCTTCAATGATAGAAAGATGTTCAGGCCCTTCTTCCTCAATGATAGAAAGATGTTCAACCCTTCTTCCTCAATGATAGAAAGATGTTCGGGCCCTTCTTCCTCAATCTTAGAAAGATGTTCGGGCCCTTCTTCCTCAATGATAGAAAGATGTTCGTGCCTTTCTTCCTCAATGATAGAAAGATGTACGGGCCCTTCTTCCTCAATGATAGAAAGATGTTGGGGCCCTTCTTCCTCAATGATAGAAAGATGTTCAACCTTTCTTCCTCAGTGATGGAAAGATGTTCGGGCCCTTCTTCCTCAATGATAGAAAGATGTTCGGGCCCTTCTTCCTCAATGATAGAAAGATGTTCAACCCTTCTTCCTCAGTGATAGAAAGATGTTCGGGCCCTTCTTCCTCAATGATTGAAAGATGTTCGAGCCCTTCGTCTTCAATGATAGAAAGATGTTCAGGCCCTTCTTCCTCAATGATAGAAAGATGTTCAACCCTTCTTCCTCAATGATAGAAAGATGTTCAACTCTTCTTCCTCAATGATAGAAAGATGTTCGGGCCCTTCTTCCTCAATGATAGAAAGATGTTCGGGCCCTTCTTCCTCAATGATAGAAAGATGATCAACCCTTCTTCCTCAGTGATAGAAAGATGTTCAACCTTTCTTCCTCAATGATAGAAAGGTGTTCAACCTTTCTTCGTCAATGACAGAAAGATGTTCAACCTTTCTTCCTCAACGATAGAAAGATGTTCAACCTTTCTTCTTCAATGACAGAAAGATGTTCAACCTTTCTTGTTCAATGATAGAAAGATGTTCAGGCCCTTCTTCCTCAATGATAGCAAGATGTTCAGGCCCTTCGTCCTCAATGATAGAAAGATGTTCAACCTTTCTTCCTCAATGATAGAAAGATGTTCAACCTTTCTTCTTCATTGATAGAAAGATGTTCAACCTTTCTTCTCCAATGATAGAAAGATGTTCAGGCCCTTCTTCCTCAATGATAGAAAGATGTTCAACCTTTCTTCCTCAATGATAGAAAGATGTTCAACCCTTCTTCCTCAATGATAGAAAGATGTTCAACCTTTCTTCTTCAATGATAGAAAGATGTTCAACCTGTCTTCTTCAATGATAGAAAGATGTTCAAGCCCTTCTTCCTCAATGACAGAAAGATGTTCAACCTTTCTTCCTCAATGATAGAAAGATGTTCATCCCTTCCTCCTCAATGATAGAAAGATGTTCAACCTTTCTTCTTCAATGATAGAAAGATGTTCAACCTTTCTTCCTCAATGATAGAAAGATGCTCAACCCCTCTTCCTCAATGATAGAAAGATGTTCAACCTTTCTTCTTCAATGATAGAAAGATGTTCAACCTTTCTTCCTCAATGATAGAAAGATGTTCAACCTTTCTTCTTCAATGATAGAAAGATGTTCAACCTTTCTTCCTCAATGATAGAAAGATGTTCAACCTTGCTTCTTCAGTGATAGAAAGATGTTCAACCTTTCTTCTTCAATGATAGAAAGATGTTCAGGCCCTTCTTCCTCAATGATAGAAAGATGTTCAACCCTTCTTCCTCAATGATAGAAAGATGTTCAACCTTTCTTCCTCAATGATAGAATGATGTTCAACCTTTCTTCCTCAATGATCGAAAGATGTTCAGGCCCTTCTTCCTCAATGATAGAAAGATGTTCAACCTTTCTTCCTCAATGATAGAAAGATGTTCAACCCTTCTTCCTCAATGAAAGAAAGATGTTCAACCTTTCTTCTTCAATGATAGAAAGATGTTCAGGCCCTTCTTACTCAGTGATAGAAAGATGTTCACCCTTTCTTCCTCAATGATAGAAAGATGTTCAACCTTTCTTCCTCAATGATAGAAAGATGTTCAACCCTTCTTCCTCAATGATAGAAAGATGTTCAACCCTTCTTCCTCAGTGATAGAAAGATGTTCAACCCTTCTTCCGCAGTGATAGAAAGATGTTCAACCTTTCTTCTTCAATGATAGAAAGATGTTCAACCTTTCTTCCTCAATGATAGAAAGATGTTCAACCCTTCTTCCTCAATGATAGAAAGATGTTCAACATTTCTTCCTCAATGATAGAAAGATGTTCAACCCTTCTTCCTCAATGATAGAAAGATGTTGAACCCTTCTTCCTCAGTGATAGAAAGATGTTCAACCCTTCTTCCTCAGTGATAGAAAGATGTTCAACCCTTTTTCCTCAGTGATAGAAAGATGTTCAACCTTTCTTCCTCAATGATAGAAAGATGTTCAACCTTTCTTCCTCAATGATAGAAAGATGTTCAAACCTTCTTCCTCAATGATAGAAAGATGTTCAACCCTTCTTCCTCAGTGATAGAAAGATGTTCAACCCTTCTTCCGCAGTGAGAGAAAGAATTTCAACCTTTCTTCTTCAATGAAAGAAAGATGTTCACCCTTTCTTCCTCAATGATAGAAAGATGTTCAACCTTTCTTCTTCAATGATAGAAAGATGTTCAACCTTTCTTCTTCAATGATAGAAAGATGTTCAGGCCCTTCTTCCTCAATGATAGCAAGATGTTCAAGCCCTTCTTCCTCACTGATAGAAAGATGTTCAAACTTTCTTCTTCAAAGATAGAAAGATGTTCAACCTTTCTTCTTCAATGATAGAAAGATGTTCAGGCCCTTCTTCTTCAATGATAGCAAGATGTTCAAGCCCTTCGTCCTCAATGATAGAAAGATGTTCAACCTTTCTTCCTCAATGATAGAAAGATGTTCAACCTTTCTTCCTCAATGATAGAAAGATGTTCAGGCCCTTCTTCCTCAATGATAGAAAGATGTTCAACCCTTCTTCCTCAATGATAGAAAGATGTTCAACCCTTCTTCCTCAATGATAGCAAGATGTTCAACCTTACTTCCTCAATGATAGAAAGATGTTGAACACTTCTTCCTCAATGATAGAAAGATGTTCAGGCCCTTCTTCCTCAATGATAGAAAGATGTTCAACCCTTCTTCCTCAATGATAGAAAGATGTTCATCCCTTCTTCCTCAATGATAGAAAGATGTTCAACCTTTCTTCCTCAATGATTGAAAGATGTTCGAGCCCTTCTTCTTCAATGATAGAAAGATGTTCAGGCCCTTCTTTCTCAATGATAGAAAGATGTTCAACCCTTCTTCCTCAATGATAGAAAGATGTTCGGGCCCTTCTTCCTCAATCTTAGAAAGATGTTCGGGCCCTTCTTCCTCAATGATAGAAAGATGTTCGTGCCTTTCTTCCTCAATGATAGAAAGATGTACGGGCCCTTCTTCCTCAATGATAGAAAGATGTTGGGGCCCTTCTTCCTCAATGATAGAAAGATGTTCAACCTTTCTTCCTCAGTGATGGAAAGATGTTCGGGCCCTTCTTCCTCAATGACAGAAAGATGTTCGGGCCCTTCTTCCTCAATGATAGAAAGATGTTCAACCCTTCTTCCTCAGTGATAGAAAGATGTTCGGGCCCTTCTTCCTCAATGATTGAAAGATGTTCGAGCCCTTCGTCTTCAATGATAGAAAGATGTTCAGGCCCTTCTTCCTCAATGATAGAAAGATGTTCAACCCTTCTTCCTCAATGATAGAAAGATGTTCAACTCTTCTTCCTCAATGATAGAAAGATGTTCGGGCCCTTCTTCCTCAATGATAGAAAGATGTTCGGGCCCTTCTTCCTCAATGATAGAAAGATGATCAACCCTTCTTCCTCAGTGATAGAAAGATGTTCAACCTTTCTTCCTCAATGATAGAAAGGTGTTCAACCTTTCTTCGTCAATGACAGAAAGATGTTCAACCTTTCTTCCTCAACGATAGAAAGATGTTCAACCTTTCTTCTTCAATGACAGAAAGATGTTCAACCTTTCTTCTTCAATGATAGAAAGATGTTCAGGCCCTTCTTCCTCAATGATAGCAAGATGTTCAGGCCCTTCGTCCTCAATGATAGAAAGATGTTCAACCTTTCTTCCTCAATGATAGAAAGATGTTCAACCTTTCTTCTTCATTGATAGAAAGATGTTCAACCTTTCTTCTCCAATGATAGAAAGATGTTCAGGCCCTTCTTCCTCAATGATAGAAAGATGTTCAACCTTTCTTCCTCAATGATAGAAAGATGTTCAACCCTTCTTCCTCAATGATAGAAAGATGTTCAACCTTTCTTCTTCAATGATAGAAAGATGTTCAACCTGTCTTCTTCAATGATAGAAAGATGTTCAAGCCCTTCTTCCTCAATGACAGAAAGATGTTCAACCTTTCTTCCTCAATGATAGAAAGATGTTCATCCCTTCCTCCTCAATGATAGAAAGATGTTCAACCTTTCTTCCTCAATGATAGAAAGATGCTCAACCCTTCTTCCTCAATGATAGAAAGATGTTCAACCTTTCTTCTTCAATGATAGAAAGATGTTCAACCTTTCTTCCTCAATGATAGAAAGATGTTCAACCTTTCTTCTTCAATGATAGAAAGATGTTCAACCTTTCTTCCTCAATGATAGAAAGATGTTCAACCTTGCTTCTTCAGTGATAGAAAGATGTTCAACCTTTCTTCTTCAATGATAGAAAGATGTTCAGGCCCTTCTTCCTCAATGATAGAAAGATGTTCAACCCTTCTTCCTCAATGATAGAAAGATGTTCAACCTTTCTTCCTCAATGATAGAAAGATGTTCAACCTTTCTTCCTCAATGATCGAAAGATGTTCAGGCCCTTCTTCCTCAATGATAGAAAGATGTTCAACCTTTCTTCCTCAATGATAGAAAGATGTTCAACCCTTCTTCCTCAATGATAGAAAGATGTTCAACCTTTCTTCTTCAATGATAGAAAGATGTTCAGGCCCTTCTTACTCAGTGATAGAAAGATGTTTACCCTTTCTTCCTCAATGATAGAAAGATGTTCAACCTTTCTTCCTCAATGATAGAAAGATGTTCAACCCTTCTTCCTCAATGATAGAAAGATGTTCAACCCTTCTTCCTCAGTGATAGAAAGATGTTCAACCCTTCTTCCGCAGTGATAGAAAGATGTTCAACCTTTCTTCTTCAATGATAGAAAGATGTTCAACCTTTCTTCCTCAATGATAGAAAGATGTTCAACCCTTCTTCCTCAATGATAGAAAGATGTTCAACATTTCTTCCTCAATGATAGAAAGATGTTCAACCCTTCTTCCTCAATGATAGAAAGATGTTCAACCCTTCTTCCTCAGTGATAGAAAGATGTTCAACCCTTCTTCCTCAGTGATAGAAAGATGTTCAACCTTTCTTCCTCAATGATAGAAAGATGTTCAAACCTTCTTCCTCAATGATAGAAAGATGTTCAACACTTCTTCCTCAGTGATAGAAAGATGTTCAACCCTTCTTCCGCAGTGAGAGAAAGAATTTCAACCTTTCTTCTTCAATGATAGAAAGATGTTCACCCTTTCTTCCTCAATGATAGAAAGATGTTCAACCTTTCTTCTTCAATGATAGAAAGATGTTCAGGCCCTTCTTCCTCAATGATAGAAAGATGTTCAGGCCCTTCTTCCTCAATGATAGCAAGATGTTCAAGCCCTTCTTCCTCAATGATAGAAAGATGTTCAACCTTTCTTCTTCAAAGATAGAAATATGTTCAACCTTTCTTCTTCAATGATAGAAAGATGTTCAGGCCCTTCTTCCTCAATGATAGCAAGATGTTCAAGCCCTTCGTCCTCAATGATAGAAAGATGTTCAACCTTTCTTCCTCAATGATAGAAAGATGTTCAACATTTCTTCCTCAATGATAGAAAGATGTTCAACCCTTCTTCCTCAATGACAGAAAGATGTTCAACCTTTCTTCTTCAATGATAGAAAGATGTTCAGGCCCTTCTTCCTCAATGATAGCAAGATGTTCAGGCCCTTCGTCCTCAATGATAGAAAGATGTTCAACCTTTCTTCCTCAATGATAGAAAGATGTTCAACCTTTCTTCTTCATTGATAGAAAGATGTTCAACCTTTCTTCTCCAATGATAGAAAGATGTTCAGGCCCTTCTTCCTCAATGATAGAAAGATGTTCAACCTTTCTTCCTCAATGATAGAAAGATGTTCAACCCTTCTTCCTCAATGATAGAAAGATGTTCAACCTTTCTTCTTCAATGATAGAAAGATGTTCAACCTGTCTTCTTCAATGATAGAAAGATGTTCAAGCCCTTCTTCCTCAATGACAGAAAGATGTTCAACCTTTCTTCCTCAATGATAGAAAGATGTTCATCCCTTCCTCCTCAATGATAGAAAGATGTTCAACCTTTCTTCTTCAATGATAGAAAGATGTTCAACCTTTCTTCCTCAATGATAGAAAGATGCTCAACCCTTCTTCCTCAATGATAGAAAGATGTTCAACCTTTCTTCTTCAATGATAGAAAGATGTTCAACCTTTCTTCCTCAATGATAGAAAGATGTTCAACCTTTCTTCTTCAATGATAGAAAGATGTTCAACCTTTCTTCCTCAATGATAGAAAGATGTTCAACCTTGCTTCTTCAGTGATAGAAAGATGTTCAACCTTTCTTCTTCAATGATAGAAAGATGTTCAGGCCCTTCTTCCTCAATGATAGAAAGATGTTCAACCCTTCTTCCTCAATGATAGAAAGATGTTCAACCTTTCTTCCTCAATGATAGAAAGATGTTCAACCTTTCTTCCTCAATGATCGAAAGATGTTCAGGCCCTTCTTCCTCAATGATAGAAAGATGTTCAACCTTTCTTCCTCAATGATAGAAAGATGTTCAACCCTTCTTCCTCAATGATAGAAAGATGTTCAACCTTTCTTCTTCAATGATAGAAAGATGTTCAGGCCCTTCTTACTCAGTGATAGAAAGATGTTCACCCTTTCTTCCTCAATGATAGAAAGATGTTCAACCTTTCTTCCTCAATGATAGAAAGATGTTCAACCCTTCTTCCTCAATGATAGAAAGATGTTCAACCCTTCTTCCTCAGTGATAGAAAGATGTTCAACCCTTCTTCCGCAGTGATAGAAAGATGTTCAACCTTTCTTCTTCAATGATAGAAAGATGTTCAACCTTTCTTCCTCAATGATAGAAAGATGTTCAACCCTTCTTCCTCAATGATAGAAAGATGTTCAACATTTCTTCCTCAATGATAGAAAGATGTTCAACCCTTCTTCCTCAATGATAGAAAGATGTTCAACCCTTCTTCCTCAGTGATAGAAAGATGTTCAACCCTTCTTCCTCAGTGATAGAAAGATGTTCAACCTTTCTTCCTCAATGATAGAAAGATGTTCAACCTTTCTTCCTCAATGATAGAAAGATGTTCAAACCTTCTTGCTCAATGATAGAAAGATGTTCAACACTTCTTCCTCAGTGATAGAAAGACGTTCAACCCTTCTTCCGCAGTGAGAGAAAGAATTTCAACCTTTCTTCTTCAATGATAGAAAGATGTTCACCCTTTCTTCCTCAATGATAGAAAGATGTTCAACCTTTCTTCTTCAATGATAGAAAGATGTTCAGGCCCTTCTTCCTCAATGATAGAAAGATGTTCAGGCCCTTCTTCCTCAATGATAGCAAGATGTTCAAGCCCTTCTTCCTCAATGATAGAAAGATGTTCAACCTTTCTTCTTCAAAGATAGAAATATGTTCAACCTTTCTTCTTCAATGATAGAAAGATGTTCAGGCCCTTCTTCCTCAATGATAGCAAGATGTTCAAGCCCTTCGTCCTCAATGATAGAAAGATGTTCAACCTTTCTTCCTCAATGATAGAAAGATGTTCAACCTTTCTTCCTCAATGATAGAAAGATGTTCAGGCCCTTCTTCCTCAATGATAGAAAGATGTTCAACCCTTCTTCCTCAATGATAGAAAGATGTTCAACCCTTCTTCCTCAATGATGGCAAGATGTTCAACCTTACTTCCTCAATGATAGAAAGATGTTGAACACTTCTTCCTCAATGATAGAAAGATGTTCAGGCCCTTCTTCCTCAATGATAGAAAGATGTTCAACCCTTCTTCCTCAATGATAGAAAGATGTTCAACCCTTCTTCCTCAATGATAGAAAGATGTTCAACCTTTCTTCCTCAATGATTGAAAGATGTTCGAGCCCTTCTTCTTCAATGATAGAAAGATGTTCAGGCCCTTCTTCCTCAATGATAGAAAGATGTTCAACCCTTCTTCCTCAATGATAGAAAGATGTTCAACCCTTCTTCCTCAATGATAGAAAGATGTTCAACCTTTCTTCCTCAATGATTGAAAGATGTTCGAGCCCTTCTTCTTCAATGATAGAAAGATGTTCAGGCCCTTCTTCCTCAATGATACAAAGATGTTCAACCCTTCTTCCTCAATGATAGAAAGATGTTCGGGCCCTTCTTCCTCAATCTTAGAAAGATGTTCGGGCCCTTCTTCCTCAATGATAGAAAGATGTTCGTGCCTTTCTTCCTCAATGATAGAAAGATGTACGGGCCCTTCTTCCTCAATGATAGAAAGATGTTCGGGCCCTTCTTCCTCAATGATAGAAAGATGTTCAACCTTTCTTCCTCAGTGATGGAAAGATGTTCGGGCCCTTCTTCCTCAATGATAGAAAGATGTTCGGGCCCTTCTTCCTCAATGATAGAAAAATGTTCAACCCTTCTTCCTCAGTGATAGAAAGATGTTCGGGCCCTTCTTCCTCAATGATTGAAAGATGTTCGAGCCTTTCGTCTTCAATGATAGAAAGATGTTCAGGCCCTTCTTCCTCAATGATAGAAAGATGTTCAACCCTTCTTCCTCAATGATAGAAAGATGATCAACTCTTCTTCCTCAATGATAGAAAGATGTTCGGGCCCCTCTTCCTCAATGATAGAAAGATATTCGGGCCCTTCTTCCTCAATGATAGAAAGATGTTCAACCCTTCTTCCTCAGTGATAGAAAGATGTTCAACCTTTCTTCCTCAATGATAGAAAGGTGTTCAACCTTTCTTCGTCAATGACAGAAAGATGTTCAACCTTTCTTCCTCAACGATAGAAAGATGTTCAACCTTTCTTCTTCAATGATAGAAAGATGTTCAAACTTTCTTCTTCAATGATAGAAAGATGTTCAGGCCCTTCTTCCTCAATGATAGCAAGATGTTCAGGCCCTTCGTCCTCAATGATAGAAAGATGTTCAACCATTCTTCCTCAATGATAGAAAGATGTTCAACCTTTCTTCTTCATTGATAGAAAGATGTTCAACCTTTCTTCTCCAATGATAGAAAGATGTTCAGGCCCTTCTTCCTCAATGATAGAAAGATGTTCAACTTTTCTTCCTCAATGATAGAAAGATGTTCAACCCTTCTTCCTCAATGATAGAAAGATGTTCAACCTTTCTTCTTCAATGATAGAAAGATGTTCAACCTGTCTTCTTCAATGATAGAAAGATGTTCAAGCCCTTCTTCCTCAATGATAGAAAGATGTTCAACCTTTCTTCCTCAATGATAGAAAGATGTTCATCCCTTCCTCCTCAATGATAGAAAGATGTTCAACCTTTCTTCTTCAATGATAGAAAGATGTTCAACCTTTCTTCCTCAATGATAGAAAGATGCTCAACCCTTCTTCCTCAATGATAGAAAGATGTTCAACCTTTCTTCTTCAATGATAGAAAGATGTTCAACCTTTCTTCCTCAATGATAGAAAGATGTTCAACCTTTCTTCTTCAATGATAGAAAGATGTTCAACCTTTCTTCCTCAATGATAGAAAGATGTTCAACCTTGCTTCTTCAGTGATAGAAAGATGTTCAACCTTTCTTCTTCAATGATAGAAAGATGTTCAGGCCCTTCTTCCTCAATGATAGAAAGATGTTCAACCCTTCTTCCTCAATGATAGAAAGATGTTCATCCCTTCTTCCTCAATGATAGAAAGATGTTCAACCTTTCTTCTTCAATGATCGAAGGATGTTCAACCTGTCTTCTTCAATGATAGAAAGATGCTCAACCCTTCTTCCTCAATGATAGAAAGATGTTCAACCCTTCTTCCTCAATGATAGAAAGATGTTCTACCTTCTTCAATGATAGAAAGATGTTCAACACTTCTTCCTCAATGATAGAAAGATGTTCAACCTTTCTTCTTCAATGGTAGAAAGATGTTCAACCTTTCTTCCTCAACGATAGAAAGATGTTCAACCTTTCTTCTTCAATGATAGAAAGATGTTCAACCTTTCTTCTTCAATGATAGAAAGATATTCAACCTTTCTTCTTCAATGATAGAAAGATGTTCAACCTTTCTTCCTCAATGATAGAAAGATGTTCAACCCTTCTTCCTCAGTGATAGAAAGATGTTCAGGCCTTTCTTCCTCAATGATAGAAAGATGTTCGGGCCCTTCTTCCTCAATGATAGAAAGATGTTCGGGCCCTTCTTCCTCAATGATAGAAAGATGTTCAACCCTTCTTCCTCAGTGATAGAAAGATGTTCGGGCCTTTCTTCCTCAATGATAGAAAGATGTTCGGGCCCTTCTTCCTCAATGATAGAAAGAT
The DNA here is from genome assembly GCF_036365525.1 of Heterodontus francisci. Lineage (NCBI taxonomy): Eukaryota > Metazoa > Chordata > Chondrichthyes > Heterodontiformes > Heterodontidae > Heterodontus > Heterodontus francisci. The sequence goes on from NC_090382.1 coordinate 120,750,872, forward strand.
GTTCGGGCCCTTCTTCCTCAATGATAGAAAGATGTTCAACCCTTCTTCCTCAGTGATGGAAAGATGTTCGGGCCCTTCTTCCTCAATGATAGAAAGATGTTCAACCCTTCTTCCTCAATGATAGAAAGATGTTCGGCCCCTTCTTCCTCAATGATAGAAAGATGTTCGGGCCCTTCTTCCTCAATGATAGAAAGATGTTCGGGCCCTCCTTCCTCAATGATAGAAAGATGTTCAACCCTTCTTCCTCAGTGATGGAAAGATGTTCAACCTTTCTTCCTCAATGATAGAAAGGTGTTCAACATTTCTTCTTCAATGATAGAAAGATGTTCAACCTTTCTTCCTCAACGATAGAAAGATGTTCAACCTTTCTTCTTCAATGATAGAAAGATGTTCAACCTTTCTTCTTCAATGATAGAAAGATGTTCAACCTTTCTTCTTCAATGATAGAAAGATGTTCAGGCCCTTCTTCCTCAATGATAGCAAGATGTTCAGGCCCTTCGTCCTCAATGATAGAAAGATGTTCAACCTTTCTTCCTCAATGACAGAAAGATGTTCAACCTTTCTTCTTCATTGATAGAAAGATGTTCAACCTTTCTTCTTCAATGATAGAAAGATGTTCAGGCCCTTCTTCCTCAATGATAGAAAGATGTTCAACCTTTCTTCCTCAATGATAGAAAGATGTTCAACCCTTCTTCCTCAATGATAGAAAGATGTTCAACCTTTCTTCCTCAATGATAGAAAGATGTTCAACCTTTCTTCCTCAATGATAGAAAGATGTTCAACCCTTCTTCCTCAATGATAGAAAGATATTCAACCTTTCTTCTTCAATGATAGAAAGATGTTCAACCTTTCTTCTTCAATGATAGAAAGATGTTCAGGCCCTTCTTCCTCAATGATAGAAAGATGTTCAACCCTTCTTCCTCAATGATAGAAAGATGTTCAACCCTTCTTCCTCAATGATAGCAAGATGTTCAACCTTACTTCCTCAATGATAGAAAGATGTTGAACACTTCTTCCTCAATGATAGAAAGATGTTCAGGCCCTTCTTCCTCAATGATAGAAAGATGTTCAACCCTTCTTCCTCAATGATAGAAAGATGTTCAACCCTTCTTCCTCAATGATAGAAAGATGTTCAACCTTCCTTCCTCAATGATTGAAAGATGTTCGAGCCCTTCTTCTTCAATGATAGAAAGATGTTCAGGCCCTTCTTCCTCAATGATAGAAAGATGTTCAACCCTTCTTCCTCAATGATAGAAAGATGTTCGGGCCCTTCTTCCTCAATCTTAGAAAGATGTTCGGGCCCTTCTTCCTCAATGATAGAAAGATGTTCGTGCCTTTCTTCCTCAATGATAGAAAGATGTTCGGGCCCTTCTTCCTCAATGATAGTAAGATGTTCGGGCCCTTCTTCCTCAATGATAGAAAGATGTTCAACCTTTCTTCCTCAGTGATAGAAAGATGTTCGGGCCCTTCTTCCTCAATGATAGAAAGATGTACGGGCCCTTCTTCCTCAATGATAGAAAGATGTTCAACCTTTCTTCTTCAATGATAGAAAGATGTTCATCCTTTCTTCCTCAATGATAGAAAGATGTTCAACCTTTCTTCTTCAATGATAGAATGATGTTCAACCTTTCTTCTTCAATGATAGAAAGATGTTCAACCCTTCTTCCTCAATGATAGAAAGATGTTCAACCCTTCTTCCTCGATAGAAAGCTGTTCGGGCCCTTCTTCCTCAATGATAGAAAGATGTTCGGGCCCATCTTCCTCAATGATAGAAAGATGTTCAACCCTTCTTCCTCAGTGATAGAAAGATGTTCAACCTTTCTTCCTCAATGATAGAAAGGTGTTCAACCTTTCTTCTTCAATGATAGAAAGATGTTCAACCTTTCTTCCTCAACGATAGAAAGATGTTCAACCTTTCTTCTTCAATGATAGAAAGATGTTCAACCTTTCTTCTTCAATGATAGAAAGATGTTCAGGCCCTTCTTCCTCAATGATAGAAAGATGTTCAACCCTTCTTCCTCAATGATAGAAAGATGTTCAACCCTTCTTCCTCAATGATAGAAAGATGTTCAACCTTTCTTCCTCAATGATTGAAAGATGTTCGAGCCCTTCTTCTTCAATGATAGAAAGATGTTCAGGCCCTTCTTCCTCAATGACACAAAGATGTTCAACCCTTCTTCCTCAATGATAGAAAGATGTTCGGGCCCTTCTTCCTCAATCTTAGAAAGATGTTCGGGCCCTTCTTCCTCAATGATAGAAAGATGTTCGTGCCTTTCTTCCTCAATGATAGAAAGATGTACGGGCCCTTCTTCCTCAATGATAGAAAGATGTTCGGGCCCTTCTTCCTCAATGATAGAAAGATGTTCAACCTTTCTTCCTCAGTGATGGAAAGATGTTCGGGCCCTTCTTCCTCAATGATAGAAAGATGTTCGGGCCCTTCTTCCTCAATGATAGAAAAATGTTCAACCCTTCTTCCTCAGTGATAGAAAGATGTTCGGGCCCTTCTTCCTCAATGATTGAAAGATGTTCGAGCCCTTCGTCTTCAATGGTAGAAAGATGTTCAGGCCCTTCTTCCTCAATGATAGAAAGATGTTCAACCCTTCTTCCTCAATGATAGAAAGATGTTCAACTCTTCTTCCTCAATGATAGAAAGATGTTCGGGCCCCTCTTCCTCAATGATAGAAAGATATTCGGGCCCTTCTTCCTCAATGATAGAAAGATGTTCAACCCTTCTTCCTCAGTGATAGAAAGATGTTCAACCTTTCTTCCTCAATGATAGAAAGGTGTTCAACCTTTCTTCGTCAATGACAGAAAGATGTTCAACCTTTCTTCCTCAACGATAGAAAGATGTTCAACCTTTCTTCTTCAATGATAGAAAGATGTTCAAACTTTCTTCTTCAATGATAGAAAGATGTTCAGGCCCTTCTTCCTCAATGATAGCAAGATGTTCAGGCCCTTCGTCCTCAATGATAGAAAGATGTTCAACCATTCTTCCTCAATGATAGAAAGATGTTCAACCTTTCTTCTTCATTGATAGAAAGATGTTCAACCTTTCTTCTCCAATGATAGAAAGATGTTCAGGCCCTTCTTCCTCAATGATAGAAAGATGTTCAACTTTTCTTCCTCAATGATAGAAAGATGTTCAACCCTTCTTCCTCAATGATAGAAAGATGTTCAACCTTTCTTCTTCAATGATAGAAAGATGTTCAACCTGTCTTCTTCAATGATAGAAAGATGTTCAAGCCCTTCTTCCTCAATGATAGAAAGATGTTCAACCTTTCTTCCTCAATGATAGAAAGATGTTCATCCCTTCCTCCTCAATGATAGAAAGATGTTCAACCTTTCTTCTTCAATGATAGAAAGATGTTCAACCTTTCTTCCTCAATGATAGAAAGATGCTCAACCCTTCTTCCTCAATGATAGAAAGATGTTCAACCTTTCTTCTTCAATGATAGAAAGATGTTCAACCTTTCTTCCTCAATGATAGAAAGATGTTCAACCTTTCTTCTTCAATGATAGAAAGATGTTCAACCTTTCTTCCTCAATGATAGAAAGATGTTCAACCTTGCTTCTTCAGTGATAGAAAGATGTTCAACCTTTCTTCTTCAATGATAGAAAGATGTTCAGGCCATTCTTCCTCAATGATAGAAAGATGTTCAACCCTTCTTCCTCAATGATAGAAAGATGTTCATCCCTTCTTCCTCAATGATAGAAAGATGTTCAACCTTTCTTCTTCAATGATCGAAGGATGTTCAACCTGTCTTCTTCAATGATAGAAAGATGCTCAACCCTTCTTCCTCAATGATAGAAAGATGTTCAACCCTTCTTCCTCAATGATAGAAAGATGTTCTACCTTCTTCAATGATAGAAAGATGTTCAACACTTCTTCCTCAATGATAGAAAGATGTTCAACCTTTCTTCTTCAATGGTAGAAAGATGTTCAACCTTTCTTCCTCACCGATAGAAAGATGTTCAACCTTTCTTCTTCAATGATAGAAAGATGTTCAACCTTTCTTCTTCAATGATAGAAAGATGTTCAACCTTTCTTCTTCAATGATAGAAAGATGTTCAACCTTTCTTCCTCAATGATAGAAAGATGTTCAACCCTTCTTCCTCAGTGATAGAAAGATGTTCAGGCCTTTCTTCCTCAATGATAGAAAGATGTTCGGGCCCTTCTTCCTCAATGATAGAAAGATGTTCGGGCCCTTCTTCCTCAATGATAGAAAGATGTTCAGGCCCTTCTTCCTCAATGATAGAAAGATGTTCAACCCTTCTTCCTCAATGATAGAAAGATGTTCAACCCTTCTTCCTCAATGATAGAAAGATGTTCAACCCTTCTTCCTCAATGATAGAAAGATGTTCAACCTTTCTTCTTCATTGATAGAAATATGTTCAACCTTTCTTCTTCAATGATAGAAAGATGTTCAGGCCCTTCTTCCTCAATGATAGAAAGATGTTCAACCTTTCTTCCTCAGTGATCGAAAGATGTTCAACCCTTCTTCCTCAATGATAGAAAGATGTTCAACCTTTCTTCTTCAATGATAGAAAGATGCTCAACCCTTCTTCCTCAATGATAGAAAGATGTTCAACCCTTCTTCCTCAATGATAGAAAGATGTTCAACCTTTCTTCCTCAATGATAGAAAGATGTTCAACCTTTCTTCTTCAATGATAGAAAGATGTTCAACCTTGCTTCTTCAATGATAGAAAGATGTTCAACCTTTCTTCTTCAATGATAGAAAGATGTTCAGGCCCTTCTTCCTCAATGATAGAAAGATGTTCAACCCTTCTTCCTCAATGATAGAAAGATGTTCAACCTTTCTTCTTCAATGATCGAAGGATGTTCAACCTGTCTTCTTCAATGATAAAAGATGTTCAACCCTTCTTCTTCAATGATAGAAATATGTTCAACCTTTCTTCTTCAATGATAGAAAGATGTTCAACCTTTCTTCTTCAATGATAGAAAGATGTTCATCCTTTCTTCCTCAATGATAGAAAGATGTTCAACCTTTCTTCTTCAATGATAGAATGATGTTCAACCTTTCTTCTTCAATGATAGTAAGATGTTCAACCCTTCTTCCTCAATGATAGAAAGATGTTCAACCCTTCTTCCTCGATAGAAAGCTGTTCGGGCCCTTCTTCCTCAATGATAGAAAGATGTTCGGGCCCATCTTCCTCAATGATAGAAAGATGTTCAACCCTTCTTCCTCAGTGATAGAAAGATGTTCAACCTTTCTTCCTCAATGATAGAAAGGTGTTCAACCTTTCTTCTTCAATGATAGAAAGATGTTCAACCTTTCTTCCTCAACGATAGAAAGATGTTCAACCTTTCTTCTTCAATGATAGAAAGATGTTCAACCTTTCTTCTTCAATGATAGAAAGATGTTCAGGCCCTTCTTCCTCAATGATAGCAAGACGTTCAGGCCCTTCGTCCTCAATGATAGAAAGATGTTCAACCTTTCTTCCTCAATGATAGAAAGATGTTCAACCTTTCTTCTTCATTGATAGAAATATGTTCAACCTTTCTTCTTCAATGATAGAAAGATGTTCAGGCCCTTCTTCCTCAATGATAGAAAGATGTTCAACCTTTCTTCCTCAGTGATCAAAAGATGTTCAACCCTTCTTCCTCAGTGATAGAAAGATGTTCAACCTTTCTTCTTCAATGATAGAAAGATGCTCAACCCTTCTTCCTCAATGATAGAAAGATGTTCAACCCTTCTTCCTCAATGATAGAAAGATGTTCAACCTTTCTTCTTCAATGATAGAAAGATGTTCAACACGTCTTCCTCAATGATAGAAAGATGTTCAACCTTTCTTCTTCAATGATAGAAATATGTTCAACCTTTCTTCCTCAATGATAGAAAGATGTTCAACCTTTCTTCTTCAATGATAGAAAGATGTTCAACCTTGCTTCTTCAATGATAGAAAGATGTTCAACCTTTCTTCTTCAATGATAGAAAGATGTTCAGGCCCTTCTTCCTCAATGATAGAAAGATGTTCAACCCTTCTTCCTCAATGATAGAAAGATGTTCAACCTTTCTTCTTCAATGATCGAAGGATGTTCAACCTGTCTTCTTCAATGATAGAAAGATGTTCAACCCTTCTTCTTCAATGATAGAAAGATGTTCAACCTTTCTTCTTCAATGATAGAAAGATGTTCAACCTTTCTTCTTCAATGATAGAAAGATGTTCATCCTTTCTTCCTCAATGATAGAAAGATGTTCAACCTTTCTTCCGCAATGATTGAAAGATGTTCAACCTTTCTTCTTCAATGATAGAAAGATGTTCAGGCCCTTCTTCCTCAATGATAGCAAGACGTTCAGGCCCTTCGTCCTCAATGATAGAAAGATGTTCAACCTTTCTTCCTCAATGATAGAAAGATGTTCAACCTTTCTTCTTCATTGATAGAAATATGTTCAACCTTTCTTCTTCAATGATAGAAAGATGTTCAGGCCCTTCTTCCTCAATGATAGAAAGATGTTCAACCTTTCTTCCTCAGTGATCGAAAGATGTTCAACCCTTCTTCCTCAATGATAGAAAGATGTTCAACCTTTCTTCTTCAATGATAGAAAGATGCTCAACCCTTCTTCCTCAATGATAGAAAGATGTTCAACCCTTCTTCCTCAATGATAGAAAGATGTTCAACCTTTCTTCTTCAATGATAGAAAGATGTTCAACACGTCTTCCTCAATGATAGAAAGATGTTCAACCTTTCTTCTTCAATGATAGAAAGATGTTCAACCTTTCTTCCTCAATGATAGAAAGATGTTCAACCTTTCTTCTTCAATGATAGAAAGATGTTCAACCTTGCTTCTTCAATGATAGAAAGATGTTCAACCTTTCTTCTTCAATGATAGAAAGATGTTCAGGCCCTTCTTCCTCAATGATAGAAATATGTTCAACCCTTCTTCCTCAATGATAGAAAGATGTTCAACCTTTCTTCTTCAATGATCGAAGGATGTTCAACCTGTCTTCTTCAATGATAGAAAGATGTTCAACCCTTCTTCTTCAATGATAGAAAGATGTTCAACCTTTCTTCTTCAATGATAGAAAGATGTTCAACCTTTCTTCTTCAATGATCGAAGGATGTTCAACCTGTCTTCTTCAATGATAGAAAGATGTTCAACCCTTCTTCTTCAATGATAGAAAGATGTTCATCCTTTCTTCCTCAATGATAGAAAGATGTTCAACCTTTCTTCTTCAATGATAGAATGATGTTCAACCTTTCTTCTTCAATGATAGAAAGATGTTCAACCCTTCTTCCTCAATGATAGAAAGATGTTCAACCCTTCTTCCTCGATAGAAAGCTGTTCGGGCCCTTCTTCCTCAATGATAGAAAGATGTTCGGGCCCATCTTCCTCAATGATAGAAAGATGTTCAACCCTTCTTCCTCAGTGATAGAAAGATGTTCAACCTTTCTTCCTCAATGATAGAAAGGTGTTCAACCTTTCTTCTTCAATGATAGAAAGATGTTCAACCTTTCTTCCTCAACGATAGAAAGATGTTCAACCTTTCTTCTTCAATGATAGAAAGATGTTCAACCTTTCTTCTTCAATGACAGAAAGATGTTCAGGCCCTTCTTCCTCAATGATAGCAAGACGTTCAGGCCCTTCGTCCTCAATGATAGAAAGATGTTCAACCTTTCTTCCTCAATGATAGAAAGATGTTCAACCTTTCTTCTTTATTGATAGAAATATGTTCAACCTTTCTTCTTCAATGATAGAAAGATGTTCAGGCCCTTCTTCCTCAATGATAGAAAGATGTTCAACCCTTCTTCCTCAATGATAGAAAGAAGTTCAACCTTTCTTCTTCAATGATAGAAAGATGTTCAACACGTCTTCCTCAATGATAGAAAGATGTTCAACCTTTCTTCTTCAACGATAGAAAGATGTTCAACCTTTCTTCCTCAATGATAGAAAGATGTTCAACCTTTCTTCTTCAATGATAGAAAGATGTTCAACCTTGCTTCTTCAATGATAGAAAGATGTTCAACCTTTCTTCTTCAATGATAGAAAGATGTTCAGGCCCTTCTTCCTCAATGATAGAAAGATGTTCAACCCTTCTTCCTCAATGATAGAAAGATGTTCAACCTTTCTTCTTCAATGATCGAAGGATGTTCAACCTGTCTTCTTCAATGATAGAAAGATGTTCAACCCTTCTTCTTCAATGATAGAAAGATGTTCAACCTTTCTCTTCAATGATAGAAAGATGTTCAACCTTTCTTCTTCAATGATAGAAAGATGTTCATCCTTTCTTCCTCAATGATAGAAAGATGTTCAACCTTTCTTCTTCAATGATAGAATGATGTTCAACCTTTCTTCTTCAATGATAGAAAGATGTTCAAGCCCTTCTTCCTCAATGATAGCAAGATGTTCAGGCCCTTCTTCCTCAATGATAGAAAGATGTTCAACCTTTCTTCCTCAATGATAGAATGATGTTCAACCTTTCTTCCTCAATGATAGAAAGATGTTCAGGCCCTTCTTCCTCAATGATAGAAAGATGTTCAGGGTCTTCTTCCTCAATGATAGAAAGATGTTCAACCTTTCTTCCTCAATGATAGAAAGATGTTCAACCTTTCTTCTTCAATGATAGAAAGATGTTCAACCTTTCTTCCTCAATCATAGAAAGATGTTCAACCTTTCTTCCGCAATGATAGAAAGATGTTCAACCCTTCTTCCTCAATGATAGAAAGATGTTCAACCTTTCTTCCTCAATGATAGAAAGATGTTCAACCCTTCTTCCTCAATGATAGAAAGATATTCAACCTTTCTTCTTCAATGATAGAAAGATGTTCAACCTATCTTCTTCAATGATAGAAAGATGTTCAGGCCCTTCTTCCTCAATGATAGGAAGATGTTCAACCCTTCTTCCTCAATGATAGAAAGATGTTCAACCCTTCTTCCTCAATGATAGCAAGATGTTCAACCTTACTTCCTCAATGATAGAAAGATGTTGAACACTTCTTCCTCAATGATAGAAAGATGTTCAGGCCCTTCTTCCTCAATGATAGAAAGATGTTCAACCCTTCTTCCTCAATGATAGAAAGATGTTCAACCCTTCTTCCTCAATGATAGAAACATGTTCAACCTTTCTTCCTCAATGATTGAAAGATGTTCGAGCCCTTCTTCTTCAATGATAGAAAGATGTTCAGGCCCTTCTTCCTCAATGATAGCAAGATGTTCAGGCCCTTAGTCCTCAATGATAGAAAGATGTTCAACCTTTCTTCCTCAACGATAGAAAGATGTTCAACCTTTCTTCTTCAATGATAGAAAGATGTTCAACCTTTCTTCTTCAATGATAGAAAGATGTTCAGGCCCTTCTTCCTCAATGATAGCAAGACGTTCAGGCCCTTCGTCCTCAATGATAGAAAGATGTTCAACCTTTCTTCCTCAATGATAGAAAGATGTTCAACCTTTCTTCTTTATTGATAGAAATATGTTCAACCTTTCTTCTTCAATGATAGAAAGATGTTCAGGCCCTTCTTCCTCAATGATAGAAAGATGTTCAACCCTTCTTCCTCAATGATAGAAAGATGTTCAACCTTTCTTCTTCAATGATAGAAAGATGTTCAACACGTCTTCCTCAATGATAGAAAGATGTTCAACCTTTCTTCTTCAACGATAGAAAGATGTTCAACCTTTCTTCCTCAATGATAGAAAGATGTTCAACCTTTCTTCTTCAATGATAGAAAGATGTTCAACCTTGCTTCTTCAATGATAGAAAGATGTTCAACCTTTCTTCTTCAATGATAGAAAGATGTTCAGGCCCTTCTTCCTCAATGATAGAAAGATGTTCAACCCTTCTTCCTCAATGATAGAAAGATGTTCAACCTTTCTTCTTCAATGATCGAAGGATGTTCAACCTGTCTTCTTCAATGATAGAAAGATGTTCAACCCTTCTTCTTCAATGATAGAAAGATGTTCAACCTTTCTCTTCAATGATAGAAAGATGTTCAACCTTTCTTCTTCAATGATAGGAAGATGTTCATCCTTTCTTCCTCAATGATAGAAAGATGTTCAACCTTTCTTCTTCAATGATAGAATGATGTTCAACCTTTCTTCTTCAATGATAGAAAGATGTTCAAGCCCTTCTTCCTCAATGATAGCAAGATGTTCAGGCCCTTCTTCCTCAATGATAGAAAGATGTTCAACCTTTCTTCCTCAATGATAGAATGATGTTCAACCTTTCTTCCTCAATGATAGAAAGATGTTCAGGCCCTTCTTCCTCAATGATAGAAAGATGTTCAGGGTCTTCTTCCTCAATGATAGAAAGATGTTCAACCTTTCTTCCTCAATGATAGAAAGATGTTCAACCTTTCTTCTTCAATGATAGAAAGATGTTCAACCTTTCTTCCTCAATCATAGAAAGATGTTCAACCTTTCTTCCTCAATGATAGAAAGATGTTCAACCCTTCTTCCTCAATGATAGAAAGATGTTCAACCCTTCTTCCTCAATGATAGCAAGATGTTCAACCTTACTTCCTCAATGATAGAAAGATGTTGAACACTTCTTCCTCAATGATAGAAAGATGTTCAGGCCCTTCTTCCTCAATGATAGAAAGATGTTCAACCCCTCTTCCTCAATGATAGAAAGATGTTCAACCCTTCTTCCTCAATGATAGAAAGATGTTCAACCTTTCTTCCTCAATGATAGAAAGATGTTCAACCCTTCTTCCTCAATGATAGAAAGATGTTCAACCTTTCTTCCTCAATGATAGAAAGATGTTCTACCCTTCTTCCTCAATGATAGAAAGATGTTCAACCTTTCTTCCTCAATGATAGAAAAATGTTCAACCCTTCTTCCTCAATGATAGAAAGATATTCAACCTTTCTTCTTCAATGATAGAAAGATGTTCAACCTATCTTCTTCAATGATAGAAAGATGTTCAGGCCCTTCTTCCTCAATGATAGGAAGATGTTCAACCCTTCTTCCTCAATGATAGAAAGATGTTCAACCCTTCTTCCTCAATGATAGCAAGATGTTCAACCTTACTTCCTCAATGATAGAAAGATGTTGAACACTTCTTCCTCAATGATAAAAAGATGTTCAGGCCCTTCTTCCTCAATGATAGAAAGATGTTCAACCCTTCTTCCTCAATGATAGAAAGATGTTCAACCCTTCTTCCTCAATGATAGAAACATGTTCAACCTTTCTTCCTCAATGATTGAAAGATGTTCGAGCCCTTCTTCTTCAATGATAGAAAGATGTTCAGGCCCTTCTTCCTCAATGATAGAAAGATGTTCAACCCTTCTTCCTCAATGATAGAAAGATGTTCGGGCCCTTCTTCCTCAATCTTAGAAAGATGTTCGGGCCCTTCTTCCTCAATGATAGAAAGATGTTCGTGCCTTTCTTCCTCAATGATAGAAAGATGTTCGGGCCCTTCTTCCTCAATGATAGAAAGATGTTCAACGCTTCTTCCTCAGTGATAGAAAGATGTTCGGGCCCTTCTTCCTCAATGATAGAAAGATGTTCAACCCTTCTTCCTCAATGATAGAAAGATGTTCAACCCTTCTTCCTCAATGATAGAAAGATGTTCGGGCCCTTCTTCCTCAATGATAGAATGATGTTCGGGCCCTCCTTCCTCAATGATAGAAAGATGTTCAACCCGTCTTCCTCAGTGATAGAAAGATGTTCAACCTTTCTTCCTCAATGATAGAAAGGTGTTCAACCTTTCATCTTCAATGATAGAATGATGTTCAACCTTTCTTCCTCAACGATAGAAAGATGTTCAACCTTTCTTCTTCAATGATAGAAAGATGTTCAACCTTTCTTCTTCAATGATAGAAAGATGTTCAGGCCCTTCTTCCTCAATGATAGCAAGATGTTCAGGCCCTTCGTCCTCAATGATAGAAAGATGTTCAACCTTTCTTCCTCAATGATAGAAAGATGTTCAACCTTTCTTCTTCATTGATAGAAAGATGTTCAACCTTTCTTCTTCAATGATAGAAAGATGTTCAGGCCCTTCTTCCTCAATGATAGAAAGATGTTCAACCTTTCTTCCTCAATGATAGAAAGATGTTCAAACCTTCTTCAATGATAGAAAGATGTTCAACCTGTCTTCTTCAATGATAGAAAGATGCTCAACCCTTCTTCCTCAATGATAGAAAGATGTTCAACCCTTCTTCCTCAATGATAGAAAGATGTTCAACCTTTCATCTTCAATGATAGAAAGATGTTCAACCTTTCTTCCTCAATGATAGAAAGATGTTCAACCTTTCTTCCTCAATGATTGAAAGATGTTCGAGCCCTTCTTCTTCAATGATAGAAAGATGTTCAGGCCCTTCTTCCTCAATGATAGAAAGATGTTCAACCCTTCTTCCTCAATGATAGAAAGATGTTCAACCCTTCTTCCTCGATAGAAAGCTGTTCGGGCCCTTCTTCCTCAATGATAGAAAGATGTTCGGGCCCATCTTCCTCAATGATAGAAAGATATTCAACCCTTCTTCCTCAGTGATAGAAAGATGTTCAACCTTTCTTCCTCAATGATACAAAGGTGTTCAACCTTTCTTCTTCAATGATAGAAAGATGTTCAACCTTTCTTCCTCAACGATAGAAAGATGTTCAACCTTTCTTCTTCAATGATCGAAGGATGTTCAACCTGTCTTCTTCAATGATAGAAAGATGTTCAACCCTTCTTCTTCAATGATAGAAAGATGTTCAACCTTTCTTCTTCAATGATAGAAAGATGTTCAACCTTTCTTCTTCAATGATAGAAAGATGTTCATCCTTTCTTCCTCAATGATAGAAAGATGTTCAACCTTTCTTCTTCAATGATAGAATGATGTTCAACCTTTCTTCTTCAATGATAGAAAGATGTTCAAGCCATTCTTCCTCACTGATAGCAAGATGTTCAGGCCCTTCTTCCTCAATGATAGAAAGATGTTCAACCTTTCTTCCTCAATGATAGAATGATGTTCAACCTTTCTTCCTCAATCATAGAAAGATGTTCAACCTTTCTTCCTCAATGATAGAAAGATGTTCAGCCTTTCTTCCTCAGTGATAGAAAGATGTTCGGGCCCTTCTTCCTCAATGATAGAAAGATGTACGGGCCCTTCTTCCTCAATGATAGAAAGATGTTCAACGCTTCTTCCTCAGTGATAGAAAGATGTTCGGGCCCTTCTTCCTCAATGATAGAAAGATGTTCAACCCTTCTTCCTCAATGATAGAAAGATGTTCAACCCTTCTTCCTCAATGATAGAAAGATGTTCGGGCCCTTCTTCCTCAATGATAGAAAGATGTTCGGGCCCTCCTTCCTCAATGATAGAAAGATGTTCAACCCTTCTTCCTCAGTGATAGAAAGATGTTCAACCTTTCTTCCTCAATGATAGAAAGGTGTTCAACCTTTCATCTTCAATGATAGAAAGATGTTCAACCTTTCTTCCTCAACGATAGAAAGATGTTCAACCTTTCTTCTTCAATGATAGAAAGATGTTCAACCTTTCTTCTTCAATGATAGAAAGATGTTCAGGCCCTTCTTCCTCAATGATAGCAAGATGTTCAGGCCCTTCTTCCTCAATGATAGAAAGATGTTCAACCTTTCTTCCTCAATGATAGAAAGATGTTCAAACTTTCTTCTTCATTGATAGAAAGATGTTCAACCTTTCTTCTTCAATGATAGAAAGATGTTCAGGCCCTTCTTCCTCAATGATAGAAAGATGTTCAACCTTTCTTCCTCAATGATAGAAAGATGTTCAACCCTTCTTCTTCAATGATAGAAAGATGTTCAACCTGTCTTCTTCAATGATAAAAAGATGCTCAACCCTTCTTCCTCAATGATAGAAAGATGTTCAACCTTCTTCCTCAATGATAGAAAGATGTTCAACCTTTCTTCTTCAATGATAGAAAGATGTTCAACCTTTCTTCCTCAATGATAGAAAGATGTTCAACCTTTCTTCCTCAATGATTGAAAGATGTTCGAGCCCATCTTCTTCAATGATAGAAAGATGTTCAGGCCCTTCTTCCTCAATGATAGAAAGATGTTCAACCCTTCTTCCTCAATGATAGAAAGATGTTCAACCCTTCTTCCTCGATAGAAAGCTGTTCGAGCCCTTCTTCCTCAATGATAGAAAGATGTTCGGGCCCATCTTCCTCAATGATAGAAAGATGTTCAACCCTTCTTCCTCAGTGATAGAAAGATGTTCAACCTTTCTTCCTCAATGATACAAAGGTGTTCAACCTTTCTTCCTCAACGATAGAAAGGTGTTCAACCTTTCTTCTTCAATGATCGAAGGATGTTCAACCTGTCTTCTTCAATGATAGAAAGATGTTCAACCCTTCTTCTTCAATGATAGAAAGATGTTCAACCTTTCTTCTTCAATGATAGAAAGATGTTCAACCTTTCTTCTTCAATGATAGAAAGATGTTCATCCTTTCTTCCTCAATGATAGAAAGATGTTCAACCTTTCTTCTTCAATGATAGAATGATGTTCAACCTTTCTTCTTCAATGATAGAAAGATGTTCAAGCCCTTCTTCCTCACTGATAGCAAGATGTTCAGGCCCTTCTTCCTCAATGATAGAAAGATGTTCAACCTTTCTTCCTCAATGATAGAATGATGTTCAACCTTTCTTCCTCAATGATAGAAAGATGTTCAGGCCCTTCTTCCTCAATGATAGAAAGATGTTCAGGATCTTCTTCCTCAATGATAGAAAGATGTTCAACCTTTCTTCCTCAATGATAGAAAGATGTTCAACCTTTCTTCTTCAATGATAGAAAGATGTTCAACCTTTCTTCCTCAATCATAGAAAGATGTTCAACCTTTCTTCCTCAATGATAGAAAGATGTTCAACCCTTCTTCCTCAATGATAGAAAGATGTTCAACCCTTCTTCCTCAATGATAGCAAGATGTTCAACCTTACTTCCTCAATGATAGAAAGATGTTGAACACTTCTTCCTCAATGATAGAAAGATGTTCAGGCCCTTCTTCCTCAATGATAGAAAGATGTTCAACCCTTCTTCCTCAATGATAGAAAGATGTTCAACCCTTCTTCCTCAATGATAGAAAGATGTTCAACCTTTCTTCCTCAATGATAGAAAGATGTTCAACCCTTCTTCCTCAATGATAGAAAGATGTTCAACGTTTCTTCCTCAATGATAGAAAGATGTTCAACCCTTCTTCCTCAATGATAGAAAGATGTTCAACCTTTCTTCCTCAATGATAGAAAGATGTTCAACCCTTCTTCCTCAATGATAGAAAGATATTCAACCTTTCTTCTTCAATGATAGAAAGATGTTCAACCTTTCTTCTTCAATGATAGAAAGATGTTCAGGCCCTTCTTCCTCAATGATAGAAAGATGTTCAACCCTTCTTCCTCAATGATAGAAAGATGTTCAACCCTTCTTCCTCAATGATAGCAAGATGTTCAACCTTACTTCGTCAATGATAGAAAGATGTTGAACACTTCTTCCTCAATGATAGAAAGATGTTCAGGCCCTTCTTCCTCAATGATAGAAAGATGTTCAACCCTTCTTCCTCAATGATAGAAAGATGTTCAACCCTTCTTCCTCAATGATAGAAAGATGTTCAACCTTTCTTCCTCAATGATTGAAAGATGTTCGAGCCCTTCCTCTTCAATGATAGAAAGATGTTCAGGCCCTTCTTCCTCAATGATAGAAAGATGTTCAACCCTTCTTCCTCAATGATAGAAAGATGTTCGGGCCCTTCTTCCTCAATCTTAGAAAGATGTTCGGGCCCTTCTTCCTCAATGATAGAAAGATGTTCGTGCCTTTCTTCCTCAATGATAGAAAGATGTTCGGGCCCTTCTTCCTCAATGATAGAAAGATGTTCGGGCCCTTCTTCCTCAATGATAGAAAGATGTTCAACCTTTCTTCCTCAGTGATAGAAAGATGTTCGGGCCCTTCTTCCTCAATGATAGAAAGATGTACGGGCCCTTCTTCCTCAATGATAGAAAGATGTTCAACGCTTCTTCCTCAGTGATAGAAAGATGTTCGGGCCCTTCTTCCTCAATGATAGAAAGATGTTCAACCCTTCTTCCTCAATGATAGAAAGATGTTCAACCCTTCTTCCTCAATGATAGAAAGATGTTCGGGCCCTTCTTCCTCAATGATAGAAAGATGTTCGGGCCCTCCTTCCTCAATGATAGAAAGATGTTCAACCCTTCTTCCTCAGTGATAGAAAGATGTTCAACCTTTCTTCCTCAATGATAGAAAGGTGTTCAACCTTTCATCTTCAATGATAGAAAGATGTTCAACCTTTCTTCCTCAACGATAGAAAGATGTTGAACCTTTCTTCTTCAATGATAGAAAGATGTTCAACCTTTCTTCTTCAATGATAGAAAGATGTTCAGGCCCTTCTTCCTCAATGATAGCAAGATGTTCAGGCCCTTAGTCCTCAATGATAGAAAGATGTTCAACCTTTCTTCCTCAATGATAGAAAGATGTTCAACCTTTCTTCTTCATTGATAGAAAGATGTTCAACCTTTCTTCTTCAATGATAGAAAGATGTTCAGGCCCTTCTTCCTCAATGATAGAAAGATGTTCAACCTTTCTTCCTCAATGATAGAAAGATGTTCAACCTTTCTTCCTCAATGATAGAAAGATGTTCAGGCCCTTCTTCCTCAATGATAGAAAGATGTTCAGGGTCTTCTTCCTCAATGATAGAAAGATGTTCAACCTTTCTTCCTCACTGATAGAAAGATGTTCAACCTTTCTTCTTCAATGATAGAAAGATGTTCAACCTTTCTTCCTCAATCATAGAAAGATGTTCAACCTTTCTTCCTCAATGATAGAAAGATGTTCAACCCTTCTTCCTCAATGATAGAAAGATGTTCAACCCTTCTTCCTCAATGATAGCAAGATGTTCAACCTTACTTCCTCAATGATAGAAAGATGTTGAACACTTCTTCCTCAATGATAGAAAGATGTTCAGGCCCTTCTTCCTCAATGATAGAAAGATGTTCAACCCTTCTTCCTCAATGATAGAAAGATGTTCAACCCTTCTTCCTCAATGATAGAAAGATGTTCAACCTTTCTTCCTCAATGATAGAAAGATGTTCAACCTTTCTTCCTCAATGATAGAAAGATGTTCAACCCTTCTTCCTCAATGATAGAAAGATGTTCAACCTTTCTTCCTCAATGAAAGAAAGATGTTCAACCCTTCTTCCTCAATGATAGAAAGATATTCAACCTTTCTTCTTCAATGATAGAAAGATGTTCAACCTTTCTTCTTCAATGATAGAAAGATGTTCAGGCACTTCTTCCTCAATGATAGAAAGATGTTCAACCCTTCTTCCTCAATGATAGAAAGATGTTCAACCCTTCTTCCTCAATGATAACAAGATGTTCAACCTTACTTCCTCAATGATAGAAAGATGTTGAACACTTCTTCCTCAATGATAGAAAGATGTTCAGGCCCTTCTTCCTCAATGATAGAAAGATGTTCAACCCTTCTTCCTCAATGATAGAAAGATGTTCAACCCTTCTTCCTCAATGATAGAAAGATGTTCAACCTTTCTTCCTCAATGATTGAAAGATGATCGAGCCCTTCCTCTTCAATGATAGAAAGATGTTCAGGCCCTTCTTCCTCAATGATAGAAAGATGTTCAACCCTTCTTCCTCAATGATAGAAAGATGTTCGGGCCCTTCTTCCTCAATCTTAGAAAGATGTTCAGGCCCTTCTTCCTCAATGATAGAAAGATGTTCGTGCCTTTCTTCCTCAATGATAGAAAGATGTTCGGGCCCTTCTTCCTCAATGATAGAAAGATGTTCGGGCCCTTCTTCCTCAATGATAGAAAGATGTTCAACCTTTCTTCCTCAGTGATAGAAAGATGTTCGGGCCCTTCTTCCTCAATGATAGAAAGATATTCAACCCTTCTTCCTCAATGATAGAAAGATGTTCAACGCTTCTTCCTCAGTGATAGAAAGATGTTCGGGCCCTTCTTCCTCAATGATAGAAAGATGTTCAACCCTTCTTCCTCAATGATAGAAAGATGTTCAACCCTTCTTCCTCAATGATAGAAAGATGTTCGGGCCCTTCTTCCTCAATGATAGAAAGATGTTCGGGCCCTCCTTCCTCAATGATAGAAAGATGTTCAACCCTTCTTCCTCAGTGATAGAAAGATGTTCAACCTTTCTTCCTCAATGATAGAAAGGTGTTCAACCTTTCATCTTCAATGATAGAAAGATGTTCAACCTTTCTTCCTCAACGATAGAAAGATGTTCAACCTTTCTTCTTCAATGATAGAAAGATGTTCAACCTTTCTTCTTCAATGATAGAAAGATGTTCAACCCTTCTTCCTCAATGATAGCAAGATGTTCAGGCCCTTCGTCCTCAATGATAGAAAGATGTTCAACCTTTCTTCCTCAATGATAGAAAGATGTTCAACCTTTCTTCTTCATTGATAGAAAGATGTTCAACCTTTCTTCTTCAATGATAGAAAGATGTTCAGGCCCTTCTTCCTCAATGATAGAAAGATGTTCAACCTTTCTTCCTCAATGATCGAAAGATGTTCAACCCTTCTTCTTCAATGATAGAAAGATGTTCAACCTGTCTTCTTCAATGATAGAAAGATGCTCAACCCTTCTTCCTCAATGATAGAAAGATGTTCAACCTTCTTCCTCAATGATAGAAAGATGTTCAACCTTTCTTCTTCAATGATAGAAAGATGTTCAACCTTTCTTCCTCAATGATAGAAAGATGTTCAACCTTTCTTCCTCAATGATTGAAAGATGTTCGAGCCCTTCTTCTTCAATGATAGAAAGATGTTCAGGCCCTTCTTCCTCAGTGATAGAAAGATGTTCAACCCTTCTTCCTCAATGATAGAAAGATGTTCAACCCTTCTTCCTCGATAGAAAGCTGTTCGGGCCCTTCTTCCTCAATGATAGAAAGATGTTCGGGCCCATCTTCCTCAATGATAGAAAGATGTTCAACCCTTCTTCCTCAGTGATAGAAAGATGTTCAACCTTTCTTCCTCAATGATAGAAAGGTGTTCAACCTTTCTTCTTCAATGATAGAAAGATGTTCAACCTTTCTTCCTCAACGATAGAAAGATGTTCAACCTTTCTTCTTCAATGATAGAAAGATGTTCAACCTTTCTTCTTCAATGATAGAAAGATGTTCAGGCCCTTCTTCCTCAATGATAGCAAGACGTTCAGGCCCTTCGTCCTCAATGATAGAAAGATGTTCAACCTTTCTTCCTCAATGATAGAAAGATGTTCAACCTTTCTTCTTCATTGAGAGAAATATGTTCAACCTTTCTTCTTCAATGATAGAATGATGTTCAGGCCCTTCTTCCTCAATCATAGAAAGATGTTCAACCTTTCTTCCTCAGTGATCGAAAGATGTTCAACCCTTCTTCCTCAATGATAGAAAGATGTTCAACCTTTCTTCTTCAATGATAGAAAGATGCTCAACCCTTCTTCCTCAATGATAGAAAGATGTTCAACCCTTCTTCCTCAATGATAGAAAGATGTTCAACCTTTCTTCTTCAATGATAGAAAGATGTTCAACGCGTCTTCCTCAATGATAGAAAGATGTTCAACCTTTCTTCTTCAATGATAGAAAGATGTTCAACCTTTCTTCCTCAATGATAGAAAGATGTTCAACCTTTCTTCTTCAATGATAGAAAGATGTTCAACCTTTCTTCCTCAATGATAGAAAGATGTTCAACCTTGCTTCTTCAATGATAGAAAGATGTTCAACCTTTCTTCTTCAATGATAGAAAGATGTTCAGGCCCTTCTTCCTCAATGATAGAAAGATGTTCAACCCTTCTTCCTCAATGATAGAAAGATGTTCAACCTTTCTTCTTCAATGATCGAAGGATGTTCAACCTGTCTTCTTCAATGATAGAAAGATGTTCAACCCTTCTTCTTCAATGATAGAAAGATGTTCAACCTTTCTTCTTCAATGATAGAAAGATGTTCAACCTTTCTTCTTCAATGATAGAAAGATGTTCATCCTTTCTTCCTCAATGATAGAAAGATGTTCAAACTTTCTTCTTCAATGATAGAATGATGTTCAACCTTTCTTCTTCAATGATAGAAAGATGTTCAAGCCCTTCTTCCTCAATGATAGCAAGATGTTCAGGCCCTTCTTCCTCAATGATAGAAAGATGTTCAACCTTTCTTCCTCAATGATAGAATGATGTTCAACCTTTCTTCCCCAATGATAGAAAGATGTTCAGGCCCTTCTTCCTCAATGATAGAAAGATGTTCAGGGTCTTCTTCCTCAATGATAGAAAGATGTTCAACCTTTCTTCTTTAATGATAGAAAGATGTTCAACCTTTCTTCTTCAATGATAGAAAGATGTTCAACCTTTCTTCCTCAATCATAGAAAGATGTTCAACCTTGCTTCTTCAATGATAGAAAGATGTTCAACCTTTCTTCTTCAATGATAGAAAGATGTTCAGGCCCTTCTTCCTCAATGATAGAAAGATGTTCAACCCTTCTTCCTCAATGATAGAAAGATGTTCAACCCTTCTTCCTCAATGATTGAAAGATGTTCAACCTTTCTTCTTCAATGATCGAAGGATGTTCAACCTGTCTTCTTCAATGATAGAAAGATGCTCAACCCTTCTTCCTCAATGATAGAAAGATGTTCAACCCTTCTTCCTCAATGATAGAAAGATGTTCTACCTTTCTTCTTCAATGATAGAAAGATGTTCAACCTTTCTTCTTCAATGATAGAAAGATGTTCAACCTTTCTTCCTCAACGATAGAAAGATGTTCAGCCTTTCTTCTTCAATGATAGAAAGATGTTCAACCTTTCTTCTTCAATTATAGAAAGATGTTCAACCTTTCTTCTTCAATGATAGAAAGATGTTCAACCTTTCTTCCTCAATGATAGAAAGATGTTCAACCTTTCTTCTTCAATGATAGAATGATGTTCAACCTTTCTTCTTCAATGAGAGAAAGTTGTTCAAGCCCTTCTTCCTCAATGATAGCAAGATGTTCAGGCCCTTCTTCCTCAATGATAGAAAGATGTTCAACCTTTCTTCCTCAATGATAGAAATATGTTCAACATTTCTTCCTCAATGATAGAAAGATGTTCAGGCCCTTCTTCCTCAATGATAGAAAGATGTTCAGGCCCTTCTTCCTCAATGATAGAAAGATGTTCAACCTTTCTTCTTCAATGATAGAAAGATGTTCAACCTTTCTTCCTCAATGATAGAAAGATGTTCAACCCTTCTTCCTCAGTGATAGAAAGATGTTCAACCTTTCTTCTTCAATGATAGAAAGATGTTCAACCTTTCTTCCTCAATGATAGAAAGATGTTCAGGCCCTTCTTCCTCAATGATAGAAAGATGTTCAGGCCCTTCTTCCTCAATGATCGAAAGATGTTCAACCCTTCTTCCTCAATGATAGAAAGATGTTCAACCTTTCTTCTTCAATGATAGAAAGATGTTCAACCTTCTTCTTCAATGATAGAAAGATGTTCAACCTTTCTTCTTCAATGATAGAAAGATGTTCAGGCCCTTCTTCCTCAATGATAGAAAGATGTTCAACCTTTCTTCCTCAATGATCGAAAGATGTTCAACCATTCTTCCTCAATGATAGAAAGATGTTCAACCTTTCTTCTTCAATGATAGAAAGATGTTCAACCTGTCTTCTTCAATGATAGAAAGATGCTCAACCCTTCTTCCTCAATGATAGAAAGATGTTCAACCCTTCTTCCTCAATGATAGAAAGATGTTCAACCTTTCTTCTTCAATGATAGAAAGATGTTGAACACTTCTTCCTCAATGATAGAAAGATGTTCAACCTTTCTTCTTCAATGATAGAAAGATGTTCAACCTTTCTTCTTCAATGATAGAAAGATGTTCAACCTTTCTTCTTCAATGATAGAAAGATGTTCAACCTTTCTTCCTCAATGATAGAAAGATGTTCAACCTTGCTTCTTCAATGATAGAAAGATGTTCAACCTTTCTTCCTCAGTGATAGAAAGATGTTCAGGCCCTTCTTCCTCAATGATCGAAAGATGTTCAACCCTTCTTCCTCAATGATAGAAAGATGTTCAACCCTTCTTCCTCAATGATTGAAAGATGTTCAACCTTTCTTCTTCAATGATCGAAGGATGTTCAACCTGTCTTCTTCAATGATAGAAAGATGCTCAACCCTTCTTCCTCAATGATAGAAAGATGTTCAACCCTTCTTCCCCAATGATCGAAAGATGTTCTACCTTTCTTCTTCAATGATAGAAAGATGTTCAGCCTTTCTTCTTCAATGATAGAAAGATGTTCAACCTTTCTTCCTCAACGATAGAAAGATGTTCAGCCTTTCTTCTTCAATGATAGAAAGATTTTCAACCTTTCTTCTTCAATTATAGAAAGATGTTCAACCTTTCTTCTTCAATGATAGAAAGATGTTCAACCTTTCTTCCTCAATGATAGAAAGATGTTCAACCTTTCTTCTTCAATGATAGAATGATGTTCAACCTTTCTTCTTCAATGATAGAAAGATGTTCAAGCCCTTCTTCCTCAATGATAGCAAGATGTTCAGGCCCTTCTTCCTCAATGATACAAAGATGTTCAACCTTTCTTCCTCAATGATAGAAATATGTTCAACATTTCTTCCTCAATGATAGAAAGATGTTCAGGCCCTTCTTCCTCAATGATAGAAAGATGTTCAGGCCCTTCTTCCTCAATGATAGAAAGATGTTCAACCTTGCTTCTTCAGTGATAGAAAGATGTTCAACCTTTCTTCTTCAATGATAGAAAGATGTTCAACCTTTCTTCCTCAATGATAGAAACATGTTCAGGCCCTTCTTCCTCAATGATAGAAAGATGTTCAGGCCCTTCTTCCTCAATGATCGAAAGATGTTCAACCCTTCTTCCTCAATGATAGAAAGATGTTCAACCTTTCTTCTTCAATGATAGAAAGATGTTCAACCTTCTTCTTCAATGATAGAAAGATGTTCAACCTTTCTTCTTCAATGATAGAAAGATGTTCAGGCCCTTCTTCCTCAATGATAGAAAGATGTTCAACCTTTCTTCCTCAATGATAGAAAGATGTTCAACCATTCTTCCTCAATGATAGAAAGATGTTCAACCTTTCTTCTTCAATGATAGAAAGATGTTCAACCTGTCTTCTTCAATGATAGAAAGATGCTCAACCCTTCTTCCTCAATGATAGAAAGATGTTCAACCCTTCTTCCTCAATGATAGAAAGATGTTCAACCTTTCTTCTTCAATGATAGAAAGATGTTGAACACTTCTTCCTCAATGATAGAAAGATGTTCAACCTTTCTTCTTCAATGATAGAAAGATGTTCAACCTTTCTTCTTCAATGATAGAATGATGTTCAACCTTTCTTCTTCAATGATAGAAGGATGTTCAAGCCCTTCTTCCTCAATGATAGCAAGATGTTCAGGCCCTTCTTCCTCAATGATAGAAAGATGTTCAACCTTTCTTCCTCAATGATAGAAATATGTTCAACATTTCTTCCTCAATGATAGAAAGATGTTCAGGCCCTTCTTCCTCAATGATAGAAAGATGTTCAGGCCCTTCTTCCTCAATGATAGAAAGATGTTCAACCTTGCTTCTTCAGTGATAGAAAGATGTTCAACCTTTCTTCCTCAATGATAGAAAGATGTTCAACCTTTCTTCCTCAGTGATAGAAAGATGTTCAACCTTTCTTCTTCAATGATAGAAAGATGTTCAACCTTTCTTCCTCAATGATAGAAACATGTTCAGGCCCTTCTTCCTCAATGATAGAAAGATGTTCAGGCCCTTCTTCCTCAATGATCGAAAGATGTTCAACCCTTCTTCCTCAATGATAGAAAGATGTTCAACCTTTCTTCTTCAATGATAGAAAGATGTTCAACCTTCTTCTTCAATGATAGAAAGATGTTCAACCTTTCTTCTTCAATGATAGAAAGATGTTCAGGCCCTTCTTCCTCAATGATAGAAAGATGTTCAACCTTTCTTCCTCAATGATAGAAAGATGTTCAACCATTCTTCCTCAATGATAGAAAGATGTTCAACCTTTCTTCTTCAATGATAGAAAGATGTTCAACCTGTCTTCTTCAATGATAGAAAGATGCTCAACCCTTCTTCCTCAATGATAGAAAGATGTTCAACCCTTCTTCCTCAATGATAGAAAGATGTTCAACCTTTCTTCTTCAATGATAGAAAGATGTTGAACACTTCTTCCTCAATGATAGAAAGATGTTCAACCTTTCTTCTTCAATGATAGAAAGATGTTCAACCTTTCTTCTTCAATGATCGAAAGATGTTCAGCCCCTTCTTCCTCAATGATAGAAAGATGTTCAACCTTACTTCCTCAATGATAGAAAGATGTTCAACCCTTCTTCCTCAATGATAGAAAGATGTTCAACACTTCTTCCTCAATGATTGAAAGATGTTCAACCCTTCTTCCTCAATGATTGAAAGATGTTCAAGCCTTCTTCCTCAATGATAGAAAGATGTTCGGGCCCTTCTTCCTCAATCTTAGAAAGATTTTCCGGCCCTTCTTCCTCAATGATAGAAAGATGTTCGGGCCCTTCTTCCTCAATGATAGAAAGATGTTTGGGCCCTTCTTCCTCAATGATAGAAAGATGTTCAACCCCTTCTTCCTCAATTTTAGAAAAATGTTCGGGCCCTTCTTCCTCAATGATAGAAAGATGTTCAGGCCTTTCTTCCTCAATGATAGAAAGATGTTCGGGCCCTTCTTCCTCAATGATAGCAAGATGTTCAACCCTTCTTCCTCAATGATAGAAAGATGTTCAACCCTTCTTCCTCAATGATAGAAAGATGTTCAACCTTTCTTCCTCAATGATAGAAAGATGTTCGAGCCCTTCTACCTCAATGATAGAAAGATGTTCGGGCCCTTCTTTCTCAATGATAGAAAGATGTTCAGGCCCTTCTTCCTCAATGATAGAAAGATGTTCGGTCCCTTCTTTCTCAATGATAGAAAGATGTTCAACCCTTCTTTCTCAGTGATAGAAAGATGTTCAGGCTTTTCTTCCTCAATGATAGAAAGATGTTCGGGCCCTTCTTCCTCAATGACAGAAAGATGTTCAACCCTTCTTCCTCAGTGATAGAAAGATGTTCGGGCCTTTCTTCCTCAATGATAGAAAGATTTTCGGGCCCTTCTTCCTCAATGATAGAAAGATGTTCGGGCCCTTCTTCCTCAATGATAGAAAGATGTTCAACCCTTCTTCCTCAGTGATAGAAAGATGTTCGGGCCCTTCTTCCTCAATGATAGAAAGATGTTCAACCCTTCTTCCTCAATGATAGAAAGATGTTCAACCCTTCTTCCTCAATGATAGAAAGATGTTCGGGCCCTTCGTCCTCAATGATAGAAAGATGTTCGGGCCCTTCTTTCTCAATGATAGAAAGATGTTCAGGCCCTTCTTCCTCAATGATAGAAAGATGTTCAACCCTTCTTCCTCAGTGATAGAAAGATGTTCGGGCCCTTCCTTCTCAATGATAGAAAGATGTTCAGGCCCTTCTTCCTCAATGATAGAAAGATGTTCAACCCTTCTTCCTCAATGATAGAAAGATGTTCAGGACCTTCTTCCTCAATGATAGCAATATGTTCAACCCTTCTTTCTCAATGATGGAAAGATGTTCAGGCCCTTCTTCCTCAATGATAGAAAGATGTTCAACCTTTCTTCCTCAATGATAGAAAGATGTTCAACCCTTCTTCCTCAATGATAGAAAGATGTTCAACCCTTCTTCCTCAATGATAGAAAGATGTTCGGGCCCTTCTTTCTCAATGATAGAAAGATGTTCAGGCCCTTCTTCCTCAATGATAGAAAGATGTTCAACCCTTCTTCCTCAATGATAGAAAGATGTTCAGGACCTTCTTCCTCAATGATAGCAATATGTTCAGGCCCTTCTTCCTCAATGATAGAAAGATGTTCAGGCCCTTCTTCCTCAATGATAGAAAGATATTCAACCCTTCTTCCTCAATGATAGAAAGATGTTCGGGCCCTTCTTCCTCAATGATAGAAAGATGTTCAACCTTTCTTCGTCAATGATAGAAAGATGTTCAACCCTTCTTCCTCAATGATAGAAAGATGTTCAACCCTTCTTCCTCAATGATAGAAAGATGTTCAGGCCCTTCTTCCTCAATGATAGAAAGATGTTCAGGCCCTTCTTCCTCAATGATAGAAAGATGTTCAGGCCCTTCTTCCTCAATGATAGAAAGATATTCAACCCTTCTTCCTCAATGATAGAAAGATGTTCGGGCCCTTCTTCCTCAATGATAGAAAGATGTTCGGGCCCTTCTTCCTCAGTGATAGAAAGATGTTCAACCCTTCTTCCTCAATGATAGAAAGATGTTCAGGCCCTTCTTCCTCAATGATAGAAAGATGTTCAGGCCCTTCTTCCTCAATGATAGAAAGATGTTCAGGCCCTTCTTCCTCAATGATAGAAAGATATTCAACCCTTCTTCCTCAATGATAGAAAGATGTTCGGGCCCTTCTTCCTCAATGAGAGAAAGATGTTCGGGCCTTTCTTCGTCAATGATAGAAAGATGTTCAACCCTTCTTCCTCAATGGTAGAAAGATGTTCAACCCTTCTTCCTCAATGATAGAAAGATGTTCAGGCCCTTCTTCCTCAATGATAGAAAGATGTTCAGGCCCTTCTTCCTCAATGATAGAAAGATGTTCAGGCCCTTCTTCCTCAATGATAGAAAGATATTCGGGCCCTTCTTTCTCAATGATAGAAAGATGTTCAGGCCCTTCTTCCTCAATGATAGAAAGATGTTCGGTCCCTTCTTTCTCAATGATAGAAAGATGTTCAACCCTTCTTTCTCAGTGATAGAAAGATGTTCAGGCTTTTCTTCCTCAATGATAGAAAGATGTTCGGGCCCTTCTTCCTCAATGACAGAAAGATGTTCAACCCTTCTTCCTCAGTGATAGAAAGATGTTCGGGCCTTTCTTCCTCAATGATAGAAAGATTTTCGGGCCCTTCTTCCTCAATGATAGAAAGATGTTCGGGCCCTTCTTCCTCAATGATAGAAAGATGTTCAACCCTTCTTCCTCAGTGATAGAAAGATGTTCGGGCCCTTCTTCCTCAATGATAGAAAGATGTTCAACCCTTCTTCCTCAATGATAGAAAGATGTTCAACCCTTCTTCCTCAATGATAGAAAGATGTTCGGGCCCTTCGTCCTCAATGATAGAAAGATGTTCGGGCCCTTCTTTCTCAATGATAGAAAGATGTTCAGGCCCTTCTTCCTCAATGATAGAAAGATGTTCAACCCTTCTTCCTCAGTGATAGAAAGATGTTCGGGCCCTTCCTTCTCAATGATAGAAAGATGTTCAGGCCCTTCTTCCTCAATGATAGAAAGATGTTCAACCCTTCTTCCTCAATGATAGAAAGATGTTCAGGACCTTCTTCCTCAATGATAGCAATATGTTCAACCCTTCTTTCTCAATGATGGAAAGATGTTCAGGCCCTTCTTCCTCAATGATAGAAAGATGTTCAACCTTTCTTCCTCAATGATAGAAAGATGTTCAACCCTTCTTCCTCAATGATAGAAAGATGTTCAACCCTTCTTCCTCAATGATAGAAAGATGTTCAGGCCCTTCTTCCTCAATGATAGAAAGATGTTCAGGCCCTTCTTCCTCAATGATAGAAAGATATTCAACCCTTCTTCCTCAATGATAGAAAGATGTTCGGGCCCTTCTTCCTCAATGATAGAAAGATGTTCAACCTTTCTTCGTCAATGATAGAAAGATGTTCAACCCTTCTTCCTCAATGATAGAAAGATGTTCAACCCTTCTTCCTCAATGATAGAAAGATGTTCAGGCCCTTCTTCCTCAATGATAGAAAGATGTTCAGGCCCTTCTTCCTCAATGATAGAAAGATGTTCAGGCCCTTCTTCCTCAATGATAGAAAGATATTCAACCCTTCTTCCTCAATGATAGAAAGATGTTCGGGCCCTTCTTCCTCAATGATAGAAAGATGTTCGGGCCCTTCTTCCTCAGTGATAGAAAGATGTTCAACCCTTCTTCCTCAATGATAGAAAGATGTTCAGGCCCTTCTTCCTCAATGATAGAAAGATGTTCAGGCCCTTCTTCCTCAATGATAGAAAGATGTTCAGGCCCTTCTTCCTCAATGATAGAAAGATATTCAACCCTTCTTCCTCAATGATAGAAAGATGTTCGGGCCCTTCTTCCTCAATGAGAGAAAGATGTTCAACCTTTCTTCGTCAATGATAGAAAGATGTTCAACCCTTCTTCCTCAATGGTAGAAAGATGTTCAACCCTTCTTCCTCAATGATAGAAAGATGTTCAGGCCCTTCTTCCTCAATGATAGAAAGATGTTCAGGCCCTTCTTCCTCAATGATAGAAAGATGTTCAGGCCCTTCTTCCTCAATGATAGAAAGATATTCAACCCTTCTTCCTCAATGATAGAAAGATGTTCAACCCTTCTTCCTCAATGATAGAAAGATGTTCAGGCCCTTCTTCCTCAATGATAGAAAGATATTCAACCCTTCTTCCTCAATGATAGAAAGATGTTCGGGCCCTTCTTCCTCAATGATAGAAAGATGTTCAACCTTTCTTCGTCAATGATAGAAAGATGTTCAACCCTTCTTCCTCAATGATAGAAAGATGTTCAACCCTTCTTCCTCAATGATAGAAAGATGTTCAGGCCCTTCTTCCTCAATGATAGAAAGATGTTCAGGCCCTTCTTCCTCAATGATAGAAAGATGTTCAGGCCCTTCTTCCTCAATGATAGAAAGATATTCAACCCTTCTTCCTCAATGATAGAAAGATGTTCAACCCTTCTTCCTCAATGATAGAAAGATGTTCAGGCCCTTCTTCCTCAATGATAGAAAGATGTTCAGGCCCTTCTTCCTCAATGATAGAAAGATGTTCAGGCCCTTCTTCCTCAATGATAGAAAGATATTCAACCCTTCTTCCTCAATGATAGAAAGATGTTCGGGCCCTTCTTCCTCAATGATAGAAAGATGTTCGGGCCCTTCTTCCTCAGTGATAGAAAGATGTTCGGGCCCTTCTTTCTCAATGATAGAAAGATGTTCAGGCCCTTCTTCTTCAATGATAGAAAGATGTTCAGGCCCTTCTTCCTCAATGATAGAAAGATGTTTGGGCCCTTCTTCCTCAATGATAGAAAGATGTTCAGGCCCTTCTTCCTCAGTGATAGAAAGATGTTCAGGCCCTTCTTCCTCAATGATCGAAAGATGTTCAACCCTTCTTCCTCAATGATAGAAAGATGTTCAACCTTTCTTCTTCAATGATAGAAAGATGTTCAACCTTCTTCTTCAATGATAGAAAGATGTTCAACCTTTCTTCTTCAATGATAGAAAGATGTTCAGGCCCTTCTTCCTCAATGATAGAAAGATGTTCAACCTTTCTTCCTCAATGATAGAAAGATGTTCAACCATTCTTCCTCAATGATAGAAAGATGTTCAACCTTTCTTCTTCAATGATAGAAAGATGTTCAACCTGTCTTCTTCAATGATAGAAAGATGCTCAACCCTTCTTCCTCAATGATAGAAAGATGTTCAACCCTTCTTCCTCAATGATAGAAAGATGTTCAACCTTTCTTCTTCAATGATAGAAAGATGTTGAACACTTCTTCCTCAATGATAGAAAGATGTTCAACCTTTCTTCTTCAATGATAGAAAGATGTTCAACCTTTCTTCTTCAATGATCGAAAGATGTTCAGCCCCTTCTTCCTCAATGATAGAAAGATGTTCAACCTTACTTCCTCAATGATAGAAAGATGTTCAACCCTTCTTCCTCAATGATAGAAAGATGTTCAACACTTCTTCCTCAATGATTGAAAGATGTTCAACCCTTCTTCCTCAATGATTGAAAGATGTTCAAGCCTTCTTCCTCAATGATAGAAAGATGTTCGGGCCCTTCTTCCTCAATCTTAGAAAGATTTTCCGGCCCTTCTTCCTCAATGATAGAAAGATGTTCGGGCCCTTCTTCCTCAATGATAGAAAGATGTTTGGGCCCTTCTTCCTCAATGATAGAAAGATGTTCGGGCCCTTCTTCCTCAATTTTAGAAAAATGTTCAGGCCCTTCTTCCTCAATGATAGAAAGATGTTCAGGCCTTTCTTCCTCAATGATAGAAAGATGTTCGGGCCCTTCTTCCTCAATGATATAAAGATGTTCAACTCTTCTTCCTCAATGATAGAAAGATGTTCAACCCTTCTTCCTCAATGATAGAAAGATGTTCAACCTTTCTTCCTCAATGATAGAAAGATGTTCGAGCCCTTCTACCTCAATGATAGAAAGATGTTCGGGCCCTTCTTTCTCAATGATAGAAAGATGTTCAGGCCCTTCTTCCTCAATGATAGAAAGATGTTCGGGCCCTTCTTTCTCAATGATAGAAAGATGTTCAACCCTTCTTTCTCAGTGATAGAAAGATGTTCAGGCTTTTCTTCCTCAATGATAGAAAGATGTTCGGGCCCTTCTTCCTCAATGACAGAAAGATGTTCAACCCTTCTTCCTCAGTGATAGAAAGATGTTCGGGCCTTTCTTCCTCAATGATAGAAAGATTTTCGGGCCCTTCTTCCTCAATGATAGAAAGATGTTCGGGCACTTCTTCCTCAATGATAGAAAGATGTTCAACCCTTCTTCCTCAGTGATAGAAAGATGTTCGGGCCCTTCTTCCTCAATGATAGAAAGATGTTCAACCCTTCTTCCTCAATGATAGAAAGATGTTCAACCCTTCTTCCTCAATGATAGAAAGATGTTCGGGCCCTTCGTCCTCAATGATAGAAAGATGTTCGGGCCCTTCTTTCTCAATGATAGAAAGATGTTCAGGCCCTTCTTCCTCAATGATAGAAAGATGTTCAACCCTTCTTCCTCAGTGATAGAAAGATGTTCGGGCCCTTCCTTCTCAATGATAGAAAGATGTTCAGGCCCTTCTTCCTCAATGATAGAAAGATGTTCAACCCTTCTTCCTCAATGATAGAAAGATGTTCAGGACCTTCTTCCTCAATGATAGCAATATG
This sequence comes from Heterodontus francisci, assembly GCF_036365525.1. Classification (NCBI taxonomy): domain Eukaryota; kingdom Metazoa; phylum Chordata; class Chondrichthyes; order Heterodontiformes; family Heterodontidae; genus Heterodontus; species Heterodontus francisci. The sequence goes on from NC_090382.1 coordinate 120,781,769, forward strand.
TTCAACCCTTCTTTCTCAATGATGGAAAGATGTTCAGGCCCTTCTTCCTCAATGATAGAAAGATGTTCAACCTTTCTTCCTCAATGATAGAAAGATGTTCAACCCTTCTTCCTCAATGATAGAAAGATGTTCAACCCTTCTTCCTCAATGATAGAAAGATGTTCAGGCCCTTCTTCCTCAATGATAGAAAGATGTTCAGGCCCTTCTTCCTCAATGATAGAAAGATATTCAACCCTTCTTCCTCAATGATAGAAAGATGTTCGGGCCCTTCTTCCTCAATGATAGAAAGATGTTCAACCTTTCTTCGTCAATGATAGAAAGATGTTCAACCCTTCTTCCTCAATGATAGAAAGATGTTCAACCCTTCTTCCTCAATGATAGAAAGATGTTCAGGCCCTTCTTCCTCAATGATAGAAAGATGTTCAGGCCCTTCTTCCTCAATGATAGAAAGATGTTCAGGCCCTTCTTCCTCAATGATAGAAAGATATTCAACCCTTCTTCCTCAATGATAGAAAGATGTTCGGGCCCTTCTTCCTCAATGATAGAAAGATGTTCGGGCCCTTCTTCCTCAGTGATAGAAAGATGTTCAACCCTTCTTCCTCAATGATAGAAAGATGTTCAGGCCCTTCTTCCTCAATGATAGAAAGATGTTCAGGCCCTTCTTCCTCAGTGATAGAAAGATGTTCAGGCCCTTCTTCCTCAATGATAGAAAGATATTCAACCCTTCTTCCTCAATGATAGAAAGATGTTCGGGCCCTTCTTCCTCAATGATAGAAAGATGTTCAACCTTTCTTCGTCAATGATAGAAAGATGTTCAACCCTTCTTCCTCAATGATAGAAAGATGTTCAACCCTTCTTCCTCAATGATAGAAAGATGTTCAGGCCCTTCTTCCTCAATGATAGAAAGATGTTCAGGCCCTTCTTCCTCAATGATAGAAAGATGTTCAGGCCCTTCTTCCTCAATGATAGAAAGATATTCAACCCTTCTTCCTCAATGATAGAAAGATGTTCAACCCTTCTTCCTCAATGATAGAAAGATGTTCAGGCCCTTCTTCCTCAATGATAGAAAGATATTCAACCCTTCTTCCTCAATGATAGAAAGATGTTCGGGCCCTTCTTCCTCAATGATAGAAAGATGTTCAACCTTTCTTCGTCAATGATAGAAAGATGTTCAACCCTTCTTCCTCAATGATAGAAAGATGTTCAACCCTTCTTCCTCAATGATAGAAAGATGTTCAGGCCCTTCTTCCTCAATGATAGAAAGATGTTCAGGCCCTTCTTCCTCAATGATAGAAAGATATTCAACCCTTCTTCCTCAATGATAGAAAGATGTTCAACCCTTCTTCCTCAATGATAGAAAGATGTTCAGGCCCTTCTTCCTCAATGATAGAAAGATGTTCAGGCCCTTCTTCCTCAATGATAGAAAGATGTTCAGGCCCTTCTTCCTCAATGATAGAAAGATGTTTGGGCCCTTCTTCCTCAATGATAGAAAGATGTTCAGGCCCTTCTTCCTCAGTGATAGAAAGATGTTCAGGCCCTTCTTCCTCAATGATAGAAAGATGTTTGGGCCCTTCTTCCTCAATGATAGAAAGTTGTTCAACCCTTCTTCCTCAGTGATAGAAAGATGTTCAACCTTTCGTCTTCAATGATAGAAAGATGTTCATCCCTTCTTCCTCAATGATAGAAAGATGTTCAACCTTTCTTCCTCAATGATAGAAAGATGTTCAACCCTTCTTCCTCAATGAAAGAAAGATGTTCAACCCTTCTTCCTCAATGATAGAATGATGTTCGGGTCCTTCTTCCTCAGTCTCCGTTTGCTTTTTGAACTGCACTTTGTTTCACTGTGACATCGGCAGGAGGGAAGGAGAGGAGAGAGAGCATGGTATTAGGTGGAACAAACTGAACCAAACACAAAAAGATGTTGGAGAAAAATGAACTAAAGAGATAAATATAAAGCAGCCCTTAGAGAGATTTGTAGAGAATGTATATTATAGGAAGAGACCATTCAGCCCAACTCATTCTTGCTGGTGTTTCTTCTCCATATGGGCTACCTCCCACCCTTCCTCATCTAACCCTATCAATATAATCATATCTTAGTTGGCAGCACTTCGGCTCCAATTCAGATAGTTGTGGGTTTAAGTCCTACTCCAGAGACATAAGCACAGAAATCAAGACTAAGGCTCCAGTGCAAGATTGAGGGAGTGCTACACGATCAGTTGTTCTGCCTTTGAGTGAGACATTAAAGTAAGGTCCTATCTGCTCCCTCAAGTGGATGTAAAAGATCAATGGCACTACTACAAGAAGACCTGGGGAATTATTCCTTGTGTCTTGCCCATTATTTATCCTTCAACCAACAACACATAAGCAGGCTATCTGGTCATAATCACATTGCTGTTTGCGGCAGTTCGCTGTGTATATATTGCCTGCTGTGTTTCCTACATTGCAACAGTGACTACACTGCAAAAGTACTTCATTGGCTGCAAAGTGCCATGGAACGTTCTGAGGTTGTGAAAGGCGCTATATAAATGCAAACCTTTCTTTTTCCTATTCCGTTCCCCCTCATTTGTTTATCTAGCTTCTCCTTAAATACATCAGCGCTCTTTGCCTCAACCACTCGCTGTGGTAGCGAGTTCCACATTCTCACCTCTCTCTGGGTAAAGAAGTTTCTCCTGAATTCCCCATTGGATTTATGAGTGACTGTCTTATATTTGTGACCCCTAGTTTTGGAAGGTTAAGGGAAGTTAGTAAAAAGTTATAAAGGGTTTTAATTTGGGAAACAGGGAGAAACTATTTCCACTGGCAGCATGGTCATGAGCCAGAGGAAATAGATTTATTTTAATTGGCAGAAGAACCAAGGTGCAGGGGAGATGGGAGAGGGGGAGATGGGGGGGGAGGGAGAGGGGGAGATGGGGGCAGGAGGAGATGGGGGAGGGAGAGATGGGGGCAGGAGGAGATGGGAGAGGGAGAGATGGGGAGGGAGGGAGAGGGGGAGATGGCGGGGGAGGGAGAGGGGGAGATGGCGGGGGAGGGAGAGGGGGAGATGGGGGCAGGAGGAGATGGGGGAGGGAGAGATGGGGGCAGGAGGAGATGGGAGAGGGGGAGATGGCGAGGGAGGGAGAGGGGGAGATGGCGGGGGAGGGAGAGGGGGAGATGGGGGCGGGGGGAGGGGAGGGGAGGGGTGACATTGTGGAGATTTTTTTTACGTAGTGAGTTGTTGTGATCTGGAATGCACTGACTGAAAGGATGGTTGAAGGTTTTCAAAAGAGAATTGGATATATACTTAAAATGGAAAAAATGTTGCAGTGCAATGAAGGAAGACCAGGGCAGTGGGACTGATTGGAAAGCTCTTTCAAAGAACAGACACAGGCACGATGGGCTGAATGGCCTCCTCCTGTGTTGTAAGATTCTATTGATTCTGTGAACATCCAATTTTTAATATATTGTGCAAACTGGTGCACACATTGTAAACTAACACTACATCCATCTGGTGTGATCGAATTTACCAGCACTAAATGAACAGTTAACATCTCATTAGACTGCCAACGTACTTCAGTAACATAACAACAAGCATTGAACCTGCAGCACTAGAGAACAGAGGTCAGAAACAGCACTGAAACTAAATCGCCTGCATTATTCTCAAGTTGGCAGGCTGTGACTAGTGGGGTACCACAAAGATCAATGCTTGGACCCCAGCTGTTCACAATGTGTATCAATGATTTGGATGTAGGGACCAAATGTAATATTTCCAAGTTCGCGGATGACACTAAACTAGGTGGAAATGTGTGTTGTGAGGAAGATACAAAGTGGCTTCCAGGGGATTGGGACAGACTTAGTGAGTGGGCAAGTGCATAGCAGATGGTTATCCACTTTGGTATGAGGAACAGATGTGCAGTGTATATCTTAAATGGTAAGAGATTAGAAAGTGTAGATGTACAAAGGGACCTGGGTGTCTTGTCAATAAGTCACTGAAAGCTAACATGCAGGTGCAGCAAGCAATTAAGAAGGCTAAAATAAAAGCAAAATACTGCGGATGCTGGAAATCTGAAATAAAAACAAGAAATGCTGGAACCACTCAGCAGGTCTGGCAGCATCTGTGGAAAGAGAAGCAGAGTTAACGTTTCGGGTCAGTGACCCGATGAAGGGTCACTGACCCGAAACGTTAACTCTGCTTCTCTTTCCACAGATGCTGCCAGACCTGCTGAGTGGTTCCAGCATTTCTTGTTTTTAATTAAGAAGGCTAATGGTATGTTAGCCTTTATCGCAAGAGGATTTGCGTGCAGGAGTAGTGAAGACTTGCTTCAATTGTATAGAACCATTGTTCGACCACACCTGGAGTACTGTGTGCAGTTTTGGTCCCCTTACCTTAGGAAGGATATTATTGCCATAGAGGGAGTGCAACAAAGGTTCACCAGACTTGTTCCCGGGATGGCGGGACTGTCCTATGAAGAGAGATTGGGGAAACTGGAACTGTATTCTCTAGAGTTTCGAAGAATGAGAGGTGATCTCATTGAAACCTACAAGATACTTAAAGAGATAGACAGGGTAGATGCAGCTAAGATGCTTCCCCTGGTTGGGGAGTCTAGAACCAGGGAACACAATTTCAAAATAAGAGAGAGGCCACTTAGGACAGAGATGAGGATAAATGTTTTTACTCAGAAGGTTGTGAATCTTTGGAATTCTCTACCCCAGAGGGCTGTGGAAGTTCAGTCATTGAGTATGTTTAAAGCAGAGATTGACAGATTTCTAAATACCGATGACATAAGGCGATATGGGGATAGTGTGGGAAAAAAGGCATTGAAATGGATGATCAGCCATGATCATATTGAATAGTGGAGTAGGCTTGATGGGCTGAATGGCCTACTCCTGCCCTATGTTCCCACTGTTTTATAAAAATGAAAAATCATTACTAGTGGTTACTTTTCCCAAGGGTATTTAACATCTGTCTCATTTATGTCAAACACCAACAAATGCAACTTTTTGAGCCCAATGTATAATAATATTAACATGAAAATCTTAGTTTTCTGATTTTTATGTTGCAGTTTCCTCCCCTGATAAATTAATGTAAAGTTCCTATCTCTTCCATCATAATGAGTTTCAAAATTCTTATGAGCATTTGAAATGCCATAGCATACAAGGCTACGGGCCAAGTGCTGGAAAATGGGATTAGAATAGTTAGGTGCTTGATGGCCGGCACAGACACGATGGGCTGAAGGGCCTGTTTCTGTGCTGTATAACTCTACGACTCTTTGACTCTAATTGGATTAATATATGATGCATCATTTCCAAGGCACTTAATAACATAGAGTCATAGAATCGTAAAGCACAGAAGGAGGCCATTCAGCCCATCATGCCTTTGCTGCCTCTTTAAAAGAGCTATCCAATTAGTCCCACTCCACTACTCTTTCTCCATAGCCTTGCAAATTTTTTCAACTTCAGTATTTTTCCAGTTCCCTTTTGAAAGTTATTATTAATTCTGCTTCCAGCACCCTTTCAGGCAGCGCATTCCAGATCTTTGTTTTATTTATTTGTTCATGGGATGTGGGCGTTGCTGGCTAGGCCAGCATTGATTGCCCATCCCTCATTACCCTTGAACTGAGTGGCTTGCTAGGCCATTTCAGAGGGCATTTAAGAGTCGACCACATTGCTGTGTGTCTGGAGTCACATGTCGACCAGACCAGCAGATTTCCTTTCCTAAAGGGCATTAGTGAACCAGATGGGTTTTTACAACAATCGACAATGGTTTCATGGCCACCATTAGACTAGCTTTTTTAAAAAAATTCCAGATTTATTAATTGAATTCAAATTTTACCATCTGCTGTGGTGGGATTTGAACCCATGTCGCCAGAGTATTAGCTAGAGCCTCTGAATTACTAATCCAGTGATATTACCACTACGTCACCACCTCCCCCTGCCAATAACTCCCTACCTAAAAAGCTTTTCCATCATGTTGCCTCTTCTTTTTAAATTACTTTAAATCTGTGTCCTCTGTTTACCTACCCGCCTGTCACTGGAAATAATTTTTCCTTATTTAATTGATAAGGCACCAGGACCGGGTGAGATGCATCCAAGGATACTGAGGGAAGTGAAGGTGAAAATTGCAGAGGCACTAGTCATAGTTTTCTAGGCTTTCTTAGACTCAGGGGTGGTACCTGAGGAATGGAGAATTGTGCCCTTGTTCGAAAAAGGATGTGAAGATAAGCCTAGCAACTACAGGTCAGTCAGTTTAACTTCAATGGTGGGGAAACTTCTCAAAACAAAAATTCAGGACAAAATTAACAGTCACTTGAACAAATACGGGCTAAGTAAGGAAAGCCAGCACGGATTTGTTAACGGAAAATTGTGTTTAGCTAATTTACTGAATTTTTTTAAGGGGTAGCAGAGAGGGTTGATGAGGGTAATGCTGTTGATGTGGTGTACACGGACTTCCAAAAGACATTTGATACAATGCCACACAACAGACTTGTGAACAAAGTATAGCTCATGGAATAAAAGGGACAGTAGCAACATGGATACGGAATTGGCTGAGTGACAGGAGACAGAGAGTAGTGGATAATGGATGTTTTTTGGACTGGAAGAAAGTTTGTAGAAAGTTCCCCAGGGATCCCTTCCTCTTCCTGATATATATATTAATGACCTAGACCTTGGTGCACAGGGCACAATTTCAAAATTTGCGGATGATACAAAGCTTGGAAGCATTTTGAACTGTGAGGAGGATAGTGTAGAACTTCAAAAGGATGTAGACAGATTGGTGGAATGGGCAGACAGGTGGCAGATGAAGTTCAATGCAGAGAAGTGTGAAGTAGGAAGAACACAGAGAGACAATACTAAATAAAGGGTACAGCTCTAAAGGTGGTGCAGGAGCAGAGGGACGTAGGTGTATATGATTTGATTTGATTTAGAGATACAGCACTGAAACAGGCCCTTCGGCCCACTGAGTCTGTGCTGACCATCAACCACCCATTTATACTAATCCTACACTAATCCCATATTCCTACCACATCCTCACCTGTCCCTATATTCCCCTACCACCTACCTATACTAGGGGCAATTTATAATGGCCAATTTACTTATCAACCTGCAAGTCTTTTGGCTGTGGGAGGAAACCGGAGCACCCGGAGAAAACCCACGCGGTCACAGGGAGGACTTGCAAACTCCACACAGGCAGTACCCAGAATTGAACCCGGGACGCTGGAGCTGTGAGGCTGCGGTACTACCACTGCGCCACTGTGCCTAATTAATCATTGAAGGTGGCAGGACAGGTTGAGAGAGTGGTTAATAAAGCAGACAGTATCCTGGGCTTCATTAATAGGGGCATAGAGTAAAAGAGCAAGGAAATTATGTAGAACTTGGATAAGACACTAGTTCGGCCTCAGCTGGTGGTATTGCGTCCAGTTCTGGGTGCTGCACTTTAGTAAAGAAGGCATCGGAGATAGTACAGAAAAAATTCACAAAAATGGTTCCAGGGATGAGGAATTTCAGTTGTGAAGATAGATTGGAGAAGTTAGGACTGTTTTCCTTGGAGAAGAGAAGGCTGAAAGGAGATTTGATAGAGGTATTCAAAATCATGAGGGGTCTGGACAGAGTAGATAGAGAGAAACTGTTCCCACTTGTGAAAGGATTGAGAACGAAAGGGCACAGATTTAGGGAAATTGGCAAAAGAAGCATTGGTGACATGTGGAAAAACATTTTCAAGCAGTGAGTGGTTCGGATCTGGAAAGCACTGCCAGAGAGGGTGATTAAGTAGATTCAATCGAGGCATTCAAAAGGGAATTTGACTGTTCTCTAAGAAGGAGGAATGTGCAGAGTAATGGGGAGAAGAAGGCAGGGGAGTGGCACTAAGTGAATTGCTCATTCAGAGAGCCGGTGCAGACACGATGGGCTGAATGGCCTCCTTCTGTGCTGTAACAATTCTGTGATTATCAAAATTCTTCATGGTTTTGAACAGTGGAGCTCTCAACATTGGTACTAGATTTATTTAGTGATTTTGCATTTGAAATGAAATATAGTTTCTTGTGTCTTCCAGTCGCACAGATTACATAAAAAGTTTTGCAATTCAGATGGTTCACTTATCTTGGCCAGTATTAGAGGGCTTTGAGCAGGATACATGACAGAATAGTAAAGTTACAGGCGACTAAGGGAAGTCTCTGGATTCACTGCATATAAAAATGACATTGACAGAGACTGATAACTGCAGAGGAATAAATCTAAAGTGAAGGGGTTTATAGCTTCCCAATAAGAACTGTGGGTTTAACCATGAGTGATGTGGAAGCTTGGCAGGTACAGCATCTGTCTCTCAAACAGTAAGTTTTAAATTTGAGTGCTGAAGTCCAGTGCTATTATGGAAAGACATGAATGCAAATGTTAAACTGAGGAAATTCAAGTCAGATTTCATGAATGCTTTGTCAGCAAATTATGAAGTCTGTCATAGTCTATCAAGGTCACATCTTACTGTGTGTGCTTACAGTTGTGAAGATTAAAAGTACAGGGCCCTATATATGTCCAAAGCAATTAGATTTTGATTTATGGATGGAACTGATAAAGTCTATTTGTGTTAAGAAAATCTCTTTGTCACCAGCCATTGTGAATGTGTTTATGTTTCCAATATGGAAGCCACGTTCAGGTATATGTGAATTATATACATATGTCATTGACCTTCTATTTGAATCCTGGCTCAGTGATTGGCAGAAATCCAGGAGTCAAAGGGTAAAGGACAGCAGTACAAGTACACAATCTGTGCCTTCATCAATCTAATACCTTTGGGACAGATGGTATTCGGAAGAATGGTGCATTGGGCTTCTGTCTTCTTTGGCCTCCTTATCTCGAGAGACAATGGGTCAGCGCCTGGAGGTGGTCAGTGGTGTGTGGAGCAGCGCCTGGAGTGGCTATAAAGGCCAACTCTAGAGTAACAGGCTCTTCCACAGGTGCTGCAGAAAAATTTGTTTGTCGGGGCTGTTACACAGTTGGCTCTCCCCTTGCACCTCTGTCTTTTTTCCTGCCAACTACTAAGTCTCTTCAACTCGCCACACTTTAGCCCCGCCTTTATGGCTGCCCACCAGCTCTGGCGAATGCTGGCAACTGACTCCCACAACTTGTGATCAATGTCACAGGACTTCATGTTGCGTTTGCAGACATCTTTAAAGCGGAGACATGGTCGGCCGGTGGGTCTGATACCAGCGGTGAGCTCGCTGTACAATGTGTCTTTTGGGATCCTGCCATCTTCCATGCGGCTCACATGGCCAAGCCATCTCAAGCGCCGCTGACTCAGTAGTGTGTATAAGCTGGGGATGTTGGCCGCCTCGAGGACTTCTGTGTTGGAGATACGGTCCTGCCACCTGATGCCAAGTATTCTCCGGAGGCATCGAAGATGGAAGATAGATCCCAACTATATGTCATGAAACATACTTTAAACAACCTTGGGAGTCTACAGCTTCAAGTCTCCATCTAGCTGGCCTGTGTGTGAAGGAGAGAAGTCAAAAAGGAAGCATAATTCTTCGGCTTGGTTTAATTACAACTCCAACTAGCAAATCATAAAATGCTATTGATAGTTGGAGACTAATGGGGAGTGAAATCCATTCTTGAGTAAAGACGTTGAAAGCAAAGTCACATATGTCTCAGGATCCAACTCCATTGCAAATCAAAATTTTACACAAGTCATTGGGAGCATTGTATATGCTGGTAGGTATTCTACCATCAAACGGACAATCCTGCCTTTATATTGATCAAATTGTAATTGTGTGCTTTGGAAAAAAGACCAATGGTACAATGGTACCTTATGGTACAGGACCAATGGTGCAGAGATGAAAATGTTGAAATACATGATTAACACGGGTGTATGCAGATTATTTAATTTACACTATAACCTCCAGATTAGTAGAATTACAGACACACAGTTTTAATGATGCAGCTACATCAAAGGGCCTGTTTCAAAGTGCAGAAGTCCCAGGAAATTCTGGCATAAATCACTTATGGCAAATCTGTGCCATGTTATAATTTCCTCAGGCTTTTGTGACGTTCTGCTGAGGTCTTCATCAAAACAGTTGAAAGTTGATACAACGGCTCCACTCCCCCATTAAAAAAATAGGAACGTCGGAACAGGAAAAAGAACAAAGAACAAAGATAATTACAGCACAGGAACAGGCCCTTCGGCTCTCCAAGCCTGCGCCGATCCAGATCCTCTCTCTAAACATGTCGCCTATTTTCTAAGGTTCTGTATCTCTTTTCTTCCTGCCCATTCATGTATCTGTCTAGATACATCTTAAAAGACGCCATCGTGCCCGCACCTACCACCTCCGCTGGCAACGCGTTCCAGGCACCCACCACCTTCTGCGTAAAGAACTTTCCACGCATATCCCCCCTAAACTTTTCCCCTTTCACTTTGAACTCGTGTCCTCTAGTAATTGAATCCCCCACTCTGGGAAAAAGCCTCTTGCTATCCACCCTGTCTATACCTCTCATGATTTTGTACACCTCAATCAGGTCCCCCCTCAATCTCCGTCTTTCTAATGAAAATAATCCTAATCTACTCAACCTCTCTTCATAGCTAGCGCCCTCTCTACCAGGCAACATCCTGGTGGACCTCCTCTGCACCCTCTCCAAAGCATCCACATCCTTTTGGTAATGTGGCGACCAGAACTGTACGCAGTATTCCAAATGTGGCCGAACCAAAGTCCTATACAACTGTAACATGACCTGCCAACTCTTGTACTCAATACCCCGTCCGATGAAGGAAAGCATGCCGTATGCCTTCTTGACCACTCTATTTACCTGCGTTGCCACCTTCAGGGAACAGTGGACCTGAACACCCAAATCTCTCTGGACATCAATTTTCCCCAGGACTTTTCCATTTACTGGATAGTTCACTCTTGAATTGGATCTTCCAAAATGCATCACCTCGCATTTGCCCTGATTGAACTCCATCTGCCATTTCCCTGCCCAACTCTCCAATCTATCTATATTCTGCTGTATTCTCTGACAGTCCCCTTCACTATCTGCTACTCCACCAATCTTAGTGTCATCTGCAAACTTGCTAATCAGTCCACCTATACTTTCCTCCAAATCATTAATGTATATCACAAACAACAGTGGTCCCAGCACGGATCCCTGTGGAACACCACTGGTCACACGTCTCCATTTTGAGAAACTCCCTTCTACTGCTACTCTCTGTCTCCTGTTGCCCAGCCAGTACTTTATCCATCTAGCTAGTACACCTTGGACCCCATGCGCCTTCACTTTCTCCATCAGCCTGCCATGGGGAACCTTATCAAACGCCTTACTGAAGTCCATGTATATGACATCTACAGCCCTTCCCTCATCAATCAACTTTGTCACTTCCTCAAAGAATTCTATTAAGTTGGTAAGACATGACCTTCCCTGCACAAAACCATGTTGCCTATCACTGATAAGCCCATTTTCTTCCAAATGGGAATAGATCCTATCCCTCAGTATCTTCTCCAGCAGCTTCCCTACCACTGACGTCAGGCTCACCGGTCTATAATTACCTGGATTATCCCTGCTACCCTTCTTAAACAAGGAGACAACATTAGCAATTCGCCAGTCCTCCGGGACCTCACCCGTGTTTAAGGATGCTGCAAAGATATCTGTTAAGGCCCCAGCTATTTCCTCTCTCGCTTCCCTCAGTAACCTGGGATAGATCCCATCCGGACTTGGGGACTTGTCCACCTTAATGCCCTTTAGAATACCCAACACTTCCTCCCTCCTTATGCCGACTTGACCTAGTGTAATCAAACATCTGTTCCTAACCTCAACATCCGTCATGTCCCTCTCCTCGGTGAATACCGATGCAAAGTACTCGTTTAGAATCTCACCCATTTTCTCTGAGTCCAAGCATAACATTCCTCCTTTGTCCTTTAGTGGGCCAATCCTTTCTCTAGTTACCCTCTTGCTCCTTATATATGAATAAAAGGCTTTGGGATTTTCTTTAACCCTGTTTGCTAAAGATATTTCATGACCCCTTTTAGCCCTCTTAATTCCTCGTTTCAGATTGGTCCTACATTCCCGATATTCTTTCAAAGCTTCGTCTTTCATCAGCCGCCTAGACCTTATGTATGCTTCCTTTTTCCTCTTAGCTAGTCTCACAATTTCACCTGTCATCCATGGTTCCCTAATCTTGCCATTTCTATCCCTCATTTTCACAGGAACATGTCTCTCCTGCACTCTAATCAACCTCTCTTTAAAAGCCTCCCACATATCACATGTGGATTTACCTTCAAACAGCTGCTCCCAATCTACATTCCCCAGCTCCTGCCGAATTTTGGTATAGTTGGCCTTCCCCCAATTTAGCACTCTTCCTTTAGGACCACTCTCGTCTTTGTCCATGAGTATTTTAAAGCTTACGGAATTGTGATCACTATTCCCAAAGTAGTCCCCTACTGAAACTTCAACCACCTGGCCGGGCTCATTCCCCAACACCAGGTCCAGTATGGCCCCTTCCCGAGTTGGACTATTTACATACTACTCTAGAAAACCCTCCTGGATGCTCCTTACAAATTCTGCTCCATCTAGACCTCTAACACTAAGTGAATCCCAGTCAATGTTGGGAAAATTAAAATCTCCTATCACCACCACCCTGTTGCTCCTACATCTTTCCATAATCTGTTTACATATTTGTACCTCTATCTCACGCTCGCTGTTGGGAGGCCTGTAGTACAGCCCCAACATTGTTACCGCACCCTTCCTATTTCTGAGTTCTGTCCATATTGCCTCACTGCTCGAGTCCTCCATAGTGCCCTCCTTCAGCATAGCTGTGATATCCTCTTTGACCAGTAATGCAACTCCTCCACCCCTTTTACCTCCCTCTCTATCCCGCCTGAAGCATCGATATCCTGGGATATTTAGTTGCCAATCATGCCCTTCCCTCAACCAAGTCTCAGTCATAGCAATAACATCATACTCCCAGGTACTAATCCAAGCCCTAAGTTCATCTGCCTTACCTACTACACTTCTTGCATTAAAACAAATGCACCTCAGACCACCAGTCCCTTTATATTCATCATCTGCTCCCTGCCTGCTCTTCCCCTTAGTCACACTGACTTCATTATCTAGTTCCTTACAGGCTTTTGTTACTACCTCCTTACTGTCAACTGACCTCCTCAATTGGTTCCCATCCCCCTGCCACATTAGTTTAAACCCTCCCCAACAGCGTTAGCAAAAGCACCCCCAAGGACATTGGTTCCAGTCCGGCCCAGGTGTAGACCGTCCAATTTGTAATAGTCCCACCTCCCCCAGAACCGGTCCCAATGTCCCAAAAATCTGAACCCCTCCTTCCTGCACCATCTCTCAAGCCACGCATTCATCCTGACTATTCTTTCATTTTTACTCTGACTATCACGTGGCACTGGTAGCAATCCTGAGATTACTACCTCTGAGGTCCTGCTTTTTAACTTGGCTCCTAACTCCCTAAACTCTGCTTGTAGGACCTCATCCCGTTTTTTACCTATATCATTGGTGCCTATGTGCACAACGACAACTGGCTGTTCACCCTCCCCTTTCAGAATGTTCTGCAGCCGATCTGAGACATCCCTGACCCGTGCACCTGGGAGGCAACATACCATTCGGGAGCCTCGTTTTCGACCACAGAACCACCTATCTACTCCCCTTACAATCGAATCCCCGATGACTATAGCCCTTCCACTCTTTTTCCCGCCCTTCTGAACAGCAGAGCCAGCCACGGTGCCATGGACCTGGCTACTGCTGCCTTCCCCTGGTGAGCCATCTCCCTCAACAGTATCCAAAACGGTATACTTGTTTTGGAGGGAGATGACCGCAGGGGACTCCTGCGCTGCCTTCCTGCTCTTTCTCTGCCTTTTGGTCACCCATTCCCTTTCGCCCTCAGAAATCCTAATCTGCGGTGTGACCATTCACTAAACGTGCTATCCACGACCTCCTCAGCATCACGCATGCTCCAAAGTGAGTCCATCCGCAGCTCGAGAGCCGTCATGCGGTCTAACAAGAGCTGCAGTTGGACACACTTCCTGCACGTGAAGGAGTCAGGGACATCAGCCGTGTCCCTGAGCTCCCACATTGAGCAAGAGGAGCATGACACAGGTCTGAGATCTCCTGCCATTTTTAATCTTAAGCTTAACTTAGTTAAATGAAAAAGGAACGAAAAGTTTTTACCAATCACGATAAAACCAGAGAAATAGAAAAAGCCTTACCTTATAAGCACCCCACCGAGTCCTTTTTTATTGGTTAGAGGAGTAGGGCGGGTGGGAGACACTACAAGTGTGGTGTCTCGGGTTCAGAAACCGCCCAAATATATAGTGTTTTACTGACCCAGCAGCCCCCTGGCCTCCGCCGAAAACAAAAGGAAATTAAGTTTACTTTCAAACTGACCTTCCCAGCTGCTCACTCGCTCACACTCTGCTCCCGAAAAAGCTGCTGCAATGAAAGGAGTGGGCCATTCGGTCCTTTGAGCCAGCTCCACCATTCAATTAGATCATGGCTGATGATTTACCTCAGTGACACTTTCCTGCACTATCCCCATATCCCTTGATGTCATTAGCATCCAGATATCTATCGATTTCTATCTTGAACATGCTCAATGATTGAGCTTCCACGGCCCTCTGGGGTAGAGAATTCCAAAGATTCAGCACCCTTTGAGTGAAGAAATTCCTCCTCATTTCATTCTTAAATGGCCTACCCCTTATTTTGAGACTATGTCCCCTGGTTCTGGTCTCACAGTCAGGAGAAATATACTATCTACATTTACCCTGTCACGCCCTGTAAGAATTTTGTAAGTTTCAATAAGATTACCTCTCATTCTTCGAAATTCTAGAGAATACAGGCCCAGTTTCCTTAATCTGTCCTCATAAGACAATCTCACCATCCCAGGGATTCGTCTGGTGAACCTCCATTGCACTCCCCTTATGGCAAGTATATCCTTCCTCAGATAAGAAAACCAAAACTTTACACAATACTCCAGGTGTGGTCTCACCAAGGCTCTATACAATTGCAGCAAGACTTACTCCTGTACTCAAAACCCCTTGCAATGAAGGCCAACATATCATTTGCCTTCCTAATTGCTTGCTGCACCTGCATGCTAGCTTTTAGTGACTCATGAACGAGGACACCCAGGTCCCTTTGGACTTCACACTTACTCATGTTATATTCCATCTGCCATGTTCTTGCCCATTCACTTAGCCTGTCCAACTTCCCTGGAAGCCTCCTTGCATCCTCCTCACAACTTACGTTCCCACCTAGGTTTGTGTCATCAGCAAATTTGGAAATATTACATTTGGTCCCCACATCCAAATCATTTCTATCGATTGTGAACAGCTGTGGCCCCAGCACTGATCCTTGCGGTACCCCACTAGTAACAGCCTGTCATCCTGAGAATGATGACTCGTTTATTCCTACTCTCTTTTCTGTCTGTTAACCAACTCTCAAACCTTACCACTATATTACCCCCAATCCCATGTGCTCTATCTTTGTTTACTAACCTCCTGTGTGGGACTTTATCAAAAGCCTTCTGAAAATCCAAATACACCACATCTATGATGCAAGGAACATCCTCAAAAAAACTCCAGCAGGTTTGTCAAACATGATTTTCCTTTCAGAAATCCATGCTGACTCTGCCCCATCATATCATTATTTTTTAAGTGTCTAACAGCAGTAATGAAAACTTTCTTTGATTCACATTAATCTTCTCGATGATTGTGGGTACACTGATAACAAAAAGCCCAGGTCATAATTTTGAATTTTAATAAAAGTTGAATCTGACAAAATTGTTTTTCTGCAGTTGCCCTCAACAATGTAGATTTTTACTCATTTCAACTTGCGTGATCCGTCCAATGTTGTATCAAAATGTTTAATGTATAAAATTATAATTGGGTGAATTCTAACATCCTTAAGATATGTATATGTGAAGAGAATCAATTGCTATAAATTCAGTACAGATATAGTAGGAGAGAGAGGCAAGCTTACTTTTAAACAAAATAGTTCACAGCATCTTCTTCAAAGTTAGCACATCTTTAACTGTCATTCTCACACAAGCAGAAAACACTAATTGAATTCTCCATTCAAACCCACTGTGAAAAAAGAGGCTTGAGTGACCCACGATAACTAACCACTCCATCCTGATTCACTATCCACATTATGCATTCCATAGTTCAAAGAGACTTAGCTGTTGGCAGGAAAAAAGACAGAAGCGCAAGGAGAGAGCCAACTGTGTAACAGCCCCGACAACCAATTTTATCTACAGCACCTGTGGAAGAGTCTGTCACTCTAGAATTGGCCTTTATAGCCACTCCAGGCGCTGCTCCACAAACCACTGACCACCTCCAGGTGCTTACCCATTGTCTCTCGAGACAAGGAGGCCAAAGAAGAAGAAATTCAAAGGTATTGGAAATCAGGGAAGGGAATGGTAACATTAAAATCCCAGCTCTTTGGTTAATGCATAAGCACAAATGAAGTTGTGTAGTGCACAGGAAACTGAAAATTGGGACATTTGAAAGAGATGAGAGGCTGTCTCTGTTTACCACCACTTTCCAAGAATTTGCTACTGGCTTCACCATTTGTGATTTGCTGCTACACCCACTGTAGCATGTTCAAATTACAAATCCAGAAACCTTTGGTGTAAGTTTTGAATAGCGAGGTTAGCATACAGAATGTGAAATTCATGGTGTGTGTCGTCGATCTCCCAGTTGCAGGAAACATTGGGCCAATGTTGACAAGTTCTATCAGTGACATTTCCATGGTTACTCAAAGCTTGTCAAAAATGCTGTTGGGATGAATGAGGTACGAATCGATTTGACGTGACTCCACTCCCCACTCGGTGGATAATAGTTTCATACATTAACCACTCAGTATAATACATTCAATCATAATCCAATATAATAAATTTCTTATTTGATCCTTCTTTAATAATTAGACCATATAGGATGGACCCTCTGTAACATACTTCTGTATTCAGCTGTATTATTCTTCTACTCTGAAAGATTGATTTGAAGAGGTTTTAAATGAATTTGATAAACAGAATATATTTCTGCTACACTAAGAAATGCTTAAATAAATAAAGCTTCAAAGGACACCTGCAATTAAAATAAAATCAACCTCGGCAACACTTGCCTAGATGTGCTGTCCTGCTGGATTTTACTTGTTTGAATTTTTAAGGGTATTGCTGATGTTAAACAATACACTAAACTGAAAGACACATTTTCTCTTGGGCTTTATTGATCATAATTGATCTTAAATCTGACTCCAGTATTTGCACCTTGCTGTTTCCCTCAAAACAGATCCTACATCAGTCATTAGAGTTTGTGATGTATGTGTGTCTATCTGCCAAAAAGTGCCTCTGCAGTTTAGGTGCTAACGTAATCAGTTTCTGTGCATTGATAAGTAACAATAAGGATGAAATTCAATATCAAATGCTGCCTTTACAACTTAGTCAGCAATTCGTTGTGCTAACGCATGCACTACATAGCTGTTCTGATGAAATTCAGCGATGAAGCGAGACTGGATAGACTCGGGTTGTTTTCCTCAGAGCAGGGAAGGCTGAGGGGGGATCTGTTTGAGGTATACAAAATTATGAGGGGCATAGATAGGGTAGGTAGGAAGAAACATTTTTCCTTAGCGGAGGTGTCAATAACCAGGGGCATAGATGTAAGGCAAGGGGCATCATGTTTAGAGGGGATTTGAGGAAAATGTTTTTCACCCAGAGGGTGGTTGGAATCTGGAACACACTGCCGGAAGGGGTGGTAGAGGCAGGGACACTCAACATTTAAAAAGTGTTTAGATGAGCATTTGAAATGCCATAGCATACAAGGCTGCTGGCCAAGTGCTGGAAAATGGGATTAGAATGGAAGGGTGCTTGATGGCCGGCACAGACACGATGGGCCAAAGGGCCTGTTTCTGTGTTGTATAACTCTATGGCTCTACTGTTTATGGTTTCAAAGCAAACCGTCTGGGGTCGAATCCCTCTGAGCAGTGGCAACGTTTTAAAATGCCCTTACATATGTGAAAGGAATATTTTGTCAAAAGATGAGGTTGGTAACCACCAGGAAAATATAATGGCCTTGAATTTGCTGAAAAAATAATGCCATGTAAATGACACTCTGTTATAAAATTGCCCAGATGATGTGGCGAAGGTGAGACACCTGTGAATTGCGAATCACCACATGTTGCTGTGTGATTTGCTTACTCTGCCATAACCCTTGCAAAAACGGGAGCTCGCTTACAACATCCCCATAATTTTCATGAAGCTGTTGCATTTGCATCTGTCTTTACCAAGGGAGAAGATGCTGTTTAAGGCATGGTGAAAAAGGAGATGATTGAGATACGGGATGGTCTAAAATTTGATAAAGAGGAGATATTATATAGGCTGGCTGCAATTAAAGTTGATAAGTCACCAGGACCGGATGATATGCATCCAAGGATACTTAGGGAAGTAAAGGTGGAAATTGCGGAGGCACTGGCCATAATCTTCCAATCCTCCTTTGACTCGGGGTGGTGCCAGAGGACTGGAGAATTGCAAATGTTACACCCTTGTTCAAAAACAGGGTGTAAAGATAAACCCAGAAACTACAGGCCAGTCAGTTTAACCTTGGTGGTGGAAAAACTTTTAGAAATGATAATTCAGGACAAAATTAATAGTTACTTGAACAGATGTGGATTAATTAAGGGAAGCCAGCATGAATTTGTTAAACAAAAATCATGTTTAACTAACTTGCTTGAGTTTTTTTGATGAGGCAACAGAGTGTGTAGATGAATGTAATGCAGTTGATATGGTGTACAGGGACTTCCAACAGGAGTTTGATAAAGTGCTACATAACAGGCTTGTAAGCAAAGTTAGAGCCCATGGAATAAAAGGGACAGTAGCAACGTGAATACAAAATTGGATGAAGGACAGGAAATGGAGAGTAGCTATGGCCGATTATTTTTTGGACTGGAGAAAGGTATATAGTGGTTTTCCCAATGGGTCGGTGTAGGGACCATAGAGTCATAGAGTCATAGAGTTGTACAGCATAGAAACAGGCCCTTTGGCCCACCGCGTCCATGCCGACCAAAATGCCTATCTATACTAATCCTACCTGCCTGCATTAATTCCATATCCCTCTATGCCTTGCTCATTCAAGTACCTGTCCAGATACCTCTTAAATGTTGCTACTGTTCCTGCCTCCACCACCTCCTCAGGCAGCTCATTCCAGATACCCACTATTCTTTGTGTGAACGATTTACCCCTTTGATCCCCTTTAAACCTCCTCCCTCTCACCTTAAATCTATGCCCTCTAGTTTTAGTCACCCCTACCATGGGAAACAGACTCTGGCTATCTACCCTATCTATGCCTCTCATAATTTTATATACCTCTATCATGTCCCCTCTCAGCCTCCTTTGCTCCAGGGAAAACAGACCCAGCCTATCCAATCTCTATTTATAACTCAAACTCTCCAAACCAGGCAACATCTTTGTGAATCTTTTCTGCACCCTCTCTAGCTTAATCACATCTTTCCTGTAGTGCGGCGACCAGAACTGCACACAGTACTCCAAATGCGGCCTAACCTATGTTATATACAACTGTAACATGACGTCCCATGCCTCCTTCTTTGTCCTAACCAGACCCTCAATATCCCTCGTCAACCAAGGTTCCCTAAACCTGCCAGCCTTGCCCTTCCATCTAACAGGAACATGCCGGCCCTGAACTCTTCCTATCTCACTTTTAAAAGCCTCCCACTTGCCAGACGTCCCTTTACCTGTAAACAGCCTCTCCCATTCAACTTTTGAGAGTTCCTGTCTGATGCCATCGAAATTAGCCTTCCCCCAATTTAGGACTTCAACCTGAGGACCAGTCCTATCCTTTTCCATAACTATCTTGAAGTTAATAGAGTATGGTCACTGGTCCCAAAGTGCTCCCTTACTGACACATCAACCACATGCCCATCCTCATTTCCTAAGAGGAGGTCAAGTGTTGCCCCTTCTCTAGTAGGTCCATCCACATACTGCTTCAGAAAACTATCCTGGACATACTTAACAAATTCTTCCCCATCTGATCCCTTAGCACTAAGGCAGTCCCAGTCAATATTAGGGAAGTTAAAATCACCTACTATTACAACCCTATAATTCCTACATCTATCTGTGATTTCCCTACATATATGCTCCTCCACTTCCCTCTGACTATTGGGGGGCCTATAGTATAATCCCATCAAAGTGATCACCCCTTTCTTATTTCTAAGTTCTACCCATACGGCCTCGCTGGACATTCCCCCCGGGATATCCTCTCTAAGTAATGTCCATGATGTCCTCCCTAATCAATAGTGCATCTCCCCCTCCTCTCTTACCTCCACCTTTGTCATGCCACACTTGATCAAATTTTTTGAAGAAGAAACAAGGAAGATAGGTGAGGGCCGTGCAGTAGATGTGGTGTACATGGATTTTCGCAAGGCTTTTGACAAGGTCCCACAAGGCAGACTGGTTAAAAAAATAAAATCCCATGGGATCCAGGAAATGCAGCAAGGTGGATACAAAATTGGCTCAGTGGCAGGAAACAAAGGGTAATTGTTGACGGGTATTTTAGAGACAGGAGGGCTGTTTCCAGTGACGTTCCGCAGGGCTCAGTACTGGGTCTCCTGATTTTTGTGGTATATATTAACGATTTGGATGTAAATGTAGGGGGCATGATCATGACCTTTGCAGACGACACAAAGATTGATCGTGTGGTAGATAGCTGGGAGGATAGCTGTAGGCTGCAGGAAGATATTGATGGTCTGGTCAGATGGGCAGAAAAGTGGCAAATGGAATTCAAACCAGAAATGTGTGAGGTGAAGCATTTGTGGAGGTCAAACAAAGCAAAGGAATACACGATTGATGGGAAAATGCTGAGAAGTGTAGAGGAAGTGAGGAAGTGAATGTCCACAGATCCCTGAAGGTAGCAGGACGGGTCAATAAGGTAGTTAAGAAGGCAGATGGAATCCTTTCCTTTATTAGCTGAGGTATAGAATATAAGAGCAGGGAGGTTATGCTGGAACTGTATAACTCATTGGTTAGGCCACAATGTGAGTACTGTGTGCAGTTCTGGTCACTTCACTACAGAAAGGATGTAATTACACTAGAGAGGGTACAGAGGAGATTTATGAGGATGTTGCCAGGACTGGAAAAAAGCAGTTGTGAGGAAAGATTGGATAGGCTGGGGTTGTTCTCCTTGGAACAGGGAAGGCTGAGGGGAAATTTGATGGAGATGTACAACATTTTGATGGGCCTGGATAGAGTGAAGGTGAAGGGTCTATTCACCTCAGCAGAGAGGTCATTGACAAGGGGGCATAGATTTAAAGTGATTGGTAGAAAAATTAGAGGGGAGATGAGGAAAAACTTTTTCACCTGGAGGGTGGTGGGGGTCTGGAACTCACTGCCTGAAAGGGTAGTTGAGGCAGAAACCCTCAACTCATTCAAAAGGACCAATTGCTGCAAGGTGGGATTAGAATGGGTGGTTTGTTTTTCAACCGGCACAGACACGATGGGCCAACTGGCCTCTTTCTGTGTCTAAAACTTTCTATATTTCTATTTAAAGGCCTGGGGAGCAAAAAATCCCAGTCTAGCTCCCCAGGCCCAGTGGAGATGGACTCGCCACTGACTTTTCGGCTGGTGGACGGGGCCTCCCACCCAACAAATAATTCTGGCCCAGGAAACTATAGGCCAGTTAGTCTAACATCTGTCATTGTGTAAATGCTAGAATTCATGATTAATCCATGAGTAGCAGGCCATTTAGAAAATCAGAATGCAATCAGGCAGAGTCAACATGGTTTTATGGAAGGGAAATTGTGTTTGACAAATGTATTAGAGTTCTTTGAGGATGTAACAAGCAGAGTGGATAAAGGGGAACCAGTAGATGTAGTGTATTTGGATTTCCAAAAGGCATTCGATAAGATTCCACATTAAAGGATATTACACAAGATAAAAGCTCATGGTGTTGGGGGTGATATATTTGCATAGATAGAGGATTGGCTAACAAACAGGGAATAGAGAGTCAGGATAAATGGGGCAGTTTCAGGTTGACAAACTGTAACTCGTAGAGTGCCAGTGGGATCAGTGCTGGAGCTTCAACTATTACAATGCTATTAGGCAGGAACTGGGGAGCATAAATTGGGAACAGATGTTCTCAGGGAAATGCACGACAGAAATGTGGAGGTTGTTTAGGGAGCACTTGCTGCGACTGCTGGATAGGTTTGTCCCGATGAGGCAAGGAAGGGATGGTAGGGTGAAGGAACCTTGGATGACAGGAGATGTGGAACAGCTAGTCAAGAGGAAGAAGGAAGCTTACTTAAGGTTGAGGAAGCAAGGATTAGACAGGGCTCTAGAGAGTTACAAGGTAGCCAAAAAGGAACTGAAGAATGGACTTAGGAGAGCTAGAAGGGGACATGAAAAAGTCTTGGCGGGTCGGATTAAGGAAAATCCCAAGGCGTTCTACACTTATGTGAGGAACAAGAGGATGGCCAGAGTGAGGGTAGGGCCGATCAGGGATAGTGGAGGGAACTTGTGCCTGGAGTCGGAGGAGGTAGGGGAGGTCCTAAATGAATACTTTGCTTCAGTATTCACTAGTGAGAGGGACCTGGTCGTTTGTGAGGACAGTGTGAAACAGGCTGATATGCTCGAACAGGTTGATGTTAAGAGGAAGGATGTGCTGGAAATTTTGAAAGACATGAGGACAGATAAGTCCCCGGGGCCAGACGGGATATACCCAAGGATATTAAAGGAAGCGAGGGAAGAGATTGCCGCGCCTTTGGCGATGATCTTTGCATCCTCACTGTCCACTGGAGTAGTACCAGATGATTGGAGGGTGGCAAATGTTATTCCCTTGTTCAAGAAAGGGAATAGGGATAACCCTGGGAATTGTAGACCATTCAGTCTTACGTCGGTAGTGGGCAAATTATTGGTGAGGATTCTGAGAGACAGGATTTAAGATTATTTGGAAAAGCATAGTTTGATTAGAGACAGTCAGCATGGCTTTGTGAGGGGCAGGTTATGCCTCACAAGCCTTGTTGAATTCTTTGAAGATGTGACAAAACACATTGATGAAGGAAGCGCAGTGGATGTGGTGTATATGGATTTTAGCAAGGCATTTGATAAGGTTCCCCATGGTAGGCTCATTCAGAAAGTAAGGAGGCATGGGATACAGGGAAAGTTGGCTGTCTGGATACAAAATTGGCTGGCCCACAGAATACAGAGGGTGTTAGTAGCTGGAAAGTATTCAGCCTGGAGCTCAGTGACCAGTGGTTTAGTTTAGAGATACAGCACTGAAACAGGCCCTTCGGCCCACCGAGTCTGTGCCAACCATCAACTACCCATTTATACTAATCCTACACTAATCCCATATTCCTACCACATCCCGACCTGTCCCTATATTTCCCTACCACCTACCTATACTAGGGGCAATTTATAATGGCCAATTTACCTACCAACCTGCAAGTCTTTTGGCTTGTAGGAGGAAACCGGAGCACCCGGGGAAAACCCACGCAGACACAGGGAGAACTTGCAAACTCCACACAGGCAGTACCCAGAATTGAACCCAGGTCGCTGGAGCTGTGAGGCTGCGGTGCTAACCACTGCGCCACTGTGCCGCAGGGATCTGTTCTGGGACCTCTGCTCTTTGTGATTTTTATAAATGACTTGGATGAGGAAGTGGAAGGCTGGGTTAGCAAGTTTGCCGATGACACGAAGGTTGCTGGAGTTGTGGATAGTGTGGAAGGCTGTTGTAGGTTGCAACGGGACATTGACAGGATGCAGAGCTGGGCTGAGTAGTGGCAGACGGAGTTCAACCTGGAAAAGTGTGAAGTGATTCATTTTGGAAGGTCGAATTTGAATGCAGAATACAGGCTTAAAGACAGGATTCCTGGTCGTGTGGAGGAACAGAGGGATCTTGGGGTCCATGTCCATAGATCGCTCAAAGTTGCCACCCAAGTTGATAGGGTTGTTAAGAAGGCGTATGGTGTGTTGGCTTTCATTAACAGGGGGATTGAGTTTAAGAGCCGCGAGGTTATGCTGCAGCTCTATAAGGCCCTGGTTAGACCACACTTGGAATATTGTGTTCAGTTCTGGTCGCCTCATTATAGGAAGGATGTGGAAGCTTTAGAGAGGGTGCAGAGGAGATTTACCAGGATGCTGCCTGGACTGGAGGGCATGTCTTACAAAGAAATGTTGAGGGTGCTAGGGCTTTTCTCATTGGAACGAAGAAGGATGAGAGGTGACTTGATAGAGGGGTACAAGATGATGAGAGGCATCGATAGAGTGGATAGCCAGAGACTTTTTTCCAGGGCGGAAAGGGCTATCACCGAAATGCTCTCCCACCGAGAGATCTGCCACCTGGCCTGGTTCGTTGCCAAGCACCAAATCCAATATAGCCTCCCCTCCAGTCGGCCTATCTACATATTGAGTCAGGAAACCTTCCTGGACACACCTGACAAAATCTGCTCCATCCAAACTATTTGCACTAAGGAGGTTCCAATCAATATTAGGGAAGTTGAAGTCACCCATGACAACAACCCTGTTACTTCTGCACCTTTCCAAAAT
The DNA here is from genome assembly GCF_036365525.1 of Heterodontus francisci. Classification (NCBI taxonomy): domain Eukaryota; kingdom Metazoa; phylum Chordata; class Chondrichthyes; order Heterodontiformes; family Heterodontidae; genus Heterodontus; species Heterodontus francisci. The sequence continues at coordinate 120,806,283 of NC_090382.1, forward strand.
CTGCCTCCCAATCTGTTCCTCCGTGTCTCTGTTGCTATTGGGGGGTCTATAGAAAACTCACAATAAAGTGACTGCTCCTTTCCTGTTTCTGACTTCCACCCATACTGACTCAGTAGACAAACCCTCCTCGATGACCTCCCTTTCTGCAGCTGTGATACTATCCCTGATTAGCAATGCCACTCCCCCACCTCTTTTACCTCCCTCCCTATTCCTTTTGAAACATCTAAACCCCAGAACATCCAACATCCATTCCGGCCCCTGTGATATCCAAGTCTCCGTAATGGCCACAACATCGTAGCTCCAAGTACTGATCCATGCTTTAAGTTCATCACCCTTACTCCTGACACTTCTTGCGTTAAAATAGGCACACTTCAACCCATCATACTGGCTGCAACTTTGCCCTGTCAACTGTCTAACCTTCCTCACAGACTCTCTGCACTCTGTATCTGCCTGTTCAACAGCTACCCCATCCACTGATCCGTGGCTCCGGTTCCCATCCCCCTGCCAAACTAGTTTAAACCCTCCCGAAGAGCTCTAGCAAACCTCCCGCCCAGGATATTGGTGCCCCTCCAGTTTAGATGCAACCCGTCCTTCTTGTACAGGTCCCACCTTCCCCGGAAGGTATCCCAATGATACACATATCTGAATCCCTCCCTCCTACACCAGTTCTGTAGCCACGTGTTCAGCTGCACTCGCTCCCTGTTTCTAGCCTCACTAGCACGTGGCACCGGTATCAATCCTGAGATTACTACTCTGCTCGTCCTGCCTTTCAGCTTCCAACCTAACTCCCTATATTCGCTTTTCAGGTCCTCACCCCTTTTCCTAGCTATGTCATTGGTACCGATGTGTACCACAACTTCTGGCTGCTCCCCCTCCCCCTTAAGAATCCCGTAGATTCGATCCGAGACATCCCTGACCCTGGCACCCAGGAGGCAACATACCATCCGGGAGTCTCGTTCGCGACCACAGAATCTCCTGTCTGTTCCTCTAACCATTGAATCTCCTATCACTATTGCTCTCCTATTTTCCCCCCTTCCCTTCTGAGCCACAGAGCCAGGCTCAGTGCCAGAGACCTGGCCGCTGTGGCTTTCCCCTGGTAGGTCGTCCCCCCCAACAGTATCCAAAACGGTGTACTTATTATTGAGGGGAACGGCCACAGGAGATCCCTGCACTGTGCTTGTACTGTTCGAGTCATTGCAAGTCTTGCTTCACCGCCACATGCTAATAGCTGACTGAACACACAGCACAAAGCTTTGCATCACTGTGACATATGAATAATTTACTTTATTGGAAGTGAGGATCAATTTCCTTTTGGTTCTTTTTATGGAATTATTTTTCCTGAAATTTGTACACTGTTACATAAAAGTGATTGCTCGCAGTGATCACTTAATGTGTTCCTTTTTCTGCTATTAAATAAGTCCCGCCCCCACGAAGTAATAGTGGACAGTGAAATCTCATACATTAAGTCTTCATCCACTAATAGTGCAAACAGTAATTTTCAAGCTTATAACTTAGAACGTTACATAAACAGTCATATCTGTGACCACACTTGGAAAATTGAAAAGAAAAGCAGCATTTATTTAGCACTGTTCACAATCTCAAGACATTCCAAAGTACTTTACTGCCAGTAAAATACCTTTCAATTTGTAATGTAGGAAATACACAGCCAATTTGTTCATGGTAAGGTCCCACAAACAGAGATAATGAACAGATCATCTTTTTTAATTGATGTTAATAAATATAATGGTCAGCATACTGCTCTCCTGTGAGATAGTAACAGGGGATTTTGTATATCCACCGAAGAGGACATTTGGACTTTTCATTAACTGCTCATCTGAAAAGCAGCACCTCCAACAGTGCGGCACTCCCTCATTACGGCACTTGACTGACAGCCTAAATTTTGTACTCAATGACTTGAAACCACATATCTTTTGACTCAGAGCTGAGAGTGTTGTCAACTAAGCCACAGCTGATATTTTACAGACGCCTTATGAATTCTTGTAGTAATTCAAAGTGATTGCTCAGAATACAAGGCAACCTTTCATTGTAATGAAACTTCTATTAACAACTGCCATTATTTCCATCCACTGGTCTTGTTTCTATTTCAGTTTGGTATTGATATTATAGCCACTGTTGAGATTACAACATGACTGTGATCCTCCAGGGTTTATATTTACAATGCTCAGTTTCAGAGTGTGAGTTGAATGCTATCTGGTTACCAGTTCAATGCATAAAGCAAGCTTTTCTCTGCTGCAGGAGTTCCTGATTAAAAGTCTTTGGAGTCATAGGCCAGAATTTTACGGCCTGTCAGAGGAGCGGGCTGGTGCCTGGGGGGGGGGTGTAAAATTGAGCGGGAGGCGGGGGTGCTGTTGCTGATGCCTTCCCGTCCCCGCTGCAATTTTACCAGGGGCAATGGTGGCGAGAAACGGCCTGCCTGCCCCAGCCAATCAAGGCCCTTAAGTGGCCAATTAACTGTCAGTTCAGGGCCACCTCCCGCCGTCACTGGAATTTTACCCGCGGCCAGAGGGCGCCTCAGGCCCTCAGAACATCGCCAGGTACATGGATATGGTATATGGATAAAGGAGAATGATGGGGTATAGATTAAATTGTCCTTGACAGAGGACAAAGGATCGGCACAACATCGTGGGCCGAAGGGCCTGTTCTGTGCTGTATTTTTCTATGTTTTTTCTATGTTCTATGTTCTATGTACAGCTTGGCGGCCTCCTTGCGGGCTGGGGGGGGCCTCCTGATCGGGAACCCTGTGCCCACAGACGGCCGCCCCTGAAGCCCCAACTGCCCCCACTGAAAGAAAGCTCCCCCACCCTCAGAACCCCCCTTCACCTCACCGAGGCCTGGCCAATTGTCCCTGGTGAGGCCCCACAAACATACCTGTCTTCCGGGGCCGATGTCCACTATCCTGCTGAAGCTGGATGCAGGACATGCAGAGGCCACCTTGCCAGTGGCTGTGCTGGGACTGAGAGCTGCCAGCGGGCTGATTGACCGGCAGCTCCATTCGGTGGGACTCCCTGCCTCACGGAGGTGGAAGTCCCTCCCAAGTCCAATTAAGGGCCTGGGCCATGTAAAATCTCGATGCGGCTTCCAGGCCTGGCTGAGGCAGGCTTGCCCTCGACTTTTTGGCCAGTGGGCGGGGCCTCCCTCCCAATGTAAATTTCTGGCCATAGAGTCAATTATGGCACAGAAAGAGGCCATTCCATCCATAAATTCTCTGTACATTGCTCTGTAGAGCAATCCAGCCAGTCGCATTCACATGCTCTATCCCCGTAGTCATACAAGTTTCTTTCCTTCAAGTGCCCATCCAATTTCCTTTTGAAATCATTTATTGTCTCCCCTTTCACCACTCGAATGGGCCACGAGTTCCAAGTCATTAGCACTCGCTGTGTAAAACAGTTCTTCCTAAAATTCCCCCTGCATCTCTTGCCCAAAACCTTCAATCTGTGTTCACTAGTCCTTATACCATCAGATAATGGAATAAGTTTTCCCTTGTCTCACTTATCTGAGCCTGTCATAATTTTGAACACCTCTATAAAATCTTCCCTCAATCTCCTTTGCTCCAAGGAGAACAACTCCAGCTTTTCCAACCGAACCTTGAAGCTAAAATCCTCCATCCCTGGAACCATTTTGGTAAATCTCATCTGCACCCAGTCAAGGACCGTCACATCCCTCCTGAAGTGTGGTGACCAGAACTGGACGCAATACTCTATTTGTGAACTAACCCGAGATTTATGAAGGTTCAACATAACTTCCCTGTTTTAGTACTCAATACTTCTGTGTATGGAGTTCAAGATTCCATATGCTTTGCTGACCATTCTCTCAATATGTCCTGCCACCTTTAAAGATCTGTTTGTGTAGAACTATACATTTTGTTCCAGGCACCACTAGGGAATGGCCAAATGCATACTCTGGTTAAGCACAGGTTCATGCTTTACTTTTTATATTCAGTCATGGGATGCGGGCGTCACTGGCAAGTCCAGCATTTATTGCCCAGCCCAAATTGCCTTTTGGAAAGTGGTGATGAGCTGCCTTCTTGAACCGCTGCAGCCCTTGAGAAGTAGGTACACCCACAGTGCTGTTAGGAAGGGAGTTCCAGGATTTTGACCCAGCGACAGTGAAGGAACGGCGATATAGTTCCAAGTCAGGATGGTGTGTGACTTGGAGGGCAACTTGCAGGTGATGGTGTTCCCATGCATCTGCTGCCCTTGCCCTTCTAGGTGGTAGAGGTCATGGGTTTGGAAGGTGCTGTATGAGGAGCCTTGATAGGTTGCAGTACGTCTTGTAGATGGTACACACTGCTGCCACTGTGCGTCAGTGGTGAAGGGAGTGAATGTTTGTTGATGGGGTGCCAATCAAGCGGGCTGCTTTGTCCTGGATGGTGTCGAGCTTCGAGTGTTGTTGGAGCTGCACCCATCCAGGCAAGTGGAGAGTATTCCATCACACTCCTGACTTGTGCCTTCTAAATGGTGGACTGGCTTTGGGGAGTCAGGAGGTGAGTTACTTGCTGCATAAATCCCAGCCTCTGACCTTCTCTTGTCACCACAGTATTTATCTGGCTGGTCCAGTGCAGTTTCTGGTCAATGGTGTCCCCCAGGTTGTTGATGGTGAACAATTCAGTGATGATAATAACTTTGAATGTCAAGGGGAGATGGTTCTTCAGTTCTGATGAAGGGTCACTGACCTGAAACTTTAACTCTGCTTCTCTCTCCGCAGATGCTGTCAGACCTGCTGAGTTTTTCCAGCGCTTTCCGCTTTTATTTCAGATTTCCAGCATCCACAGTATTTTGCTTTTATATTATTATGGTTTGAGATGGTCGTTGTCTGACACTTGTGTGGTTCAAATGCTACTTGCCACTTATCAGCCCAAGCCTGAATGTTGTCCAAAAGAACATAAGAAATAGGAGCAGGAGTAGGCCATTCGGCCCCTCAAGCCTGCCCCGTCATTCAATAAGGTAATGGCTGATCTGCCCCAGACCTCAACTCCTCTTTGGTGCCAGCTCCTCATAGCCCTCAAATCCCCAATATTTCAAAAATCTGTCTACCTCCTCTTTAAATACTTTCAGTGATTTGCCTCCACAACTCTCTGGGGTAGAGAATTCCAGATATTCACTACCCTCTGAGAGAAGAAATTCCTTCACATCTCTGTTTTAAATGAGTGTCTCCTTATTCTGTAACTATGTCCTCTACAAAGAACAAACAAAGAACAGTACAGCACAGGAACAGGCCATTCAGCCCTCCAAGCCTGCGCTGATCTTGATGCCTGCCTAAACTAAAACCTTCTGCACTTCCGGGGACCATATCCCTCTATTCCCATCCTATTCATGTATTTGTCAAGATGCCTCTTAAACGTCGCTATCATACCTGCTTCCACCACCTCCCCCGGCAGCAAGTTCCAGGCACTCACCACCCTCTGTGAAGAACTTGCCTCGCACATCCCCTCTAAACTTTGCCCCTCTCACCTTAAACCTATGTCCCCTAGTAACTGACTCTTCCACCCTGGGAAAAAGCATCTGACTCTCCACTCTGTCCATGCCGCTCATAACTTTGTAAACCTCTATCATGTCACCCCTCCACCTCCGTCGTTCCAGTGAAAACAATCTGAGTTTATCCAACCTGCCCTCATAGCTAATGCCCTCCAGACCAGACAGGTAAACCTCTTCTGTACCCTCTCCAAAGCCTCAACGTCCTTCTGGTAGTGTGGCAACCAGAATTGGACGCAATATTCTAAGTGTGGCCGAACTAAAGTTCTGTACAGCTGCAGCATGACTTGCCAATTTTTATACTCTATGCCCCGACCGATGAAGGCAAGCATGCCGTATGCCTTCTTGACTACCTTATCCACCTGCGTTGCCACTTTCAGTGACCTGTGGACCTGTAGGCCCAGATCTCTCTGCCTGTCAATACTCCTAATGGTTCTGCCATTTACTGTATACTTCCGACCTGCATCAGATCTTCCAAAATGCATTACCTCACATTTGTCCGGATTTAACTCCATCTGCCATTTCTCCACCCAAGTCTCCAACCGATCTATATCCTGCTGTATCCTCTGACAATCCTCATCACTATCCGCAACTCCACCAACCTTTGTGTCGTCCGCAAACGTACTAATCAGACCAGCTACATTTTCCTCCAAATCATTTATATATACTACAAACAGCAAAGGTCCCAGCACTGATCCCTGCGGAACACCACTAGTCACATCCCTCCATTCAGAAAAGCACCCTTCCACTGATACCCTCTGTCTTCCATGACAGAACCAGTTCTGTATCCATCTTGCCAGCTCACATCTGATCCCGTGTGACTTCACCTTGTGTACCAGTCTGCCATGAGGGACCTTGTCAAAGGCTTTACTGAAGTCCATATAGATAACATCCACTGCTCTTCCTTCACCAATCATCTGTGTCACTCCCTCAAAAAACTCAATCAAAAAATTCGTGAGACACGACCTCCCCTTCACAAAACCATGCTGCCTCTCGCTAATATGTTTGTTTGTTTCCAAATGGGAGTAAATCCTGTCCCGAAGAATCCTCTCTAATAGTTTCCCTACCACTGACGTAAGGCTCACCGGCCTATAATTTCCTGGATTATCCTTGCTACCCTTAAACAAAGGAACAACATTGGCTATTCTCCAGTCCTCTGGGACCTCACCTGTAGCCAATGAGGATGCAGAAATGTCTGTCAAGGCCCCAGCAATTTCTTCCCTTGCCTCCCTCAGTCTTCTGGGGTAGATCCCATCAGGCCCTGGGGACTTATCTACCTTAATGCTTTGCAAGACACCCAACACCTCCTCCTTTTTGATAATGAGGTGACTGAGACTATCTACACTCCCTTCCCTTGGCTCATCATCCACCAAGTCCTTCTCTTTGGTGAATACTGATGCAAAGTACTCATTTAGTACCTCGCCCATTTTCTCTGGCTCCACACATAGATTCCCTTCTCTATCCTTCAGTGGGCCAACCCTTTCCCTAGTTACCCTCTTGCTCTTTATAAACGTATAAAAAGCCTTGGGATTTTCCTTAATCCTGTTTGCCAATGACTTTTCATGACCCCTTTTAGCCTTCCTGACTCCTTGCTTAAGTTCCTTCCTACTGTCTTTATATTCCTCAAGGGATTCGTCTGTTCCTCGCCTTCCAGCCCTTACAAATGCTTCCTTTTTCTTTTTGGCGAGGCTCACAATATCCCATGTTATCCAAGGTTCCCGAAACTTGCCAAACTTATCCTTCTTCCTCACAGGAACATGCTGGTCCTGGATTCTAATCAACTGACGTTTGAAAGACTCCCACATGTCAAATGTTGATTTACCCTCAAACAGCCGCCCCCAATCTAAATTCTTCAGTTCCTGCCTAATATTGCTATAATTAGCCTTCCCCCAATTTAGCACCTTCACCCGATGACTACTCTTATCCTTATCCATAAGTACCTTAAAACTTATGGAATTATGGTCACTGTCCCCGAAATGCTCCCCTACTGAAACTTCGACCACCTGGTCGGGCTCATTCCCCAATACCAGGTCCAGTACTGCCCCATCCCTAGTTGGACTATCTACATATTGTTTCAAGAAGCCCTCCTGGATGCTCCTTACAAATTCTGCCCCATCCAAGCCCCTAGCACTAAGTGAGTCCCAGTCAATATTGGGGAAGTTAAAATCACCCACCACTACAACCCTGTTACCTTTACATCTTTCCAAAATCTGTCTACATATCTGCTCCTCTACCTCCCGCTGGCTGTTGGGAGGCCTGTCGAAAACCCCCAACATCGTGACTGCACCCTTCATATTCCTGAGCTCCACCCATATTGCCTCGCTGCATGACCCCTCCGAGGTGTCCTCCCGCAGTACAGCTGTGATATTCTCCTTAACCAGTAATACAACTCCCCCACCCCTTTTACATTCCCCTCTATCCCGCCTGAAGCTTCTAAATACTGGAACATTTTGCTGCCAATCCTGTCCTTCCCTCAACCAAGTCTCTGTAATAGCAACAACATCATAGTTCCAAGTACTAATCCAAGCTCTAAGTTCATCTGCCTTACCTGTTATGCTTCTCGTATTGAAACAAATGCACTTCAGACCACCAGTCCCGCTGTGCTCAGCAACATCTCCCTGCCTGCTCTTCCTCTTAGTCTTACTGGCCTTATTTACTCGTTCCCCCTCATTTATTTCACTAGCTGTCCTACTGCTCTGGTTCCCACCCCCCTGCAACACGAGTTTAAACCCTCCCGAGTGACGCTAGCAAACCTCGCAGCCAGCGTATTTGTGCCCCTCCAGTTTAGATGCAACCAGTCCTTCTTGTACAGGTCCCACCTGTCCCTGAAGAGATCCCAATGGTCCAGATATCGGAAACCCTCCCTTCTACAGCTGCTCAGCCACGTGTTTAGCTGCACTATCTTCCTATTTCCAGCCTCACTGGCACGTGGCACAGGAGTAATCCAGAGATTACAACCCTCGAGGTCCTGTCTTTTAACTTTCTACTGAACTCCCTAAACTCCCCCTGCAGGACCTCATCACTCTTCCTGCCTATGTCGTTGGTACCGATGTGTACCACAACCTCTGGCTGTTCACCCTCCCCCTTCAGAATGCCCCCTGTCCGTTCAGAGACATCCTTGACCCTGGCACCAGGGAGGCAACATACCTTCCTGGAGTCTCTTTCACGTCCACAGAAGCGCCTATCTGTGCCCCTGACTATAGAGTCCTCTATAACTATTGCTCTTCTGCGCTTTGTCCCTCCCTGCTGAACAACAGTGCCAGCCGTGGTGCCACTGCTCTGGCTGCTGTTGTTTTCCCCTGATAGGCCATCCCCCCCAACAGTATCCAAAACAGTATACTTGTTAGAGAGGGGGATAGCCACAGGGGATTCCTGCACTGACTGCCTGCCCCTTCTAGCGGTCACCCATCTATCTGCCTGCACCTTGGGTGTAACCACTTCTCTAAAACTCCTGTCTATGACACTTTCTGCCACCTACATGCCCCTAAGTGCATCCAGTTGCCGCTCCAACCGATCCATGCGGTCTGTGAGGAGCTGCAACTGGGTACACTTCCTGCAGATGTAGTCGCCCGGAACGCTGGAAGCATCACGGACCTCCCACATCTCACAGGTGAAGCACTTCACCCCTCTAACTGACATTTCTAGCACGAATTAATAAATTAATTTAAAATAAATAAATGCTTATTAAATCCTTACTAAATTATGTTACAATTAACTATATGGTCCCTGGAATTGCGCTGCTGGTTCCTAGAAAATTCCCAATCCTCTGGCCTACCAGTAGTTTTCGCCGCTTTGTATGCCTTCGTTTTTGATTGGATACTCTCCTTGACCGCCTTTGTTAACCACGGGTGGTTCATCCTTCTCATCGAGTCCTTCTTTTTGACTGGGATAAATTTTTGCTGAGAGTTATGAAATATCTGCTTAAATGTCTGCCACTGCTCATCCACTGACCTTCCCCTTGGTCTATTTCCCAGCCCACTTTAGACAACTATTTATTCATACCTCTGTAATTGCCCTTGTTTAAGTTGTGGACACTGGTTTGAGACCCGAGTTACTCGCCCTCAAACTGAATTTGAAATTCTACCATATTGCGATCGCTTCCCCCTGCGCCCCAGAGGATCCTTCACTACGATATCTCTTATTAATCCTACTTCATTGCACATTACTAAATCTAAAATAGCCTGTTCCCTGGTAGGTTCTGCAACGTATTGCTCTAAGTAACAATCCCTGATGCACTCTGCAAATTCGTCTTCTATGTTACCTCTGCCAATCTGATTTGTCCAGTCAATATGCAGATTAAAATCACCCATGACAATTGTAGCGCCCTTCTTACACGTCTCCATTATTTCCTGATTAATATCTTGTCCGACAGTGAGGCAACTCTTCCTATAGACGACTTCCACCCGTGACTTCTTCCCCTTGCTATTCTTTATTTCCACCCAAACTGATTCCACATCATGATCTATTGCACCTATATCACTACTCACCACTGAACTGATACCTTCCTTTATTAACAAAGTTACCTCACCTCCTTTTCCTTTTTGCCTATTTTTCCAGAACGTCGAATACCCTTGAATATTGAGTTTCTAGTCTTGGTCACCCAGCAACCACGTCTCTGTAATAGCTATAAGTCATATTCATTTATTTCTATTTGTGCCGTCAACTCATCTATCTTGTTACAAATGCTGCGTGCATTCAGATAAAGAACCTTAAGCTTTGACTTTTTACCATTATTACTCATTCTGGTTCTAATTTCTGCTGCACTCTTATGCTTATATTTTCTGCCCCTTCCTCTCACACTTTGATTACCGTTCGCCTCTTCATTACCCTGCACCTCTGCTCTCTCATTTCTTTTTGATTTTTTAAACTTCCCTTCTATTTCCCTGATGTTCTGACCAATATTTATCCCTCAATCATCATAAAAACAGACAACTTGGTCATTATCATATTACTGTTTGTGAGAGCTTGTTTGGAGCATTTGTTTGCCGTTGTTTCCTACATTGCAACAGCGACTACACTCCAAACAACCTCATTGACTGTAAAGCACTTTGGTATGTCCTCTGGTCATGAAAGGTGCTATATAAATTCAAGTCTTTCTTTCAGCAAGTTTGGAACATGTTAAAGGTGACACTGACCTAAATGTCAGTGCAATTGCGTCAATGAGCTGCCTACAATGTCTATATATCTAATACAACACATTACACTGCCGAGACTTCATTTGACATCTCAAAGTGGAAAGGTTGACTGCATCAGCAATAAATAGGACTGTTCCTCATGGTTCTGTGATCTGTGTTAAATGAGTTTCTTCTAATAATAGCTTATTAATCATAAGAAATTGCAGCACTGGGAAGGCAACAGATAATGCAGCAGCTTCAATAATTGCTTTTAGTAATTGTTCCCTTGCCTAAGGCTATCGTAACATCCAGAGTATATCATGGGCACAAGTCCTAAACTGGCTCATCAAAAATACCCAACCTCTCACTGGGAACTGAAAAAGAGATAAGTGACAGAATATTTGTTCTGGGGTCGAGATCCCGACAGTGGGATAATTTCCGGGTCACACGGCTTTGATGTGCCGTTCATGCGCTGATTTTTGATTGAAAGGCCAATTAATGGCCAGAGGGTGTACACTCGCCCATCTGACCGAACCATCAAAATCTTCCTGCAGCCTACAGCTCTCCTTCTCGCCAGAGGGAGGCCCTCCAGCATTGAAGGAACTACAGCATGTTGATGCAGGTAAGGGTGAGAGAGGGAGGTGCCTCTCAGAACATTTAAAATCTTACAACTTAAAAATAGTCACAAGTGCCAGATTGTTTTCTTGGTGGGAAAGCCTCTCCTCCAGCCTTTTGTAAGTCAGCTGTGGTTGGGGTGGGGGTGGGGGGAGGGGGGGAGGGGGGTGCTTAACTATTGAGATGGAGGGCTGGCCCTGCAGTCTGCTACCTTGAGGCTGCCTCCTATCTCTGGCCATGTTTCAGCCACTTCAGGAGGCCCACCTGCTGACTGGAAAATTCCAGAAAGAGGCCCGAATAGGCTCCTTAATTGGCTCAAGTGGCGACCCGCTGCTTGTGGGTTGGTAGCCATTGTGCCACCGACTCAGCCTCCTGAAAAATGGTGCAGAGGCAAGACCATGGTGATAAACCGGCACACAGACCAGCGGCCAGAAATTCAGGACTCGCCTGCCTCTGGAGCCAATTAAAAATTCAACCGAAAGATTTTGTTTTAGAATTGAGGTCATAGAATGTTTACAGCACAGAAGGCGATTCAGCCCATCCTGTCCATGCCGGCTCTCTGTCAGAGCACCTCAGCTAGTCCCGCTCTCCTGCCCTTTCACTGTAGCCCTGAAAATCTTTTATCTTCAGATAATTATCCAATTCCTTTCTGAAAGCCATGACTGAATGTTCCTCCACCACCCTCTTCAACAGTGCATTCCAGATCCTAAACACTCACTGAACCTGCCTCCACCACACTCTCAGACAGTACATTCCAGATCCTAAACACTCACTGAACCTGCCTCCACCACACTCTCAGACAGTACATTCCAGATCCTAAACACTCACTGAACCTGCCTCCACCACACTCTCAGGCAGTGCATTCCAGATCCTAAATACACACTGAACCTGCCTCCACCACACTCTCAGACAGTGCATTCCAGATCCTAAACACTCAAAGAACAAAGAACAAAGAACAGTACAGCACAGGAACAGGACATTCGGCTATCCAAGCCTGCACCGATCTTGATGCCTGCCTAAACTAACACCTTCTGCACTTCCGGGTCCCATATCCCTCTATTGCCTTCCTATTCATATATTTGTCAAGATGTCTCTTAAACGTCGCTCTCATATCTGCTTCCACCAACTGCCCTGGCAGCAAGTTCCAGGCACTCACCAACCTCTGTGTAAAAAACTTGCCTCGCACATCCCCTCTAAACTTTGCACCTCGCACCTTAAACCTATGTCCCCTAGTAACTGACTCTTCCACCCTGGGAAAAAGCATCGGACTATCCACTCTGACCATGCCGCTCATATCTTTGTAAACCTACATCATGTCACCCCTCCACCTCCGTCGTTCCAGTGAAAACAATCCGGATTTTTCCAACCTCTCCTCATAGCTAATGCACTCCAGACCAGGCAACATCCTGGTAAGCCTCTTCTGTACCCTCTCCAAAGCCTCCACGTCCTTCTAGTAGTGTGGCGACCAGAATTGCACGCAATATTCTAAGTGTGGCCTAACTAAGGTTCTAACTAAGCAACATGACTTGCCAATTTTTATACTCTATGCCCCGACCGATGAAGGCAAGCATGCCGTATGCCTTCTTGACTACCCTATCCACCTGCGTTGCCACTTTCAGTGACCTGTGGACCTGTAGGCCCAGATCTCTCTGCCTGTCAATAGTCCTAAGGGTTCTGCCATTTACTGTATACCTCCCACCTGCATTAGACCTTGCAGTATGCATTACCTCACATTTCTCCGGATTAAACGCCATCTGCAGTTTCTCCGCCCAAGTCTCCAACCGATCTATATCCTGCTGTATCCTCTGACAAACCTCATCATTATCCGCAATTCCACCAACCTTTGTGTTGTCCGCAAACTTACTAATCAGACCAGCTACATTTTCCTCCAAATCATTTATATATACTACAAAGAGCAAAGGTCCCAGCACAGATCCCTGCGGAACACCACCAGTCACATACCTCCATTCAGAAAAACACCCATCCACTGTTACCCTCTGTCTCCTGTGACTGAGCCAGTTCTGTATCCATCTTGCCAGCTCACCTCTGATCCCGTGTGACATCACCTTTTGCACCAGTCTGCCATGCGGTCAACACTCACTGAACCTGCCTCCACAAAACTCTCAGAGAGTGCATTCCAGATCCTAAACACACACTGAACCTGCCTCCACCACACGCTCAGACAGTGCATTCCAGATCCTAAACGCTCACTGAACCTGCCTCCACCACACTCTCAGACAGTGCATTCCAGATCCGAAACACTCACTGAACCTGCCTCCACCACACTCTAAGACAGTGCATTCCAGATCCTAAACACACACTGAACCTGCCTCCACCACACTCTCAGACAGTGCATTCCAGATCCTAAACACACACTGAACCTGCCTCCACCACACTCTCAGACAGTGCATTCCAGATCCTAAACACACACTGAACCTGCCTCCACCTCACTCTCAGACAGTGCATTCCAGATCCTAAACACTCACTGAACCTGCCTCCACCACACTCTCAGACAGTGCATTCCAAATCCTAAACACTCACTGAACCTGCCTCCACCACACTCTCAGACAGTGCATTCCAGATCCTAAACACTCACTGAACCAGTCTCCACCAACTCTCAGACAGTGCATTCCAGATCCTAAACACTCACTGAACCTGCCTCCACCACACTCTCAGGCAGTGCATTCCAGATCCTAAATACACACTGAACCTGCCTCCACCACACTCTCAGACACTGCATTCCAGATCCTAAACACTCACTGAATCTTCCTCCACCACACTCTCAGACACTGCATTCCAGATCCTAAACACTCACTGAAACAGCCTCCACTACACTCTCAAACAGTGCATTCCAGATCCTAAACACTCAATGAACGTGGCTCCACCGCACTCTCAGACAGTGCATTCCAGATCCTAAACACTCACTGAACCTGCCTCCACCACACTCTCAGACAGTGCGTTCCAGATCCCAACCATTCACTGAACCTGCCTTCACCACACTCTCAGACAGTGCATTCCAGATCCTAAACATTCACTGAATCTGCCTCCACCACTCTCTCAGACACTGCATTCCAGATCCTAAACACTCACTGAAACTGCCTCCACCACACTCTCAAACAGTGCATTCCAGATCCTAAACACTCACTGAACGTGGCTCCACCACACTCTCAGACAGAGCATTCCAGATCCTAAACACTCACTGAACCTGCCTCCACCACATTCTCAGACAGTGCATTCCAGATCCTAAACACACACTGAACCTGCCTCCACCACACTCTCAGACAGTGCATTCCAGATCCTAAACACTCACTGAATCAGCCTCCACCACATTCTCAGACAGTGCATTCCAGATGCTAAACACTCACTGAACCTGCCTCCACCACACTCTCAGACAGTGCATTCCAGATCCTAAACACTCACTGAGCCTGCCTCCACCACACTCTCAGACAGTGCATTCCTGATCCTAAACACACACTGAATCTGCCTCCACCACACTCTCGGGCAGGGCATTCCAGATCCTAAACACTCACTGAACCTGCCTCCACCAGACTCTCAGACAGTGTATTCCAAATCCTAAACACTCACTGAACCTGCCTCCACCACACTCTCAGACAGTGCATTCCAGGTCCAAAACACTCACTGAACCTGCCTCCACCACACTCTCAGAAAGTGCATTCCTGATCCAAAACACACACGGAACCTGCCTCCACCACACTCTCAGACAGTGCATTCCAGATCCTAAACACACACTGAACCTGCCTCCACCACACTCTCAGACAGTGCATTCCAGATCCTAAACACTCACTGAAACTGCCTCCAGCACACTCTCAGACAGTGCATTCCAGATCCTAAACACACACTGAAGCTGCTTCCACCACACTCTCAGACAGTGCATTCCAGATCCCAACCACTCACTGAACCTGCCTCCACCACACTCTCAGACAGTGCATTCCAAATCCTAAACACTCACTGAACCTGCCTCCACCATACTCTCAGACAGTGCATTCCAGATCCTAAACACACACTGAAGCTGCCTCCACCAGACTCTCAGACAGTGCATTCCAGATCCTAAACACTTACTGAACCTGCCTCCACCACACTCTCAGACAGTGCATTCCAGATCCTAAACACTCACTGAACCTGCCTCCACCAGACTCTCAGACAGTGCATTCCAAATCTTAAACACTCACTGAAGCAGCCTCCACCACACTCTCAGACAGTGCATTCCAGATGCCAAACACACACTGAACCCTCCCTCCACCACACTCTTGGACAATGTATTCAAGATCCTAACCACTCACTGAACCTGCCTCCACCAGACTCTCAGACAGTGCATTCCAAATCTTAAACACTCACTGAAGCAGCCTCCACCACACTCTCAGACAGTGCATTCCAGATGCCAAACACACACTGAACCCTCCCTCCACCACACTCTTAGACAATGTATTCCAGATCCTAACCACTCACTGAACCTGCCTCCACCACACTCTCAGACAGTGCGTTCCAGGTCCCAACCACTCACTGAACCTGCCTCCACCACACTCTCAGACAGTGCATTCCAGGTCCAAAACACTCACTGAACCTGCCTCCACCACACTCTCAGACAGTGCATTCCAGGTCCAAAACACTCACTGAACCTGCCTCCACCACACTCTCAGAAAGTGCATTCCTGATCCAAAACACACACGGAACCTGCCTCCACCACACTCTCAGACAGTGCATTCCAGATCCTAAACACACACTGAACCTGCCTCCACCACACTCTCAGACAGTGCATTCCAGATCCTAAACACTCACTGAAACTGCCTCCAGCACACTCTCAGACAGTGCATTCCAGATCCTAAACACACACTGAAGCTGCTTCCACCACACTCTCAGACAGTGCATTCCAGATCCCAACCACTCACTGAACCTGCCTCCACCACACTCTCAGACAGTGCATTCCAGATCCTAAACACTCACTGAACCTGCCTCCACCATACTCTCAGACAGTGCATTCCAGATCCTAAACACACACTGAAGCTGCCTCCACCAGACTCTCAGACAGTGCATTCCAGATCCTAAACACTTACTGAACCTGCCTCCACCACACTCTCAGACAGTGCATTCCAGATCCTAAACACTCACTGAACCTGCCTCCACCAGACTCTCAGACAGTGCATTCCAAATCTTAAACACTCACTGAAGCAGCCTCCACCACACTCTCAGACAGTGCATGCCAGATGCCAAACACACACTGAACCCTCCCTCCACCACACTCTTGGACAATGTATTCCAGATCCTAACCACTCACTGAACCTGCCTCCACCAGACTCTCAGACAGTGCATTCCAAATCTTAAACACTCACTGAAGCAGCCTCCACCACACTCTCAGACAGTGCATTCCAGATCCTAAACACTCACTGAACCTGCCTCCACCAGACTCTCAGACAGTGCATTCCAAATCTTAAACACTCACTGAAGCAGCCTCCACCACACTCTCAGACAGTGCATTCCAGATGCCAAACACACACTGAACCCTCCCTCCACCACACTCTTAGACAATGTATTCCAGATCCTAACCACTCACTGAACCTGCCTCCACCACACTCTCAGACAGTGCGTTCCAGGTCCCAACCACTCACTGAACCTGCCTCCACCACACTCTCAGACAGTGCATTCCTGATCCTAAACACTCACTGAACCTGCCTCCACCACACTCTCAGACAGTGCATTCCTGATCCTAAACACTCACTGAAGCTGCCTCCACCACACTCTCAGACAGTGCATTCCAGATCCTAAACACACACTGAAGCTGCCTCCACCAGACTCTCAGACAGTGCATTCCAGATCCTAAACACTTACTGAACCTGCCTCCACCACACTCTCAGACAGTGCATTCCAGATCCTAAACACTCACTGAACCTGCCTCCACCAGACTCTCAGACAGTGCATTCCAAATCTTAAACACTCACTGAAGCAGCCTCCACCACACTCTCAGACAGTGCATTCCAGATGCCAAACACACACTGAACCCTCCCTCCACCACACTCTTGGACAATGTATTCCAGATCCTAACCACTCACTGAACCTGCCTCCACCAGACTCTCAGACAGTTCATTCCAAATCTTAAACACACACTGAAGCAGCCTCCACCACACTCTCAGACAGTGCATTCCAGATCCTAAACACTCACTGAACCTGCCTCCACCAGACTCTCAGACAGTGCATTCCAAATCTTAAACACTCACTGAAGCAGCCTCCACCACACTCTCAGACAGTGCATTCCAGATGCCAAACACACACTGAACCCTCCCTCCACCACACTCTTAGACAATGTATTCCAGATCCTAACCACTCACTGAACCTGCCTCCACCACACTCTCAGACAGTATATTCCAGATACTAAACACTCACTGAACCTGCCTCCACCACACTCTCAGACAGTGCATTCCAGATACTAAACACTCACTGAACCTGCCTCCACCACACTCTCAGACAGTGCGTTCCAGGTCCCAACCACTCACTGAACCTGCCTCCACCACACTCTCAGACAGTGCATTCCTGATCCTAAACACTCACTGAACCTGCCTCCACCACACTCTCAGACAGTGCATTCCTGATCCTAAACACTCACTGAAGCTGCCTCCACCACACTCTCAGACAGTGCATTCCTGATGCTAAACACACACTGAACCTGCCTCCACCACATTCTCAGACATTGCATTCCAGATCCTAAACACTCACTGAACCTGCCTCCACCGCACTCTCAGACAGTGCATTCCTGATCCTAAACACTCACTAAACCAGCCTCCAGCACACTCTCAGACAGTGCATTCCAGATCCTAAACACACACTGAACCTGCCTCCACCACACTCTCAGACAGTGCATTCCAGATCCTAAACACTCACTGAAACTGCCTCCAGCACACTCTCAGACAGTGCATTCCAGATCCTAAACACACACTGAAGCTGCTTCCACCACACTCTCAGACAGTGCATTCCAGATCCCAACCACTCACTGAACCTGCCTCCACCACACTCTCAGACAGTGCATTCCAGATCCTAAACACTCACTGAACCTGCCTCCACCATACTCTCAGACAGTGCATTCCAGATCCTAAACACACACTGAAGCTGCCTCCACCAGACTCTCAGACAGTGCATTCCAGATCCTAAACACTTACTGAACCTGCCTCCACCACACTCTCAGACAGTGCATTCCAGATCCTAAACACTCACTGAACCTGCCTCCACCAGACTCTCAGACAGTGCATTCCAAATCTTAAACACTCACTGAAGCAGCCTCCACCACACTCTCAGACAGTGCATTCCAGATGCCAAACACACACTGAACCCTCCCTCCACCACACTCTTGGACAATGTATTCCAGATCCTAACCACTCACTGAACCTGCCTCCACCAGACTCTCAGACAGTGCATTCCAAATCTTAAACACTCACTGAAGCAGCCTCCACCACACTCTCAGACAGTGCATTCCAGATCCTAAACACTCACTGAACCTGCCTCCACCAGACTCTCAGACAGTGCATTCCAAATCTTAAACACTCACTGAAGCAGCCTCCACCACACTCTCAGACAGTGCATTCCAGATGCCAAACACACACTGAACCTGCCTCCACCACACTCTCAGACAGTGCTTTCCAGATCCTAAACAGTCGCTGAACCTGCCTCCACCACACTCTCAGGCAGTGCATTCCAAATCCTAAACACTCACTGACCCTCCCTCCACCACACTCTCAGACAGTGCATTCCAGATCCTAAACACACACTGAAGCTGCCTCCGCCACACTCTCAGACAGTGCATTCCTGATCCTAAACACACACTGAACATGCCTCCACCGGACTCTCAGACAGTGCATTCCAGATCCTAAACCCACACAGAACCTGCCTCCACCACACTCTCAGACAGTGCATTTCAGATCCTAACCACTCACTGAACCTGCCTCCACCACACTCTCAGACAGTGCATTCCAGATCCTAAACACTCACAGAACCTGCCTCCACCACACTCTCAGACAGTGCATTCCAGATCTTAAACACTCACTGAACCTGCCTCCACCAGACTCTCAGACAGTGCATTCCAAATCTTAAACACTCACAGAAGCAGCCTCCACCACACTCTCAGACAGTGCATTCCAGATCCTAAACACTCACTGAACCTGCCTCCACCAGACTCTCAGACAGTGCATTCCAAATCTTAAACACTCACTGAAGCAGCCTCCACCACACTCTCAGACAGTGCATTCCAGATCCTAAACACACACTGAACCCTCCCTCCACCACACTCTTAGACAATGTATTCCAGATCCTAACCACTCACTGAACCTGCCTCCACCACACTCTCAGACAGTGCGTTCCAGGTCCCAACCACTCACTGAACCTGCCTCCACCACACTCTCAGACAGTGCATTCCTGCTCCTAAACACTCACTGAACCTGCCTCCACCACACTCTCAGACAGTGCATTCCTGATCCTAAACACTCACTGAAGCTGCCTCCACCACACTCTCAGACAGTGCATTCCTGATCCTAAACACACACTGAACCTGCCTCCACCACATTCTCAGACATTGCATTCCAGATCCTAAACACTCACTGAACCTGCCTCCACCACACTCTCAGACAGTTCATTCCTCATCCTAAACACTCACTGAAGCTGCCTCCACCACACTCTCAGACAGTGCATTCCAGATCCTAAACACACACTGAACCTGCCTCCACCACATTCTCGGGCAGTGCATTCGAGTTCCTAAACACTCACTGAACCTGCCTCCACCGCACTCTCAGACAGTGCATTCCTGATCCTAAAAACTCACTAAACCAGCCTCCAGCACACTCTCAGACAGTGCATTCCAGATCCTAAACACACACTGAACCTGCCTCCGCCACACTCTCAGACAGTGCATTCCAGATCCTAAACACACACTGAACCTGCCTCCACCACATCACAGACAGTGCATTCCAGATCCTAAACACACACTGAACCTGCCTCCACCACACTCTCAGACAGTGCTTTCCAGATCCTAAACAGTCGCTGAACCTGCCTCCACCACACTCTCAGGCAGTGCATTCCAAATCCTAAACACTCACTGACCCTCCCTCCACCACACTCTCAGACAGTGCATTCCAGATCCTAAACACACACTGAACCTGCCTCCGCCACACTCTCAGACAGTGCATTCCTGATCCTAAACACACACAGAACCTGCCTCCACCACACTCTCAGACAGTGCATTCCAGATCCTAAACACACACTGAACCTGCCTCCACCACACTCTCAGACAGTGCATTCCAGATCCTAAACACACACTGAACCTGCCTCCGCCACACTCTCAGGCAGTGCATTCCAAATCCTAAACACTCACTGACCCTCCCTCCACCACACTCTCAGACAGTGCATTCCAGATCCTAAACACACACTGAACCTGCCTCCGCCACACTCTCAGACAGTGCATTCCTGATCCTAAACACACACTGAACCTGCCTCCGCCACACTCTCAGACAGTGCATTCCTGATCCTAAACACACACAGAACCTGCCTCCACCACACTCTCAGACAGTGCATTCCAGATCCTAAACACACACTGAACCTGCCTCCACCACACTCTCAGACAGTGCATTCCAGTTCCTGAACACACACTGAACCTGCCTCCACCACACTCTCAGACAGTGCATTTCAGATCCTAACCACTCACTGAACCTGCCACTACCACACTCTCAGACAGTGCATTCCTGATCCTAAACACACACAGAACCTGCCTCCACCACACTCTCAGACAGTGCATTCCAGATCCTAAACACACACTGAACCTGCCTCCACCACACTCTCAGACAGTGCATTCCAGTTCCTGAACACACACTGAACCTGCCTCCACCACACTCTCAGACAGTGCATTTCAGATCCTAACCACTCACTGAACCTGCCACTACCACACTCTCAGACAGTGCATTTCAGATCCTAACCACTCACTGAACCTGCCACTACCACACTCTCAGACAGTGCATTCCAGATCCTAAACACTCACAGAACCTGCCTCCACCACACTCTCAGACAGTGCATTCCAGTTCCTGAACACACACTGAACCTGCCTCCACCACACTCTCAGACAGTGCATTCCAGATCTTAAACAGTCACTGAATCTGCCTCCACCACACTCTCAGGCAGTGCATTCCAGATCCTAAACAGTCGCTGAATCTGCCTCCACCACACTCTCAGACAGTGCATTCCAGATCCTAAACACTCACTGAACCTGCCTCCACCACACTCTCAGGCAGTGCATTCCAGATCCTAAACAGTCGCTGAACCTGCCTCCACCACACTCTCAGGCAGTGCATTCCAGATCCGAAACACTCACTGAACCTGCTTCCACCACACTCTCAGACAGTGCATTCCAGATCCTAAACACTCACTGAACCTGCCTCCACCACACTCTCAGGCAGTGCATTCCAGATCCTAAACACTCACTGAACCTGCCTCCATCACAGTCTCAGGCAGTGCATTCCAGATCCGAAACACTCACGGAACCTGCTTCCACCACACTCTCAGACAGTGTATTCCAGATCCTAAACACTCACTGAACCTGCTTCCACCACACTCTCAGACAGTGCATTCCAGATCCTAAACACTCACTGAACCTGCCTCCATCACACTCTCAGGCAGTGCATTCCAGATCCGAAACTCTCACTGAACCTTCCTCCACCACACTCTCAGGCACTGCATTCCAGATCCGAAACACTCACTGAACCTGCCTCCACCACACTCTC
This sequence comes from Heterodontus francisci, assembly GCF_036365525.1. Lineage (NCBI taxonomy): Eukaryota > Metazoa > Chordata > Chondrichthyes > Heterodontiformes > Heterodontidae > Heterodontus > Heterodontus francisci. The sequence goes on from NC_090382.1 coordinate 120,828,270, forward strand.
AGTCAGTGCATTCCAGATGCAAAACACTCGCTAATCCTGCCTCCACCACACTCTCAGACAGTGCATTCCAGATCCTAAACACACTCTCAACCTGCCTCCACCACACTCTCAGACAGTGTATTCCAGATCCGAAACACTCACTGAACCTGCTTCCACCACACTCTCAGACAGTGCATTCCAGATCCTAAACACTCACTGAACCTGCCTCCACCACACTCTCAGACAGTGCATTCCAGATCCTAAACACACTCTCAACCTGCCTCCACCACACTCTCAGACAGTGCATTCCAGATCCTAAACACACACTGAATCTGCCTCCACCACACTCTCAGGCAGTGCATTCCAGATCCTAAAAACTCACTGACCCTCCCTCCACCACACTCTCAGACAGTGTATTCCAGATCCTAAACACTCACTGAACCTGCTTCCACCACACTCTCAGACAGTGCATTCCAGATCCTAAACACTCACTGAACCTGCCTCCATCACACTCTCAGGCAGTGCATTCCAGATCCGAAACACTCACTGAACCTGCTTCCACCACACTCTCAGACAGTGTATTCCAGATCCTAAACACTCACTGAACCTGCTTCCACCACACTTTCAGACAGTGCATTCCAGATCCTAAACACACACTGAACCTGCCACCACCACAATCTCGGGCAGTGCATTCGAGTTCCTAAACACTCACTGAACCTGCCTCCACCGCACTCTCAGACAGTGCATTCCTGATCCTAAACACTCACTAAACCAGCCTCCAGCACACTCTCAGACAGTGCATTCCAGATCCTAAACACACACTGAACCTGCCTCCGCCACACTCTCAGACAGTGCATTCCAGATCCTAAACACACACTGAACCTGCCTCCACCACATCACAGACAGTGCATTCCAGATCGGAAACACACACTGAACCTGCCTCCACCACACTCTCAGACAGTGCTTTCCAGATCCTAAACAGTCGCTGAACCTGCCTCCACCACACTCTCAGGCAGTGCATTCCAGATCATAAACACTCACTGAACCTGCCTCCACCACACTCTCAGACAGTGCATTCCAAATCCTAAACACTCACTGACCCTCCCTCCACCACACTCTCAGACAGTATATTCCAGATCCGAAACACTCACTGAACCTGCTTCCACCACACTCTCAGACAGTGCATTCCAGATCCGAAACACTCACTGAACCTGCCTCCAGCACACTCTCAGACAGTGCATTCCTGATCCTAAACACACACTGAACCTGCTTCCACCACACTCTCAGACAGTGCATTCCAGATCCGAAACACTCACTGAACCTGCCTCCAGCACACTCTCAGACAGTGCATTCCTGATCCTAAACACACACTGAACCTGCTTCCACCACACTCTCAGACAGTGCATTCCAGATCCGAAACACTCACTGAACCTGCCTCCAGCACACTCTCAGACAGTGCATTCCAGTTCCTGAACACACACTGAACCTGGCTCCACCATACTCTCAGACAGTGCATTCCAGATCCTAAACCCACACAGAACCTGCCTCCACCACACTCTCAGACAGTGCATTTCAGATCCTAACCACTCACTGAACCTGCCTCTACCACACTCTCAGACAGTGCATTCCAGATCCTAAACACTCACAGAACCTGCCTCCACCACACTCTCAGGCAGTGCATTCCAGATCCTAAACAGTCGCTGAACCTGCCTCCACCACACTCTCAGACAGTGCATTCCAGATCCTAAACACTCACTGAACCTGCCTCCACCACACTCTCAGACAGTGCATTCCAGATCCTAAACACTCACTGAACCTGCCTCCACCACACTCTCAGGCAGTGCATTCCAGATCCTAAACAGTCGCTGAACCTGCCTCCACCACACTCTCAGGCAGTGCATTCCAGATCCTAAACACTCACTGACCCACCCTCCACCACACTCTCAGACAGTGCATTCCAGATCCTAAACACTCACTGAACCTGCCTCCACCACACTCTCAGGCAGTGCATTCCAGATCCTAAACAGTCGCTGAACCTGCCTCCACCACACTCTCTGACAGTGCATTCCAGATCCTAAACACTCACTGAACCTGCCTCCACCACACTCTCAGACAGTGCATTCCAGATCCTAAACACTCACTGAACCTGTCTCCACCACACTCTCAGGCAGTGCATTCCAGATCCGAAACACTCACTGAACCTGCCTCCATCACACTCTCAGACAGTGCATTCCAGAAGCTAAACACTCGCTGAATCTGCCTCCACCACACTCTCAGACAGTGTATTCCAGATCCTAAACACTCACTGAACCTGCCTCCACCACACTCACAGACAGTGCATTCCAGATCCTAAACACTCACTGAACCAGCCTCCACCATACTCTCAGACAGTGCATTCCTGATCCTAAACACACACTGAACCTGCCTCCACCACACTCTCAGACAGTGCATTCCAGATTCTAAACACTCACTGAACCTGCCTCCACCACACTCTCAGACAGTGCATTCCAGATTCTAAACACTCACTGAACCTGCCTCCACCACACTCTCAGACAGTGCATTCCAGATCCTAAACACTCACTGAACCAGCCTCCACCACACTCTCAGACAGTGCATTCCAGATTCTAAACACTCACTGAACCTGCCTCCGCCACATCACAGACAGTGCATTCCAGATCGGAAACACACACTGAACCTGCCTCCACCACACTCTCAGACAGTGCTTTCCAGATCCTAAACAGTCGCTGAACCTGCCTCCACCACACTCTCAGGCAGTGCATTCCAGTTCCTGAACACACACTGAACCTGCCTCCACCACACTCTCAGACAGTGCATTCCAGATTCTAAACACTCACTGAACCTGCCTCCACCACACTCTCAGACAGTGCATTCCAGATCCTAAACACTCACTGAACCAGCCTCCACCACACTCTCAGACAGTGCATTCCTGATCCTAAACACACACTGAACCTGCCTCCACCAGACTCTCAGACAGAGCATTCCAGATCCTAAACACTTACTGCACCTTCCTCCACCAAACTCTCAGACAATGCATTCCAGATGCTAAACACACACTGAACCCTCCCTCCACCACACTCTTACACAGTGTAGTCCAGATCCTAACCACTCACTGAACCTGCCTCCACCACACTCTCAGACAGTGCGTTCCAGATCCCAACCACTCACTGAACCTGCCTCCACCACACTCTCAGACAGTGCATTCCAGATCCTAAACACTCACTGAACCTGCCTCCACCACACTGTCAGACAGTGCATTCCAAATCCTAAACACTCACTGAACCTGCCTCCACTACACTCTCAGACAGTGCAGTCCAGATCCTAAACACTCACTGAACCTGCCTCCACCACACTCTCAGACAGTGCATTCCTGATCCTAAACACACACTGAACCTGCCTCCACCACACTCTCAGACAGTGCATTCCAGATCCTAAACACTCACTGAACCTGCCTCCACCATACTCTCAGACAGTGCATTCCAGATCCTAAACACACACTGAACCTGCCTCCACCACACTCTTAGACAGTGCATTCCAGATCCGAAACACTCACTGAACCTGCCTCCACCGCACTCTCAGACAGTGCATTCCTGATCCGAAGCTCACACTGAACCCTCCCTCCACCACACTCTTAGACAGTGTATTCCAGATGCTAACCACTCACTGAACCTGCCTCCACCACACTCTCAGACATTGCATTCCAGATCCTAAACACACACTGAACCTGCTTCCACCACACTCTCAGACAGTGTATTCCAGATCCTAAACACTCACTGAACCTGCCTCCACCACACTCTCAGACAGTGCATTCCAGATCCTAAACACTCACTGAACCTGCCTCCACCACACTCTCATACAGTGTATTCCAGATCCCAACCACTCACTGAACCTGCCTCCACCACACTCTCAGACAGTGTATTCCAGATCCTAAACACTCACTGAACCTGCTTCCACCACACTCTCAGACAGTGTATTCCAGATCCTAAACACACACTGAAGCTGCCTCCACCACACTCTCAGACAGTGTATTCCAGATCCCAACCACTCACTGAACCTGCCTCCACCACACTCTCAGACAGTGTATTCCAGATCCTAAACACTCACTGAACCTGCTTCCACCACACTCTCAGACAGTGTATTCCAGATCCTAAACACACACTGAAGCTGCCTCCACCACACTCTCAGACAGTGTATTCCAGATCCTAAACACTTTCTGACCCTGCCTGCACCACACTCTCAGATACTGCATTCCGGATACTAAACACTCACTAAACCTGCCTCCACCACACTCTCAGACTGTGCGTTCCAGATCCTAAACACACACCGAAGCTGCCTCCACCACACTCTCAGACAGTGCATTCCTGATCCTAAACACACACTGAAGCTGCCTCCACCACACTCTCAGACAGTGCATTCCTGATCCTAAACACACACTGAACCTGCCTCCACCACACACTCGGCCAATGCATTCTAGATCCTAAACACTCACTGAACCAGCCTCCACCATACACTCGGCCAATGCATTCTAGATCCTAAACACTCACTGAACCTGCCTGCACCGCACTCTCAGACAGTGCATTCCAGATCATAAACACTCACTGAACCTGCCTCCACCACACACTCGGCCAATGCATTCTCGTTCCTAAACACTCACTGAACCTGCCTCCACCGCACTCTCAGACAGTGCATTCCAGATCCTAAACACACACTGAACCTGCCTCCACCACACTCTTAGACAGTGCATTCCAGATCCTGAACACTCACTGAACCTGCCTCCACCGCACTCTCAGACAGTGCATTCCAGATCCTAAACACTCACTGAAGCTGCCTCCACCACACTGTCAGACAGTGCATTCCAAATCCTAAACACTCACTGAACCTGCCTCCACTACACTCTCAGACAGTGCAGTCCAGATCCTAAACACTCACTGAACCTGCCTCCACCACACTCTTAGACAGTGCATTCCAGATCCGAAACACTCACTGAACCTGCCTCCACCGCACTCTCAGACAGTGCATTCCTGATCCGAAACTCACACTGAACCCTCCCTCCACCACACTCTTAGACAGTGTATTCCAGATCCTAACCACTCACTGAACCTGCCTCCACCACACTCTCAGACATTGCATTCCAGATCCCAACCACTCACTGAACCTGCCTCCACCACACTCTCAGACATTGCATTCCAGATCCCAACCACTCACTGAACCTGCCTCCACCACACTCTCAGACAGTGTATTCCAGATCCTAAACACTCACTGAACCTGCTTCCACCACACTCTCAGACATTGCATTCCAGATCCCAACCACTCACTGAACCTGCCTCCACCACACTCTCATACAGTGTATTCCAGATCCTAAACACACACTGAAGCTGCCTCCACCACACTCTCAGACAGTGTATTCCCGATCCTAAACACTTACTGAACCTGCCTGCACCACACTCTCAGATACTGCATTCCCGATACTAAACACTCACTGAACCTGCCTCCACCACACTCTCAGACTGTGCGTTCCAGATCCTAAACACACACCGAAGCTGCCTCCACCACACTCTCAGACAGTGCATTCCTGATCCTAAACACACACTGAAGCTGCCTCCACCACACTCTCAGACAGTGCATTCCGGATACTAAACACTCACTGAACCTGCCTCCACCACACTCTCAGACTGTGCGTTCCAGATCCTAAACACACACTGAAGCTGCCTCCACCACACTCTCAGACAGTGCATTCCTGATCCTAAACACACACTGAACATGCCTCCACCACACTCTCAGACAGTGCATTCCAGATCGGAAACACACACTGAACCTGCCTCCACCACACTCTCAGACAGTGCTTTCCAGATCCTAAACAGTCGCTGAACCTGCCTCCACCACACTCTCAGGCAGTGCATTCCAAATCCTAAGCACTCACTGACCCTCCCTCCACCACACTCTCAGACAGTGCATTCCAGATCCTAAACACACACTGAAGCTGCCTCCGCCACACTCTCAGACAGTGCATTCCTGATCCTAAACACACACTGAACCTGCCTCCACCACACTCTCAGACAGTGCATTTCAGATCCTAACCACTCACTGAACCTGCCACTACCACACTCTCAGACAGTGCATTCCAGATCCTAAACACTCACAGAACCTGCCTCCACCACACTCTCAGACAGTGCATTCCAGATCTTAACCACTCACTGAACCTGCCTCCACCAGACTCTCAGACAGTGCATTCCAAATCTTAAACACTCACTGAAGCAGCCTCCACCACACTCTCAGACAGTGGATTCCAGATCCTAAACACTCACTGAACCTGCCTCCACCAGACTCTCAGACAGTGCATTCCAAATCTTAAACACTCACTGAAGCAGCCTCCACCACACTCTCAGACAGTGCATTCCAGATGCCAAACACACACTGAACCCTCCCTCCACCACACTCTCAGACAGTGTATTCCAGATCCTAAACACACACTGAACCTGCCTCCACCACACTCTTAGACAATGTATTCCAGATCCTAACCACTCACTGAACCTGCCTCCACCACACTCTCAGACAGTATATTCCAGATACTAAACACTCACTGAACCTGCCTCCACCACACTCTCAGACAGTGCATTCCAGATACTAAACACTCACTGAAGCTGCCTCCACCACACTCTCAGACAGTGCTTTCCAGGTCCCAACCACTCACTGAACCTGCCTCCACCACACTCTCAGACAGTGCATTCCTGATCCTAAACACTCACTGAAGCTGCCTCCACCACACTCTCAGACAGTGCATTCCTGATCCTAAACACTTACTGCACCTTCCTCCACCAAACTCTCAGACAATGCATTCCAGATGCTAAACACACACTGAACCCTCCCTCCACCACACTCTTACACAGTGTATTCCAGATCCTAACCACTCACTGAACCTGCCTCCACCACACTCTCAGACAGTGCGTTCCAGATCCCAACCACTCACTGAACCTGCCTCCACCACACTCTCAGACAGTGCATTCCAGATCCTAAACACTCACTGAACCTGCCTCCACCACACTGTCAGACAGTGCATTCCAAATCCTAAACACTCACTGAACCTGCCTCCACTACACTCTCAGACAGTGCAGTCCAGATCCTAAACACTCACTGAACCTGCCTCCACCACACTCTCAGACAGTGCATTCCTGATCCTAAACACACACTGAACCTGCCTCCACCACACTCTCAGACAGTGCATTCCAGATCCTAAACACTCACTGAACCTGCCTCCACCATACTCTCAGACAGTGCATTCCAGATCCTAAACACACACTGAACCTGCCTCCACCACACTCTTAGACAGTGCACTCCAGATCCGAAACACTCACTGAACCTGCCTCCACCGCACTCTCAGACAGTGCATTCCTGATCCGAAGCTCACACTGAACCCTCCCTCCACCACACTCTTAGACAGTGTATTCCAGATGCTAACCACTCACTGAACCTGCCTCCACCACACTCTCAGACATTGCATTCCAGATCCTAAACACACACTGAACCTGCTTCCACCACACTCTCAGACAGTGCATTCCAGATCCTAAACACTCACTGAACCTGCCTCCACCACACTCTCAGACAGTGTATTCCAGATCCCAACCACTCACTGAACCTGCCTCCACCACACTCTCAGACAGTGTATTCCAGATCCTAAACACTCACTGAACCTGCTTCCACCACACTCTCAGACAGTGTATTCCAGATCCTAAACACACACTGAAGCTGCCTCCACCACACTCTCAGACAGTGTATTCCAGATCCTAAACACTTTCTGAACCTGCCTGCACCACACTCTCAGATACTGCATTCCGGATACTAAACACTCACTGAACCTGCCTCCACCACACTCTCAGACTGTGCGTTCCAGATCCTAAACACACACTGAAGCTGCCTCCACCACACTCTCAGACAGTGCATTCCTGATCCTAAACACACACTGAAGCTGCCTCCACCACACTCTCAGACAGTGCATTCCTGATCCTAAACACACACTGAACCTGCCTCCACCACACACTCGGCCAATGCATTCTAGATCCTAAACACTCACTGAACCAGCCTCCACCATACACTCGGCCAATGCATTCTAGATCCTAAACACTCACTGAACCTGCCTGCACCGCACTCTCAGACAGTGCATTCCAGATCATAAACACTCACTGAACCTGCCTCCACCACACACTCGGCCAATGCATTCTCGTTCCTAAACACTCACTGAACCTGCCTCCACCGCACTCTCAGACAGTGCATTCCAGATCCTAAACACACACTGAACCTGCCTCCACCACACTCTTAGACAGTGCATTCCAGATCCTAAACACTCACTGAACCTGCCTCCACCGCACTCTCAGACAGTGCATTCCAGATCCTAAACACTCACTGAAGCTGCCTCCACCACACTGTCAGACAGTGCATTCCAAATCCTAAACACTCACTGAACCTGCCTCCACTACACTCTCAGACAGTGCAGTCCAGATCCTAAACACTCACTGAACCTGCCTCCACCACACTCTTAGACAGTGCATTCCAGATCCGAAACACTCACTGAACCTGCCTCCACCGCACTCTCAGACAGTGCATTCCTGATCCGAAACTCACACTGAACCCTCCCTCCACCACACTCTTAGACAGTGTATTCCAGATCCTAACCACTCACTGAACCTGCCTCCACCACACTCTCAGACATTGCATTCCAGATCCCAACCACTCACTGAACCTGCCTCCACCACACTCTCAGACATTGCATTCCAGATCCCAACCACTCACTGAACCTGCCTCCACCACACTCTCAGACAGTGTATTCCAGATCCTAAACACTCACTGAACCTGCTTCCACCACACTCTCAGACATTGCATTCCAGATCCCAACCACTCACTGAACCTGCCTCCACCACACTCTCATACAGTGTATTCCAGATCCTAAACACACACTGAAGCTGCCTCCACCACACTCTCAGACAGTGTATTCCCGATCCTAAACACTTACTGAACCTGCCTGCACCACACTCTCAGATACTGCATTCCCGATACTAAACACTCACTGAACCTGCCTCCACCACACTCTCAGACTGTGCGTTCCAGATCCTAAACACACACCGAAGCTGCCTCCACCACACTCTCAGACAGTGCATTCCTGATCCTAAACACACACTGAAGCTGCCTCCACCACACTCTCAGACAGTGCATTCCGGATACTAAACACTCACTGAACCTGCCTCCACCACACTCTCAGACTGTGCGTTCCAGATCCTAAACACACACTGAAGCTGCCTCCACCACACTCTCAGACAGTGCATTCCTGATCCTAAACACACACTGAACATGCCTCCACCACACTCTCAGACAGTGCATTCCAGATCGGAAACACACACTGAACCTGCCTCCACCACACTCTCAGACAGTGCTTTCCAGATCCTAAACAGTCGCTGAACCTGCCTCCACCACACTCTCAGGCAGTGCATTCCAAATCCTAAGCACTCACTGACCCTCCCTCCACCACACTCTCAGACAGTGCATTCCAGATCCTAAACACACACTGAAGCTGCCTCCGCCACACTCTCAGACAGTGCATTCCTGATCCTAAACACACACTGAACCTGCCTCCACCACACTCTCAGACAGTGCATTTCAGATCCTAACCACTCACTGAACCTGCCACTACCACACTCTCAGACAGTGCATTCCAGATCCTAAACACTCACAGAACCTGCCTCCACCACACTCTCAGACAGTGCATTCCAGATCTTAACCACTCACTGAACCTGCCTCCACCAGACTCTCAGACAGTGCATTCCAAATCTTAAACACTCACTGAAGCAGCCTCCACCACACTCTCAGACAGTGGATTCCAGATCCTAAACACTCACTGAACCTGCCTCCACCAGACTCTCAGACAGTGCATTCCAAATCTTAAACACTCACTGAAGCAGCCTCCACCACACTCTCAGACAGTGCATTCCAGATGCCAAACACACACTGAACCCTCCCTCCACCACACTCTCAGACAGTGTATTCCAGATCCTAAACACACACTGAACCTGCCTCCACCACACTCTTAGACAATGTATTCCAGATCCTAACCACTCACTGAACCTGCCTCCACCACACTCTCAGACAGTATATTCCAGATACTAAACACTCACTGAACCTGCCTCCACCACACTCTCAGACAGTGCATTCCAGATACTAAACACTCACTGAACCTGCCTCCACCACACTCTCAGACAGTGCTTTCCAGGTCCCAACCACTCACTGAACCTGCCTCCACCACACTCTCAGACAGTGCATTCCTGATCCTAAACACTCACTGAAGCTGCCTCCACCACACTCTCAGACAGTGCATTCCTGATCCTAAACACTTACTGCACCTTCCTCCACCAAACTCTCAGACAATGCATTCCAGATGCTAAACACACACTGAACCCTCCCTCCACCACACTCTTACACAGTGTATTCCAGATCCTAACCACTCACTGAACCTGCCTCCACCACACTCTCAGACAGTGCGTTCCAGATCCCAACCACTCACTGAACCTGCCTCCACCACACTCTCAGACAGTGCATTCCAGATCCTAAACACTCACTGAACCTGCCTCCACCACACTGTCAGACAGTGCATTCCAAATCCTAAACACTCACTGAACCTGCCTCCACTACACTCTCAGACAGTGCAGTCCAGATCCTAAACACTCACTGAACCTGCCTCCACCACACTCTCAGACAGTGCATTCCTGATCCTAAACACACACTGAACCTGCCTCCACCACACTCTCAGACAGTGCATTCCAGATCCTAAACACTCACTGAACCTGCCTCCACCATACTCTCAGACAGTGCATTCCAGATCCTAAACACACACTGAACCTGCCTCCACCACACTCTTAGACAGTGCACTCCAGATCCGAAACACTCACTGAACCTGCCTCCACCGCACTCTCAGACAGTGCATTCCTGATCCGAAGCTCACACTGAACCCTCCCTCCACCACACTCTTAGACAGTGTATTCCAGATGCTAACCACTCACTGAACCTGCCTCCACCACACTCTCAGACATTGCATTCCAGATCCTAAACACACACTGAACCTGCTTCCACCACACTCTCAGACAGTGCATTCCAGATCCTAAACACTCACTGAACCTGCCTCCACCACACTCTCAGACAGTGTATTCCAGATCCCAACCACTCACTGAACCTGCCTCCACCACACTCTCAGACAGTGTATTCCAGATCCTAAACACTCACTGAACCTGCTTCCACCACACTCTCAGACAGTGTATTCCAGATCCTAAACACACACTGAAGCTGCCTCCACCACACTCTCAGACAGTGTATTCCAGATCCTAAACACTTTCTGAACCTGCCTGCACCACACTCTCAGATACTGCATTCCGGATACTAAACACTCACTGAACCTGCCTCCACCACACTCTCAGACTGTGCGTTCCAGATCCTAAACACACACTGAAGCTGCCTCCACCACACTCTCAGACAGTGCATTCCTGATCCTAAACACACACTGAAGCTGCCTCCACCACACTCTCAGACAGTGCATTCCTGATCCTAAACACACACTGAACCTGCCTCCACCACACACTCGGCCAATGCATTCTAGATCCTAAACACTCACTGAACCAGCCTCCACCATACACTCGGCCAATGCATTCTAGATCCTAAACACTCACTGAACCTGCCTGCACCGCACTCTCAGACAGTGCATTCCAGATCATAAACACTCACTGAACCTGCCTCCACCACACACTCGGCCAATGCATTCTCGTTCCTAAACACTCACTGAACCTGCCTCCACCGCACTCTCAGACAGTGCATTCCAGATCCTAAACACACACTGAACCTGCCTCCACCACACTCTTAGACAGTGCATTCCAGATCCTAAACACTCACTGAACCTGCCTCCACCGCACTCTCAGACAGTGCATTCCAGATCCTAAACACTCACTGAAGCTGCCTCCACCACACTGTCAGACAGTGCATTCCAAATCCTAAACACTCACTGAACCTGCCTCCACCACACTCTCAGACAGTGCATTCCAGATCCTAAACACACACTGAACCTGCCTCCACCACACTCTTAGACAGTGCATTCCAGATCCGAAACACTCACTGAACCTGCCTCCACCGCACTCTCAGACAGTGCATTCCTGATCCGAAACTCACACTGAACCCTCCCTCCACCACACTCTTAGACAGTGTATTCCAGATCCTAACCACTCACTGAACCTGCCTCCACCACACTCTCAGACATTGCATTCCAGATCCCAACCACTCACTGAACCTGCCTCCACCACACTCTCAGACATTGCATTCCAGATCCCAACCACTCACTGAACCTGCCTCCACCACACTCTCAGACAGTGTATTCCAGATCCTAAACACTCACTGAACCTGCTTCCACCACACTCTCAGACATTGCATTCCAGATCCCAACCACTCACTGAACCTGCCTCCACCACACTCTCATACAGTGTATTCCAGATCCTAAACACACACTGAAGCTGCCTCCACCACACTCTCAGACAGTGTATTCCAGATCCTAAACACTTACTGAACCTGCCTGCACCACACTCTCAGATACTGCATTCCCGATACTAAACACTCACTGAACCTGCCTCCACCACACTCTCAGACTGTGCGTTCCAGATCCTAAACACACACCGAAGCTGCCTCCACCACACTCTCAGACAGTGCATTCCTGATCCTAAACACACACTGAAGCTGCCTCCACCACACTCTCAGACAGTGCATTCCGGATACTAAACACTCACTGAACCTGCCTCCACCACACTCTCAGACTGTGCGTTCCAGATCCTAAACACACACTGAAGCTGCCTCCACCACACTCTCAGACAGTGCATTCCTGATCCTAAACACACACTGAACATGCCTCCACCACACTCTCAGACAGTGCATTCCAGATCGGAAACACACACTGAACCTGCCTCCACCACACTCTCAGACAGTGCTTTCCAGATCCTAAACAGTCGCTGAACCTGCCTCCACCACACTCTCAGGCAGTGCATTCCAAATCCTAAGCACTCACTGACCCTCCCTCCACCACACTCTCAGACAGTGCATTCCAGATCCTAAACACACACTGAAGCTGCCTCCGCCACACTCTCAGACAGTGCATTCCTGATCCTAAACACTCACTGAACCAGCCTCCACCATACACTCGGCCAATGCATTCTAGATCCTAAACACTCACTGAACCTGCCTGCACCGCACTCTCAGACAGTGCATTCCAGATCATAAACACTCACTGAACCTGCCTCCACCACACACTCGGCCAATGCATTCTCGTTCCTAAACACTCACTGAACCTGCCTCCACCGCACTCTCAGACAGTGCATTCCAGATCCTAAACACACACTGAACCTGCCTCCACCACACTCTTAGACAGTGCATTCCAGATCTTAAACACTCACTGAACCTGCCTCCACCGCACTCTCAGACAGTGCATTCCAGATCCTAAACACTCACTGAAGCTGCCTCCACCACACTGTCAGACAGTGCATTCCAAATCCTAAACACTCACTGAACCTGCCTCCACCACACTCTCAGACAGTGCATTCCAGATCCTAAACACACACTGAACCTGCCTCCACCACACTCTTAGACAGTGCATTCCAGATCCGAAACACTCACTGAACCTGCCTCCACCGCACTCTCAGACAGTGCATTCCTGATCCGAAACTCACACTGAACCCTCCCTCCACCACACTCTTAGACAGTGTATTCCAGATCCTAACCACTCACTGAACCTGCCTCCACCACACTCTCAGACATTGCATTCCAGATCCCAACCACTCACTGAACCTGCCTCCACCACACTCTCAGACATTGCATTCCAGATCCCAACCACTCACTGAACCTGCCTCCACCACACTCTCAGACAGTGTATTCCAGATCCTAAACACTCACTGAACCTGCTTCCACCACACTCTCAGACATTGCATTCCAGATCCCAACCACTCACTGAAGCTGCCTCCACCACACTCTCAGACAGTGTATTCCAGATCCTAAACACTTACTGAACCTGCCTGCACCACACTCTCAGATACTGCATTCCCGATACTAAACACTCACTGAACCTGCCTCCACCACACTCTCAGACTGTGCGTTCCAGATCCTAAACACACACCGAAGCTGCCTCCACCACACTCTCAGACAGTGCATTCCTGATCCTAAACACACACTGAAGCTGCCTCCACCACACTCTCAGACAGTGCATTCCGGATACTAAACACTCACTGAACCTGCCTCCACCACACTCTCAGACTGTGCGTTCCAGATCCTAAACACACACTGAAGCTGCCTCCACCACACTCTCAGACAGTGCATTCCTGATCCTAAACACACACTGAACATGCCTCCACCACACTCTCAGACAGTGCATTCCAGATCGGAAACACACACTGAACCTGCCTCCACCACACTCTCAGACAGTGCTTTCCAGATCCTAAACAGTCGCTGAACCTGCCTCCACCACACTCTCAGGCTGTGCATTCCAAATCCTAAGCACTCACTGACCCTCCCTCCACCACACTCTCAGACAGTGCATTCCAGATCCTAAACACATACTGAAGCTGCCTCCGCCACACTCTCAGACAGTGCATTCCTGATCCTAAACACTCACTGAACCAGCCTCCACCATACACTCGGCCAATGCATTCTAGATCCTAAACACTCACTGAACCTGCCTGCACCGCACTCTCAGACAGTGCATTCCAGATCATAAACACTCACTGAACCTGCCTCCACCACACACTCGGCCAATGCATTCTCGTTCCTAAACACTCACTGAACCTGCCTCCACCGCACTCTCAGACAGTGCATTCCAGATCCTAAACACACACTGAACCTGCCTCCACCACACTCTTAGACAGTGCATTCCAGATCCTAAACACTCACTGAACCTGCCTCCACCGCACTCTCAGACAGTGCATTCCAGATCCTAAACATTCACTGAACCTGCCTCCACCGCACTCTCAGACAGTGCATTCCAAATCCTAAACACTCACTGAACCTGCCTCCACTACACTCTCAGACAGTGCAGTCCAGATCCTAAACACTCACTGAACCTGCCTCCACCACACTCTCAGACAGTGCATTCCAGATCCTAAACACACACTGAACCTGCCTCCACCACACTCTTAGACAGTGCATTCCAGATCCGAAACACTCACTGAACCTGCCTCCACCGCACTCTCAGACAGTGCATTCCTGATCCGAAACTCACACTGAACCCTCCCTCCACCACACTCTTAGACAGTGTATTCCAGATCCTAACCACTCACTGAACCTGCCTCCACCACACTCTCAGACATTGCATTCCAGATCCCAACCACTCACTGAACCTGCCTCCACCACACTCTCAGACATTGCATTCCAGATCCCAACCACTCACTGAACCTGCCTCCACCACACTCTCAGACAGTGTATTCCAGATCCTAAACACTCACTGAACCTGCTTCCACCACACTCTCAGACATTGCATTCCAGATCCCAACCACTCACTGAACCTGCCTCCACCACACTCTCATACAGTGTATTCCAGATCCTAAACACACACTGAAGCTGCCTCCACCACACTCTCAGACAGTGTATTCCAGATCCTAAACACTTACTGAACCTGCCTGCACCACACTCTCAGATACTGCATTCCCGATACTAAACACTCACTGAACCTGCCTCCACCACACTCTCAGACTGTGCGTTCCAGATCCTAAACACACACCGAAGCTGCCTCCACCACACTCTCAGACAGTGCATTCCTGATCCTAAACACACACTGAAGCTGCCTCCACCACACTCTCAGACAGTGCATTCCGGATACTAAACACTCACTGAACCTGCCTCCACCACACTTTCAGACTGTGCGTTCCAGATCCTAAACACACACTGAAGCTGCCTCCACCACACTCTCAGACAGTGCATTCCTGATCCTAAACACACACTGAACATGCCTCCACCACACTCTCAGACAGTGCATTCCAGATCGGAAACACACACTGAACCTGCCTCCACCACACTCTCAGACAGTGCTTTCCAGATCCTAAACAGTCGCTGAACCTGCCTCCACCACACTCTCAGACAGTGCATTCCAAATCCTAAGCACTCACTGACCCTCCCTCCACCACACTCTCAGACAGTGCATTCCAGATCCTAAACACACACTAAACATGCCTTCACCACACTCTCAGACAGTGCATTCCAGTTCCTGAACACACACCGAACCTGGCTCCACCACACTCTCAGACGGTGCATTCCAGATCCTAAACCCACACAGAACCTGCCTCCACCACACTCTCAGACAGTGCATTTCAGATCCTAACCACTCACTGACCCTCCCTCCACCACACTCTCAGACAGTGCATTCCAGATCCTAAACCCACACAGAACCTGCCTCCACCACACTCTCAGACAGTGCATTTCAGATCCTAACCACTCACTGAACCTGCCTCCACCACACTCTCAGACAGTGCATTCCAGATCCTAAACACTCACAGAACCTGCCTCCACCACACTCTCAGACAGTGCATTCCAGATCCTAAACACTCACAGAACCTGCCTCCACCACACTCTCAGACAGTGCATTCCAGATCTTAAACACTCACTGAACCAGCCTCCACCAGACTCTCAGACAGTGCATTCCAAATCTTAAACACTCACTGAAGCAGCCTCCACCACACTCTCAGACAGTGGATTCCAGATCCTAAACACTCACTGAACCTGCCTCCACCAGACTCTCAGACAGTGCATTCCAAATCTTAAACACTCACTGAAGCAGCCTCCACCACACTCTCAGACAGTGCATTCCAGATGCCAAACACACACTGAACCCTCCCTCCACCACACTCTTAGACAATGTATTCCAGATCCTAACCACTCACTGAACCTGCCTCCACCACACTCTCAGACAGTGCGTTCCAGGTCCCAACCACTCACTGAACCTGCCTCCACCACACTCTCAGACAGTGCATTCCTGATCCTAAACACTCACTGAACCTGCCTCCACCACACTCTCAGACAGTGCATTCCTGATCCTAAACACTCACTGAAGCTGCCTCCACCACACTCTCAGACAGTGCATTCCTGATCCTAAACACACACTGAACCTGCCTCCACCACATTCTCAGACATTGCATTCCAGATCCTAAACACTCACTGAACCTGCCTCCACCACACTCTCAGACAGTGCATTCCTCATCCTAAACACTCACTGAAGCTGCCTCCACCACACTCTCAGACAGTGCATTCCAGATCCTAAACACACACTGAACCTGCCTCCACCACAATCTCGGGCAGTGCATTCGAGTTCCTAAACACTCACTGAACCTGCCTCCACCGCACTCTCAGACAGTGCATTCCTGATCCTAAAAACTCACTAAACCAGCCTCCAGCACACTCTCAGACAGTGCATTCCAGATCCTAAACACACACTGAACCTGCCTCCGCCACACTCTCAGACAGTGCATTCCAGATCCTAAACACACACTGAACCTGCCTCCACCACATCACAGACAGTGCATTCCAGATCGGAAACACACACTGAACCTGCCTCCACCACACTCTCAGACAGTGCTTTCCAGATCCTAAACAGTCGCTGAACCTGCCTCCACCACACTCTCAGACAGTGCATTCCTGATCCTAAACACACACAGAACCTGCCTCCACCACACTCTCAGACAGTGCATTCCTGATCCTAAACACACACAGAACCTGCCTCCACCACACTCTCAGACAGTGCATTCCAGTTCCTGAACACACACTGAACCTGCCTCCACCACACTCTCAGACAGTGCATTTCAGATCCTAACCACTCACTGAACCTGCCTCCACCACACTCTCAGACAGTGCATTCCAGATCTTAAACACTCACTGAACCTGCCTCCACCACACTCTCAGGCAGTGCATTCCAGATCCTAAACAGTCGCTGAATCTGCCTCCACCACACTCTCAGACAGTGCATTCCAGATCCTAAACACTCACTGAACCTGCCTCCACCACACTCTCAGGCAGTACATCCAGATCCTAAACAGTCGCTGAACCTGCCTCCACCACACTCTCAGGCAGTGCATTCCAGATCCGAAACACTCACTGAACCTGCTTCCACCACACTCTCAGACAGTGCATTCCAGATCCTAAACACTCACTGAACCTGCCTCCACCACACTCTCAGGCAGTGCATTCCAGATCCTAAACACTCACTGAACCTGCCTCCATCACAGTCTCAGGCAGTGCATTCCAGATCCGAAACACTCACGGAACCTGCTTCCACCACACTCTCAGACAGTGTATTCCAGATCCTAAACACTCACTGAACCTGCTTCCACCACACTCTCAGACAGTGCATTCCAGATCCTAAACACTCACTGAACCTGCCTCCATCACACTCTCAGGCGGTGCATTCCAGATCCGAAACTCTCACTGAACCTTCCTCCACCACACTCTCAGGCACTGCATTCCAGATCCGAAACACTCACTGAACCTGCCTCCACCACACTCTCAGACAGTGCATTCCAGATGCAAAACACTCGCTCATCCTGCCTCCACCACACTCTCAGACAGTGCATTCCAGATCCTAAACACACTCTCAACCTGCCTCCACCACACTCTCAGACAGTGTATTCCAGATCCGAAACACTCACTGAACCTGCTTCCACCACACTCTCAGACAGTGCATTCCAGATCCTAAACACTCACTGAACCTGCCTCCACCACACTCTCAGACAGTGCATTCCAGATCCTAAACACACTCTCAACCTGCCTCCACCACACTCTCAGACAGTGCATTCCAGATCCTAAACACACACTGAATCTGCCTCCTCCACACTCTCAGGCAGTGCATTCCAGATCCTAAAAACTCACTGACCCTCCCTCCACCACACTCTCAGACAGTGTATTCCAGATCCTAAACACTCACTGAACCTGCTTCCACCACACTCTCAGACAGTGCATTCCAGATCCTAAACACTCACTGAACCTGCCTCCATCACACTCTCAGTCAGTGCATTCCAGATCCGAAACACTCACTGAACCTGCTTCCACCACACTCTCAGACAGTGTATTCCAGATCCTAAACACTCACTGAACCTGCTTCCACCACACTGTCAGACAGTGCATTCCAGATCCCAACCACTCACTGAACCTGCCTCCACCACACTCTTAGACAGTGCATTCCAGATCCTAAACACACACTGAACCTGCCACCACCACAATCTCGGGCAGTGCATTCGAGTTCCTAAACACTCACTGAACCTGCCTCCACCGCACTCTCAGACAGTGCATTCCTGATCCTAAACACTCACTAAACCAGCCTCCAGCACACTCTCAGACAGTGCATTCCAGATCCTAAACACACACTGAACCTGCCTCCGCCACACTCTCAGACAGTGCATTCCAGATCCTAAACACACACTGAACCTGCCTCCACCACATCACAGACAGTGCATTCCAGATCGGAAACACACACTGAACCTGCCTCCACCACACTCTCAGACAGTGCTTTCCAGATCCTAAACAGTCGCTGAACCTGCCTCCACCACACTCTCAGGCAGTGCATTCCAAATCCTAAACACTCACTGACCCTCCCTCCACCACACTCTCAGACAGTATATTCCAGATCCGAAACACTCACTGAACCTGCTTCCACCACACTCTCAGACAGTGCATTCCAGATCCGAAACACTCACTGAACCTGCCTCCAGCACACTCTCAGACAGTGCATTCCTGATCCTAAACACACACTGAACCTGCCTCCATCACACTCTCAGACAGTGCATTCCAGATCCTAAACACTCACTGAACCTGCCTCCACCACACTCTCAGACAGTGCATTCCAGTTCCTGTACACACACTGAACCTGCCTCCACCACACTCTCAGACAGTGCATTTCAGATCCTAACCACTCACTGAACCTGCCTCTACCACACTCTCAGACAGTGCATTCCAGATCCTAAACACTCACAGAACCTGCCTCCACCACACTCTCAGACAGTGCATTCCAAATCTTAAACACTCACTGAACCTGCCTCCACCACACTCTCAGGCAGTGCATTCCAGATCCTAAACAGTCGCTGAACCTGCCTCCACCACACTCTCAGACAGTGCATTCCAGATCCTAAACACTCACTGAACCTGCCTCCACCACACTCTCAGACAGTGCATTCCAGATCCTAAACACTCACTGAACCTGCCTCCACCACACTCTCAGGCAGTGCATTCCAGATCCTAAACACTCACTGACCCACCCTCCACCACACTCTCAGACAGTGCATTCCAGATCCTAAACACTCACTGAAACTGCCTCCATCATAGTCTCAGGCAGTGCATTCCAGATCCGAAACACTCACTGAACCTGCTTCAACCACACTCTCAGACAGTGTATTCCAGATCCTAAACACTCACTGAACCTGCTTCCACCACGCTCTCAGACAGTGCATTCCAGATCCTAAACACTCACTGAACCTGCCTCCATCACACTCTCAGGCAGTGCATTCCAGATCCGAAACTCTCACTGAACCTTCCTCCACCACACTCTCAGGCAGTGCATTCCAGATCCGAAACACTCACTGAACCTGCCTCCACCACACTCTCAGACAGTGCATTCCAGATGCAAAACACTCGCTAATCCTGCCTCCACCACACTCTCAGACAGTGCATTCCAGATCCTAAACACACTCTCAACCTGCCTCCACCACACTCTCAGACAGTGTATTCCAGATCCGAAACACTCACTGAACCTGCTTCCACCACACTCTCAGACAGTGCATTCCAGATCCTAAACACTCACTGAACCTGCCTCCACCACACTCTCAGACAGTGCATTTCAGATCCTAACCACTCACTGAACCTGCCTCTACCACACTCTCAGACAGTGCATTCCAGATCCTAAACACTCACAGAACCTGCCTCCACCACACTCTCAGACAGTGCATTCCAAATCTTAAACACTCACTGAACCTGCCTCCACCACACTCTCAGGCAGTGCATTCCAGATCCTAAACAGTCGCTGAACCTGCCTCCACCACACTCTCAGACAGTGCATTCCAGATCCTAAACACTCACTGAACCTGCCTCCACCACACTCTCAGACAGTGCATTCCAGATCCTAAACACTCACTGAACCTGCCTCCACCACACTCTCAGGCAGTGCATTCCAGATCCTAAACAGTCGCTGAACCTGCCTCCACCACACTCTCAGGCAGTGCATTCCAGATCCTAAACACTCACTGACCCACCCTCCACCACACTCTCAGACAGTGCATTCCAGATCCTAAACACTCACTGAACCTGCCTCCATCATAGTCTCAGGCAGTGCATTCCAGATCCGAAACACTCACTGAACCTGCTTCAACCACACTCTCAGACAGTGTATTCCAGATCCTAAACACTCACTGAACCTGCTTCCACCACGCTCTCAGACAGTGCATTCCAGATCCTAAACACTCACCGAACCTGCCTCCATCACACTCTCAGGCAGTGCATTCCAGATCCGAAACTCTCACTGAACCTTCCTCCACCACACTCTCAGGCAGTGCATTCCAGATCCGAAACACTCACTGAACCTGCCTCCACCACACTCTCAGACAGTGCATTCCAGATGCAAAACACTCGCTAATCCTGCCTCCACCACACTCTCAGACAGTGCATTCCAGATCCTAAACACACTCTCAACCTGCCTCCACCACACTCTCAGACAGTGTATTCCAGATCCGAAACACTCACTGAACCTGCTTCCACCACACTCTCAGACAGTGCATTCCAGATCCTAAACACTCACTGAACCTGCCTCCACCACACTCTCAGGCACTGCATTCCAGATCCTAAACAAACTCTCAAACTGCCTCCACCACACTCTCAGACAGTGCATTCCAGATCCTAAACACACACTGAATCTGCCTCCACCACACTCTCAGGCAGTGCATTCCAGATCCTAAATACTCACTGACCCTCCCTCCATCACACTCTCAGACAGTGTATTCCAGATCCTAAACACTCACTGAACCTGCTTCCACCACACTCTCAGACAGTGCATTCCAGATCCTAAACACTCACTGAACCTGCCTCCATCACACTCTCAGGCAGTGCATTCCAGATCCGAAACACTCACTGAACCTGCTTCCACCACACTCTCAGACAGTGCATTCCAGATCCTAAACACACACTGAAGCTGCCTCCACCACACGCTCAGACAGTGCATTCCTGATCCTAAACACACACTGAAGCTGCCTCCACCACACTCTCAGACAGTGCATTCCTGATCCAAAACACTCACTGAACCTGCCTCCACCACACTCTCAGGCAGTGAATTCCAGATCCGAAACACTCACTGAACCTGCCTCCACCACACTCTCAGATACTGCATTCCGGATACTAAACACTCACTGAACCTGCCTCCACCACACTCTCAGACAGTGAATTCCAGATCCTAAACACACACTGAAGCTGCCTCCACCACACTCTCAGACAGTGCATTCCTGATCCTAAACACTCACTGAACCTGCCTCCACCACACTCTCAGACAGTGCATTCCTGATCCTAAACACACACTGAACCTGCCTCCACCACACACTCGGCCAATGCACTCTAGATCCTAAACACTCACTGAACCTGCCTCCACCGCACTCTCAGACAGTGCATTCCAGATCCTAAACACTCACTAAACCAGCCTCCAGCACACTCTCAGACAGTGCATTCCAGATCCTAAACACTCACTGTACCTGCCTCCACCACACTCTCAGACAGTGCATTCCAGATCCTAAACACTCACTGAACCTGCCTCCACCACACTCTCAGACAGTGCATTCCAGATCCGAAACACTCACTGACCCTCCCTTCACCACACTCTCAGACAGTGCATTCCAGATCCTAAACACTCACTGTACCTGCCTCCACCACACTCTCAGACAGTGCATTCCAGATCCGAAACACTCACTGACCCTCCCTTCACCACACTCTCAGACAGTGTATTCCAGATCCGAAACACTCACTGAACCTGCTTCCACCACTCTCTCAGAAAGTGGATTCCAGATCCTAAACACTCACTGAACCTGTCTCCACCACATTCTCAGGCAGTGCATTCCAGATCCGAAACACACACTGAACCTGCCTCCATCACACTCTCAGACAGTGCATTCCAGAAGCTAAACACTCGCTGAATCTGCCTCCACCATACTCTCAGACAGTGCATTCCTGATCCTAAACATACACTGAACCTGCCTCCACCACACTCTCAGACAGTGCATTCCAGATCCTAAACACTCACTGAACCAGCCTCCACCATACTCTCAGACAGTGCATTCCAGATCCTAAACACACACTGAACCTGCCTCCACCAGACTCTCAGACAGTGCATTCCTGATCCTAAACACACACTGAACCTGCCTCCACCAGACTCTCAGACAGTGCATTCCAGATCCTAAACACTTACTGCACCTTCCTCCACCAAACTCTCAGACAATGCATTCCAGACCCTAAACACTTACTGCACCTTCCTCCACCAAACTCTCAGACAATGCATTCCAGATGCTAAACACACACTGAACCCTCCCTCCACCACACTCTTACACAGTGTATTCCAGATCCTAACCACTCACTGAACCTGCCTCCACCACACTCTCAGACAGTGCGTTCCAGATCCCAACCACTCACTGAACCTGCCTCCACCACACTCTCAGACAGTGCATTCCAGATCCTAAACACTCACTGAACCTGCCTCCACCACACTCTCAGACAGTGCATTCCAGATCCGAAACACTCACTGACCCTCCCTTCACCACACTCTCAGACAGTGCATTCCAGATCCTAAACACTCACTGTACCTGCCTCCACCACACTCTCAGACAGTGCATTCCAGATCCGAAACACTCACTGACCCTCCCTTCACCACACTCTCAGACAGTGTATTCCAGATCCGAAACACTCACTGAACCTGCTTCCACCACTCTCTCAGAAAGTGGATTCCAGATCCTAAACACTCACTGAACCTGTCTCCACCACATTCTCAGGCAGTGCATTCCAGATCCGAAACACACACTGAACCTGCCTCCATCACACTCTCAGACAGTGCATTCCAGAAGCTAAACACTCGCTGAATCTGCCTCCACCATACTCTCAGACAGTGCATTCCTGATCCTAAACATACACTGAACCTGCCTCCACCACACTCTCAGACAGTGCATTCCAGATCCTAAACACTCACTGAACCAGCCTCCACCATACTCTCAGACAGTGCATTCCAGATCCTAAACACACACTGAACCTGCCTCCACCAGACTCTCTGACAGTGCATTCCTGATCCTAAACACACACTGAACCTGCCTCCACCAGACTCTCAGACAGTGCATTCCAGATCCTAAACACTTACTGCACCTTCCTCCACCAAACTCTCAGACAATGCATTCCAGATGCTAAACACACACTGAACCCTCCCTCCACCACACTCTTACACAGTGTATTCCAGATCCTAACCACTCACTGAACCTGCCTCCACCACACTCTCAGACAGTGCGTTCCAGATCCCAACCACTCACTGAACCTGCCTCCACCACACTCTCAGACAGTGCATTCCAGATCCTAAACACTCACTGAACCTGCCTCCACCACACTGTCAGACAGTGCATTCCAAATCCTAAACACTCACTGAACCTGCCTCCACTACACTCTCAGACAGTGCAGTCCAGATCCTAAACACTCACTGAACCTGCCTCCACCACACTCTCAGACAGTGCATTCCTGATCCTAAACACACACTGAACCTGCCTCCACCACACTCTCAGACAGTGCATTCCAGATCCTAAACACTCACTGAACCTGCCTCCACCATACTCTCAGACAGTGCATTCCAGATCCTAAACACACACTGAACCTGCCTCCACCACACTCTTAGACAGTGCATTCCAGATCCGAAACACTCACTGAACCTGCCTCCACCGCACTCTCAGACAGTGCATTCCTGATCCGAAGCTCACACTGAACCCTCCCTCCACCACACTCTTAGACAGTGTATTCCAGATGCTAACCACTCACTGAACCTGCCTCCACCACACTCTCAGACATTGCATTCCAGATCCTAAACACACACTGAACCTGCTTCCACCACACTCTCAGACAGTGTATTCCAGATCCTAAACACTCACTGAACCTGCCTCCACCACACTCTCAGACAGTGCATTCCAGATCCTAAACACTCACTGAACCTGCCTCCACCACACTCTCATACAGTGTATTCCAGATCCCAACCACTCACTGAACCTGCCTCCACCACACTCTCAGACAGTGTATTCCAGATCCTAAACACTCACTGAACCTGCTTCCACCACACTCTCAGACAGTGTATTCCAGATCCTAAACACACACTGAAGCTGCCTCCACCACACTCTCAGACAGTGTATTCCAGATCCCAACCACTCACTGAACCTGCCTCCACCACACTCTCAGACAGTGTATTCCAGATCCTAAACACACACTGAAGCTGCCTCCACCACACTCTCAGACAGTGTATTCCAGATCCTAAACACTTTCTGAACCTGCCTGCACCACACTCTCAGATACTGCATTCCGGATACTAAACACTCACTGAACCTGCCTCCACCACACTCTCAGACTGTGCGTTCCAGATCCTAAACACACACCGAAGCTGCCTCCACCACACTCTCAGACAGTGCATTCCTGATCCTAAACACACACTGAAGCTGCCTCCACCACACTCTCAGACAGTGCATTCCTGATCCTAAACACACACTGAACCTGCCTCCACCACACACTCGGCCAATGCATTCTAGATCCTAAACACTCACTGAACCAGCCTCCACCATACACTCGGCCAATGCATTCTAGATCCTAAACACTCACTGAACCTGCCTGCACCGCACTCTCAGACAGTGCATTCCAGATCCTAAACACACACTGAAGCTGCCTCCACCACACGCTCAGACAGTGCATTCCTGATCCTAAACACACACTGAAGCTGCCTCCACCACACTCTCAGACAGTGCATTCCTGATCCAAAACACTCACTGAACCTGCCTCCACCACACTCTCAGGCAGTGAATTCCAGATCCGAAACACTCACTGAACCTGCCTCCACGACATTCTCAGACAGTGCATTCCAGATCCTAAACACACACTGAACCTGCCTCCACCAGAATCTCAGACAGTGAATTCCAGATCCTAAACACTTACTGAACCTGCCTCCACCACACTCTCAGTCAGTGCATTCCAGATCCTAAACACTCACTGAACCTGCCTCCACCACACTCTCAGACAGTGAATTCCAGATCCTAAACACACACTGAAGCTGCCTCCACCACACTCTCAGACAGTGCATTCCTGATCCTAAACACTCACTGAACCTGCCTCCACCACACTCTCAGACAGTGCATTCCTGATCCTAAACACACACTGAAGCTGCCTCCACCACACTCTCAGACAGTGCATTCCTGATCCTAAACACACACTGAACCTGCCTCCACCACACACTCGGCCAATGCACTCTAGATCCTAAACACTCACTGAACCTGCCTCCACCGCACTCTCAGACAGTGCATTCCAGATCCTAATCACTCACTAAACCAGCCTCCAGCACACTCTCAGACAGTGCATTCCAGATCCTAAACACTCACTGTACCTGCCTCCACCACACTCTCAGACAGTGCATTCCAGATCCTAAACACTCACTGAACCTGCCTCCACCACACTCTCAGGCAGTGCATTCCAGATCCGAAACACTCACTGACCCTCCCTTCACCACACTCTCAGACAGTGTATTCCAGATCCGAAACACTCACTGAACCTGCTTCCACCAGTCTCTCAGAAAGTGGATTCCAGATCCTAAACACTCACTGAACCTGTCTCCACCACATTCTCAGGCAGTGCATTCCAGATCCGAAACACTCACTGACCCTCCCTTCACCACACTCTCAGACAGTGTATTCCAGATCCGAAACACTCACTGAACCTGCTTCCACCACTCTCTCAGAAAGTGGATTCCAGATCCTAAACACTCACTGAACCTGTCTCCACCACATTCTCAGGCAGTGCATTCCAGATCCGAAACACACACTGAACCTGCCTCCATCACACTCTCAGACAGTGCATTCCAGAAGCTAAACACTCGCTGAATCTGCCTCCACCACACTCTCAGACAGTGCATTCCAGTTCCTGAACACACACTGAAACTGGCTCCACCATACTCTCAGACAGTGCATTCCAGATCCTAAACACACACTGAACCTGCCTCCACCAGACTCTCATACAGTGCATTCCTGATCCTAAACACACACTGAACCTGCCTCCACCAGACTCTCAGACAGTGCATTCCAGATCCTAAACACTTACTGCACCTTCCTCCACCAAACTCTCAGACAATGCATTCCAGATGCTAAACACACACTGAACCCTCCCTCCACCACACTCTCAGACAGTGCGTTCCTGATCCCAACCACTCACTGAACCTGCCTCCACCACACTCTCAGACAGTGCATTCCAGATCCTAAACACTCACTGAACCTGCCTCCACCACACTGTCAGACAGTGCATTCCAAATCCTAAACACTCACTGAACCTGCCTCCACTACACTCTCAGACAGTGCAGTCCAGATCCTAAACACTCACTGAACCTGCCTCCACCACACTCTCAGACAGTGCATTCCTGATCCTAAACACACACTGAACCTGCCTCCACCACACTCTCAGACAGTGCATTCCAGATCCTAAACACTCACTGAACCTGCCTCCACCATACTCTCAGACAGTGCATTCCAGATCCTAAACACACACTGAACCTGCCTCCACCACACTCTTAGACAGTGCATTCCAGATCCGAAACACTCACTGAACCTGCCTCCACCGCACTCTCAGACAGTGCATTCCTGATCCGAAGCTCACACTGAACCCTCCCTCCACCACACTCTTAGACAGTGTATTCCAGATGCTAACCACTCACTGAACCTGCCTCCACCACACTCTCAGACATTGCATTCCAGATCCTAAACACACACTGAACCTGCTTCCACCACACTCTCAGACAGTGTATTCCAGATCCTAAACACTCACTGAACCTGCCTCCACCACACTCTCAGACAGTGCATTCCAGATCCTAAACACTCACTGAACCTGCCTCCACCACACTCTCATACAGTGTATTCCAGATCCCAACCACTCACTGAACCTGCCTCCACCACACTCTCAGACAGTGTATTCCAGATCCTAAACACTCACTGAACCTGCTTCCACCACACTCTCAGACAGTGTATTCCAGATCCTAAACACACACTGAAGCTGCCTCCACCACACTCTCAGACAGTGTATTCCAGATCCCAACCACTCACTGAACCTGCCTCCACCACACTCTCAGACAGTGTATTCCAGATCCTAAACACACACTGAAGCTGCCTCCACCACACTCTCAGACAGTGTATTCCAGATCCTAAACACTTTCTGAACCTGCCTGCACCACACTCTCAGATACTGCATTCCGGATACTAAACACTCACTGAACCTGCCTCCACCACACTCTCAGACTGTGCGTTCCAGATCCTAAACACACACCGAAGCTGCCTCCACCACACTCTCAGACAGTGCATTCCTGATCCTAAACACTCACTGAACCTGCCTCCACCAGACTCTCAGACAGTGCATTCCTGATCCTAAACACACACTGAACCTGCCTCCACCACACACTCGGCCAATGCATTCTAGATCCTAAACACTCACTGAACCAGCCTCCACCATACACTCGGCCAATGCATTCTAGATCCTAAACACTCACTGAACCTGCCTCCACCACACTCTCAGACTGTGCGTTCCAGATCCTAAACACACACCGAAGCTGCCTCCACCACACTCTCAGACAGTGCATTCCTGATCCTAAACACACACTGAAGCTGCCTCCACCACACTCTCAGACAGTGCATTCCTGATCCTAAACACACACTGAACCTGCCTCCACCACACACTCGGCCAATGCATTCTAGATCCTAAACACTCACTGAACCAGCCTCCACCATACACTCGGCCAATGCATTCTAGATCCTAAACACTCACTGAACCTGCCTGCACCGCACTCTCAGACAGTGCATTCCAGATCCTAAACACACACTGAAGCTGCCTCCACCACACGCTCAGACAGTGCATTCCTGATCCTAAACACACACTGAAGCTGCCTCCACCACACTCTCAGACAGTGCATTCCTGATCCAAAACACTCACTGAACCTGCCTCCACCACACTCTCAGGCAGTGAATTCCAGATCCGAAACACTCACTGAACCTGCCTCCACGACATTCTCAGACAGTGCATTCCAGATCCTAAACACACACTGAACCTGCCTCCACCAGAATCTCAGACAGTGAATTCCAGATCCTAAACACTTACTGAACCTGCCTCCACCACACTCTCAGTCAGTGCATTCCAGATCCTAAACACTCACTGAACCTGCCTCCACCACACTCTCAGACAGTGAATTCCAGATCCTAAACACACACTGAAGCTGCCTCCACCACACTCTCAGACAGTGCATTCCTGATCCTAAACACTCACTGAACCTGCCTCCACCACACTCTCAGACAGTGCATTCCTGATCCTAAACACACACTGAAGCTGCCTCCACCACACTCTCAGACAGTGCATTCCTGATCCTAAACACACACTGAACCTGCCTCCACCACACACTCGGCCAATGCACTCTAGATCCTAAACACTCACTGAACCTGCCTCCACCGCACTCTCAGACAGTGCATTCCAGATCCTAAACACTCACTAAACCAGCCTCCAGCACACTCTCAGACAGTGCATTCCAGATCCTAAACACTCACTGTACCTGCCTCCACCACACTCTCAGACAGTGCATTCCAGATCCTAAACACTCACTGAACCTGCCTCCACCACACTCTCAGGCAGTGCATTCCAGATCCGAAACACTCACTGACCCTCCCTTCACCACACTCTCAGACAGTGTATTCCAGATCCGAAACACTCACTGAACCTGCTTCCACCACTCTCTCAGAAAGTGGATTCCAGATGCTAAACACTCACTGAACCTGTCTCCACCACATTCTCAGGCAGTGCATTCCAGATCCGAAACACACACTGAACCTGCCTCCATCACACTCTCAGACAGTGCATTCCAGAAGCTAAACACTCGCTGAATCTGCCTCCACCACACTCTCAGACAGTGCATTCCAGTTCCTGAACACACACTGAACCTGCCTCCACCACACTCTCAGACAGTGCATTCCAGATCCTAAACACACACTGAACCTGCCTCCACCAGACTCTCATACAGTGCATTCCTGATCCTAAACACACACTGAACCTGCCTCCACCACACTCTCAGACAGTGCATTCCAGATCCTAAACACTTACTGCACCTTCCTCCACCAAACTCTCAGACAATGCATTCCAGATGCTAAACACACACTGAACCCTCCCTCCACCACACTCTCAGACAGTGCGTTCCTGATCCCAACCACTCACTGAACCTGCCTCCACCACACTCTCAGACAGTGCATTCCAGATCCTAAACACTCACTGAACCTGCCTCCACCACACTGTCAGACAGTGCATTCCAAATCCTAAACACTCACTGAACCTGCCTCCACTACACTCTCAGACAGTGCAGTCCAGATCCTAAACACTCACTGAACCTGCCTCCACCACACTCTCAGACAGTGCATTCCTGATCCTAAACACACACTGAACCTGCCTCCACCACACTCTCAGACAGTGCATTCCAGATCCTAAACACTCACTGAACCTGCCTCCACCATACTCTCAGACAGTGCATTCCAGATCCTAAACACACACTGAACCTGCCTCCACCACACTCTTAGACAGTGCATTCCAGATCCGAAACACTCACTGAACCTGCCTCCACCGCACTCTCAGACAGTGCATTCCTGATCCGAAGCTCACACTGAACCCTCCCTCCACCACACTCTTAGACAGTGTATTCCAGATGCTAACCACTCACTGAACCTGCCTCCACCACACTCTCAGACATTGCATTCCAGATCCTAAACACACACTGAACCTGCTTCCACCACACTCTCAGACAGTGTATTCCAGATCCTAAACACTCACTGAACCTGCCTCCACCACACTCTCAGACAGTGCATTCCAGATCCTAAACACTCACTGAACCTGCCTCCACCACACTCTCATACAGTGTATTCCAGATCCCAACCACTCACTGAACCTGCCTCCACCACACTCTCAGACAGTGTATTCCAGATCCTAAACACTCACTGAACCTGCTTCCACCACACTCTCAGACAGTGTATTCCAGATCCTAAACACACACTGAAGCTGCCTCCACCACACTCTCAGACAGTGTATTCCAGATCCCAACCACTCACTGAACCTGCCTCCACCACACTCTCAGACAGTGTATTCCAGATCCTAAACACACACTGAAGCTGCCTCCACCACACTCTCAGACAGTGTATTCCAGATCCTAAACACTTTCTGAACCTGCCTGCACCACACTCTCAGATACTGCATTCCGGATACTAAACACTCACTGAACCTGCCTCCACCACACTCTCAGACAGTGCATTCCTGATCCTAAACACACACTGAAGCTGCCTCCA
The DNA here is from genome assembly GCF_036365525.1 of Heterodontus francisci. Lineage (NCBI taxonomy): Eukaryota > Metazoa > Chordata > Chondrichthyes > Heterodontiformes > Heterodontidae > Heterodontus > Heterodontus francisci. The sequence goes on from NC_090382.1 coordinate 120,859,901, forward strand.
CCACACTCTCAGACAGTGCATTCCTGATCCTAAACACACACTGAAGCTGCCTCCACCACACTCTCAGACATTGCATTCCTGATCCTAAACACACACTGAACCTGCCTCCACCACACACTCGGCCAATGCATTCTAGATCCTAAACACTCACTGAACCTGCCTCCACCGCACTCTCAGACAGTGTATTCCAGATCCTAAACACACACTGAAGCTGCCTCCACCACACTCTCAGACAGTGTATTCCAGATCCTAAACACTTTCTGAACCTGCCTGCACCACACTCTCAGATACTGCATTCCGGATACTAAACACTCACTGAACCTGCCTCCACCACACTCTCAGACAGTGCATTCCTGATCCTAAACACACACTGAAGCTGCCTCCACCGCACTCTCAGACAGTGCATTCCTGATCCGAAGCTCACACTGAACCCTCCCTCCACCACACTCTTAGACAGTGTATTCCAGATGCTAACCACTCACTGAACCTGCCTCCACCACACTCTCAGACATTGCATTCCAGATCCTAAACACACACTGAACCTGCTTCCACCACACTCTCAGACAGTGTATTCCAGATCCTAAACACTCACTGAACCTGCCTCCACCACACTCTCAGACAGTGCATTCCAGATCCTAAACACTCACTGAACCTGCCTCCACCACACTCTCATACAGTGTATTCCAGATCCCAACCACTCACTGAACCTGCCTCCACCACACTCTCAGACAGTGTATTCCAGATCCTAAACACTCACTGAACCTGCTTCCACCACACTCTCAGACAGTGTATTCCAGATCCTAAACACACACTGAAGCTGCCTCCACCACACTCTCAGACAGTGTATTCCAGATCCCAACCACTCACTGAACCTGCCTCCACCACACTCTCAGACAGTGTATTCCAGATCCTAAACACACACTGAAGCTGCCTCCACCACACTCTCAGACAGTGTATTCCAGATCCTAAACACTTTCTGAACCTGCCTGCACCACACTCTCAGATACTGCATTCCGGATACTAAACACTCACTGAACCTGCCTCCACCACACTCTCAGACAGTGCATTCCTGATCCTAAACACACACTGAAGCTGCCTCCACCACACTCTCAGACAGTGCATTCCTGATCCTAAACACACACTGAACCTGCCTCCACCACACACTCGGCCAATGCATTCTAGATCCTAAACACTCACTGAACCAGCCTCCACCATACACTCGGCCAATGCATTCTAGATCCTAAACACTCACTGAACCTGCCTGCACCGCACTCTCAGACAGTGCATTCCAGATCATAAACACTCACTGAACCTGCCTCCACCACACACTCGGCCAATGCATTCTCGTTCCTAAACACTCACTGAACCTGCCTCCACCGCACTCTCAGACAGTGCATACCAGATCCTAAACACACACTGAACCTGCCTCCACCACACTCTTAGACAGTGCATTCCAGATCCTAAACACTCACTGAAGCTGCCTCCACCACACTGTCAGACAGTGCATTCCAAATCCTAAACACTCACTGAACCTGCCTCCACTACACTCTCAGACAGTGCAGTCCAGATCCTAAACACTCACTGAACCTGCCTCCACCACACTCTCAGACAGTGCATTCCAGATCCTAAACACACACTGAACCTGCCTCCACCACACTCTTAGACAGTGCATTCCAGATCCGAAACACTCACTGAACCTGCCTCCACCGCACTCTCAGACAGTGCATTCCTGATCCGAAACTCACACTGAACCCTCCCTCCACCACACTCTTAGACAGTGTATTCCAGATCCTAACCACTCACTGAACCTGCCTCCACCACACTCTCAGACATTGCATTCCAGATCCCAACCACTCACTGAACCTGCCTCCACCACACTCTCAGACATTGCATTCCAGATCCCAACCACTCACTGAACCTGCCTCCACCACACTCTCAGACAGTGTATTCCAGATCCTAAACACTCACTGAACCTGCTTCCACCACACTCTCAGACATTGCATTCCAGATCCCAACCACTCACTGAACCTGCCTCCACCACACTCTCATACAGTGTATTCCAGATCCTAAACACACACTGAAGCTGCCTCCACCACACTCTGAGACAGTGTATTCCAGATCCTAAACACTTACTGAACCTGCCTGCACCACACTCTCAGATACTGCATTCCCGATACTAAACACTCACTGAACCTGCCTCCACCACACTCTCAGACTGTGCGTTCCAGATCCTAAACACACACCGAAGCTGCCTCCACCACACTCCCAGACTGTGCGTTCCAGATCCTAAACACACACTGAAGCTGCCTCCACCACACTCTCAGACAGTGCATTCCTGATCCTAAACACACACTGAACCTGCCTCCACCACACACTCGGCCAATGCATTCTAGATCCTAAACACTCACTGAACCTGCCTGCACCGCACTCTCAGACAGTGCATTCCAGATCATAAACACTCACTGAACCTGCCTCCACCACACACTGGGCCAATGCATTCTGGATCCTAAACACTCACTGTACCTGCCTCCACCGCACTGTCAGACAGTGCATTCCAGATCCTAAACACACACTGAACCTGCCTCCACCACACTCTCAGACAGTGCATTCCAGATCATAAACACTCACTGAACCTGCCTCCACCACACACTGGGCCAATGCATTCTAGATCCTAAACACTCACTGAACCTGCCTCCACCGCACTGTCAGACAGTGCATTCCAGATCCTAAACACACACTGAACCTGCCTCCACCACACTCTTAGACAGTGCATTCCAGATCCTAAACACTCACTGAACCTGCCTCCACAGCACTCTCAGACAGTGCATTCCAGATCCTAAACACACACTGAACCTGCCTCCACCACACTCTTAGACAGTGCATTCCAGTTCCGAAACACTCACTGAACCTGCCTCCACCGCACTCTCAGACAGTGCAGTCCAGATCCTAAACACTCACTGAACCTGCCCCCACCACACTCTCAGACAGTGCATTCCAGATCCTAAACACACACTGAACCTGCCTCCACCACACTCTGAGACAGTGCATTCCAGATCCGAAACACTCACTGAACCTGCCTCCACCGCACTCTCAGACAGTGCATTCCTGATCCGAAACTCACACTGAACCCTCCCTCCACCACACTCTTAGACAGTGTATTCCAGATCTTAACCACTCACTGAACCTGCCTCCACCACACTCTCAGACAGTGTATTCCAGATCCTAAACACTTACTGAACCTGCTTCCACCACACTCTCAGACATTGCATTCCAGATCCCAACCACTCACTGAACCTGCCTCCACCGCACTCTCAGACAGTGTTTTCCAGATCCTAACCACTCACTGAACCTGCCTCCACCACACTCTCAGACAGTGTATTCCAGATCCTAAACACACACTGAAGCTGCCTCCACCACACTCACAGACTGTGCGTTCCAGATCCTAAACACACACTGAAGCTGCCTCCACCACACTCTCAGACAGTGTATTCCAGATCCTAAACACACACTGAACCTGCCTCCACCGCACTCTCAGACAGTGTATTCCAGATCCTAAACACTTACTGAACCTGCCTCCACCACACTCTCAGATACTGCATTCCAGATCCTAAACACACACTGAAACTGCCTCCACCACACTCTCAGACAGTGCATTCCTGATCCTAAACATTCACTGAACCTGCCTCCACCAGAATCTCAGACAGTGAATTCCAGATCCTAAACACTTACTGAACCTGCCTCCACCACACTCTCAGACAGTCTATTCCAGATCCTAAACACTCACTGAACCTGCCTCCACCACACTCTCAGATACTGCATTCCGGATACTAAACACTCACTGAACCTGCCTCCACCAGAATCTCAGACAGTGAATTCCAGATCCTAAACACTTACTGAACCTGCCTCCACCACACTCTCAGACAGTCTATTCCAGATCCTAAACACTCACTGAACCTGCCTCCACCACACTCTCAGATACTGCATTCCGGATACTAAACACTCACTGAACCTGCCTCCACCACACTCTCAGACAGTGAATTCCAGATCCTAAACACACACTGAAGCTGCCTCCACCACACTCTCAGACAGTGTATTCCAGATCCTGAACACTTACTGAACCTGCCTCCACCACACTCTCAGATACTGCATTCCGGATATTAAACACTCACTGAACCTGCCTCCACCACACTCTCAGACTGTGCGTTCCAGATCCTAAACACACACTGAAACTGCCTCCACCACACTCTCAGACAGTGCATTCCTGATCCTAAACACACACTGAAGCTGCCTCCACCACACTCTCAGACAGTGCATTCCTGATCCTAAACACACACTGAACCTGCCTCCACCACACTCTCAGACTGTGCGTTCCAGATCCTAAACACACACTGAAACTGCCTCCACCACACTCTCAGACAGTGCATTCCTGATCCTAAACACACACTGAAGCTGCCTCCACCACACTCTCAGACAGTGCATTCTAGATCCTAAACACTCACTGAACCTGCCTCCACCGCACTCTCAGACAGTGCATTCCAGATCCTAAACACTCACTAAACCAGCCTCCAGCACACTCTCAGACAGTGCATTCCAGATCCTAAACACACACTGAACCTGCCTCCACCACACTCTCAGACAGTGCATTCCAGATCCTAAACACACACTGAACCTGCCTCCACCACACTCTGAGACAGTGCATTCCAGATCCTAAACACACACTGAACCTGCCTCCACCACATCACAGACAGTGCATTCCTGATCCTAAACACACACTGAATCTGCCTCCACCAAACTCTCAGACAGTGCATTCCAGATCCTAACCACTCACTGAACCTGCCTCCACCACACTCTCAGACAGTGCATTCCAGATCCTAAACACTCACTGAACCTGCCTCCACCACACTCTCAGACAGTGCATTCCAGATCCTAAACACTCACTGAACCTGCCTCCACCACACTCTCAGGCTGTGCATTCCAGATCCTAAACAGTCGCTGAACCTGCCTCCACCACACTCTCAGGCAGTGCATTCCAGATCCTAAACACTCACTGACCCTCCCTTCACCACACTCTCAGACAGTGTATTCCAGATCCGAAACACTCACTGAACCTGCTTCCACCACACTCTCAGAAAGTGGATTCCAGATCCGAAACACTCACTGAACCTGTCTCCACCACACTCCCAGGCAGTGCATTCCAGATCCGAAACACTCACTGAACCTGCCTCCACCACACTCTCAGACAGTGCATTCCAGAAGCTAAACACTCGCTGAATGTGCCTCCACCACACTCTCAGACAGTGCATTCCAGATCCTAAACACACACTGAACCTGCCTCCACCACACTCTCAGACAGTGCATTCCAGTTCCTGAAAACACACTGAAACTGGCTCCACCATACTCTCAGACAGTGCATTCCTGATCCTAAACATACACTGAACCTGCCTCCACCATACTCTCAGACAGTGCATTCCAGATCCTAACCACTCACTGAACCTGCCTCCACCACACTCTCAGACAGTGCGTTCCAGATCCCAACCACTCACTGAACCTGCCTCCACCACACTCTCAGACAGTGCATTCCAGATCCTAAACACTCACTGAACCTGCCTCCACCACACTGTCAGACAGTGCATTCCAAATCCCAACCACTCACTGAACCTGCCTCCACCACACTCTCAGACAGTGCATTCCAGATCCTAAACACTCACTGAACCTGCCTCCACTACACTCTCAGACAGTGCAGTCCAGATCCTAAACACTCACTGAACCTGCCTCCACCACACTCTTACACAGTGTATTCCAGATCCTAACCACTCACTGAACCTGCCTCCACCACACTCTCAGACAGTGCATTCCAGATCATAAACACTCACTGAACCTGCCTCCACCACACACTGGGCCAATGCATTCTAGATCCTAAACACTCACTGAACCTGCCTCCACCGCACTGTCAGACAGTGCATTCCAGATCCTAAACACACACTGAACCTGCCTCCACCACACTCTCAGACAGTGCATTCCAGATCATAAACACTCACTGAACCTGCCTCCACCACACACTGGGCCAATGCATTCTAGATCCTAAACACTCACTGAACCTGCCTCCACCGCACTGTCAGACAGTGCATTCCAGATCCTAAACACACACTGAACCTGCCTCCACCACACTCTTAGACAGTGCATTCCAGATCCTAAACACTCACTGAACCTGCCTCCACAGCACTCTCAGACAGTGCATTCCAGATCCTAAACACACACTGAACCTGCCTCCACCACACTCTTAGACAGTGCATTCCAGTTCCGAAACACTCACTGAACCTGCCTCCACCGCACTCTCAGACAGTGCAGTCCAGATCCTAAACACTCACTGAACCTGCCCCCACCACACTCTCAGACAGTGCATTCCAGATCCTAAACACACACTGAACCTGCCTCCACCACACTCTGAGACAGTGCATTCCAGATCCGAAACACTCACTGAACCTGCCTCCACCGCACTCTCAGACAGTGCATTCCTGATCCGAAACTCACACTGAACCCTCCCTCCACCGCACTCTTAGACAGTGTATTCCAGATCCTAACCACTCACTGAACCTGCCTCCACCACACTCTCAGACAGTGTATTCCAGATCCTAAACACTCACTGAACCTGCTTCCACCACACTCTCAGACATTGCATTCCAGATCCCAACCACTCACTGAACCTGCCTCCACCGCACTCTCAGACAGTGTTTTCCAGATCCTAACCACTCACTGAACCTGCCTCCACCACACTCTCAGACAGTGTATTCCAGATCCTAAACACACACTGAAGCTGCCTACACCACACTCACAGACTGTGCGTTCCAGATCCTAAACACACACTGAAGCTGCCTCCACCACACTCTCAGACAGTGTATTCCAGATCCTAAACACACACTGAACCTGCCTCCACCGCACTCTCAGACAGTGTATTCCAGATCCTAAACACTTACTGAACCTGCCTCCACCACACTCTCAGACAGTGCATTCCAGATCCTAAACACTCACTGAACCTGCCTCCACCACACTCTCAGATACTGCATTCCGGATCCTAAACACTCACTGAACCTGCCTCCACCACACTCTCAGACTGTGCGTTCCAGATCCTAAACACACACTGAAGCTGCCTCCACCACACTCTCAGACAGTGCATTCCTGATCCTAAACATTCACTGAACCTGCCTCCACCAGAATCTCAGACAGTGAATTCCAGATCCTAAACACTTACTGAACCTGCCTCCACCACACTCTCAGACAGTCTATTCCAGATCCTAAACACTCACTGAACCTGCCTCCACCACACTCTCAGATACTGCATTCCGGATACTAAACACTCACTGAACCTGCCTCCACCACACTCTCAGACAGTGAATTCCAGATCCTAAACACACACTGAAGCTGCCTCCACCACACTCTCAGACAGTGTATTCCAGATCCTAAACACTTACTGAACCTGCCTCCACCACACTCTCAGATACTGCATTCCGGATACTAAACACTCACTGAACCTGCCTCCACCACACTCTCAGACTGTGCGTTCCAGATCCTAAACACACACTGAAACTGCCTCCACCACACTCTCAGACAGTGCATTCCTGATCCTAAACACACACTGAAGCTGCCTCCACCACACTCTCAGACAGTGCATTCCTGATCCTAAACACACACTGAACCTGCCTCCACCACACACTCGGCCAATGCATTCTAGATCCTAAACACTCACTGAACCTGCCTCCACCGCACTCTCAGACAGTGCATTCCAGATCCTAAACACTCACTAAACCAGCCTCCAGCACACTCTCAGACAGTGCATTCCAGATCCTAAACACACACTGAACCTGCCTCCACCACACTCTCAGACAGTGCATTCCAGATCCTAAACACACACTGAACCTGCCTCCACCACACTCTGAGACAGTGCATTCCAGATCCTAAACACACACTGAACCTGCCTCCACCACATCACAGACAGTGCATTCCTGATCCTAAACACACACTGAATCTGCCTCCACCAAACTCTCAGACAGTGCATTCCAGATCCTAACCACTCACTGAACCTGCCTCCACCACACTCTCAGACAGTGCATTCCAGATCCTAAACACTCACTGAACCTGCCTCCACCACACTCTCAGACAGTGCATTCCAGATCCTAAACACTCACTGAACCTGCCTCCACCACACTCTCAGGCAGTGCATTCCAGATCCTAAACAGTCGCTGAACCTGCCTCCACCACACTCTCAGGCAGTGCATTCCAGATCCTAAACACTCACTGACCCTCCCTTCACCACACTCTCAGACAGTGTATTCCAGATCCGAAACACTCACTGAACCTGCTTCCACCACACTCTCAGAAAGTGGATTCCAGATCCTAAACACTCACTGAACCGGTCTCCACCACACTCCCAGGCAGTGCATTCCAGATCCGAAACACTCACTGAACCTGCCTCCACCACACTCTCAGACAGTGCATTCCAGATCCTAAACACACACTGAACCTGCCTCCACCACACTCTCAGACAGTGCATTCCAGTTCCTGAAAACACACTGAAACTGGCTCCACCATACTCTCAGACAGTGCATTCCTGATCCTAAACATACACTGAACCTGCCTCCACCATACTCTCAGACAGTGCATTCCAGATCCTAAACACACACTGAACCTGCCTCCACCAGACTCTCAGACAGTGCATTCCTGATCCTAAACACACACTGAACCTGCCTCCACCAGACTCTCAGACAGTGCATTCCAGATCCTAAACAGTTACTGAACCTTCCTCCACCAAACTCTCAGACAGTGCATTCCAGATGCTAAAGACACACTGAACCCTCCCTCCACCACACTCTTACACAGTGTATTCCAGATCCTAACCACTCACTGAACCTGCCTCCACCACACTCTCAGACAGTGCGTTCCAGATCCCAACCACTCACTGAACCTGCCTCCACCACACTCTCAGACAGTGCATTCCAGATCCTAAACACTCACTGAACCTGCCTCCACCACACTGTCAGACAGTGCATTCCAAATCCTAAACACTCACTGAACCTGCCTCCACTACACTCTCAGACAGTGCAGTCCAGATCCTAAACACACACTGAACCTGCCTCCACCACACTCTTAGACACTGCATTCCTGATCCGAAACTCACACTGAACCCTCCCTCCACCACACTCTTAGACAGTGCATTCCAGATCCGAAACACTCACTGAACCTGCCTCCACCACACTCTCAGACAGTGCATTCCAGATCCTAAACACTCACTGAACCTGCCTCCACCACACTCTCAGACAGTGCATTCCAGATCCTAAACACTCACTGAACCTGCTTCCACCACACTCTCAGACATTGCATTCCAGATCCCAACCACTCACTGAACCTGCCTCCACCGCACTCTCAGACAGTGTATTCCAGATCCTAACCACTCACTGAACCTGCCTCCACCACACTCTCAGACAGTGTATTCCAGATCCTAAACACTCACTGAACCTGCCTCCACCACACTCTCAGATACTGCATTCCGGATACTAAACACTCACTGAACCTGCCTCCACCACACTCTCAGACTGTGCGTTCCAGATCCTAAACACACACTGAAGCTGCCTCCACCACACCCTCAGACAGTGCATTCCTGATCCTAAACACACACTGAAGCTGCCTCCACCACACTCTCAGACAGTGCATTCCTGATCCGAAACACACACTGAACCTGCCTCCACCACACCCTCAGACAGTGCATTCCTGATCCTAAACACACACTGAAGCTGCCTCCACCACACTCTCAGATAGTGCATTCCTGATCCTAAACACACACTGAAGCTGCCTCCACCACACTCTCAGACAGTGCATTCCTGATCCGAAACACACACTGAACCTGCCTCCACCACACTCTTAGACAGTGCATTCCAGATCCGAAACACTCACTGAACCTGCCTCCACCGCACTCTCAGACAGTGCAGTCCAGATCCTAAACACTCACTGAACTTGCCTCCACCACACTCTCAGACAGTGCATTCCAGATCCTAAACACACACTGAACCTGCCTCCACCACACTCTTAGACAGTGCATTCCAGATCCGAAACACTCACTGAACCTGCCTCCACCGCACTCTCAGACAGTGCAGTCCAGATCCTAAACACTCACTGAACTTGCCTCCACCACACTCTCAGACAGTGCATTCCAGATCCTAAACACACACTGAACCTGCCTCCACCACACTCTTAGACAGTGCATTCCAGATCCGAAACACTCACTGAACCTGCCTCCACCGGACTCTCAGACAGTGCATTCCTGATCCGAAACTCACACTGAACCCTCCCTCCACCACACTCTTAGACAGTGCATTCCAGATCCTAACCACTCACTGAACCTGCCTCCACCACACTCTCAGACAGTGTATTCCAGATCCTAAACACTCATTGAACCTGCTTCCACCACACTCTCAGACATTGCATTCCAGATCCCAACCACTCACTGAACCTGCCTCCACCGCACTCTCAGACAGTATATTCCAGATCCTAACCACTCACTGAACCTGCCTCCACCACACTCTCAGACAGTGTATTCCAGATCCTAAACACACACTGAAGCTGCCTCCACCACACTCTCAGACAGTGCATTCGTGATCCTAAACACACACTGAAGCTGCCTCCACCACACTCTCAGACAGTGCATTCCTGATCCTAAACACACACTGAACCTGCCTCCACCACACACTCGGCCAATGCATTCTAGATCCTAGACACTCACTGAACCTGCCTCCACCACACTCTCAGACAGTGCATTCTAGATCCGAAACACTCACTGAACCTGCCTCCACCACACTCCCAGACAGTGCATTCCAGATCCTAAACACTCACTAAACCAGCCTCCAGCACACTCTCAGACAGTGCATTCCAGATCCTAAACACACACTGAACCTGCCTCCACCACACTCTCAGACAGTGCATTCCAGATCCTAAACACACACTGAACCTGCCTCCACCACACTCTGAGACAGTGCATTCCAGATCCTAAACACTTACTGAACCTGCCTCCACCACACTCTCAGACAGTGCATTCCAGATCCTAAACACTCACTGTACCTGCCTCCACCACACTCTCAGACAGTGCATTCCAGATCCTAAACACTCACTGAACCTGACTCCACCACACTCTCAGGCAGTGCATTCCAGATCCTAAACAGTCGCTGAGCCTGCCTCCACCACACTCTCAGGCAGTGCATTCCAGATCCTAAACACTCACTGACCCTCCCTTCACCACACTCTCAGACAGTGTATTCCAGATCCGAAACACTCACTGAAGCTGCTTCCACCACACTCTCAGAAAGTGGATTCCAGATCCTAAACACTCACTGAACCTGTCTCTACCAACCTGTCAGACAGTGCATTCCTGATCCTAAACACTCACTGAACCTGCCTCCACCGCACTCTTAGACAGTGCATTCCAGATCCTAAACACTCACTGAACCTGCCTCCACCACACTCTCAGACAGTGCATTCCTGATCCTAAACACACAATGAACCTGCCTCCACCACAATCTCGGGCAGTTCATTCTAGATCCTAAACACTCACTGAACCTGCCTCCACCGCACTCTCAGACAGTGCATTCCAGATCCCAAACACTCACTAAACCAGCCTCCAGCACACTCTCAGACAGTGCATTCCAGATCCTAAACACACACTGAACCTGCCTCCACCACACTCTCAGACAGTGCATTCCAGGTCCTAAACACACACTGAACCTGCCTCCACCACACTCTGAGACAGTGCATTCCAGATCTTAAACACTCACAGGACCTGCCTCCACCACACTCTCAGACAGTGCATTCCAGATCCTAAACACTCACTGAACCTGCCTCCACCACACTCTCAGGCAGTGCATTCCAGATCCTAAACACTCACTGAACCTGCCTCCACCACACTCTCAGACAGTGCATTCCAGATCCTAAACAGTCGCTGAACCTGCCTCCACCACACTCTCAGGCAGTGCATTCCAGATCCTAAACACTCACTGACCCTCCCTCCACCACACTCTCAGACAGTGTATTCCAGATCCGAAACACTCACTGAACCTGCTTCCACCACACTCGCAGACAGTGCATTCCAGATCCTAAACACTCGCTGAACCTGCCTCCACCACACTCTCCGACAGTGCATTCCAGATCCTAAACACACTCTCAACCTGCCTCCACCACACTCTCAGACAGTGCATTCCAGATCCTAAACACACACTGAATCTGCTTCCACCACACTCTCAGACAGTGCATTCCAGATCCTAAACACTCACTGAACCGGCCTCTATCACACTCTCAGGCAGTGCATTCCAGATCCGAAACTCTCACTGAACCTTCCTCCACCACACTCTCAGACAGTGCATTCCAGATCCTAAACTCACACTGAAGCTGCCTCCACCACACTCTCAGGCAGTGCATTCCAGATCCGAAACACTCACTGAACCTGCTTCCACCACACTCTCAGACAGTGCATTCCAGATCCTAAATACTCACTGAACCTGCCTCTATCACACTCTCAGGCAGTGCATTCCAGATCCGAAACTCTCACTGAACCTTCCTCCACCACACTCTCAGACAGTGCATTCCAGATCCTAAACTCAAACTGAAGCTGCCTCCACCACACGCTCAGACAGTGCATTCCTGATCCTAAACACACACTGAACCTGCCTCCACCACACTCTCAGACAGTGCATTCCAGATCCTAAACACACTCTCAACCTGCCTCCACCACACTCTCAGACAGTGCATTGCAGATCCTAAACATTCACTGAACCTGCCTCCACCACACTCTCAGGCAGTGCAATCCAGATCCTAAACACTCACTGAACCTGCCTCCACCACACTCTCAGGCAGTGTATTCCAGATCCTAAACACTTACTGAACCTGCCTCCACCACACTCTCAGACAGTGAATTCCAGATCCTAACCACACACTGAAGCTGCCTCCACCACACTCTCAGACAGTGTATTCCAGATCCTAAACACTTACTGAACCTGCCTCCACCACACTCTCAGATACTGCATTCCGGATACTAAACACTCACTGAACCTGCCTCCACCACACTCTCAGACAGTGCATTCCAGATCCTAAACACTTACTGAACCTGCCTCCACCACACTCTCAGATACTGCATTCCGGATACTAAACACTCACTGAACCTGCCTCCACCACACTCTCAGACAGTGCGTTCCAGATCCTAAACACACACTGAAACTGCCTCCACCACACTCTCAGACAGTGCATTCCTGATCCTAAACACACACTGAAGCTGCCTCCACCACACTCTCAGACATTGCATTCCTGATCCTAAACACACACTGAACCTGCCTCCACCACACACTCGGCCAATGCATTCTAGATCCTAAACACTCACTGAACCTGCCTCCACCGCACTCTCAGACAGTGCATTCCAGATCCTAAACACTCACTAAACCAGCCTCCAGCACACTCTCAGACAGTGCATTCCAGATCCTAAACACACACTGAACCTGCCTCCACCACACTCTCAGACAGTGCATTCCAGATCCTAAACACACACTGAACCTGCCTCCACCACACTCTGAGACAGTGCATTCCAGATCCTAAACACACACTGAACCTGCCTCCACCACATCACAGACAGTGCATTCCTGATCCTAAACACACACTGAATCTGCCTCCACCAAACTCTCAGACAGTGCATTCCAGATCCTAACCACTCACTGAACCTGCCTCCACCACACTCTCAGACAGTGCATTCCAGATCCTAAACACTCACTGAACCTGCCTCCACCACACTCTCAGACAGTGCATTCCAGATCCTAAACACTCACTGAACCTGCCTCCACCACACTCTCAGGCAGTGCATTCCAGATCCTAAACAGTCGCTGAACCTGCCTCCACCACACTCTCAGGCAGTGCATTCCAGATCCTAAACACTCACTGACCCTCCCTTCACCACACTCTCAGACAGTGTATTCCAGATCCGAAACACTCACTGAACCTGCTTCCACCACACTCTCAGAAAGTGGATTCCAGATCCTAAACACTCACTGAACCTGTCTCCACCACACTCCCAGGCAGTGCATTCCAGATCCGAAACACTCACTGAACCTGCCTCCACCACACTCTCAGACAGTGCATTCCAGAAGCTAAACACTCGCTGAATGTGCCTCCACCACACTCTCAGACAGTGCATTCCAGATCCTAAACACACACTGAACCTGCCTCCACCACACTCTCAGACAGTGCATTCCAGTTCCTGAAAACACACTGAAACTGGCTCCACCATACTCTCAGACAGTGCATTCCTGATCCTAAACATACACTGAACCTGCCTCCACCATACTCTCAGACAGTGCATTCCAGATCCTAAACACACACTGAACCTGCCTCCACCAGACTCTCAGACAGTGCATTCCTGATCCTAAACACACACTGAACCTGCCTCCACCAGACTCTCAGACAGTGCATTCCAGATCCTAAACAGTTACTGAACCTTCCTCCACCAAACTCTCAGACAGTGCATTCCAGATGCTAAAGACACACTGAACCCTCCCTCCACCACACTCTTACACAGTGTATTCCAGATCCTAACCACTCACTGAACCTGCCTCCACCACACTCTCAGACAGTGCGTTCCAGATCCCAACCACTCACTGAACCTGCCTCCACCACACTCTCAGACAGTGCATTCCAGATCCTAAACACTCACTGAACCTGCCTCCACCACACTGTCAGACAGTGCATTCCAAATCCTAAACACTCACTGAACCTGCCTCCACTACACTCTCAGACAGTGCAGTCCAGATCCTAAACACTCACTGAACCTGCCTCCACCACACTCTCAGACAGTGCATTCCAGATCCTAAACACACACTGAACCTGCCTCCACCACACTCTTAGACACTGCATTCCTGATCCGAAACTCACACTGAACCCTCCCTCCACCACACTCTTAGACAGTGCATTCCAGATCCTAACCACTCACTGAACCTGCCTCCACCACACTCTCAGACAGTGTATTCCAGATCCTAAACACTCACTGAACCTGCCTCCACCACACTCTCAGATACTGCATTCCGGATACTAAACACTCACTGAACCTGCCTCCACCACACTCTCAGACTGTGCGTTCCAGATCCTAAACACACACTGAAGCTGCCTCCACCACACCCTCAGACAGTGCATTCCTGATCCTAAACACACACTGAAGCTGCCTCCACCACACTCTCAGATAGTGCATTCCTGATCCTAAACACACACTGAAGCTGCCTCCACCACACTCTCAGACAGTGCATTCCTGATCCTAAACACACACTGAACCTGCCTCCACCACACTCTTAGACAGTGCATTCCAGATCCGAAACACTCACTGAACCTGCCTCCACCGCACTCTCAGACAGTGCAGTCCAGATCCTAAACACTCACTGAACCTGCCTCCACCACACTCTCAGACAGTGCATTCCAGATCCTAAACACACACTGAACCTGCCTCCACCACACTCTTAGACAGTGCATTCCAGATCCGAAACACTCACTGAACCTGCCTCCACCGCACTCTCAGACAGTGCAGTCCAGATCCTAAACACTCACTGAACTTGCCTCCACCACACTCTCAGACAGTGCATTCCAGATCCTAAACACACACTGAACCTGCCTCCACCACATTCTTAGACAGTGCATTCCAGATCCGAAACACTCACTGAACCTGCCTCCACCGGACTCTCAGACAGTGCATTCCTGATCCGAAACTCACACTGAACCCTCCCTCCACCACACTCTTAGACAGTGCATTCCAGATCCTAACCACTCACTGAACCTGCCTCCACCACACTCTCAGACAGTGTATTCCTGATCCTAAACACTCATTGAACCTGCTTCCACCACACTCTCAGACATTGCATTCCAGATCCCAACCACTCACTGAACCTGCCTCCACCGCACTCTCAGACAGTATATTCCAGATCCTAACCACTCACTGAACCTGCCTCCACCACACTCTCAGACAGTGTATTCCAGATCCTAAACACACACTGAAGCTGCCTCCACCACACTCTCAGACAGTGCATTCGTGATCCTAAACACACACTGAAGCTGCCTCCACCACACTCTCAGACAGTGCATTCCTGATCCTAAACACACACTGAACCTGCCTCCACCACACACTCGGCCAATGCATTCTAGATCCTAGACACTCACTGAACCTGCCTCCACCACACTCTCAGACAGTGCATTCTAGATCCGAAACACTCACTGAACCTGCCTCCACCACACTCCCAGACAGTGCATTCCAGATCCTAAACACTCACTAAACCAGCCTCCAGCACACTCTCAGACAGTGCATTCCAGATCCTAAACACACACTGAACCTGCCTCCACCACACTCTCAGACAGTGCATTCCAGATCCTAAACACACACTGAACCTGCCTCCACCACACTCTGAGACAGTGCATTCCAGATCCTAAACACTTACTGAACCTGCCTCCACCACACTCTCAGACAGTGCATTCCAGATCCTAAACACTCACTGTACCTGCCTCCACCACACTCTCAGACAGTGCATTCCAGATCCTAAACACTCACTGAACCTGACTCCACCACACTCTCAGGCAGTGCATTCCAGATCCTAAACAGTCGCTGAGCCTGCCTCCACCACACTCTCAGGCAGTGCATTCCAGATCCTAAACACTCACTGACCCTCCCTTCACCACACTCTCAGACAGTGTATTCCAGATCCGAAACACTCACTGAACCTGCTTCCACCACACTCTCAGAAAGTGGATTCCAGATCCTAAACACTCACTGAACCTGTCTCCACTACACTCTCAGACAGTGCAGTCCAGATCCTAAACACTCACTGAACCTGCCTCCACCACACTCTCAGACAGTGCATTCCAGATCCTAAACACTCACTGAACCTGCCTGCACCACACTCTCAGACAGTGCATTCCGGATCCTAAACATACACTGAAGCTGCCTCCACCACACTCTCAGACAGTGCATTCCAGATCCTAAACACACACTGAACCTGCCTCCACCGCACTCTCAGACAGTGCATTCCTGATCCGAAACTCACACTGAACCCTCCCTCCACCACACTCTTAGACAGTGTATTCCAGATCCTAACCACTCACTGAACCTGCCTCCACCACACTCTCAGACAGTGTATTCCAGATCCTAAACACTCACTGAACCTGCCTCCACCACACTCTCAGGCAGTGCATTCCAGATCCTAAACACTCACTGAACCTGCCTCCACCGCACTCTCAGACAGTGCATTCCAGATGCTAAACAGCCACTGACCCTCCCTTCACCACACTCTCAGACAGTGCATTCCAGATCCTGAACACACACTGAACCTGCCTCCACCGCACTCTCAGACAGTGCATTCCAGATCCTAAACACTCACTGAACCTGCCTCCACCGCACTCTCAGACAGTGCATTCCAGATGCTAAACACCCACTGAACCTGCCTCCACCACACTCTCAGACAGTGCATTCCAGATCCTAAACACACACTGAACCTGCCTCCACCACACTCTCAGACAGTTGATTCCAGATCCTAAACACTCACTGAACCTGCCTCCACCACACTCTCAGACAGTGCATTCCAGATCCTAAACACTCACTGAACCTGCCTCCACCACACTCTCAGAAAGTGCATTCCAGATCTTAAACACTCACTGAACCTGCCTCCACCACACTCTCAGACAGTGCATTCCAGATCCTAAACACTCACTGAACCTGCCTCCACCACACTCTCAGATAGTGTATTCCAGATCCTAACCACTCACTGAACCTGCCTCCACCGCACTCTCAGACAGTGCGTTCCAGCTCCCAACCACTCACTGAACCTGCCTCCACCACTCTCTCAGACAGTGCATTCCAGATCCTAACCACTCACTGAACCTGCCTCCACCGCAATCTCAGACAGTGCATTCCAGATCCTAAACACTCACTGAACCTGCCTCCACCACACTCTCAGACAGTGCATTCCAGATCCTAAACACTCACTGAACCTGCCTCCACCACACTCTCAGACAGTGCATTCCAGTTCCTAAACACTCACTGAACCTGCCTCCACCACACTCTCAGACAGTGCATTCCAGATCCTAAACACTCACTGAACCTGCCTCCACCAGACTCTCAGACAGTGCATTCCAGATCCTAAACACTTACTGAACCTGCCTCCACCACACTCTCAGACAGTGTATTCCAGATCCTAAACTCTCACTGAACCTGCCTCCACCATACTCTCAGACAGTGCATTCCAGATCCTAAACACACACTGAACCTGCCTCCACCACACTCTCAGACAGTGCATTCCAGATCCTAAACTCTCACTGAACCTGCCTCCACCATACTCTCAGACAGTGCATTCCAGATCCTAAACACACACTGAACCTGCCTCCACCACACTCTTAGACAGTGCGTTCCAGATACCAACCACTCACTGAACCTGCCTCCACCACACACTCAGACAGTGCATTCCAGATCCTAAACACTCACTGAACCTGCCTCCACCACACTGTCAGACAGTGCATTCCAAATCCTAAACACTCACTGAACCTGCCTCCACTACACTCTCAGACAGTGCAGTCCAGATCCTAAACACTCACTGAACCTGCCTGCACCACACTCTCAGACAGTGCATTCCAGATCCTAAACACTCACTGAACCTGCCTCCACCACACTCTCAGACAGTGCATTCCAGATCCTAAACACTCACTGAACCTGCCTCCACCACACTCTCAGACAGTGCATTCCGGATCCTAAACATACACTGAAGCTGCCTCCACCACACTCTCAGACAGTGCATTCCAGATCCTAAACACACACTGAACCTGCCTCCACCGCACTCTCAGACAGTGCATTCCTGATCCGAAACTCACACTGAACCCTCCCTCCACCACACTCTTAGACAGTGTATTCCAGATCCTAACCACTCACTGAACCTGCCTCCACCACACTCTCAGACAGTGTATTCCAGATCCTAAACACTCACTGAACCTGCCTCCACCACACTCTCAGGCAGTGCATTCCAGATCCTAAACACTCACTGAACCTGCCTCCACCGCACTCTCAGACAGTGCATTCCAGATGCTAAACAGCCACTGACCCTCCCTTCACCACACTCTCAGACAGTGCATTCCAGATCCTGAACACACACTGAACCTGCCTCCACCGCACTCTCAGACAGTGCATTCCAGATCCTAAACACTCACTGAACCTGCCTCCACCGCACTCTCAGACAGTGCATTCCAGATGCTAAACACCCACTGAACCTGCCTCCACCACACTCTCAGACAGTGCATTCCAGATCCTAAACACACACTGAACCTGCCTCCACCACACTCTCAGACAGTTCATTCCAGATCCTAAACACTCACTGAACCTGCCTCCACCACACTCTCAGACAGTGCATTCCAGATCCTAAACACTCACTGAACCTGCCTCCACCGCACTCTCAGACAGTGCATTCCAGATCTTAAACACTCACTGAACCTGCCTCCACCACACTCTCAGACAGTGCATTCCAGATCCTAAACACTCACTGAACCTGCCTCCACCACACTCTCAGACAGTGCATTCCAGATCCTAAACACTCACTGAACCTGCCTCCACCACACTCTCAGAAAGTGCATTCCAGATCCTAAACACTCACTGAACCTGCCTCCACCACACTCTTAGACAGTGCATTCCAGATGCTAAACACACACTGACCCTCCCTCCACCACACTCTCAGATAGTGTATTCCAGATCCTAACCACTCACTGAACCTGCCTCCACCACACTCTCAGACAGTGTGTTCCAGATCCCAACCACTCTCTGAACCTGCCTCCACCACACTCTCAGACAGTGCATTCCAGATCCTAACCACTCACTGAACCTGCCTCCACCGCACACTCAGACAGTGCATTCCAGATCCTAAACACACACTGACCCTGCCTCCACCACACTTTCAGACAGTGCATTCCAGATCCTGAACACACACTGAACCTGCCTCCACTACACTCTCAGACAGTGCATTTCAGATCCTAAACACACACTGAACCAGCCTCCACCACACTCTCAGACAGTGCATTCCAGATCCTAAACACATACTGAACCTGCCTCCACCACATTCTCAGACAGTGCATTCCAGATCCTAAACACACACTGAACCTGCCTCCACCACACTCTCAGACAATGCATTTCAGATCCTAAACACACACTGAACCTGCCTACACCACACTCTCAGACAGTGCATTCCAGATGCTAAACACTCACTGAACCTGCCTCCACCACACTCTCAGACAGTGCATTCCAGATCCTAACCACTCACTGAACCTGCCTCCACCGCACACTCAGACAGTGCATTCCAGATCCTAAACACACACTGACCCTGCCTCCACCACACTTTCAGACAGTGCATTCCAGATCCTGAACACACACTGAACCTGCCTCCACTACACTCTCAGACAGTGCATTTCAGATCCTAAACACACACTGAACCAGCCTCCACCACACTCTCAGACAGTGCATTCCAGATCCTAAACACATACTGAACCTGCCTCCACCACATTCTCAGACAGTGCATTCC
This sequence comes from Heterodontus francisci, assembly GCF_036365525.1. Taxonomy (NCBI): domain Eukaryota; kingdom Metazoa; phylum Chordata; class Chondrichthyes; order Heterodontiformes; family Heterodontidae; genus Heterodontus; species Heterodontus francisci. Next base: position 120,880,504 of record NC_090382.1, read on the forward strand.
AGATCCTAAACACACACTGAACCTGCCTCCACCACACTCTCAGACAGTGCATTTCAGATCCTAAACACACACTGAACCTGCCTCCACCACACTCTCAGACAGTGCATTCCAGATGCTAAACACTCACTGAACCTGCCTCCACCACACTCTCAGACAGTGCATTCCAGATCCTAAACACTCACTGAACCTGCCTCCACTGCACTCTCAGACAGTGCATTCCAGATCCTAATCACTCACTGAACCTGCCTCCACCACACTCTCAGACAGTGCATTCCAGATCCTAAACACTCACTGAACCTGCCTCCACCACACTCTCAGACAGTGCTTTGCAGATCCTAAACTCTCACTGAACCTGCCTCCACTACACTCTCAGACAGTGCATTGCAGATCCTAAACACTCACTGAACCTGCCTCCACCACACTCTCAGACAGTGCATTCCAGATCCTAAACACTCACTGAACCTGCCTCCACCGCACTCTCAGACAGTGCATTCCAGATTCTAAACACTCACTGAACCTGCCTCCACCACACTCTCAGACAGTGCATTCCAGATCATAAACACTCACTGAACCTGCCTCCACCACACTCTCAGACAGTGCATTCCAGGTCCTAAACACACACTGAACCTGCCTCCACCACACTCTCAGACAGTGCATTCCAGATCCTAAACACACACTGAACCTGCCTCCACCACACTCTCAGACAGTGCATTCCAGATCCTAAACACTCACTGAACCTGCCTCCACCACACTCTCAGACAGTGCATTCCAGATCCTAAACACTCACTGAACCTGCCTCCACCACACTCTCAGACTTTGCATTCCAGATCCTAAACACTCACTGAACCTGCCTCCACCACACTCTCAGACAGTGCATTCCAGATCCTAAACACTCACTGAACCTGCCTCCACCACACTCTCAGACAGTGCATTCCAGATCCTAAACACTCACTGAACCTGCCTCCACTGCACTCTCAGACAGTGCATTCCAGATCCTAATCACTCACTGAACCTGCCTCCACCACACACTCAGACAGTGCGTTCCAGATCCTAAACACTCACTGAACCTGCCTCCACCACACTTTCAGACAGTGCATTCCAGATCCTAATCACTCACTGAACCTGCCTCCACCACACTCTCAGACAGTGCATTCCAGATCCTAAACACTCACTGAACCTGCCTCCACCGCACTCTCAGACAGTGCATTCCAGATTCTAAACACTCACTGAACCTGCCTCCACCACACTCTCAGACAGTGCATTCCAGATCATAAACACTCACTGAACCTGCCTCCACCACACTCTCAGACAGTGCATTCCAGGTCCTAAACACACACTGAACCTGCCTCCACCACACTCTCAGACAGTGCATTCCAGATCCTAAACACACACTGAACCTGCCTCCACCACACTCTCAGACAGTGCATTCCAGATCCTAAACACTCACTGAACCTGCCTCCACCACACTCTCAGACAGTGCATTCCAGATCCTAAACACTCACTGAACCTGCCTCCACCACACTCTCAGACAGTGCATTCCTGATCCTAAACACTCACTGAACCTGCCTCCACCACACTCTCAGACAGTGCATTCCAGATCCTAAACACTCACTGAACCTGCCTCCACCACACTTTCAGACAGTGCATTCCAGATCCTGAACACTCACTGCATAAAAAAAATCCTCACGTCGCCGTTATTTCTTTTGCCAATCAACTTAATCTGGTGTCCTCTGGTTGATGCTTTTGCCAATGGGAACAGTTTCTCTCTATCTACTCTGTCCTGACCCCTCATGATTTTGTTCACCGTGATCAAATCTCCTCTCAACCTTCTGGTCTCGAAAAAAATATGTCTAGCTTCTCCAATCTATCCACGGAACTGAGGTCTCTCATCCCTGGAATATTCTCTTAAATCTTTTCTGCATCCTCTCTGAAGCCTTCACCTCCTTCCAAAAGTGCGGTGTCCAGAATTGGACACAATACTCCGGCTGAGGCTGAACCAGTGTTTTTGTACTTGTTGCCTTTTAACCACTTTATCAACCTGTCCTTCCACCTTCAACAATTTGTACCCCAGGTCTCTCCGTTCCATTGAATCATAGCATCGTGGAATGTTTAAGGCACAGAAAGAGGCCACTTGGCCCATCATGTCTGTGCCAGCCGAAAAACATTCCACTCATTCTAATCCCAACTTCCAGCATTTGGTCCGTAGCCCTGCAGATTACAGCACTTGAGATGCATATCCAGACTTCTTTGGAATGGTCTCTGCCTCAACTACCCTTTCAGGCAGTGAGTTCCTGACCCCCACCACCCTCTGGGTGAAAAAACGTTTCCTCATCTACCTTCTAACGTTTCTACCAATCACTTTAAATCTATGCCCACTCGTCACTGACCTCTCTGCTAAGGTGAATAGACCCTTCACCTCCACTCTATCCAGGCCCCTCACAATTTTGTACATTTCAATCAGATCTCCCCTCAGCCTTCTCTGTTCCAAGGAGAACAACCCCAGCCTATCTAATCTTTCCTCATAGCTGCTTTTTTCCAGTCTCGACAACATCCTCGTAAATCTCCTCTGTACCCTCTCTTGTGCAATTGCATCCTTTCTGTAATGAGGTGACCAGAACTGCACACAGTACTCACATTGTGGCCTAACCAATGAGTTATACAATTCCAGCATAATCTCCCTGCTCTTGTATTCTATACCTCGGCTAATAAAGGAAAGGATTCTATATGCCTTCTTAAACACCTTAGGGACCTGTCCTGCTACCTTCAGGAATCTGTGGACATTTACTCTAAGTTCCCTCACTTCCTCTACACTTCTCAGTATTTTCCCATTAATCGTGTATTCCTTTGTCTTGTTTGACCTCCCCAAATGCATCACCTCACACTTCTCTGGGTTGAACTGGCCCTCCAGTTGCTAAAACACCCATCAACACTTACCCTTTGTTTCCTGTCACTGAGCCAATTTTGTATCCACCTTGCTGCATTTCCCTGGATCCCATGAGATTTTATTTTTTTAACCAGTCTTCCATGTGGGTCCTTGTTAAAAGCCTTGCTAAAATCCATGTAGACCACATCAATTACATTACCCTCATCTATCATCCTTGTTACTTCTTCAAAAAATGTGATCAAGTTGGTCAGACAAGATCTTCCCTTAACAAATCCATGCTGACTATCCTTGTTTAATCAGCGCCTTTCTAGGTGACAGTTTATCCTGTCTCTCCGAATAGATTCCAATCATTTACCCACTACTGAAGTTAGACTGGCTGGCCTATAATTGTTCAGTCTATACCTGGCTCCATTTTTAAACAGAGGTACAATGTTAGCAGTCCTCCAATCCTCCGGCACCAAACCTGTATCCAGTGAGGACTGGAAAATGATGGTTTGACCTTCCACTATTTCCTCTCTTGCTTCTTTTAACAGCTTGGGGTACATTTCATCCGGCCCTGCTGATTTTTCAACCTTCAAGGATGCTAATTCCATTCATACTTCCTCTCACCCTATGTTTATCACATCCAATACTTCACACCCCTCTTCCTTAACTACAATATCTGCATTGTCACCCTCTTTTGTGAAGACAGACTCAAAGTATTCATGAAGAACAATACCAACATCTTCAGCCCCTACACATAGGTTACCTTTTTGGTCTTTTATGGGCCCTAATCTTTCCTTAGTATCCTCTTACTCTTAGTGTATTGATAAAACATCAGACCCCTTTCCTATCCTGAGTGGCGTGAAACAAGGCTGTGTTCTCGCACCTACACTGTTTGGGATCTTCTTCACCCTGCTGCTCTCACATGCGTTCAAGTCTTCAGAAGAAGGACTTTTCCTCCACACAAGATCAGGGGGCAGGTTGTTCAACCTTGCCCATCTAAGAGCGAAGTCCAAAGTATGGAAAGTCCTCATCAGGGAACTCCTCTTTGCTGACGATGCTGCATTAACATCTCACACTGAAGAGTGCCTGCAGAGACTCATCAACAGGATTGCGGCTGCTTGCAATGAATTTGGCCTAACCATCAGCCTCAAGAAAACGAACATCATGACACAGGATGTCAGAAATGCTCCATCCATCAATATAGGCGACCACGCTCTGGAAGTGGTTCAAGAGTTCACCTACCTAGGCTCAACTATCACCAGCAACCTGTCTCTCAAAGAACAAAGAACAAAGAACAGTACAGCAAAGGAACAGGCCATTCGGCCCTCCAAGCCTGCGCCGATCTTGATGCCTGCCTAAACTAACACCTTCTGTACTTACGGGATCCATATCCCTCCATTCCCTTCCTATTCATGTATTTGTGAAGATGTCTCTTAAATGTCGCTTTCGTATCTGCTTCCACCACCTCCCCTGGCAGCAAGTTCCAGGCACTCACCAGCCTCTGTGTAAAAAACTTGCCTCGCACATCCCCTCTAATCTTTGCCCCTCGCACCTTAAACCTATGTCCCCTAGTAACTGACTCTTCCACCCTGGGAAAAAGCTTCTGACTATCCACTCTGTCCATGCCGCTCATAACTTTGTAAACCTCTACCATGTCGCCCCTCCACCTCCAGCGTTCCAGTGAAAACAATCCGAGTTTTTCCAACCTCTCCTCATAGCTAATGCCCTCCAGACCTGGAAACATCCAGGTAAACCTCTTCTGTACCCTCTCCAAAGCCTCCACGTCCTTCTGGTAGTGTGGCGACCAGAATTGCACGCAATATTCTAAGTGTGGCCTAACTAAGGTTCTGTACAGCTGCAACATGACTTGCCAATTTTTATACTCTATGCCCCGACCGATGAAGGCAAGCATGCCGTATGCCTTCTTGACTACCTTATCCACCTGCGTTGCCACTTTCAGTGACCTGTGGACCTGTACGCCCAGATCTCTCTGCCTGTCAATACTCCTAAGGGTTCTGCCATTTACTGTATACCTCCCACCTGCATTAGACCTTCCAAAATGCATAACCTCACATTTGTCCGGATTAAATTCCATCTGCCATTTCTCCGCCCAAGTCTCCAACCGATCTATATCCTGCTGTATCCTCTGACAATCCTCATCATTATCCGCAACTCCACCAACCTTTGTGTCGTCCGCAAACGTACTAATCAGACCAGCTACATTTTCCTCCAAATCATTTATATATACTACAAACAGCAAAGGTCCCAGCATTGATCCCTGCGGAACACCACTAGTCTCATTCCTCCATTCAGAAAAACACCCATCCACTGATACCCTCTGTCTTCTATGACCGAGCCAGTTCTGTATCCATCTTGCCAGCTCACCTCTGATCCCGTGTGACTTCACCTTTTGTACCGGTCTGCCATTCTCGATGCAGAAATCAACAAGTGCATGGGAAAGGCGTCTGTTGCTATGTCTAGACTGGCCAAGAGGGTGTGGGAAAATTGCGCACTGACTCGGAACACAAAAGTCTGAGTGTTTCAAGCCTGTGTCCTCAGTATCTTGCTCTACGACAGCGAGGCCTGGACAACGTATGTCAGCCAAGAGCGACATCTCAACTCATTCCATCTTCGCTGCCTCCGGAGAATCCTTGGCATCAGGTGGCAGGACTGTATCTCCAACACAGAAGTCCTCGAGGCGGCCAACATCCCCAGCTTATAAACATTACTGAGTCAGCGGCGCTTGAGATGGCTTGGCCATGTGAGCCACATGGAAGATGGCAGGATCCCCAAGGACGCATTGTACAGCAAGCTCGTCACTGGTATCAGACCCACCAGCCATCCATGTCTCCGCTTTAAAGACGTCTGCAAACGCGACATGAAGTCCTGTGGCATTGATCACAAGTTGTGGGAGCCAGTTGCCAGTGATCGCCAGAGCTGACGGACAGCCATAAAGGCGGGGCAAAAGAGTGGCGAGTCGAAGAGACTTAGCAGTTGGCAGGAAAAAAGGCAGAAGTGCAAGGAGAGAGCCAACTGTGTAACAGCCCCGACAACCAATTTTATCTGCAGCACCTGTGGAAGAGTCCGTCACTCTAGAATTGGCCTTTATAGCCACTCCAGGCGCTGCTCAACAAACCACTGACCACCTCTCGGCACTTACCCATTGTCTCTCGAGACAAAGAGGCCAAAGAAGAAAAAGATTCTTTCTTGCCCTCTCTTCGCTTTCTTAATTTCATTTTTGATTTCACCCCTCCACTTTCTATACTCCTCTCGGCTTTCTGTAGTATTTGAGTTCTCTGAGTCGGACATAAGCTTTCCTTTTCTGCCTTATCTTACCCTGTCAGCTCCTAGACATCCATGGGGCTCTAGATTTGGCTGTCTCACCCTTTTTCTTTGTGGGAACATATTTACTCTGTACCAATTGAATCTCCCCTTTGAATGCCTCCCACTGCTCTGACACTGATTTACCTTCAAGTAGCTGTTTCCAGTCCACTTCCGCTAAATCACTCCTCAGTTTAATAAAATTGGCTTTGCCCCAATTGAGAACTTCCTAAAACTAAGTCTAAAACTGCACTCTCTCTCTTGTTGGACTTGCTACATACTGGGCCAAAAAAGTTCTCCTGAATGCACCTCAAGAATTCTTCTCCCTCAATTCCTTTCACACTAAAACTATCCCAGTTAATATTGGGGTAGTTAAAATCCCCTACTATTACTGCCCTATTGTTCTTGCACTTCTCAGAGTTTAGCCTACATATCTGCTCTTCTATCTCCCTCTGACTGTTTTGGGGTCAATAGTACACTCCCAGCAGTGTGATTGCCCCTTTTTTGTTCCTTAGCTCAATCCATATGGCCTCATTTGATGAACCTTCCAACATATCATCCCTCCTCATGTTATAGTTTCTTTGATCAAAATTGCCACTCCCCCTCCTTTCTTTTCCCCCTCCCTATCGCGTCTGAAAACCCTGTAACCAGGAATGTTGAGCTGCCATTCCTGTCCCTCCTTGAGCCATGTTTCTGTAATAGCTATGATATCATACTGCCACGTGTCTATCTGTGCCCTCAGCTCATCTGCTTTATTTGCTGTACTCCTTGCATTGATATAGATACCCTTGAGCTCTGCCAAACTCTTCTTTTTTATTTTCTAACCTTTGTTTCCTCTGTCTTCCAGACTCACAGAGATCATAGAGAGATACAGCACTGAAACAGGCTCTTCGGCCCACCAAGTCTGTGCCGACCATCAACCACCCACCACCCATTTATACTAATCCTACATTAATCCCATATTCCCTACCACATCCCCACAATTCTCCTACCACCTATCTACACTCGGGACAATTTACAATGGCAAATTTACCTATCAACCTGCAAGTCTTTGGCTGTGGGAGGAAACCGGAGCACCCAGCGGAAACCCACACAGTCACAGGGAGAACTTGCAAACTCCACACAGGCAGAACCCAGAACTGAACCTGGGTCGCTGGAGCTGTGAGGCTGCGGTGCTAACCACTGTGCCACAGTGCCGCCCACTCATCCATTAATTTTCTGCCTTCCATTTTCATTTCTGATTTTGTCCCAGCTGAGTCTACTCTCAGGTCCCCTACCCCTGCCAAACTAGTTTAAACCTTTCCAACAGCACTAGCAAAACGTCCCACAAGGAACTCAGTCCTGGCTCTGTTCAGGTGCAACCCTTCTGGCCTGTACAGGTCCCATCTCCCCCAGAGCCGGTCCCAATGCCCCAAGAATCTAAAGCCCTCCCTCCTGCACCATCTTTTCAGCCACACATTCCTGCACCCCTTTCGAATTGTATCCATCATTTTATATTGCCTCCCTTCGTTCTTCCTACGAAAAGGTATCAGTTCACACTTCTCAGCATTAAATTTCATCTGCCACTTGCCACCCATTCCACCAGCCTATGTCTTCTTGAAGTCTCTCAATTTCCTCCTCAGAATTCACAATACTTTCAAGTTTTGTGTCATCTGCAGATTTTGAAATTGTGCCCTGTTCACCCAAGTCTGCGTCATTAATATAGATTAAGGAAAGCAGTGGGACTAGTACTGATCCGCTAAATACCTTCCTCCAGTCTGCTGCCACTGTTCCTATTATTCCATTGGCCTCAACCTTGCTGACAAACCTTTTTTTTTATTCATTCATGGGATGTGGGCCAGCATTTATTGCCCACCCTAACTGCCCTTCAGAAGGTGGTGGTGAGCTGCCTTCTTGAACCACTGCAATCCATTTGGGATAGGTATACCCACAGTGCTGTTAGGAAGGGAGTTCCAGGATTTTGATCCAGTGACAGTGAAGGAACGGCGATATATTTCCAAGTCAGGATGGTGTGTGACTTGGAGGGGAACTTGCAGGTGGTGGTGTTCCCATGCATTTGCTGCCCTTGTCCTTCTAGTTGGTAGAGGTCGCTGGTTTGGAAAGTGCTGTCTGAGGAGCCTTGGTGCGTTGCTGCAGTGCATCTTGTAGATGGTACACACTGCTGCCACTGTGCGTCGGCGGTGGAGGGAGTGAATGTTTGTAGATGGGGTGCCAATCAAGCGGGCTGCTTTGTCCTGGATGGTGTTGAGCTTCTTGAGTGTTGTTGGTGCTGCACCCATCCAGGCAAGTGGAGAGTATTCCATCACACTCCTGACGTGCCTTGTAGATGGTGGACAGGCTTTGGGGGGTCAGGAAGTGAGTTACTCGCCTCAGGATTCCTAGCCTCTGACCTGCTTTTGTAGCCAAGGGATTTATATGGCTACTCCAGTTCAGTTTCTGGTCAATGGTAGCCCCTAGGATGTTGATAGTGGGGGATTCAGCGGGGAGATGGTTAGATTCTTGTTGGAGATCGTCATTGCCTGGCACTTGTGTGGCGCGAATGTTACTTGCCACTTATCAGCCCAAGCCTGGATATTTTGTGGCACTTTATGAAATGCCTTTTGGAAGTCCATTGCAGCACATCAACCACATTAGCCTCATCAACCGTCTATGTTATTTCATCAAAAAAACTTAAGCAAGTTAGTGAAACGTGATTTGCCTTTAATAAATCCATGCTGGCTTTCCTTAATTAATCCACATTTGTCGAAGTGACAATTTTGTCCCAGGTTATCATCTCTAACATCTTTCCCACCACCGAGGTTAAACTGATTGGCCTCTAGTTGCTGGATTTATCCTTACTGGCTTTTTTGAACAAGGATGTAACATTTACAATTCTCCAGTCCTCTGGAACCACGCCTGTATCTCAGGAGGATTGGAAGATTATGGCCAGAGCCTCTGCAGTTTCCACCCTTACTTCCCTCAGTATCCTCAGATGTATCTTATCCGGTCCTGGTGACTTATCAACTTTAAGCACAGGCAATGTTTCTAATATCTTCTCTTTATCAATTTTTAGCCTATCCAGTGTCTCAACTGCCTCCTCTTTCACTTTCACTTTGGCAACATCTTCTTCCTAGAAAAGCAGAATTTTTTTTTAAAGGTGTGAAACTGGACAGTGTTGATGTTCAGAGAGACTTGGAGATACTCGTACGAGGAACAAAGTTAACATGCAGGTGCAGCAGGCTATTCAGAAACCAAATGGCATGTTGGCCTTTATTGAAAGGGGATTGGAGAACAGGAATAAAGAAATCTTAGTAAAATTGTACAGGGCTTTGGTGAGACCGCACCTGGAATACTGTGTGCAGTTTTGGTCTCCATGTTTAAGAAGGATATACTTGCACTGGAGGCAGTGCAGTGAAGATTTATTGAATTGGTCTCTGGGATGAGGGGTTGTCCTATGATGAGAGGCTGAGTAATTTGGGCCTATATTCTCTGGAGTTTAGAAGAATGAGAGGCGATCTAATTGAAACATACAAGATTCTGAAAGGGTTTGATAGGGTAGAAGCTGAGAGATTGTTCCCACTGTTCAGGGAATCTAGAACACGGGGACACAGTCTCAGGATAAGGGGTCAATCATTCAGGACTGAGATGAGGAGAAATTACTTCACTCAAAGGGTTGTGAATCTTTGGAATTCTCTACCCCAGAGGGTTGTGGATGCTCCATCATTAAATACATTTAAGGCTGGGATAGACAGATTTTTGGTCTCTCAGGAATCAAGGGATATGGAGAGCAGGCAGGAATGTGGAATTGAAGTCCAAGATCAGCCATGATTGCATTGAATGGCGGAGCAGGCTCTATGGGCCGAATGGTCTTGCTTGTGTTCTTGTGTACTTGTCTTGTGTTCCTTTGTCCTGATAGATATAAAGTATCTGTTTAATACCTCAGCCATTACCTCTGCCTCCATGTGAAAATCCCCTTTTTGGTCCCTAATTGGCCCCACCCCTCCTTTTACTGCACTTTTACTATTTATACGCCCATAGTAGACTTATGGATTCTCTTTTATGTCAGCTGCCAGTCTCTTCTCATACTCTCTCTTGCCCCCTCTTATTTCCTTTCCCACTTTCCCTCTGAGATTTTCTATATTCTGCCTGGTTATCACTTGTATTATCCACCTGATATTTGTCATACACACCCTTCTCTTGCTTCATCTTACTATCTCTTTTGTCATCGAGGCTCTGCTGGTCCTACCTTTCCCCCTCCCGGGAATGTACCTTGACTGGACCCGAACCATCTCCTCTTTAAAGGCAGCCCATTGTTCCTTTACAGCTTTTCCTGCTAGTCTTTAATTCCTTTTTCCCTGGTCCAGATCTGTTCTCACCCCAGTGAAGTTGGCCCTCCTCCACTTAATTATTTTTCCCCTGGATTGCTCCTTGTCCTTTTCCTTCACTAACCTAAACCTTATGATACTATGATCACTGTCTCCTAAATGTTCCCCTAATGACATTTGATCCCCTTGACCCATTCATTCTCCAAATCCAGCAATGCCTCCTTCCTCATTGGTCTGGAACCATACTGATGTAGAAAATTTCCCGGAATACATTTAAGGAACTCTTCCTCCTCATTGCCCTTTACACTATTACTAGCCAAGTCTATATTTAAATAAATTTCCCCATCATCACAACTCTTCAGTTTTTGCACCTCTCTGTAATTTCCCTGGAAATGTGTTCCTCTATATCTCCTGCTGTTTGGTGATCTGTGGAATTCACCCAGTAGTGTCATGATACCTTTATTTCTAGGTGTAAATGAAGCTGGCACTACTGTTTTTCATTCCCATTGACTTCAATAGAAAAGAGATTCAAAGATGATATGAGCCAGGTTGTCTATTTGCTCGTCTGTTCAGCAATGCTGCCCACGACCAATCCCACCTCGAACGATCCCACTAGAAATACTTGGCAAAGAGGACAGAATTCTTCTGGTGACCTTGCCAATGCCTATTCCTCCATCAAAACAGATCAGTTATCTCAGTACTGTATGTGCAACCTTGTTGTGCACAAACTGACTGCTGTGTTTGCATCACTAACAATATGGATTGCACCTCAAAAAGAATTCATTGGCTGTGAAGCACTTTAAGATGGGCTGAGGATGCAAAAGGTGCTATACAAATGTAATTACTTTGGTTCAATTTGTATATTTGTACAGCTACAAACACCCTTGCACATAAGAATTAACAGTTGACCACATCATCCTCCTCCAACGCCTCTGCACTGTTCTCCAGCTGGGTGGGACTGTTCTCACCTGGTTCTATACTTAACTATCTCATTGTCGCCAGAGAATTACTTGCAATGGCTTCTCTTCCTGCTCCCGCACCGTTCTATCTGGTGCCCCCAAGGATCTATCCTTGACCCCCTCCTATTTCTTATCTCTATGCTGCCCCTTGGCGATTTCAACCCAAAGAACAGCTTTAGTTTTCACATGTACACTGACAACACCAAGCTATACTTCATCACCATTTCTCTCGATTTCTCCACTGTTGCTAAATTATCAGACTGTTATCTGACATCCAGTAGTGGATGAGCAGAAATTTCCTCCAATTAAATATTGGGAAGACTGAAGCCATTGTTTTCAGTCCCCACTCCAAACTCCGTTCTGTAAACACCCAACTCCATCCCCCTCCCTGGAAACAGTCTGAGATTAAACCAAACTGTTCACAACCTTGGTGTCACATTTGTTCCCAAGACGAGCTTCCAACCTCATGTTCGTACATCACATGATTGCCGATTTCCACCTCTGTAACATTGCCCACCTTTGCCCCATTGCAGCTCATCTGCTGCTGAAACCCTCATTCCTGTCTGGCATATTCATTACCTCAAGGCTTGACTATTCTGACACACTCCTGGCTGGTCTCCCACATTCTACTCTCCGTAAACATGAGGTCATCCAAAACCCTGCTGCCTGTGTCTCAACTCGCACAATGTTCAACACCATTCGTGACTCCTCAGGTACTGAAGCAGCCCGTGTCCAAATGCAGCAAGACCTGGACAACATCCAGGTTTGGGCTGATAAGTGGCAAGTAACATTCGTGCCACACAAGTGCCAGGCAATGACCATCTCCAACAAGAGAGAATTTAACCATCTCCCCTTGATATTCAATAGCATTACCATCACTGAATCCCCCACTATCAACATCCTGGGGCTTACTATTGGCCAGAAACTGAACTGGAGTAGCCATATAAATACTGCGGCTACAAGAGCAGGTCAGAGACTAGGAATCCTGAGGCGAGTAACTCACCTCCTGACTCCCCAAAGCCTGTCCACCATCTACAAGGCACAAGTCAGGAGTGTGATGGAATACTCACCACTTGCCTGGATGGGTGCAGCTCCAACAACACTCATGGGAACAGCACCACCTGCAAGTTCCCCTCCAAGCCACACGCCATCCTGACTTGGAACTATATCGCCGTTCCTTCACTGTGGCTGGGTCAAAATCCTGGAACTCCTTCCTAACAGCACTGTGGTGTACCTACCCCACATGGACTACAGCGGTTCAAGAAGGCAGCTCACCACCACCTTCTCAAGGGCAATTAGGGATGGGCAATAAATGCTGGCCTCGCCAGTGAAAGTCATATTTTACATTCAGCTGTTTGATGCTAGAAAGAAGAGCTGTAAAATGAGAAGCCAACTGTTTTCACTGAGCTAAAGTATCATTCCATGGTAAACTTGGTGAGCTTTTAGCTATAGCCTGAATTGACCCCTTTGTGAATGCACTAAAGAAAGAAAAATCTTGCTTTTATATAATGCCTTTCACAAACGCAGGACACCCCAAAGCAGCCAATTTCATTTTATTGTTTCATGGGATGTGGGCGTCGCTGGCCAGACCAGCATTTATTACCCATCCCTAATTGCCCTTGAGAAGGTGGTGGTGAGCTGCCTTCTTAAACGGCTGCAGTCCTTGGGGTGTAGGTACACCAACAGTGCTGTTAGGAAGGGAGTTCCAGGATTTTGACCCAGCGACAGTGAAGAAACAGTGATATAGTTGCAAGTCAGGATGATGTGTGACTTGGAGGGGAACTTGCAGTACTTTTGAAATGTAATCTCTGTTGTAATTTAGGAAATGCGCAGCCAATTTATGCATAACAAGACCCCACAAGCAACAATGAGATCTGGTCATAACAATGACCAGATACTCTGTTTAAGTAATGTTGGTTAAGAAATAAATACTGTGCCAGGAGATTGGGGATAGCTACCCTGTTCTTCTTCGAAATAGTGCCATGCAATCTTTTATGTCCACCTGAGAGGGAGATGAGGGCTTGGTTTAACATCTCATTTGAAAGATGGCACTTCCGATTCTGCAAGTCATGCATACTCTCTCAGTACTGGCACTGGGCCTGAATGTTCAATTGGCCTTGGGAGGCGAGACCAGGTGTGGGCGCGCATCAAAAATCGTGTTCCCAGAAGGCATCACTGGATCCTGACACATCCAGAATGTGAAGCACTTTTCAAAGGGAGGGTGGAGGACGGGGGACAGGAAACCTGCACACCTATAATTAATTGATAGTTGAGCTCATTGCTGAGCTCATTGGAAGGCTTAGAATCATAGAATCATAGAAGGTTTAAGGCACAGAAAGAGGCCACTTGGCCCATCGTGTCTGTGCTGGCCGAAAAACGATCCACCTATTCTAATCCCACCTTCCAGCATTTGGTCCGTAGCCCTGCGGATTACAGCACTTGAGGTGCATATCCAGACTCCTTTTAAATGAGTTGAGGGTTTCTGCCTCAATTACCCTTTCAGGCAGTGAGTTCCAGACCCCCACTACCCTCTGGGTGAAAAAGCTTTTCCTCATCTCCACTCTAATTTTTCTACCAATCACTTTAAATCTATGCCCCCTCATCACTGACCTCTCTGCTAAGGTGAATAGACCCTTCACCTCCGCTCTATCCAGGCCCCTCAACATTTTGTACATTTCAATCAGATCTCCCCTCAGCCTTCTCTGTTCCAAGGAGAACAACCCCAGCCTATCCAATCTTTCTTCATTGCTGCATTTTTCCAGTCCCGGCAACATCCTCATAAATCTCCTCTGTACCCTCTCTAGTGCAATTCCATCCTTTCTGTAATGAGGTGACCAGAACTGCACACAGTACTCAAGTTGTGGCCTAATCAATGAGTTATACAGTTCTGATGAAAGATCATAGACTTCAAACGTTACCTTTGCTTCTCTCTCCACTAATGCTGCCAGACCTGCTGAGTATTTCCAGCACTTTTTGTTTTTATTCCAGCATATCCTCCCTGCTCTTATATTCTATATCTCGGCTAATAAAGGAAAGGGTTCCAAGCGGCTTCTTAACCACTTATCGACCTGTCCTGCTACCTTCAGGGATCTATGGACATTCACTCCAAGTTCCCTCACTTCCTCTACGCTTCTCAGTATTTTCCTATTAATCATGTATTCCTTTGCCTTGTTAGACTTCCCCATATGCAACAGCTCACAATTCTCCAGGTTGAATTCCATTTGCCACTTTTCTGCCCATCTGACCAGACCATCAATACCTTCCTGCAGCCTACAGCTATCCTCCTTACTATTTACCACACAGTCAATCTTTGTGTGGTCTGCAAACTTCTTGATCATGCCCCCTATATTTATGTCCAAATCATTAATATACACCTCAAAAAGCAGGGGACCCAGTACTGAGCCCTGCGGAACGTCACTGGAAACAGCTCTCCAGTCGCTAGAATACCCATCAACAACTACACTTTGTTTCCTGTCACTGAGCCAATTTTATATCCACCTTGCTGCATTTCCCTGGATCCCACAGGATTTTATTTTTTTAACCAGTCTGCCATGTGGGACCTTGTCAAAAGCCTTGCTAAAATCCATGTAGACCGCATCAACTACACTACCCTCATCTATCTTCCTTGTTACTTCTTCAAAAAACTTGATCAAGTTGGTCAAACAAGATCTTCCCTTAGCAAATCCATGCTGACTATCATTGATTAACCTATGCCTTTCATAGTGACAGTTTATCCTGTCTCTCGGAATAGATTCCAATAATTTTCTCACTACTGACATAGACCGACTGGCCTGTAATTATTCGGTCAATCCCTCCCTCCCTTTTTAAACAGGGGTACAACGTTAGCAGTCCTCCAATCCTCTGGTACTACACCTGTATCCAGTGAGGACTGGAAAAATGATGGTCAGACCTTCTGTTATTTCCTCTCTTGCTTCTTTTAACAGCCAGGGGTACATTTCATCTGGCCCTGGTGGGTGCCAAGGCTCCTTAGACAGCACCTTCCAAACCCGCGACCTCTACCAACTAGAAGGACAAGGGCAGCAAATACATGAGAACACCACCACCTGCAAGTTCCCCTCCAAGTCACACACCATCCTGACTTGGAACTATATCACCGTTCCTTCACTGTCGCTGGGTCAAAATCCTGGAACTCCCTTCCTAACAGCACTGTGGGTGTACCTACCCCACATGGACTGCAGCAGTTCAAGAAGGCAGCTCATCACCACCTTCTCAAGGGTAATTAGGGATGGGCAATAAATGCTGGCCTGGCCAGTGACGCCCACATCCCATGAATGAATCAAAAAAACCTTCCTGCTGCTCCCCCCACCCACTCCACGTCTCCCAGCACCCATCCCCCACCACTCCCCCCACCCACCCCACGGCTCCCAGCACCCATCCCCCACCACTCCCCCCACCCACCCCACGGCTCCCAGCACCCATCCCCCACCACTCCCCCCACCTACTCCACGTCTCCCAGCACCCATCCCCCACCACTCCCCCCACCCACCCCACGGCTCCCAGCACCCATCCCCCACCACTCCCCCCACCCACCCCATGGCTCCCAGCACCCATCCCCCACCACTCCCCCTACCCACCCCACGGCTCCCAGCACCCATCCCCCACCACTCCCCCTACCCACCCCACGGCTCCCAGCACCCATCCCCCATCACTCCCCCCACCCACCCCACGGCTCCCTGCACCCATCCCCCACCACTCCCCCCACCCACCCCATGGCTCCCAGCACCCATCCCCCACCACTCCCCCCACCCACCCCACGGCTCCCAGCACCCATCCCCCACCACTCCCCCCACCCACTCCACGTCTCCCAGCACCCACCCCCCATCACTCCCCCCACCACTCCACGGCTCCCAGCACCCATCCCCCACCACTCCCTCCACCCACTCCACGGCTCCCAGCACCCACCCCCCACCACTCCCCCCACCCACCCCACGGCTCCCAGCACCCATCCCCCACCACTCCCTCCACCCACTCCACGGCTCCCAGCACCCATCCCCCACCACTCCCCCCACCCCCCCACGGCTCCATAGCAAACACAGCATGAGTGTATAACTCTCACCATTGAATGTTGCCGGTCTCTCTCCTCTAAATTAATCCTTTCACTCCAAGGTTTTTTATTTAAACGCATATATTCTTAATGTTTCTATGAAGCGTGTTGCGTCTTTAATAGCTTTATAGATATCAGTGGGAGGGCTGCTGGTTTAGTAATTGAATAAGTCAAATTCCATTTTCATTACATGTGATTCAGGATTTTTCCCTGTCTTTTGAAATCACATTCCTTAATTTTTTTTTCTAAGACTTTTCCGAGAAGGTGGAAACCCGGTGGTTTAGCCTGTAATATACAAACTGCTGCTATTTTCCCAATAATCACTGGTTTATGGTGATGAATAAATCGAATTTTGTTTTATTATGTGGGATTCTGTCATTTTATATTGGTGTTTTGACAAGTATATTCTCTGATTCCATCTTGTTTTCATGAAAACCAAAGATGCAGTGGCTGATATTTGCCTATAAATGCTAATATATGTTACAACTCACATTACTCAACTCAAATTATTATTGGCAGTAACCTGGAGGCTAAAAAGAGTGAGGAAATTAAGGATATTGATATCAGTCGAGAAAAAGTATTGGAAAAACTTGAGGGACTAAAATCTGACAAATCCCCGGGACCAGATGGCCGACATCCTAGGGTTCTAAAAGAGATAGTGTATGTGCTGGCTATGATTTTCTAGATTCAGGAATGGTCCCATTGGATTGGAAGTTGGCAAATGTTACACCGCTTTTCAAGAAAGGAGGTAGAGAGAAAACAGGGAAATACAGGCCAGTTAGCCTAACATCAGTCATTGGGAAGATGCTGGAAACTATTAGTAAAGAAGTCTTAACATTGAACTTGAAAAAGCACAGTCTGATTAGAACATGTCAGCATGGTTCTACTAAAGGGAAATCCTGTCTGACAAATTCATTGGAGTTTTTTGAGGATGTAACTAGTAGGGTAGATAAAGGGGAACCAGTAGATGTAGTATAGCTGGATTTCCAAAAGGTATTCGATAAGGTGCCACAGAAAAGATTAATAGGCAAGATAAGGGCTCATGGTGTTGGGTGTAATATATTAGCATGGACAGAGGATTGGTTAACAGACAGGAAACAGAGAGTGGACATAAATGGGGCATTTTCAAGTTGGCAGGCATTGAATAGTGGGGTACTGCAAGGATCAGTGCTGGGACCTCAGCTGTTTACACTCTATATTAATGACTTGAATGAAGAAACAGAGAGTAATATATCTAAGTTTGCTGATGATACAAAGCTCGGTGGAAAGGTAAGCTGCGGGAAGGATGTAGAGAGGCTGCAAAGAGATATAGGCAGGTTAAGTGAGTGGGCAACAAGATGGCAAATGGTGTATAATGTAGGAAAGTGAGAGGTTGTTCACTTTGGTCATAAAAATAGAAAAGCTGAATATTTTTTAAAAGGTGTAAAACTGGTAAGTGTTGATGTTCAGAGAGATTTGGGTGTACTTGTACAAGGAACACATAAAGTTAACCTACAGGTGTAGCAGGCTATTAGGAAGGCAAATGGCATGTTGGCCTTTATTGCAAGGGGATTGGAGTACAGGAATAAATAAGTCTTAGTAAAATTGTACAGGGCTTTGGTGAGACCGCACCTGGAATACTGTGTGCAGTTTTGGTCTCCACATTTAAGAAAGGATATACTTGTATTGGAGGCAGTGCAGCAAAGATTTACTAAATTGGTCTTTGGGATGAGGGGGTTGTTCTATGATGAGAGGCTGAGTAAATTGAGTCTATATTCTCTGGAGTTTAGAAGAATGAGAGGCGATCTAATTGAGACATACAAGATTCTGAAAGGACTTGATAGGGTAGAAGCTGAGAGATTGTTCATACTGGTCAGGGAATCTAGAACACGGGAACATAGTCTCAGGATAAGGGGCCAATCATTCAGGACTGAGATGATGAGAGATTACTTCACTCAAAGGGTTGTGAATCTTTGGAATTCTCTGCCCCAGAGGGTTGTGGATGCTCCATCATTGAATATATTTAAGGCTGGGATAGATAAATGTTTGGGTCTCACGGGTAATCAAGGGATATGGGGAGTGGGCGGGAAAGTGGAATTGAAGCTCAAGATCAGCCATGATTGCACTGAATGATGGAGCAGGCTCGATGGGTCGTATGGCCTGCTTCTACTCCTATTTCTTGTGTTCTTGTATACTGTGAACTAAACCACAAGTATAACTTGGTCGGATTTTATTTAGTAAAGAAAGACCTTGGATTTATATAGTGCCTTGCACATCCTTAGCATGTCTGACAGTAATTTAAAGCCAATTTCTTAGTGTTTTGAAGCACAGTTTACTGTTGTCATGCAGACAGATGTGGCCAATAATTTATAGACAGCAAGATCCATAAGCAGTAATGAAGACACAACCAGCTAATTATTTATTAGCAGCTATGATTGAGGGAGGTACTTTGACCAGGACACTGAGAGAACTGTCTGCTCCACTTCAATAGAATGTCTGCTTAAACAGGCAGACAGCACCTCAATTTAACATCTCACCTGAAAGATAGCATCCCTGACAATGCAGTTCCCACTCACTACTGCACTTATCAGCCTAAATCATAGGCCCGAGACCTGGAGTAAATCTTAAACCCACAACCTTCTGCCTCAGAAGCAAACAAACTATCACTGAGCCTTACTGAGACTGGTAACCTCTTTTTTATTTGTTTGGGGGATGTGGGTGTCACTGGCAAGGCCAGCATTTGTTGCCCATCCCTAATTGCCCTTGAGGAGGTGGTGGTGAGCCTGTCTTCTGGAATTGCTGCAGTCCATGGGGTGTAGGTATACCAACAGTGCTGTGAGGAAGGGAGTTTCAGGATCTTGACCCAGCGACAGTGAAGGAACATTGATATAGTTCTAAGTCAGGATGGTGTGTGACTTGGAGGGGCACTTGCAGGTGATGGTGTTCCCATGCATCTGCTGCCCTTGTACTTCTAGGCGATAGAGGTTGCAGGTTTGGAAGGTGCTGTCTAAGGAGCCTTGGTGAGTTGCTGCAGTACGTCTTGTAGATGGTACACACTGCTGCCACTGTGCGCCGGTGGTGGAGGGAGTGAATGTTGAAGGTGGTAGATGGGGGCCATTCAAGCGGGCTGCTTTGTCCTGGATGTACAGCTCTTTTGTCCATGTTTGGGCCAAAGATGTAATGAGGTCAGGAGCTGATTGGCCCTGGCGGAACCCAAACTGAGCGTCACTGAGCAGATTATTGTGAGCAAGTGCCGCTTGATAGCACTGTTGACAACACCTTCCATCACTTTGCTGATGATCGAGGGCAGACTGATAGGGAAGTAATTGGCCGGGTTGGACTTGTCCTGCTTTTTGCGAACAGGACATACCTGGGCAATTTTCCATATTGCTGGGTAGATGCCAGTGTTGTAGCTGTACTGGAACAGCTTGGCTCGGGGTGCGGCAAGTTCTGGAGCACAGGTCTTCAGTACTATTGCCAGAATGTTGTCAGGGCCCATAGCCTTTGCAGTATCCAGTGTCTTCAGATGTTTCTTGATATCACGTGGAGTGAATCGGATTGGCTGAAGACTGGCATCTGTGATGCTGGGACCTCAGGAGGAGGCCGAGATTAATGTGACTAAAAAGATAGTGTAGTAATGGAAAACAGTTAGAAAATGTCATGCAATAGAAAATTGTGCTTTATAATGTCTTCATAAATTGAGGAAAGGTGGATGAGAGCATCCTTCAATTTCTCTTTCATTGGTAAGGACTGTGCAGTACATGGGTATATGCTTATGAATGGAAACTTGATTCCAATTAATTTCATTGTTAAAATGAAACAGACTTTGAATTGTGCTCTTGTAAAAAGTAAATGAAAAGTTGGCTCTATTATTGCTGATGTCTTTTGGGTTGAAAATGGGCTGTTATTAATGAGCTTGTTAAAATTTCTGTATGAAATTGCTGTATTGTTAAAGAGCAGCCAGAGTAATTTGAACTGAGCACATTAGCAATATTGTCATTAATCTCACAATCATTTTACCTTTCTTACATGTAATCTTAAAATTTCAAAAGGTTTCTCTTGTTTGAACATCTTTTATTAGAGTTGCATTAAAGGAAAGACTAGCATTTATATAATACTTTGTCACATCTCTCAGAAGGTCAGGTTGCTTCCCGTACAGTGATTTGCTCTGAAGTGCCATGACTATTGATTTTATTGGTTGAAATGTTTTCATTGCAGTTGCAGTTGCACAGTTCACTGAGTAAATGTGACAAAAGCTTTTGAAGTTTCCTGCAATGGCCCTTCTTGTTGCTACTACACACTTGCTTAGCTTGTAAGTTGGTTCTGCATTACCAGATATATGAAGATAAAATTTTACAAACATGTATTCATGGATCAGAGTGTGAGCGTCATCTGAGGACCAGGATGTTCTGGCCATTAATTTTAAGTTAATTTTAATTGGCAGCAGGCCATTTAGGACTGAGATGAGGAGGAATTTCTTCACTCAGAGGGTTGTGAATCTTTGGAATTCTCCACCCAGAGGGCTGTGGAGGCTCAGTCATTGAGTATGTTCAAGACAGAGATCGATAGATTTCTACATATTACAGCTATCAAGGAATATGAGGATTGTGCAGGAAAATGGCATTGAGGTAGACAATCAGCCACGATCTAGTTGAATGGTGGAGCAGGTTTGAGGGGCTGAATGGCCTACTCCTGCTCCTATTTCCTATGTCCTGTGAGGGCCACTGACTTCCTCATTCGAATTGCAGAGACTAACATCAAGCTGCACCGGGGCACCGATTCACAGAGGGTTTGGGAACATTTTACATCTATAAAGTGCCTGTCACATTCTGAAGATGTCCTAACATGCTCTACAGGCAGAAGACACGTTGCAGGGGGTTGTGTTGAGATTTAATTTACGGCCTGTACAGTTCTAAATTCTACTGACTTAATCTGCTGTCAAATCCACACACGTACAATCGGAAAACGGTTTGTTTGCAGTGCGTGACATAAAAATAATTGACAAGGTGACCAGCGATCAGCAATTACTCCTCTGTAGGTGTCCTTTCACTGGGGCCTTGTGCATTTTCACAGCTTACAGCATCCTAACAGACAAGTGTCGTCACATCGTTATACAGGCAATGCATAAAATCCAGCCTCTCCTCCAACAGTAAAGCCTAGAAATATTGTTTCTTATGTATTCTGTAGAAAAAATGCTTTGAACTCTCTACAATTGTGAATGCATGTACAAAATCTGCCACAAAATGATTACGAATGAAAAGGAAACTTTTCCATGAATAACATTCAGAAGATATTGCATTATGGAACAACAAAAATAAACAACTTCCAAAGTGTTTACAGCCAGTGAAATATAGTCATTGCTGTAGAGTAGGAAATACGGCAATCTAATTGTGCACAGCAAGCTCCCACAACTAGCAGTGTGATAATAACCTGATATTCAGTTTTAGTGATGTTGGTTGAGGGATAAATACTGGGAGAACTTCTTGTTCTTCTTCAAAATAGCACAACAGGATTTGAAAGGCAGGCAGACCTTGGATTCGTATCTCATCTGAATGTCAGTATCTCCCTCAGCACTGCACTGCAGTATCAGCCCAAAGTTTGTAATCAGGTCTGTGCAGGGGATTTGAAGCCACCACTTTCTGACAATAGTTACACTGCGCCCCAGCTGACACCACACAATGCAATTCTGTTATATTATTTACTGAACATCTTTTATAAGCAGTTTCACAGCAGCCATGGTCTTGATCGGTAAAATGCATTTGGGTTATTTAGCTTGACATGATCCTGCCAGTGATGTGGCGATGGATTAAATGCTCATTCTGTGTATTGTCAGAATAAGGAACAGTGTATGGATAAGCCAGTAGGTAGAGGAGGGTTTGTGCAGAATATGTTAAGCACTCTACCTTGCTCCCTCTCCCCTTTCCTTCAAAAGCTTCGTGAAAGCTCTCACCTATTTAATCTCTCTTCCTTTATTTGGTCTCATCCTCTTCTTGTCAAATGCTCTGAGATGTTTTTCTGAGTGGCACTATATAAGTTCAAATTGCTTTTGTTATATCAAGAATCAATTTGAAGCTTTTGACTAGTTTAAATGTATATTTGGCTGTAACAGAATACCGTAAGCCATTAAGCTAACCAGAGAAGGAAGGCCCCAGTTTCAATCCCAGCCTATGCTGAATAGGCTGAACTCAGCCAAGGTAATGATACAAAAGCCACAATTGGTTTCAATGTTCAGGGTTTGGAAAGGGAAGGTGGGAAAGGTTCTTTCTCCTGTTCACCCTTCTTATAACCACATCTGTATTGATACTGGAACAGGAGAGAGGACAGAGTTAGGAATTGTTGTTGTGCTCTTCATAGGGAGTAACTCGCTGGTCTTTGATGTAAAAACTTGCACATAAAACTAGCCACTTGCATGAGGTACCAGAGGGACCATGTCCCAATAAGAATCTTTCAAAAGAAAGGGAGGAGAGAAAAACAAATGGACCAAGATGTTATAAAATAGTCCTAGAATCTTACAGTGCAGAAGGAGACCATTCGGTCCATCATACCTGTGCCGGCTCTTTTGAAAGAGCTATCCAATTAGTACCACACCTGCGTAAAAGAAATGTCTCCTCATCTCCCTCTGATTCTTAATATTGATGACCAGATGCTTCATTTAGTTAAGGATGCGAACATTATCTGGGCTACCTCCTGAAATGCTCACTGCCTGGAAAAATGAACTCATTAATCTAATCTCAAGCTATGTTTCTTGTCACTAAACCCTGCACTTTTCAGAGACTAAACACAATAGGAACAAATTACCCATAAAGTTCCACAACAAAAGATTCTACTTTGACCCCTGGAAGAAATGGAAAGGTGCTGACATTTTAAACAAAAGAGAAAAGATGGAACTTCATTATTAATTAGTCTTTTTGCAGTGATGTCAGCTCATTGATGAATATTTCAGGACCTATTGACTGCAGAAGAGAGCTGTTGCAGACCTCTCCATTCACAGAAGCTGCTAAGTCGCATCGAGTTATACAGAAGCCTCATCAATGATACATTCTCCTGTTGTGGCACAATACCATTCCTTGTTCTAGGCTTTCATTAATATTGAGTCCACTCAATGATACTGAAAACCAATCTGCCCGGCTCAGTGACAATTGAGGTCAGCCATAGCTGACTCACTGCTGGAAACTTCTTTGAATTTTAATGCAAATGTAATGAACCCTCAACAACATTTTTTATTCTTAGTCTTAACATGTGATAGATCTAGCTGTTATTAATCTCTATTACCCACACCTTTAGCACATTTGGTGTGCTGTGCAATAATGTGTGATTGGTGAAGGAACATTACAGTAAAGAAAAGTACAAAACATTGGCTGTTTGCATACCCATATTTGACGGTTATGTACAATACAATTGGGAATGACTCAATGTCACATCAGACTGGCTTCCTTCTGCTTTGTTTCTTTCCAGTACGATACCACTGCGGTAAGGTTCCCAGGTAAAGTTAGGGGACGTTTGCTCAGAAGCTGCATTTGCAACTTTGACTGTCTGTTCAGGAATGTGCCTTGGTGTTGAAGAAAGGCTGACGTGGGTACATCATGCAATTACATACTGCTCTGTAAGAGATTGGTCCATCAATACCAGAATAAAATGGCAGTTCCTGGTGTCAAATGTTGGTACTTGTTTGTCTCCGCTGACATTTTGCCTCTTGTGGCTTGGTTAGAAACCACAGTTAATGATGGGTTTCTGAGCCACCTGCAGCCTTGTTGCTGATATAGGAAGACTTTTAACACTAGGAGTTATGTCAATGCTGTTATGTCAATGGGCCTTTAAAAGATTACAATCAATATCTAAGGAAGCAAAAGAATGGCAGTTTATTGACAACAATAGTGGAAAACAAAATAAATTCCTTTTAGCAATCTATAAAGTCAATGTTTTGTTAAAGATCAAAGGATATTTCAAGGGTTAAACTGGATAAAAATATTTAGCACGGGTGGGGGATCCGAAGATGGCAGATTTAATTGCTCCATCTCTTTCTATTAATCATTCTTCAGATGTGGGAGCCTCTGACAAGGCTGGCATATATTGTGAATCCTAGTTGCCTTGAGAAGTTGCTGTTAGGAAGGAAGTTCTAGCAATTTGACTCAGTGACGATGTGTGATTTGGAGATGATGGTTTATCTATACAACTGCTGTTCTCCTCCTGCTAGGTGCTGGTTTCACAGATGATGACAAAGGAGCCTTGACATGTTGCTGCAGTGCATCCTGTAGATAGGACACACTGCAGCTACAGTGCACTAGTGGTGGAAGGGATAGATATTTAAGGTCGTGGATCAGGTACCGATCAAGGAGAATGTTGTGTATTCCATGACACTCCTGACTTGTATGTTGTCGATGGCAGAGAGGCTTTGGCGTAATCAGGAACTGAGCCACTCACTGCAGAATACCCAGATTTCTGACTATGCAATTTCTGTGCCTAATCCAGTTGAGTTTCTAGCCAATGATATTCCCCAGGATGTTGATGCTGTGGGTTCAGCGATGGTAATGCCATTAAACATCAAGGGGTGATGGTTACATATTTTCTTGTTGGAGATGGTCATTGCCTGGCAATTGTGTGGTAGGAATGTTATTTGCCACCTATCAGCCCAAGATCCGAACCTTGTTATGTGTTTTCCTCCTGATTCCCATTGACAACGGTTTTGCTAGGGCTCTTTGATGCCACGCTCAGTCAAATGCTGCCTTGATGTCAAGGGCAGTCAATCTCACCTGACCAAGTATAACCCCAGCAGTTGCCATTCCAGAGGACAGTGTCTAGAGAGCAGGAGGGAGGGATGAACAAAAGGCCACAGTTAGAGGAATGAAAATTTCAGGGAGATTCAGAGGACTAATCATTGATACTGATTGCTTCATCTGCCAAAAACAAAGAATGCTCAACTGAGCCGTAAAAAAAATACAATAGGAAAACATTTCACATTCCTGGCCAAGGCAGCTGGCAATTGAAGACTTTCCATTGTGGGAATGGAACATTTTTTACTCATTTAAGTTTACTCATTAATATTTTGAAGGTTACTCAGGTCTCCGTTGGTAGCTGAAACCACATTGCAGAGCTTTAGAAACTTTGAGCAGAACCTAACACACTCCATGGAGATAAAGCTTCACTCTGAAAGTGATGGAGGAGATTAAGGAATAGAACACATACAGAGTGAGGTGTCTTTCGATCCTCTGTAATTCTGTGAAGAAGCTTGTTTTGGCATATTTTCAGCTCACATACTGAAGTAAACATGAACATTACTGTAATTATCCTTGATGGATTCTAGGAATTGGCAGATAATTCAAGAGCCCTCAAATCTTAGCCCTACCCACAGAACACTCAACACAGGAATAAAGACGAGTACATTTTAACATAGAGACATTGGGCTGGATTTTATCTTGGTGATGGGGGTCCTGGCGTCAGACCAGATGGCGGGGGTGCCAACCCGCCTCAGTCCTTATTTGGACGACTGGTAATTAACTGTCCGCCATCAGGGATGCCATCCTCTTTAAAGGACAAGATCCCACCCAAGAGGTGCCAGCCAATCAGAGTGCCCACAGCTCAGCAGTCCCAGCAGAACCACTGGGAGTAATGGCCACTGCTTGAACTGCAGGAGGCCCAGGACCAGGAGCAGCACTGGAGCTTCAGAGAGCAGGTAAGTGGGGTGGGCTCACCATGGCCAGACAGACTATGGCAAGGGGTTGGAGGGGGCGTTATTGAGGGTGGGGGGGATATTAGTGCAGTGGTGGCCTTTGCCATTGGGGGCCCTTCGTGCCCAAGCAGGAGGACCGCACTCCACACCCCCATTTGCAGGGAGGCTGCCTGGTTTTACTGGGTGGCCTCCCCATGTGGCAGGGGGCCCCACTTCGCTGGTAAAATGCAGCAATGATGGGGACAGGCCCTTAAATGACCTTCCCGCCTCTGACAAAATTGAATGGTGTTGGGAAAATGACAGGCACTCTATCCTCCATCTTCCATCGTTGCTTAATGGGCCCCCCCTCACCATCCTGCCCATCCCTGGAAAACTGATAAAATTCAGTCCATTGTATAATTTTCTTCACTAAGAGAGCACACAGTCCTTCTGAGATCCTGGACTGGTTTCAAGTGCCTGAGGGGGTCAGAGGAGAATTTTCCAGAGGATTTTTTCCCCTCCTTACTGGCCCTGTGGATTTTCTTCCAGTCTGTTTTGACCTCTTCCAGCAGATTAGCTGCCTGCGAAGGGGTGGGAAAAGCCTAATTGTGATACTCCTGCATCATTCGTGTGGGGCAAGCTTGATGATCAGCTGCTCTTTTCCAGCTCCGTCACTTTCATATGGTCATGTGTAAAGAAATGATATGAAATCCAAATAGCAAAAGAAACTGGAATGAGGCAGTTCCTGGCACAATTCCTTCTGTGCAAAATTCAGGACGATATTTGGGGCAGCTGAGAACAGTCTCAATCTCGGGAATGTTATACCTGTTGCAATAAAATACTCACTTAAAGCACAATTTTAGTTCTAAGTATTTGAATATTTGAGGAGAGATTTTTCACATCAGCTCTCCTGAGGAACACACTGGGCCACATATTGGGAAATGACACACCAGCCCTGATGACACAAAAATTGGCTGTGTAGTTGATAGTGAAGAGGATAGCTGTAGATTCTAGAATGATATCGATAGTTTGGTTGAGTGGGCAGAAAAGTGGCAAATGGAATTCAATCCGGAGAATTGTGAGGTAATGCATTTGGGAGGGCAAATAAAGCGAGGGAATACACAATAAACGGGAGGATATTGAGAGGCGTGAAAGAAGTGAGAGACCTTGGAGTGCATGTCCACAGGTCCCTGAAGGTGGCAGGACAGGTAGATAGAGTGGTGAAGAAGGCATATGGAATGTTTTCCTTTATTGGCTGAGGTATAGAATACAAAAGCAGGGATGTAATGCTGGAAATGTATAAAATGCTGGTTAGGCCACAGCTGGAGTATTGCATACAGTTCTGGTCACCACATTACAGGAAGGATATAATTGCTCTGGAGAGAGTACAGAGGAGATTTACAAGAATGTTGCCAGGGCTTGAAAGTTGCAGCTATGAGGAAAGATTGGATCGGCTAGGGTTGTTTTCCTTAGAACAGAGGAGGCTGAGGGGTGACTTAATTGAGGTGTACGACATTATGAGGGGCCTAGATAGAGTAGACAGGAAAGACCTGTTTCCCCTAGCGGAGAGGTCAATTATCAGGGGGCACAGATTTAAGGTGATTGGTAGAAGGATTAGATGACAAAAGACTTTTTCACCCAGAGGGTGGAGGATGTCTAGAATTCACTGCCTGGTGGCAGAAACCCTCAACTCATTTAAAAGGTACCTGGACATGCACCTGAAGTGCTGTAACCTGCAAGGCTACGGACCAGGTGCTGGATGGTGGGATTAGATTGGGCAGCTAGTTTTTTCAGCCAGCGCAGACACGATGGGCTGAATGGCCACCTTCTGTGCCATAATCTTTCTATGGTTCTGTGGTTCTAACAACAACAACTTGTATTTATATAGCACCTTTTATGTAATAAAATGTACCAAGGAGCTTCACATGAGCATTACAAAGCAAAAATATGAGACCAAACCGCATAACTGGAGTATTGAACTTAAATAAAGCCAATGAGGTATGAGTTGGCTAAGGTAGATTGGGAAATTAAATGAAAAGATATGATGGTAAACAGCAATGGCAAAAATATTTCATAATTCTCAAAACATATACAGTCCATTGAGAAATAAAAACTCCAGAAAAAAAGAAATCCATCTTTGGCAAACTAAAGTGGTTAAGGATAGTCTTAGATTAAAAGAAGAGGTTTATAATATTGCCAAGGCTGAGGATTGGGAGGATTTTCAATACCAGCAAAGGGTGATTGTCACGAATAGATGAGAACCCACTGTAAATTATGTTTTGTGCATTTCAGTATTAATATCACCCACCATTTTATGCATCATGTTTAAATTTTTGCTTCTATGTTCTGATTGTCAAAATGGAGAAGAGGTCAGGTGGGACAGCAACTTGAAAAGGGTCTAGTTTTAGGACCCAGGAAACCCCTATCCAACCTGCCTGGATTTGAAACTGTAACAATTTGAGGGTGTAGTTGCTTTTTGATCAGATTTAGCTGAGCTGCTTGCTGCTGCAGACTTCTCCCTGAGACCTCCCTGCAAGAAGCAAAACTGCCTTCAAGCTGCATTAACCTCTCTCTAAGGCCTTTTCAACAAAAAAAATTAAAAAGAAGTCAGACTTTGAAAAATCCAGCAAGAAAAAATCAACAAGAAGACAAGCTGCAAAAACAACAGGAAAGTCTGATTTCTACCAGTTTCCTCTCCGTCCAAAAGCAGGTGACTTCAGCAATTAAGCCATCTGGTTCACTAATGTTCTTTAGGAAAGGAAATCTACTGTCCTTACCTGGTCTGGCCTACATGTGACTCCAGACCCACAGCAATGTGGTTGACTCTTAACTGCCCTCTGAACTCGTCTAGCAAGACACTCAGTTGTCAATTAGCGATGGGCAATAAATGCTGGCCTTGTCAGTGATGCCCACATCCTAAAACAGATTGTTGTTGGGAAAGTGCTGGAGTTTATTATTAAAGCAATCTTAACACTGTACTTAGAAAATCATAGTATGATCAGGCAGAGTCAACATGGTTTTACGAAGGAAAACTATACATTCCTTCAAAGCACAAAAACCCAAAAGTAAAGGTAGTTAATCGTGGGTAACAAAGGAAGTTAAGGATTGTATAGGATTAAAAGAAAAGGCCTATAAAGTTGACAGAAATAGTAGTAAACCTGAGGATTGGGAGGATTTTAGAATACAGCAAAGGAGGACCAAGAAACTGATAAAGAAAGGGAGACTAGAATATGAATAGAATAGCAAAAAATAGCCTTCCCCCAATTTAGGACTTCAACCTGAGGACCAGTCCTATCCTTTTCCATAACTATCTTGAAGCTAATAGAGTTATGGTCACTGGTCCCAAAGTGCTCCCCCACTGACACATCAACCAGCTGCCCATCCTCACTTCCTAAGAGGAGGTCGATTGTGGCCCCTTCTCTAGTAGGGCCATCCACATGCTGCTTCAGAAAACTATCCTGGACACACTTACTAAATTCTTCCCCATCTGATCCCTTAGCACTAAGGCAGTCCCAGTCAATATTAGGGAAGTTAAAATCACCTACTATTACAACCCTATAATTCCTACACCTGTCTGTGATTTCCCTACATATATGCTCCTCCACTTCCCTCTGACTATTGGGGGGCCTATAGTATAATCCCATCAAAGTGATCACCCCTTTCTTATTTCTAAGTTCTACCCATATGGCCTCGCTGGACATTCCCCCCGGGATATCCTCTCTAAGTACTGCTGTGATGTCCTCCCTAATCAATAGTGCAACTCCCCCTCCTCTCTTACCTCCACCTCTGTCACGCCGGAAAGATCGGTACCCCGGAACATTGAGCTGCCAGTCCTGCCCATCCCTCAACCACGCTTCCGTAATAGCTATAATATCACAATCCCATGTACCGATCCATGCTCTGAGTTCATCTGCCTTACCTGTAAGGCTTCTTTCATTAAAGTAAATGCAGTTTAGCCTATCAGACCTTCCACACTCCCTGTCCTGCCCTTGCCCAGCCTGTCTACTGGACTTGCTTGCTTTAACCTCGACATTTGTCTCAACTATCTCATCGGAGAGACTACTACTTCAAGTCCCACCCCCCTGCAAGACTAGTTTAAACCCTCCCGAGTAGTACTAGCAAACCTCCCCGCAAGGATATTGGTTCCCTTCCAGTTTAGATGCAACCCGTCCTTCTTGTACAGGTCACCTCTGCATCAGAAGAGATCCCAATGATCCAAGTAGCTGAAGCCCTCCCTCCTACACCAGCTCTTCAGCCACGCATTCATTTGCCTAATCCTCCTATTCCTACCATCACTAGTACGTGGCACAGGGAGTAATCCTGAGATTACAACCCTAGAGGTCCTGCTTTTTAACCATCTGCCTAACTCCCTATATTCACTTTGCAGGACCTCATCTCTCTTCCTGCCTATGTCGTTAGTACCAATATGGACCACGACCTCTGGCTGCTCACCCTCCCCTTTCAGAATGTCATGCAGCTATTCCGAGACATCCTTGACCCAAGCACCAGGGAGGCAACATACCATCCTGGAGTCTCCCAGAATTAGAGTTCCAAGGGCTTAGGGGGAATGAGGAATTGAAGGAACTTAGTAATAGTAGGAAGGTTGTTTTGGAGAAATTAATGGGGCTGAAGGTTGATATTCTACATCCCAGAGTGTTGAAAGAGGTAGCCCTGGAGACAGTGGATTCATTGCTGATCATCTTCCAAAATTCTATAGATTCTGGCACGTTTCCTGCAGATTGGAAGGTCGCAAATGTCACCACACTATTTAAGAAGGGAAGGAGAGAGAAAACAGGGAACTACAGTCATTGGGAAAATGCTAGAATCTATTCTAAAGGATGTGATAAATGGACACTTGGATAATAATGATCTGATTGGGCACAGTCAACATGGATTTGTGAATGGGAAATCATGTTTGACGAACCAGTTGGAGTTTTTTGAGGATGTTGCTAACAGAATTGATCAAGGAGAGTCAGTGGACGTGGTATACTTTGATTTTCAGAAGGCTTTTGATAAAGTCCCCCACAGGAGATTGGTTAGCAAAATTACAGCACAGTTTGTATGATATATAAATGATTTGGAGGAAAATGTAACTGGTCTGATTAGTAAGTTTGCGGACGACACAAAGGTTGGTGGAGTTGCGGATAGTGATGAGGATTGTTAGAGGATACAGCAGGATATAGATCGGTTGGAGACTTGGGCGAAGAAATGTGAGGTAATGCATTTTGGAAGATCTAATACAGGTGGGAAGTATACAGTAAATGGCAGAACCCTTAGGAGTATTGACAGGCAGAGAGATCTGGGCCTACAGGTCCACAGGTCACTGAAAGTGACAATGCAGGTGGATAAGGTAGTCAAGAAGGCATATGGCATGCTTGCCTTCATCGGTCGGGGCATAGAGTATAAAAATTGGCAAGTCATGCTGCAGCTGTACAGAACTCTAGTTAGGCCACACTTAGAATATTGCGTGCAATTCTGCTCGCCACACTACCAGAAGGACGTGGAGGATTTGAAGAGGGTACAGAAGAGGTTTACCAGGATGTTGCCTGGTCTGGAGGGTATTAGCTATGAGGAGAGGTTGGATAAACTCGGATTGTTTTCACTGGAACGACGGAGGTGGAGGGGCGACATGATAGAGGTTTACAAAGTTATGAGTGGCACATGGAGTGACAGAGTGGATAGTCAGAAGCTTTTTCCCAGGGTGGAAGAGTCAGTTTCTAGGGGACATAGGTTTAAGGTGCGAGGGGCAAAGTTTAGAGGGGATGTGCGAGGCAAGTTTTTTACACAGAGGGTGGTGAGTGCCTGGAACTTGCTGCCAGGGGAGGTGGTGGAAGCAGGTACGATAATGACGTTTAAGAGGCATCTTGAAAAATACATGAATAGGATGGGAATAGAAGGATACGGACCCTGGAAGTGCAGAAGGTTTTAGTTTAGACAGGCATCAAGATCAGCCCAGGCTTGGAGGGCCGAATGGCTCTGTTCCTGTGCTGTACTGTTCTTTGTTCTTTATGGGATAGGAGGTAATATACTGGCATGGATTAAGGATTGGTTAACATGCAGAAAACAGTGAGTCGGAAGAAACGGATCATTCTCGCATTGGCAGGCTGTGACTAGTGGGGTACCGCAGGGATCAGTGCTTGGGACCCAGCTGCTCACAATATATATCAATGATTTGAATGTGGGGACCAAATGTAATATTTCCAAGTTCGCGGATGACACAAAACTAGATGGGAATGTCTGTTGTGAAAAAGGTGCAACGCGGCTTCAAGGTGATTTGGACAGACTTCGTAAGTGGGCAAGAACGAGGCAGATGGGATATAATGTGGAAAAATGTGAGGTTACCCACTTTGGTGGGAGGAATAGATGTGCAGAGTATTTCTTAAATGGTAAGAGATTAGAAAGTGTAGATGTACAAAGGGACCCGGGTGTCTTGTCAATAAGTCACTGAAAGCTAACATGCAGGTGCAGCAAGCAATTCAGAAGGCTAATGGTATGTTAGCCTTTATCGCAAGAGGATTTGAGTACAGGAATAGTGAAGTCTTGCTTCAATTGTGTAGAACCTTTTTTAGACCACACCTGGAGTACTGTGTGCAGTTTTGGTCCCCTTCCCTTGGGAAGGATATTATTGCCATAGAGGGAGTGCAGCAAAGGTTCACCAGACTTGTTCCCGGATGGCGGGACTGTCCTATGAAGAGAGATTGGGGAAACTGGGCCTGTATTCTCCAGAGTTTTGAAGAATGAGAGGTGATCTCATTGAAACCTACAAAATACTTAAAGCGATAGATGCAGATAAGATGTTTCCCCTGGTTGGGGAGTCTAGTTGGAATTCTCTACCCTAGAGGGCTGTTGATGTTCACTCATTGAGTATAATCAAGGCTGGGATTGACAGAGTTTTGGATTCTAAGGGAATCAAGGAATATGGGGATTGGGTGGAAAAGTGAAGTTGAGGTTAAGGATCAGCCATGATCTTATTGAATAGCGGAGCAGGCTCGAGGGGCCAAGTGGCCTACTCCTATTACTGATTTCTTATGCTCTTATAAGGAGATATTAGGACTGATGGTCAAAGGCGTGGTCAAAGAGGTAGGTTTTAAGGAATATCTTAAAAGAGGTAAATGAGTTATTGATGTAGCGAGGTTTGGGGAGGGAATTTCAGACCTTAGGGTCTGGGAAACTGTGGACATGGCCACCAGTGGTGGAGCAATTAAATCTGGGGATGCTCAAGAATCATAGAATCATAGAAAGTTTAAGGTACAGAAAGAGGCCACTTGGCCCATCGTGTCTGTGCTGACTGAAAAACAATCCACCCATTCTAATCCCACCTTCCAGCATTTGGTCTGAAGCCCTGCAGATTACGGCACTTGATAGAATTACAGAGGCAAGAATTAGATGGGTGCAGAGATTGTGGAGAGTTGTAGGGCTGGAGGAAATTACAGAAATAGGGAGGTTTGTATGGGCTGGAGAAGGATACAGAGATAGGGAGGGGTAAGACCATGGAGGAATATGAAAACAAGGATGAGATTTTAAAATCAAGACATTGCTTAACTGGGGACAAGTATAGGTCAGCGAGCATAGGGGTGATAGGTGAATGCAACTTGGTGTGAGGACATGGGCAGCAGAGTTTCGGATAACTTCAAGTTACAGAAAATAGAATGCGGGAGGACAACTGTAGTATAAGGGTCTGAAAGGGTTAATGTTTGAGATAGTGAGAGTAACTGTAGTGAAGATAATGTAATAGTCACATGGGTATTAGGCTTGGAACAAGCATCATGAGAGGTGTTAGCTGGACAGGTTTAATGAGAGTGTAAATAGTTATGTATATAAAATAAATGAGTTACTACTTAGCCAGACCAAGATTCCAAGACATCTATAAACAACACTCGAACTATGCTAACCACAATATACAACATAGTAGCAGCAGTGAGCACACCCAGAAATTATTGAAAGACCTCACCTTGTACAGTAGTGCCAAGAAGATGGCAGATCTCGAAGGGAGACTGCAAAGAGCTCCAGAACTGCTCTGTAGCTGAAGGAAGACACAGACAGTTGGTGAGTCAGCCATGCAGGCATTCAGGCTGCATCACAGAAGCATGGTGGTCTGTGAGCAGAAACTAGGTACAGCGATCGGGCTAAAAGTCAAAGTAACAAGCGACAGTCAAGGATCGGGTGAGAAACCTTTTAGAAAGGGTGTATTTAGTGTTGAAAGGTGCACTAGGGAGGTGAGATGGGAAAAAAGTTGATCTCTTGCGAGGGGGAGTCCAGAGTTGGCAGCCATTGCTTGAGCAGACCGCAGAAGAAAATTGCGGGAACACCCAAAAAGAGCGGGAAAGCTCAGAAAAGTGCGGGAACACCTGAAAAGAGCAGGAACCCTCCTAAAAGAGTGGGAACACCTCCATTAAAGCAAAGATAAATTTCTTAAAAGAGAAATCCTAAAAAATTGGGAAAAATGGATTTGAACTATACGATGTCTGAAAGCTTCCAGAATTTGGAAGAACCCAATCAGATACAGAATTGGTCGATGTGGAAAAAAAGATTTCTAGGATTTAGATTCGTTTCTTAGCTACACACCAAACCTGAGGCTGTGTAAGTTCATACTCGATTATACTCCATGGGTTCAATTGCAGATGACATAATCATAAGGCAAGGTATAACTGAAACTTCAGAGAAGTTTGGTGATGTGTTACAATCCTTTGACAAATACTTTAATTTAAGAACCAATGTGATCCTGGAAAGAGCAAAGTTTAATTAAAGGATCCAGAAGCTGGGTGAATCAGTGGATGCTTTCATTAATGATTTGTACAGATTGGCTGAGTGATGTGAGTATAGAGAACTGAAGTCTGAGTTGATCAGGGACCGAATAGTAGTGGGAATAGCTGACGAGTCTTTATCAGATCTCTTATAGTCATAAGATGACCTCACTCTGGAGAAAGTGATTCAGATGGTGTGACAGGCAGAGGCCAAAAGATAAAATAAAGCTATCCTCCGGGCTGAAGAGAAACTTTCGGTCAGAAAGAATCTGATGACGGTACAGTTCCTGAAACCCAGAAGGGAAAAGCACTCTGCAGATAAGAAGGTTCACTCAGAGGGAAGGTGCAAGAAGCCATGAAACCCTTCCAGCACTGCAGAACCAGAAAGACCCACAGACATGAACAGTGTCCTGCTAATAAAGCTGAATGCTTTAATTGCAATAAGACAGGCTATTTCAGAAAGATGTGCCAGAGCAAGACCCTTCTCACAGAAATGCCAAGCAAATGTCACATGTAGAGCTGTGAATGAAGTGGATCAACTTCCATTGGAAGCTAAACCAGGAGATTTCCTCAGGGAAATTAATGACCCCAATCAGGCATTCTGGACGGCAGACATTTATATCAAAGGACATATTACTAATTTCAGTTTGGACATGGGTGCAATGTCAGTGTTGTCAGAGCAAGAGCTGTAGTTATTGACACATTGCTTACATCCCTCTGACACTCACGGTCCAGGAGGGATTGAACTGAAAGGAAAACTACAAGTACATTTCAATATAGGGGAAGACTGATAATGGAAACCTGATATGTTCTAAAAAAAAACATTTTCTCTGTTAAGCGGAAAAGCGTGCTTTGATTTACATTTAATCAAAAAGGTGGATGAAAGCAAACAGCCAGAGTCCAAGAGTCGCTTTCAAGCAGACTTGCCAAAGCTGTTTTTGCGTCTAGGAAGCCTGAAGAGCGAGTATAGCATTACACTAAAAGAAGAGGCCAGACTGGTATGTATCTTTACACCAAGAGAGATTCCACACCCATTGATGAACCAAGTACAAAATCAGCTGAAAGAGACGACCAGAATTTCTCCTGTCATGAAACCAACAGAGTGGTGTTTGCCTATGGTTTCAGTTCCGAAACCAAATGGTACTCTTCGTTTCTGTGTTGACTTAATGCAGCTTAACAAAGCCCTGGTGATGGAAATCTATCCTATGTTTTCGGTAGATGACAGCCTGGCAAAGCTTCCCAAAAGCATAATGTTCACTGACATGAATAGTGGCTTTTGGCAGGTTCCGTTGGACAAGAAGTCAAGGTTACTCACAACATTTATCACACCATTCGGAAAATTTTGCTTCAGTCGGTTACCATTTGGTGTAACATCTGCACCCAAAATCTTCTAAAGAACTATTCTGCAAGGCCTCATGGGGGTGATATGTCACATGGATGACATCCATGACATGGGGAATCTGTCGAGGAACATGACCAGAGAGTAAAAGTGGTTCTACATTGTCTTCGAGAAGAAGGGCTGACACTTAATGATAAGTGTGAATTCTCGAAAACGTCCATTCGTTTCTTAGGACATATTGTAAGTAGTCACGGTATAATGGCAGACCCACAAAAGATGAGAGTCATTAATGAGTTTCCAGCTGCAACTTCAGTCCAACATCTCCAAAGATTCCTTAGAATGGTGAATCAATTGGCAAAATCTTTACTCAATTTGGTGCAGGTAACAGAATCATTCCAGGCGCTGCTTCACAAACCACTGACCACCTCCAGGCGCGTATCCATTGTCTCTCGAGATAAGGAGGCCCAAAAGAACAGAATCATTACAACAGCTCTTGACAAAAGAGCAAGCCTGTTGTTGGAACACACATCAAGAGCAGGCATTTCGAAGGATTGAGGAGATTCTAGTCTCGCCAGAGATATTAGTGCATTACAACCTTCATTACCAACAGTAATTACAGCAGATACCTCATCTACAGAGTTAGGGGCAGTC
The DNA here is from genome assembly GCF_036365525.1 of Heterodontus francisci. NCBI lineage: Eukaryota > Metazoa > Chordata > Chondrichthyes > Heterodontiformes > Heterodontidae > Heterodontus > Heterodontus francisci. The sequence goes on from NC_090382.1 coordinate 120,917,381, forward strand.
GTCTTTCAGGAACAGCCAGATGGATGTCAAAGACTATTATGCATTTTGAGCTTTGTCCGAGACAGAGACACGGTTTGCTGTCATTAAAAAAGAAGCACTTGCAGTCACATGGGCTTGCAAGAGGCTTTCTGATTAAATTGTTGGCCTGAAAGTGGTTATTGAGACAGACCTTAGTTTCCTTACTGGATGAGAAGGAAATTGCAAGATGCCTCAGAGAATTCAGAGATTCCGATTGAGTTTGATGTGATATACCTAAGAGATGGTATAGGTTCAGCAAAAGATGCAAACTTCGGCTGATTCATTATCAAGAGCAACAGTTGGCCATCTTACACACAGCATGTTAACTTTGTTGAAGAGATAGAGTTGTATTCACAGTATACAGCGTCGCAATGGCCATCAATTACACAAAAACTTCAAGAAATTCATCACACTCAAAAGTGGGATGAGGGATGTGTTTGGATACACCAGTATTCTACACAAGGTTGGCCACAGTAACGTCCAAAAGAACAAAGAACAGTACAGCACAGGAACAGGCCATTCGGCCCTCCAAGCCTGCGCCGATCTTGATGCCTGCCTAAACTAAAACCTTCTGCACTTCTGGGGACCGTATCCCTGTATTCCCATCCTATTTATGTATTTGTCAAGATGTCTCTTAAACGTCGCTATCGTATCTGCTTCCACCACCTCCCCTGGCAACAAGTTCCAGGCACTCACCACCCTCTGTGTAAAAAACTTGCCTCGCACAGCCCCTCTAAACTTTGCCCCTCGCACCTTAAACCTATGTCCCCTAGTAACTGACTATTCCACCCTGGGAAAAAGCTTCTGACTATCCACTCTGTCCATGCCGCTCATAACTTTGTAAACCTCTATCATGTCGCCCCTCCACCTCCGTTGTTCCAGTGAAATCAATGCGAGTTTTTCCAACCTCTCCTCATAGCTAATATCCCTCCAGACCAGGCAACATCCTGGTAAACCTCCTCTGTACCCTCTCCAAAGCCTCCACGTCCTTCTGGTAGTGTGGCGACCAGAATTGCACACAATATTCTAAGTGTGGCCTAACTAAGGTTCTGTACAGCTGCAACATGACTTGCCAATTTTTATACTCTATGCCCCGACCGATGAAGGCAAGCATGCCGTATGCCTTCTTGACTACCTTATCCACCAGCATTGCCACTTTCAGTGACCTGTGGACCTGTACGCCCACATCTCTCTGCCTGTCAATACTCCTAAGGATTCTGCCATTTACAGAAGACCTCCCACCTGCATTAGACCTTCCAAAATGCATTACCTCACATTTGTCCGGATTAAACTCCATCTGCCATTTCTCCGCCCAAGTCTCCAACCGATCTATATCCTGCTGTATCCTCTGACAATCCTCATCATTATCCGCAACTCCACCAACCTTTGTGTCGTCCGCAAACTTACTAATCAGACCAGCTACATTTTCCTCCAAATCATTTATATATACTACAAACAGCAAATGTCCCAGCACAGATCCCTGTGGAACACCACTAGTCACATCCCTCCATTCAGAAAAACACCCATCCACTGTTACCCTCTGTCTTCTATGACTGAGCCAGTTCTGTATCCATCTTGCCAGCTCCCCTCTGATCCCGTGTGACTTCACCTTTTGCACCAGTCTGCCATGCGGGACTTTGTCAAAGGCTTTACTAAAGTCCATATAGACAACATCCACCGCCCTTCCCTCATCAATCATCTTCGTTACTTCCTCAAAAAACTCAATCAAATTAGTAAGACACGACCTCCCCTTCACAAAACCATGCTGTCTCTCGCTAATAAGTTTGTTTGTTTCCAAAAAGGGAGTAAATCCTGTCCCGAAGAATCCTCTCCAATAATTTCCCTACCACTGATGTAAGGCTCTCCGGCCTATAATTTCCTGGATTATCCTTACCACCCTTCTTAAACAAAGGAACAACATTGGCTATTCTCCAGTCCTCTGGGACCTCACCTGCAGCCAATGAGGATGCACAGATTTCTGTCAAGGCCCCAGCAATTTCTTCCCTTGCCTCCCTCAGTATTCTAGGGTAGATCCCATCAGGCCCTGGGGACATATCTACCTTAATGCTTTGCAAGACACCCTACAACTCCTCCTTTTTGATAATGAGATGACTGAGACTATCTGCACTCCCTTCCCTCGGCTCATCATCCACCAAGTCCTTCTCTTTGGTGAATACTGATGCAAAGTACTCATTTCGCACCTCGCCCACTTCCTCTGGCTCCACGCATAGATTCCCATCTCTGTCCTTGAGTGGCCCAACCCTTTCCCTAGTTACCCTCTTGCTCTTTATATATGTACAAAAAGCCTTGGGATTTTCCTTAATCCTGTTTGCCAATGACTTTTCATGACCCCTTTTAGCCCTCCTAACTCCTTGCTTAAGTTCCTTCTTACTGTCTTTATATTCCTCAAGTGCTTCATCTGTTCCTAGCCTTCCAGCCCTTATAAATGCTTCCTTTTTCTTTTTGGCGAGGCTCACAATATCCCACGTTATCCAAGCTTCCCGAAACTTGCCAAACTTATCCTTCTTCCTCACAGGAACATGCTGGTCCTGGATTCTAATCAACTGACATTTGAAAGACTCCCACATGTCAGATGTTGATTTACCCTCAAACAGCCGCCCCCAATCTAAATTCTTCAGTTCCTGCCTAATATTGCTATAATTAGCCTTCCCCCAATTTAGCACCTTCACTCGAGGACTACTCCTATCCTTATCCACAAATACCTTAAAACTTATGGAATTATGGTCACTGCTCCCGAAATGCTCCCCCGCTGAAATTTCGACCACCTGGCCGGGCTCATTCCCCAATACCAGGTCCAGAATGGCCCCATCCCTAGTTGGACTATCTACATACTGTTTCAAGAAGCCCTCCTGGATGCTCCTCACAAATTATGCCCCATCCAAACCCCTAGCACTAAGTGAGTCCCAGTCAATATTGGGGAAGTTAAAATCACCCACCACTACAACCCTGTTACCTTTACATCTTTCCAAAATCTGTCTACATATCTGCTCCTCTACCTCCTGCTGGCTGTTGGGAGGCCTGTAGTTAACCCCCAACATCGGGACTGCACCCTTCCTATTCCTGAGCTCCACCCATATTGCCTCGCTGCATGACCCCTCTGAGGTGTCCTCCCGCAGTACAGCTGTGATATTCTCCTTAACCAGTAATGCAACTCCCCCACCCCTTTTACATCCCCCTCTATCCCGCCTGAAGCTTCTGAAGCCTGGAACATTTAGCTGCCAATCCTGCCCTTCCCTCAACCAAGTCTCTGTAATAGCAACAACATCATAGTTCCAAGTACTAATCCAAGCTCTAAATTCATCTGCCTTACCTGTTATACTTCTCGCATTGAAACAAATGTACTTCAGACCACCAGTCCCGCTGTGCTCAGCAACATCTCCCTGCCTGCTCTTCCTCTTAGTCCTCCTGGCCTTATTTACAATGTACTCCTCATTTATGTCACTAGCTGTCCTACTGCTCTGGTTCCCACCCCCCTGCCACACTAGTTTAAACCCTCCCGAGTGATGATAGCAAACCTTGCAGCCAGGATATTTGTGCCTCTCCAGTTTAGATGCAACCCGTCCTTCTTGTACAGGTCCCATCTGTCCCTGAAGAGAGCCCAATGGTTCAGATATCTGAAACCCTCCCTTCTACACCAGCTGTTCAGCCACGTGTTTAGCTGCACTATCTTCCTATTCCTAGCCTCACTGGCACGTGGCACAGGGAGTAATCCCGAGATTACAACCCTGGAGGTCCTGTCTTTTAACTTACCATCTAACTCCCTAAACTCCCCCTGCAGGACCTCATCACTCTTCCTGCCTATGTCATTGGTACCGATGTGTACCACAACATCTGGCTGTTCACCCTCCCCCTTCAGAATGCCCTCTGTCCGTTCAGAGACATTCTTGACCCTGGCACCAGGGAGGCAACATACCAGGGAGACAACCGGATACGACAAACTTTGGTCAAGGCCATCCAAGTCATCGAACAAGACTTTCAAGAAAGGCTACTGATCTTCCAAGTCTGACAAGAACATGATCAAGGAGACTCATAAAGCCTCCTGACAGACTGAATCTGTGATGTCAAAGACTTGGGGGGAGGTGTAGTATAAGGGTCTGAAAGGGTTAATGTTTGAGACAGTGAGAGTAACTCCTCCCACTAATGATGATGATGTAATTGTCACACGGGTATTAGGCTTAGAAGAAGCTGGAAGCATCATGAGAGGTGTTAGCTGGACAGGCTTAATAAGAGGCACAGTGGCGCAGTGGTTAGCACCGCAGCCTCACAGCTCCAGCGACCTGGGTTCAATTCTGGGTACTGTCTGTGCGGAGTTTGCAAGTTCTCCCTGTGATCGCGTGGGTTTCTGTCGGGTGCTCCGGTTTCCTCCCACAGCCAAAAACTTGCAGGTTGATAGGTAAATTGGCCATTATAAATTGCCCCTAGTGTCGGTTGGGGAATTGAGGGAAGTTGGGGATGTGGTAGGAATATGGGATTAATGTAGGATTAGTATAAATGGGTGGTAGATGGTTGGCACAGACTCGGTGGGCCGAAGGGCCTGTTTCAGTGCTGTATCTCTAAATAAATAAGAGTGTAAATAGTTATGTATATGAAATAAATGAGTTACTACTGAGACATCTGTAAACAATACTCAAGCTATGCTAACAACAATACACAACAATAACCAAGAGTGCATTGGAATAGTGAAGTCTAGAGGCAACAAAGGCATGGATGAGGGTTTCAGTATCAGATCAGCTGAGGGAGGAGTGAAGTTGGGCAATATTGGGGAGGTGGAAATGGGTGATCTTAGTGATGGTGTGGATAGGTTGGCGGCAGCTCATCTCAGCATCAAATATGACACCAAGGTCATGAACAGTCTGGTTCAGCCTCAGACAGTTGCCAGGGAGAGGGGTGGATTGGTGCCTAGGGAATAAAGTTTGTGTGGATACTGAAGTCTTTGCTCGAGTCGCTCTAAACAGGCTCCAGAAGCTGGCCGAGCGCGTCTACCCTGAGGTACAGTGTGGCTTTCGTGCAGAGAGATCGACCGTTGACATGCTGTTCTCCCTTCGTCAGATACAGGAGAAATGCCGTGAACAACAGATGCCCCTCTACATTGCTTTCATTGATCTCACCAAAGCCTTTGACCTCGTCAGCAGACGTGGTCTCTTCAGACTACTAGAAAAGATCGGATGCCCACCAAAGCTACTAAGTATCATCACCTCATTCCATGACAATATGAAAGGCACAATTCAACATGGTGGCTCCTCATCAGAGCCCTTTCCTATCCTGAGTGGCGTGAAACAGGGCTGTGTTCTCGCACCCACACTTTTTGGGATTTTCTTCTCCCTACTGCTTTCACGTGCGTTCAAGTCCTCGGCAGAAGGAATTTTCCTCTACACAAGATCAGGGGGCAGGTTGTTCAACCTTGCCCATCTAAGAGCGAAGTCCAAAGTACGGAAAGTCCTCATCAGGGAACTCCTCTTTGCTGACGATGCTGCTTTAACATCTCACACTGAAGAGTGCCTGCAGAGTCTCATCGACAGGTTTGCGGCTGCCTGCAATGAATTTGGCCTAACCATCAGCCTCAAGAAAACGAACATCATGGGGCAGGACGTCAGAAATGCTCCATCCATCAATATTGGTGACCACGCTCTGGAAATGGTTCAAGAGTTCACCTACCTAGGCTCAACTATCACCAGTAACCTGTCTTTAGATGCAGAAATCAACAAGCGCATGGGTAAGGCTTCCACTGCTATGTCCAGACTGGCCAAGAGAGTGTGGGAAAATGGCGCACTGACACGGAACACAAAAGTCCGAGTGTATCAGGCCTGTGTCCTCAGTACCTTGCTCTATGGCAGCGAGGCCTGGACAACATATGTCAGCCAAGAGCGACGTCTCAATTCATTCCATCTTCGCTGCCTCCGGAGAATACTTGGCATCAGGTGGCAGGACCGTATCTCCAACACAGAAGTCCTCGAGGCGGCCAACATCCCCAGCTTGTACACACTACTGAGTCAGCGGCGCTTGAGATGGCTTGGCCATGTGAGCCGCATGGAAGATGGCAGGATCCCCAAAGACACATTGTACAGTGAGCTCGCCACTGGTATCAGACCCACCGGCCGTCCATGTCTCCGCTTTAATGTCGTCTGCAAACGCGACATGAAATCCTGTGACATTGATCACAAGTCGTGGGAGTCAGTTGCCAGTCTTCGCCAGAGCTGGCGGGCAGCCATAAAGACAGGGCTAAAATGTGACGATTCGAAGAGATTTAGTAGTTGGCAGGAAAAAAAGACAGAGGCACAAGGGGAGAGCCAACTGTGCAACAGCCCCGACAAACAAATTTCTCTGCAGCACCTGTGGAAGAGTCTGTCACTCTCGAATTGGCCTTTATCGCCACTCCAGGTGCTGCTTCACAAACCACTGACCACCTCCAGGCGCGTATCCATTGTCTCTCGAGATAAGGAGGCCCAAAAGAAAGAAAAAAAACAAAGATGGATACTGAAGACAATGGCTTTAGTCTTCCCAATATTTAATTGTAGGATATTTCAGTTCATCTAGTACTGGATGTCATGATAAACAGCTTGATAATTTATAGGCAGTGGAAGGGTCGAGAGAGGTGTTAGTGACATAGAGCTCAGTGTTGTCGGCGTACATGTGAAAACTGAAGTTGTGCTTTCAGATGATGTCACTGAGGGGCAGCATGTAGATGAGAAATAGAGAGCCAAGGATAGATCCTTGGACGACACCAGATGTAACAGTGTGGGAACAGGGAGAGGAGCCATTGCAAGTGATTCTCTGGCTACAATTAGATTGATAAGAATGGAACCAGGTGAGTGCAGTCCCACTCAGCTTTACAACAGTGGGGAGGTTTTGGAGGAGGTTGATGCGGTTAACTGTATCAAAGGCTGCAGACAGGTTGAGAAAGTCAAGACAGGAAAGTTTACTTTTGTCACAGGATGTCATTTGTCCTTTGGTAAGAGCTCTTTCCGTACTGTGACAGCAGCAGAAACCTGATGGGAGGGATTCAAACATGGAGTTCTGGGAAAGATGGGAACGGATTTGGGAGGCGACAACACATTCAAGGACTTTGGAGAGGAAAGGAAGGTTGGAGATGGGGCGGTAGTTTACAAGGACGGAGGGGTCAAGAATTATTTTGGGGGGGAGGCACTAATGACGGTCGATTTGAAGGAGAGAGGGACAATGCATGAACAGAGAGAGCCGTGAACAATATTAGTTAACATGGGAGCCAGGAAGGGAAGTTGGGTGGTCAGTAGTTTAGTGGGAATAGGGTTGAAGGAACAGGAGGAGACTCCTTAATTCTTTTGATCATTCACTTTTAATGAATGCAAAGTCGGAGGCCAGGTTGGGGCAGTGTATTGAAATGTAAATTTTCCCCCCACCCCAGCATGGCCTTTATTTCTCTGCAGCTGAAATTCCCATGGTTCAAAGAGCAGCAGGAACTATACAAGGAACATTGACCATCTCCCATGATTGCTCCTCGAATCTTTATCCCCATTCCTAATCAAAAATCTATTCAGCTCGTTTTCTGAAGATAGCCATCAATCTATCAAAGACACCTTCACAATTTAAAACACCTCTATTCAATCTCCTCTTAGACATTCCTCTGCTCTAAGAAGAACAATCTAAGCTTCTCCAATCTCTCCACACTACTGAAGTCCCTCATGGGAACATTATAAATTCCTTTATAATTGTCATTGCTAAACATGGTCTGCATTTGCTGCTGCAAATCTTAAATGGTTAATATTTTAGATACATTTAAGGGGAAGCAAGATAAACATATGAGGGAGCTAGGAATATAAGTTTTAGCCAATAGGGTGAGCTGAAGAGGGGTGAGAGGAGGCTCGTGTAGAGCTTAAACACCAACACACAGCAGTTCAGCAGAATGTCCTGTTTCTGTGCTGTACATTCTATATAACTGCTTCAGCTGTCAATCGTTTGGACAGTCTCTTTCCTCTGAAGGAGACGGTACAGGTTGAATAGACACATATCCAGATTGAATGTAGTAAGTTTTCAGATGATAGAATTATCACTGTGGTTGTACTGGAATATTGGATAGAAGGACTTTGGCAGAGTCAAAATGTACCAGATATGACTTGGCATCGAAAACCTACATAATAATCCTTTTTGTACCAAGAATCATTCAGCTATTGCATCAGACATCAGCACTGGCTCTGTGGTAGTGCTCTTACCTCTGAGTTGTAAGTTGTGAGTTCAAGTCTCACACCAGAGACTCAAACACGTAACACAGGCTGACACTTTACTGCAGTACTGAGAACCTTTCAGATGAAGTATTAAACTGAGGCCCAAACTGTCCTCTCAGGTGGACATAAAAGATCCCATGGCACAGAGGAGTTTTTGAGTGACCTGGCCAATATTTATCCCTCAAACAATGCTACTAAAACAAATAATTTGGTCATTATCTCATTACAGTTTGTAGGATCTTGCTATGCTTCCTACATTACAACAGTGACTATACTTTAAAAGTTCATTGGCTGTAAAGTGATTCGGGACATCATGAGTCTTGAAAGATGCTATATAAATGCAAATATTTTCACATTACTGAACCAGAAAAAGTGTCCGATTAATTCGTTTCATGTGGTGGGTCCTCTTCATGACAAATACAATGAGAGAGACCAAACTACTATTTAATACAAATACATCATTATATAATCAAGCTATTTACATAAAATCACAGAGAGTATTTATAAGCTGTTGTAGGACTGTGACTTTGATGTAAACCAATGTCACTGCACTTCAAAAGGAATTCATTCCGTGTTTGTAAAGTCTTGTTGTGGGAACAACAATTTGTCTTTACATTTGGAGAAAATATCCTAACATCACTTTATAGATGTGGAGTGAAAATAAATCTAAAATAAACTTGAGATCAACTTTTGCGGAGGTCGAAGGGCCTGAAGGTTTGGTTGAGAGACAAAAAAAAACTTGCATTTATATAGCACCTTCCACAACCTAAGGTCAATAAAATACTTTTTGAACTGTCGTCACTGTTGTAGGAAACACAGCAGCCAATTTATGCACAGCAGGCTCCCACACACAGCAATGAGGTAATGATCGTGCAATCTTTTTCAGTGACATTGGTTGAGGGATAAATGTTGAGCAGGACATTGGAGAGAACTCCCTCCAGTTCTTTGAAACAGGGCCATGGAACTTTTGTATCCATCTGAGAGCGCAGACAGGTTTAAATTCTCATATGAAAGATTCCACTGCCAACAGTGTAACACTTCCTCAGTTGTCACTGAGGAACACTGAAGTGTCGGCCTAGATTCCGGGCTCAGGTCTGCAAGGTGGGGCCTGAACCAACATCGTTCTGAGAGAGCTACAGCTCAGCCGCTGCTTATAATAGACTTAATGAAGATTTTTAAAATGCACAGTGGAGGAGTTTAACGAATGACAGTGGAGGAGTTTCGGGAAGGACAGTGGAGGAGTTTAGGGGAGGACAGTGGAGGGGTTTAGGGGAGGATAGTGTAGGAGTTTAGGGGAGGACAGCGGTGGAGTTTAGGGAAGGACAGTGGAGGAGTTTAGGCAAGGACAGTGGAGGAGTTCAGGGGAGGAAAGTGGAGGGGTTTAGGGGAAGACAGTGGAGAAGTTTAGGGAAGGACAGTCGAGGAGTTTAGGGGAGGACAGTGGAGGAGTTTAGGGAAGGACAGAGGAGGAGTTTCGGGAAGGGCAGTGGAGGAGCTTAGGGAAGGGCTATGGAGGAGTTTAGGGGAGGACAGTGTAGGAGCTTAGGGGAGGACAGTGGAGGAGGTTAGGGGAGGTGTTAAGGGAAGGAAAGTGCAGGGGTTTAGGGCAGGACAGTGGAGGAGTTTAGGGGAGGACAGTGTAGGAGCTTAGGGGAGGGCAGTGGAGGAGTTTAGGGGAGGTGTTAAGGGAAGGAAAGTGCAGGGGTTTAGGGACAGACAGTGGAGGAGTTTAGGGAAGGAAAGTGGAGGAGTTTAGGGCAGGACAGTGGCGAAGTTAAGGGAAGTACAGTGGAGGAGTTTAGCGGTGGACAGTGGAGGAGTTTAGGGAAGGACAGTGGAGGAGCTTAGGCAAGGACAGTGGAGGAGTTTAGGGAAGGACAGTGGAGCAGTTAAGGGAAGGACAGTGGAGGAGTTTAGGGAAGGACAGTGGAGGAGTTTAGGGGAGGACAGTGGTGGAGTTTAGGGGAGGACAGTGGAGGAGTTTAGGGGAGGACAGTAGAGGAGTTTAGGGAAGGACAGTGGAGGAGTTTAGGCAAGGACAGTGGAGGAGTTCAGGGGAGGAAAGTGGAGGAGTTTAGGGGAAGACAGTGGAGAAGTTTAGGGAAGGACAGTGGAGGAGTTCAGGGGAGGAAAGTGGAGGAGTTTAGGGGAATACAGTGGAGAAGTTTCGGGAAGGACAGTCGAGGAGTTTAGGGAAGGACAGTGGAGGAGTTTAGGGAAGGGCAGTGGAGGAGTTTAGGGAAGGACAGTGGAGGAGTTTAGGGGAGGACAGTGTAGGAGCTTAGGGGAGGACAGTGGAGGAGTTTAGCAAAGGACAGTGGAGGAGTTTAGGGGAGGACAGTGGAGGAGTTTAGGGGAGGACAGTGGAGATGTTTAGGGAGGGACAGTGGAGGAGTTTAGGGAAGGACAGTGGAGGAGTTTAGGGAAGGGCAGTGGAGGAGTTTAGGGAAGGACAGTGGAGGAGTTTAGGGGAGGACAGTGTAGGAGCTTAGGGGAGGACAGTGGAGGAGTTTAGGGGAGGACAGTGGAGGAGGTTAGGGGAGGTGTTAAGGGAAGGAAAGTGCAGGAGTTTAGGGAAGGACAGTGGAGGAGTTTAGGGGAGGATCGTGGAGGAGTTTAGGGACAGACAGTGGAGGAGTTTAGGGAAGGAAAGTGGAGGAGCTTAGGCAAGGACAGTGGAGGAGTTTAGGGAAGGACAGTGGAGGAGTTTAGGGGAGGACAGTGGAGGTGTTTCGGGAAGGACAGTGGAGCAGTTAAGGGAAGGACAGTGGAGGAGTTTAGGGGAGGACAGGGGAGGAGGTTAGGGAAGGACAGTGGAGGAGTTTAGGGAAGGACAGTGGAGGAGTTTAGGGGAGGACAGGGGAGGAGGTTAGGGAAGGACAGTGGAGGAGTTTAGGGAAGGACAGTGGAGGAGTTAAGGGAAGGAAAGCGGACGAGTTTAGGGAAGGACAGTGGAGGAGTTTAGGGGAGGACAGTGGAGGAGTTTAGGGAATGACAGTGGAGGAGTTTAGGGGAGGACAGTGGAGGAGTTTAGGGAAGAAAAGTGCAGTAGTAAAGGAAAGGACAGTGGGGTGTTTAGGGAAGGGCAGTAGAGGAGGTTAGGGGAGGTGTTAAGGGAAGGAAAGTGCAGGAGTTTAGGGAAGGACAGTGGAGGAGTTTAGGGGAGGGCCGTGGAGGAGTTTAGGGACAGACAGTGGAGGAGTTTAGGGGAGGACCATGGAGGAGTTCAGGGACGAACAGTGGAGGAGTTTAGGGGAGAAGAGTGGAGGGGTTTAGGGAAAGACAGTGGAGGAGTTTAGGGGAGGACAGTGGAGGAGTTCAGGGAAGGACAGTGCAGTAGAAAAGGAAAGGACAGTGGAGGTGTTTAGGGAAGGACAGTGGAGGAGTTTAGGGGAGGACAGTGGAGGAGTTTAGGGAAGGACAGTGGAGGACTTTAGGGGAGGACAGTGGAGGAGTTAGGGAAGGACAGTGGAGGAGTTTAGGGAAGGACAGTGGGGGAGTTTAGGGGAGGACAGTGGAGGAGTTTAGGGAAGGACAGTGGAGGACTTTAGGGGAGGACAGTGGAGGAGTTAGGGAAGGACAGTGGAGGAGTTTAGGGAAGGACAGTGGAGGGGTTTCGGGGAGGACAGTGGAGGAGTTTAGGGGAAGACAGTGAAGGAGTTAGGGAAGGACAGTGGAGGAGTTTAGGCAAGGACAGTGGAGGGGTTTCGGGGAGGACAGTGGAGGAGTTTAGGGGAAGACAGTGAAGGAGTTTAGGGAAGGACAATGGTGGAGTTTAGGGAAGGACAGTGGAGGAGTTTAGGGAAGGACAGTGGAGGACTTTAGGGGAGGACAGTGGAGGAGTTTAGGGAAGGACAGCGGAGGAGTTTAGGGAAGGACAGTGCAGGAGTTTAGGAAAGGACAGTGGAGGAGTTTAGGGGAGGACAGTGGAGGAGTTTAGGGAAGGACAGTGGAGGAGTTTTGGGAAGGACAGTGGAGGAGTTTAGGGGAGGACAATGGAGGAGTTAAGGGGAGGACTGTGGAGGAGTTTAGGGAAGGACAGTGGAGGAGTTTAGGGGAGGACAGTGGAGGAGTTTAGGGGAGGACCGTGGAGGAGTTCAGGGACGAACAGTAGAGGAGTTTAGGGGAGGAGAGTGGAGGAGTTAAGGGAAGGAAAGTGGAGGAGCTTAGAGGAGGACAGTGGAGGAGTTTAGTGGAGGACAGTGGAGGAGTTTAGGGAAGGACAGTGGAGGAGTTTAGGGGAGGACAGTGGAGGAGTTTAGTGGAGGACAGTGGAGAAGTTTAGGGGAGGACAGTGGAGGAGTTTAGGGGAGGACAGTGGAGGAGTTTAGGGAAGGACAGTGGAGCTGTTTAGGGGAAGACAGTGAAGGCATTTAGGGAAGGACAATGGTGGAGTTTCGGGAAGGACAGTGGAGGAGTTAGGGAAGGACAGTGGAGGTGTTTAGGGAAGGACAGTGGGGGAGTTTAGGCAAGGACAGTGGAGGGGTTTCGGGGAGGACAGTGGAGGAGTTTAGCGGAAGACAGTGAAGGAGTTTAGGGAAGGACAGTGGGGGAGTTTAGGCAAGGACAGTGGGGGGGTTTCGAGAAGGACAGTGGAGGTGTTTAGGGGAAGACAGTGAAGGAGTTTAGGGAAGGACAGTGGAGGAGTTTAGGCAAGGACAGTGGAGGAGTTTAGGGAAGGACAGTGGAGGAGTTTAGGCAAGGACAGTGGAGGGGTTTCGGGGAGGACAGTGGAGGGGTTTCGGGGGGGACAGTGGAGCTGTTTAGGGGAAAAAAGTGAAGGAGTTTAGGGAAGGACAATGGTGGAGTTTAGGGAAGGACAGTGGAGGAGTTTAGGGAAGGACAGTGGAGGAGTTTAGGCAAGGACAGTGGAGGGGTTTCGGGGAGGACAGTGGAGGAGTTTAGGGAAGGACAGTGGAGCTGTTTGGGGGAAGGACAGTGCAGGAGTTTAGGAAAGGACAGTGGAGGAGTTTAGGGGAGGACAGTGGAGAAGTTTCGGGGAGGACAGTGGAGGAGTTTAGAGAAGGACAGTGGAGGAGTTTAGGGGAGGACAGTGGAGGAGTTTCGGGGAGGACAGTGGAGGAGTTTAGAGAAGGACAGTGGAGCTGTTTAGGGGAAGACAGTGAAGGAGTTTAGGGAAGGACAATGGTGGAGTTTAGGGAAGGACAGTGGAGGAGTTTAGGCAAGGACAGTGGAGGGGTTTCGGGGAGGACAGTGGAGGAGTTTAGGGAAGGACAGTGGAGCTGTTTAGGGGAAGACAGTGAAGGAGTTTAGCGAAGGACAATGGTGGAGTTTAGGGAAGGACAGTGGAGGAGTTTATGGAAGGACAGTGGAGGAGTTTAGTGGAGGACAGTGGAGACGTTTAGGGGAGGACAGTGGAGGAGTTCAGGGAAGGACAGTGCAGTAGTAAAGGAAAGGACAGTGGAGGTGTTTAGGGAAGGACAGTGGAGGAGTTCAGGCAAGGACAGTGGAGGAGTTTCGGGGAGGACAGTGGAGGAGTTTAGAGAAGGACAGTGGAGCTGTTTAGGGGAAGACAGTGAAGGAGTTTAGGGAAGGACAATGGTGGAGTTTAGGGAAGGACAGTGGAGGAGTTTAGGGAAGGACAGTGGAGGAGTTTAGGCAAGGACAGTGGAGGGGTTTCGGGGAGGACAGTGGAGGAGTTTAGGGAAGGACAGTGGAGCTGTTTAGGGGAAGACAGTGACGGAGTTTAGGGAAGGACAATGGCGGAGTTTAGGGAAGGACAGTGGAGGAGTTTAGGGAAGGACAGTGGAGGAGTTTAGGCAAGGACATTGCAGGAGTTTAGAGGAGGATAGTGAGGGGGTTTAGGGAAAGACAGTGGAGAAGTTTACGCAAGGACATTGCAGGAGTTTAGAGGAGGATAGTGGAGGGGTTTAGGGAAAGACAGTGGAGGTGTTTAGGGGAGGACAGTGGAGGAGTTCAGGGAAGGACAGTGCAGTAGTAAAGGAAAGGACAAAGGAGGTGTTTAGGGAAGGACAGTGGAGGAGTTTAGGGGAGGACAGTGGAGGAGTTTAGGGAAGGACAGTCGAGGAGTTTAGGGGAGGACAGTGGAGATGTTTAGGGGAGGACAGTGGAGGAGTTTCGGGAAGGACAGAGGAGGAGTTTAGGGAAGGGCAGTGGAGGAGTTTAGGGAAGGGCAGTAGAGGAGTTTCGGGAACGACAGTGGAGGAGTTTAGGGGAGGACAGTGCAGGGGTTTAGGGCAGGACAGTGGAGGTGTTTAGGGGAGGACAGTGTAGGAGCTTAGGGGAGGGCAGTGGAGGAGTTTAGGGGAGGTGTTAAGGGAAGGAAAGTGCAGGGGTTTAGGGACAGACAGTGGAGGAGTTTAGGGAAGGAAAGTGGAGGAGTTTAGGGCAGGACAGTGGCGAAGTTAAGGGAAGGACAGTGGAGGAGTTCAGGGGAGGAAAGTGGAGGAGTTTAGGGGAATACAGTGGAGAAGTTTCGGGAAGGACAGTCGAGGAGTTTAGGGGAGGACAGTGGAGATGTTTAGGGAAGGACAGTGGAGGAGTTTAGGGAAGGACAGTGGAGGAGTTTAGGGAAGGGCAGTGGAGGAGTTTAGGGAAGGACAGTGGAGGAGTTTAGGGGAGGACAGTGTAGGAGCTTAGGGGAGGACAGTGGAGGAGTTTAGGGGAGGACAGTGGAGGAGGTTAGGGGAGGTGTTAAGGGAAGGAAAGTGCAGGAGTTTAGGGAAGGACAGTGGAGGAGTTTAGGGGAGGATCGTGGAGGAGTTTAGGGACAGACAGTGGAGGAGTTTAGGGAAGGAAAGTGGAGGAGCTTAGGCAAGGACAGTGGAGGAGTTTAGGGAAGGACAGTGGAGGAGTTTAGGGGAGGACAGTGGAGGTGTTTAGGGAAGGACAGTGGAGCAGTTAAGGGAAGGACAGTGGAGGAGTTTAGGGAAGGACAGTGGAGGAGTTTAGGGGAGGACAGGGGAGGAGGTTAGGGAAGGACAGTGGAGGAGTTTAGGGAAGGAAAGCGGACGAGTTTAGGGAAGGACAGTGGAGGAGTTTAGGGGAGGACAGTGGAGGAGTTTAGGGAATGACAGTGGAGGAGTTTAGGGGAGGACAGTGGAGGAGTTTAGGGAAGAAAAGTGCAGTAGTAAAGGAAAGGACAGTGGGGTGTTTAGGGAAGGGCAGTAGAGGAGCTTAGGGGAGGACAGTGGAGGAGTTTAGGGGAGGACAGGGGAGGAGGTTAGGGAAGGACAGTGGAGGAGTTTAGGGAAGGAAAGCGGACGAGTTTAGGGAAGGACAGTGGAGGAGTTTAGGGGAGGACAGTGGAGGAGTTTAGGGAATGACAGTGGAGGAGTTTAGGGGAGGACAGTGGAGGAGTTTAGGGAAGAAAAGTGCAGTAGTAAAGGAAAGGACAGTGGGGTGTTTAGGGAAGGGCAGTAGAGGAGTTTAGGGGAGGACAGTGTAGGAGCTTAGGGGAGGACAGTGGAGGAGGTTAGGGGAGGTGTTAAGGGAAGGAAAGTGCAGGAGTTTAGGGAAGGACAGTGGAGGAGTTTAGGGGAGGGCCGTGGAGGAGTTTAGGGACAGACAGTGGAGGAGTTTAGGGGAGGACCATGGAGGAGTTCAGGGACGAACAGTGGAGGAGTTTAGGGGAGAAGAGTGGAGGGGTTTAGGGAAAGACAGTGGAGGAGTTTAGGGGAGGACAGTGGAGGAGTTCAGGGAAGGACAGTGCAGTAGAAAAGGAAAGGACAGTGGAGGTGTTTAGGGAAGGACAGTGGAGGAGTTTAGGGGATGACAGTGGAGGAGTTTAGGGAAGGACAGTGGAGGACTTTAGGGGAGGACAGTGGAGGAGTTTAGGGAAGGACAGCGGAGGAGTTTAGGGAAGGACAGTGCAGGAGTTTAGGAAAGGACAGTGGAGGAGTTTAGGGGAGGACAGTGGAGGAGTTTAGGGAAGGACAGTGGAGGAGTTTTGGGAAGGACAGTGGAGGAGTTTAGGGGAAGACAATGGAGGAGTTAAGGGGAGGACTGTGGAGGAGTTTAGGGAAGGACAGTGGAGGAGTTCAGGGGAGGACCGTGGAGGAGTTCAGGGACGAACAGTGGAGGAGTTTAGGGGAGGAGAGTGGAGGAGTTAAGGGAAGGAAAGTGGAGGAGCTTAGGGGAGGACAGTGGAGGAGTTTAGTGGAGGACAGTGGAGGAGTTTAGGGAAGGACAGTGGAGGAGCTTGGGGAGGACAGTGGAGGAGTTTAGTGGAGGACAGTGGAGGAGTTTAGGGGAGGACAGTGGAGGAGTTTAGTGGAGGACAGTGGAGAAGTTTAGGGGAGGACAGTGGAGGAGTTTAGGGGAGGACAGTGGAGGAGTTTCGGGAAGGACAGTGGAGCTGTTTAGGGGAAGACAGTGAAGGCATTTAGGGAAGGACAATGGTGGAGTTTCGGGAAGGACAGTGGAGGAGTTAGGGAAGGACAGTGGAGGAGTTTAGGGAAGGACAGTGGGGGAGTTTAGGCAAGGACAGTGGAGGGGTTTCGGGGAGGACAGTGGAGGAGTTTAGGGGAAGACAGTGAAGGAGTTTAGGGAAGGACAATGCTGGAGTTTAGGGAAGGACAGTGGAGGAGTTTAGGGAAGGACAGTGGAGGACTTTAGGGGAGGACAGTGGAGGAGTTTAGGGAAGGACAGCGGAGGAGTTTAGGGAAGGACAGTGCAGGAGTTTAGGAAAGGACAGTGGAGGAGTTTAGGGGAGGACAGTGGAGGAGTTTAGGGAAGGACAGTGGAGGAGTTTTGGGAAGGACAGTGGAGGAGTTTAGGGGAGGACAATGGAGGAGTTAAGGGGAGGACTGTGGAGGAGTTTAGGGAAGGACAGTGGAGGAGTTTAGGGGAGGACCGTGGAGGAGTTCAGGGACGAACAGTGGAGGAGTTTAGGGGAGGAGAGTGGAGGAGTTAAGGGAAGGAATGTGGAGGAGCTTAGGGGAGGACAGTGGAGGAGTTTAGTGGAGGACAGTGGAGGAGTTTAGGGAAGGACAGTGGAGGAGCTTGGGGAGGACAGTGGAGGAGTTTAGTGGAGGACAGTGGAGGAGTTTAGGGGAGGACAGTGGAGGAGTTTAGTGGAGGACAGTGGAGAAGTTTAGGGGAGGACAGTGGAGGAGTTTAGGGGAGGACAGTGGAGGAGTTTAGTGGAGGACAGTGGAGAGGTTTAGGGGAGGAAAGTGGAGGAGTTTCGGGAAGGACAGTGGAGGAGTTAGGGAAGGACAGTGGAGGAGTTTAGGGAAGGACAGTGGGGGAGTTTAGGCAAGGACAGTGGAGGGGTTTCGGGGAGGACAGTGGAGGAGTTTAGCGGAAGACAGTGAAGGAGTTTAGGGAAGGACAATGGTGGAGTTTAGGGAAGGACAGTGGAGGAGTTTAGGGAAGGACAGTGGAGCTGTTTAGGGGAAGACAGTGAAGGAGTTTAGGGAAGGACAATGGTGGAGTTTAGGGAAGGACAGTGGAGGAGTTTAGGGAAGGACAGTGGAGGAGTTCAGGCAAGGACAGTGGAGGAGTTTCGGGGAGGACAGTGGAGGAGTTTCGAGAAGGACAGTGGAGCTGTTTAGGGGAAGACAGTGAAGGAGTTTAGGGAAGGACAATGGTGGAGTTTAGGGAAGGACAGTGGAGGGGTTTCGGGGGGGACAGTGGAGGGGTTTCGGGGAGGACAGTGGAGCTGTTTAGGGGAAGACAGTGAAGGAGTTTAGGGAAGGACAATGGTGGAGTTTAGGGAAGGACAGTGGAGGAGTTTAGGGAAGGACAGTGGAGGAGTTTAGGCAAGGACAGTAGAGGGGTTTCGGGGAGGACAGTGGAGGAGTTTAGGGAAGGACAGTGGAGCTGTTTAGGGGAAGGACAGTGCAGGAGTTTAGGAAAGGACAGTGGAGGAGTTTAGGGGAGGACAGTGGAGGAGTTTCGGGGAGGACAGTGGGGGAGTTTAGGCAAGGACAGTGGAGGGGTTTCGGGGAGGACAGTGGAGGAGTTTAGGGAAGGACAGTGGAGCTGTTTACGGGAAGACAGTGAAGGAGTTTAGCGAAGGACAATGGTGGAGTTTAGGGAAGGACAGTGGAGGAGTTTAGTGGAGGACAGTGGAGACGTTTAGGGGAGGACAGTGGAGGAGTTCAGGGAAGGACAGTGCAGTAGTAAAGGAAAGGACAGTGGAGGTGTTTAGGGAAGGACAGTGGAGGAGTTCAGGCAAGGACAGTGGAGGAGTTTCGGGGAGGACAGTGGAGGAGTTTAGAGAAGGACAGTGGAGCTGTTTAGGGGAAGACAGTGAAGGAGTTTAGGGAAGGACAATGGTGGAGTTTAGGGAAGGACAGTGGAGGAGTTTAGGGAAGGACAGTGGAGGAGTTTAGGCAAGGACAGTGGAGGGGTTTCGGGGAGGACAGTGGAGGAGTTTAGGGAAGGACAGTGGAGCTGTTTAGGGGAAGACAGTGAAGGAGTTTAGGGAAGGACAATGGCGGAGTTTAGGGAAGGACAGTGGAGGAGTTTAGGGAAGGACAGTGGAGGAGTTTAGGCAAGGACATTGCAGGAGTTTAGAGGAGGATAGTGAGGGGGTTTAGGGAAAGACAGTGGAGGAGTTTACGCAAGGACATTGCAGGAGTTTAGAGGAGGATAGTGGAGGGGTTTAGGGAAAGACAGTGCAGTAGTAAAGGAAAGGACAAAGGAGGTGTTTAGGGAAGGACAGTGGAGGAGTTTAGGGGAGGACAGTGGAGGAGTTTAGGGAAGGACAGTCGAGGAGTTTAGGGGAGGACAGTGGAGATGTTTAGGGGAGGACAGTGGAGGAGTTTCGGGAAGGACAGAGGAGGAGTTTAGGGAAGGGCAGTGGAGGAGTTTAGGGAAGGGCAGTAGAGGAGTTTAGGGAACGACAGTGGAGGAGTTTAGGGGAGGACAGTGTAGGAGTTTAGGGAAGGACAGTGGAGGAGTTTAGGGGAGGGCCGTGGAGGAGTTTAGGGACAGACAGTGGAGGAGTTTAGGGGAGAAGAGTGGAGGGGTTTAGGGAAAGACAGTGCAGTAGTAAAGGAAAGGACAGTGGAGGTGTTTAGGGAAGGACAGTGGAGGAGTTTAGGGGAGGACAGTGGAGGAGTTTAGGGCAGGACAGTGGAGGAGTTTAGGGAAGGAAAGTGGAGGAGTAAAGGAAAGGACAGTGGAGGTGTTTAGGGAAAGACAGTGGAGGAGTTTAGGGGAGGACAGTGGAGGAGTTCAGGGAAGGACAGTGCAGTAGTAAAGGAAAGGACAGTGGAGGTGTTTAGGGAAGGACAGTGGAGGAGTTTAGGGGAGGACAGTGGAGGAGTTTAGGGCAGGACAGTGGAGGAGTTTAGGGAAGGAAAGTGGAGGAGTAAAGGAAAGGACAGTGGAGGTGTTTAGGGAAAGACAGTGGAGGAGTTTAGGGGAGGACAGTGGAGGAGTTTAGGGAAGGAAAGTGGAGGAGCTTGGGGAGGACAGTGGAGGAGTTTAGTGGAGGACAGTGGAGGAGTTTAGGGGAGGACAGTGGAGGAGTTTAGTGGAGGACAGTGGAGAGGTTTAGGGGAGGACAGTGGAGGAGTTTAGGGGAGGACAGTGGAGGAGTTTCGGGAAGGACAGTGGAGCTGTTTAGGGGAAGACAGTGAAGGCATTTAGGGAAGGACAATGGTGGAGTTTCGGGAAGGACAGTGGAGGAGTTAGGGAAGGACAGTGGAGGAGTTTAGGGAAGGACAGTGGGGGAGTTTAGGCAAGGACAGTGGAGGGGTTTCGGGGAGGACAGTGGAGGAGTTTAGGGGAAAACAGTGAAGGAGTTTAGGGAAGGACAATGGTGGAGTTTAGGGAAGGACAGTGGAGGAGTTTAGGGAAGGACAGTGGAGGACTTTAGGGGAGGACAGTGGAGGAGTTTAGGGAAGGACAGCGGAGGAGTTTAGGGAAGGACAGTGCAGGAGTTTAGGAAAGGACAGTGGAGGAGTTTAGGGGAGGACAGAGGAGGAGTTTAGGGAAGGACAGTGGAGGAGTTTTGGGAAGGACAGTGGAGGAGTTTAGGGGAGGACAATGGAGGAGTTAAGGGGAGGACTGTGGAGGAGTTTAGGGAAGGACAGTGGAGGAGTTTAGGGGAGGACCGTGGAGGAGTTCAGGGACGAACAGTGGAGGAGTTTAGGGGAGGAGAGTGGAGGAGTTAAGGGAAGGAAAGTGGAGGAGCTTAGGGGAGGACAGTGGAGGAGTTTAGTGGAGGACAGTGGAGGAGTTTAGGGAAGGACAGTGGAGGAGCTTGGGGAGGACAGTGGAGGAGTTTAGTGGAGGACAGTGGAGGAGTTTAGGGGAGGACAGTGGAGGAGTTTAGTGGAGGACAGTGGAGAAGTTTAGGGGAGGACAGTGGAGGAGTTTAGGGGAGGACAGTGGAGGAGTTTAGGGAAGGACAGTGGAGGAGTTTAGGGGAGGACCGTGGAGGAGTTCAGGGACGAACAGTGGAGGAGTTTAGGGGAGGAGAGTGGAGGAGTTAAGGGAAGGAAAGTGGAGGAGCTTAGGGGAGGACAGTGGAGGAGTTTAGTGGAGGACAGTGGAGGAGTTTAGGGAAGGACAGTGGAGGAGCTTGGGGAGGACAGTGGAGGAGTTTAGTGGAGGACAGTGGAGGAGTTTAGGGGAGGACAGTGGAGGAGTTTAGTGGAGGACAGTGGAGAAGTTTAGGGGAGGACAGTGGAGGAGTTTAGGGGAGGACAGTGGAGGAGTTTAGGGAAGGACAGTGGAGCTGTTTAGGGGAAGACAGTGAAGGCATTTAGGGAAGGACAATGGTGGAGTTTCGGGAAGGACAGTGGAGGAGTTAGGGAAGGACAGTGGAGGAGTTTAGGCAAGGACAGTGGAGGGGTTTCGGGGAGGACAGTGGAGGAGTTTAGTGGAAGACAGTGAAGGAGTTTAGGGAAGGACAATGGTGGAGTTTAGGGAAGGACAGTGGAGGAGTTTAGGGAAGGACAGTGGAGGAGTTCAGGCAAGGACAGTGGAGGAGTTTCGGGGAGGACAGTGGAGGAGTTTCGAGAAGGACAGTGGAGCTGTTTAGGGGAAGACAGTGAAGGAGTTTAGGGAAGGACAATGGTGGAGTTTAGGGAAGGACAGTGGAGGAGTTTAGGGAAGGACAGTGGAGGGGTTTCGGGGAGGACAGTGGAGGGGTTTCGGGGAGGACAGTGGAGCTGTTTAGGGGAAGACAGTGAAGGAGTTTAGGGAAGGACAATGGTGGAGTTTAGGGAAGGACAGTGGAGGAGTTTAGGGAAGGACAGTGGAGGAGTTTAGGCAAGGACAGTGGAGGGGTTTCGGGGAGGACAGTGGAGGAGTTTAGAGAAGGACAATGGTGGAGTTTAGGCAAGGACAGTGGAGGGGTTTCGGGGAGGACAGTGGAGGAGTTTAGGGAAGGACAGTGGAGCTGTTTAGGGGAAGGACAGTGCAGGAGTTTAGGAAAGGACAGTGGAGGAGTTTAGGGGAGGACAGTGGAGGAGTTTCGGGGAGGACAGTGGAGGAGTTTAGAGAAGGACAATGGTGGAGTTTAGGGAAGGACAGTGGAGCTGTTTAGGGGAAGACAGTGAAGGAGTTTAGGGAAGGAAAATGGTGGAGTTTAGGGAAGGACAGTGGAGGAGTTTAGGGAAGGACAGTGGGGGAGTTTAGGCAAGGACAGTGGAGGGGTTTCGGGGAGGACAGTGGAGGAGTTTAGGGAAGGACAGTGGAGCTGTTTAGGGGAAGACAGTGAAGGAGTTTAGGGAAGGAAAATGGTGGAGTTTAGGGAAGGACAGTGGAGGAGTTTAGGGAAGGACAGTGGGGGAGTTTAGGCAAGGACAGTGGAGGGGTTTCGGGGAAGACAGTGAAGGAGTTTAGCGAAGGACAATGGTGGAGTTTAGGGGAAGACAGTGAAGGAGTTTAGCGAAGGACAGTGGAGGAGTTTAGTGGAGGACAGTGGAGACGTTTAGGGGAGGACAGTGGAGGAGTTCAGGGAAGGACAGTGCAGTAGTAAAGGAAAGGACAGTGGAGGTGTTTAGGGAAGGACAGTGGAGGAGTTCAGGCAAGGACAGTGGAGGAGTTTCGGGGAGGACAGTGGAGGAGTTTAGAGAAGGACAATGGTGGAGTTTAGGGAAGGACAGTGGAGGAGTTTAGGGAAGGACAGTGGAGGAGTTTAGGCAAGGACAGTGGAGGGGTTTCGGGGAGGACAGTGGAGGAGTTTAGGGAAGGACAGTGGAGCTGTTTAGGGGAAGACAGTGAAGGAGTTTAGGGAAGGACAATGGCGGAGTTTAGGGAAGGACAGTGGAGGAGTTTAGGGAAGGACAGTGGAGGAGTTTAGGCAAGGACATTGCAGGAGTTTAGAGGAGGATAGTGAGGGGGTTTAGGGAAAGACAGTGGAGGAGTTTACGCAAGGACATTGCAGGAGTTTAGAGGAGGATAGTGGAGGGGTTTAGGGAAAGACAGTGCAGTCGTAAAGGAAAGGACAAAGGAGGTGTTTAGGGAAGGACAGTGGAGGAGTTTAGGGGAGGACAGTGGAGGAGTTTAGGGAAGGACAGTCGAGGAGTTTAGGGGAGGACAGTGGAGATGTTTAGGGGAGGACAGTGGAGGAGTTTCGGGAAGGACAGAGGAGGAGTTTAGGGAAGGGCAGTGGAGGAGTTTAGGGAAGGGCAGTAGAGGAGTTTAGGGAACGACAGTGGAGGAGTTTAGGGGAGGACAGTGTAGGAGCTTAGGGGAGGACAGTGGAGGAGGTTAGGGGAGGACAGTGGAGGAGGTTAGGGGAGGTGTTAAGGGAAGGAAAGTGCAGGAGTTTAGGGAAGGACAGTGGAGGAGTTTAGGGGAGGGCCGTGGAGGAGTTTAGGGACAGACAGTGGAGGAGTTTAGAAGAGGACCATGGAGGAGTTCAGGGACGAACAGTGGAGGAGTTTAGGGGAGAAGAGTGGAGGGGTTTAGGGAAAGACAGTGGAGGAGTTTAGGGGAGGACAGTGGAGGAGTTCAGGGAAGGACAGTGCAGTAGTAAAGGAAAGGACAGTGGAGGTGTTTAGGGAAGGACAGTGGAGGAGTTTAGGGGAGGACAGTGGAGGAGTTTAGGGCAGGACAGTGGAGGAGTTTAGGGAAGGAAAGTGGAGGAGTAAAGGAAAGGACAGTGGAGGAGTTTAGGGGAGGACAGTGGAGGAGTTTAGGGCAGGACAGTGGAGGTGTTTAGGGAAGGACAGTGGCAGAATTAAGGAAAGTACAGTGGAGGAGTTTAGGGAAAGACAGTGGAGGAGTTTTGGGCGAGGACACTGGAGGAGTTTAGCGGAGGACAGTGGAGGAGTTTAGGGAAGGACAGTGGAGGACTTTAGGGGAGGACAGTGGAGGAGTTTAGGGAAGGACAGTGGAGGACTTTAGGGGAGGACAGTGGAGGAGTTTAGGGAAGGACAGTGCAGGGGTTTACGGGAGGACAGTGGAGGAGTTTAGGGAAGGACAGTGGAGGAGTTTTGGGAAGGACAGTGGAGGAGTTTAGGGGAGGACAATGGAGGAGTTAAGGGGAGGACTGTGGAGGAGTTTAGGGAAGGACAGTGGTGGAGTTTAGGGGAGGACCGTGGAGGAGTTCAGGGACGAACAGTGGAGGAGTTTAAGGGAGGACAGTGGAGGAGTTAAGGGAAGGAAATTGGAGGAGCTTAGGGGAGGACAGTGGAGGAGTTTAGTGGAGGACAGTGGAGGAGTTTAGGGAAGGACAGTGGAGGAGCTTAGTGGAGGACAGTGGAGAAGTTTAGGGGAGGACAGTGGAGAAGTTTAGTGGAGGACAGTGGAGAAGTTTAGGGGAGGACAGTGGAGAAGTTTAGGGGAGGACAGTGGAGGAGTTTAGGGAAGGACAGTGGAGCTGTTTAGGGGAAGACAGTGAAGGCATTTAGGGAAGGACAATGGTGGAGTTTCGGGAAGGACAGTGGAGGAGTTAGGGAAGGACAGTGGAGGAGTTTAGGCAAGGACATTGCAGGAATTTAGAGGAGGATAGTGAGGGGGTTTAGGGAAAGACAGTGGAGGAGTTTAGGGGAGGACAATGGAGGAGTTTAGGCAAGGATATTGCAGGAGTATAGAGGAGGATAGTGGAGGGGTTTAGGGAAAGACAGTGGAGGAGTTTAGAGGAGGACAGTGGAGGAGTTCAGGGAAGGACAGTGCAGTAGTAAAGGAAAGGACAGTGGAGGTGTTTAGGGAAGGACAGTGGAGGAGTTCAGGCAAGGACAGTGGAGGAGTTTCGGGGAGGACAGTGGAGGAGTTTAGAGAAGGACAGTGGAGCTGTTTAGGGGAAGACAGTGAAGGAGTTTAGGGAAGGACAATGGTGGAGTTTACGGGAGGACAGTGGAGGAGTTTAGGGAAGGACAGTGGAGCTGTTTAGGGGAAGACAGTGAAGGCATTTAGGGAAGGACAATGGTGGAGTTTCGGGAAGGACAGTGGAGGAGTTAGGGAAGGACAGTGGAGGAGTTTAGGCAAGGACAGTGGAGGGGTTTCGGGGAGGACAGTGGAGGAGTTTAGCGGAAGACAGTGAAGGAGTTTAGGGAAGGACAATGGTGGAGTTTAGGGAAGGACAGTGGAGGAGTTTAGGGAAGGACAGTGGAGGAGTTCAGGCAAGGACAGTGGAGGAGTTTCGGGGAGGACAGTGGAGGAGTTTCGAGAAGGACAGTGGAGCTGTTTAGGGGAAGACAGTGAAGGAGTTTAGGGAAGGACAATGGTGGAGTTTAGGGAAGGACAGTGGAGGGGTTTCGGGGAGGACAGTGGAGGAGTTTAGGGAAGGACAGTGGAGCTGTTTAGGGGAAGACAGTGAAGGAGTTTAGGGAAGGACAATGGCGGAGTTTAGGGAAGGACAGTGGAGGAGTTTAGGGAAGGACAGTGGAGGAGTTTAGGCAAGGACATTGCAGGAGTTTAGAGGAGGATAGTGAGGGGTTTTAGGGAAAGACAGTGGAGGAGTTTAGAGGAGGACAGTGGAGGAGATCAGGGAAGGACAGTGCAGTAGTAAAGGAAAGGACAGTGGAGGTGTTTAGGGAAGGACAGTGGAGGAGTTTAGGCAAGGACAGTGGAGGGGTTTCGGGGAGGACAGTGGAGGAGTTTAGGGAAGGACAGTGGAGCTGTTTAGGGGAAGACAGTGAAGGAGTTTATGGAAGGACAATGGCGGAGTTTAGGGAAGGACAGTGGAGGAGTTTAGGGAAGGACAGTGGAGGAGTTTAGGCAAGGACATTGCAGGAGTTTAGAGGAGGATAGTGAGGGGGTTTAGGGAAAGACAGTGGAGGAGTTTACGCAAGGACATTGCAGGAGTTTAGAGGAGGATAGTGGAGGGGTTTAGGGAAAGACAGTGCAGTAGTAAAGGAAAGGACAAAGGAGGTGTTTAGGGAAGGACAGTGGAGGAGTTTAGGGGAGGACAGTGGAGGAGTTTAGGGAAGGACAGTCGAGGAATTTAGGGGAGGACAGTGGAGATGTTTAGGGGAGGACAGTGGAGGAGTTTCGGGAAGGACAGAGGAGGAGTTCAGGGAAGGGCAGTGGAGGAGTTTAGGGAAGGGCAGTAGAGGAGTTTAGGGAACGACAGTGGAGGAGTTTAGGGGAGGACAGTGTAGGAGCTTAGGGGAGGACAGTGGAGGAGGTTAGGGGAGGACAGTGGAGGAGGTTAGGGGAGGTGTTAAGGGAAGGAAAGTGCAGGAGTTTAGGGAAGGACAGTGGAGGAGTTTAGGGGAGGGCCGTGGAGGAGTTTAGGGACAGACAGTGGAGGAGTTTAGGGGAGGACCATGGAGGAGTTCAGGGACGAACAGTGGAGGAGTTTAGGGGAGAAGAGTGGAGGGGTTTCGGGAAAGACAGTGGAGGAGTTTAGGGGAGGACAGTGGAGGAGTTCAGGGAAGGACAGTGCAGTAGTAAAGGAAAGGACAGTGGAGGTGTTTAGGGAAGGACAGTGGAGGAGTTTAGGGGAGGACAGTGGAGGAGCTTAGGGCAGGACAGTGGAGGAGTTTAGGGAAGGAAAGTGGAGGAGTAAAGGAAAGGACAGTGGAGGTGTTTAGGGAAGGACAGTGGAGGAGTTTAGGGGAGGACAGTGGAGGAGTTTAGGGCAGGACAGTGGAGGTGTTTAGGGAAGGACAGTGGCAGAATTAAGGAAAGTACAGTGGAGGAGTTTAGGGAAAGACAGTGGAGGAGTTTTGGGCGAGGACACTGGAGGAGTTTAGCGGAGGACAGTGGAGGAGTTTAGGGAAGGACAGTGGAGGACTTTAGGGGAGGACAGTGGAGGAGTTTAGGGAAGGACAGTGGAGGACTTTAGGGGAGGACAGTGGAGGAGTTTAGGGAAGGACAGTGCAGGGGTTTACGGGAGGACAGTGGAGGAGTTTAGGGAAGGACAGTGGAGGAGTTTTGGGAAGGACAGTGGAGGAGTTTAGGGGAGGACAATGGAGGAGTTAAGGGGAGGACTGTGGAGGAGTTTAGGGAAGGACAGTGGTGGAGTTTAGGGGAGGACCGTGGAGGAGTTCAGGGACGAACAGTGGAGGAGTTTAAGGGAGGACAGTGGAGGAGTTAAGGGAAGGAAATTGGAGGAGCTTAGGGGAGGACAGTGGAGGAGTTTAGTGGAGGACAGTGGAGGAGTTTAGGGAAGGACAGTGGAGGAGCTTAGTGGAGGACAGTGGAGAAGTTTAGGGGAGGACAGTGGAGAAGTTTAGTGGAGGACAGTGGAGAAGTTTAGGGGAGGACAGTGGAGAAGTTTAGGGGAGGACAGTGGAGGAGTTTAGGGAAGGACAGTGGAGCTGTTTAGGGGAAGACAGTGAAGGCATTTAGGGAAGGACAATGGTGGAGTTTCGGGAAGGACAGTGGAGGAGTTAGGGAAGGACAGTGGAGGAGTTTAGCAAGGACATTGCAGGAATTTAGAGGAGGATAGTGAGGGGGTTTAGGGAAAGACAGTGGAGGAGTTTAGGGGAGGACAATGGAGGAGTTTAGGCAAGGATATTGCAGGAGTATAGAGGAGGATAGTGGAGGGGTTTAGGGAAAGACAGTGGAGGAGTTTAGAGGAGGACAGTGGAGGAGTTCAGGGAAGGACAGTGCAGTAGTAAAGGAAAGGACAGTGGAGGTGTTTAGGGAAGGACAGTGGAGGAGTTCAGGCAAGGACAGTGGAGGAGTTTCGGGGAGGACAGTGGAGGAGTTTAGAGAAGGACAGTGGAGCTGTTTAGGGGAAGACAGTGAAGGAGTTTAGGGAAGGACAATGGTGGAGTTTACGGGAGGACAGTGGAGGAGTTTAGGGAAGGACAGTGGAGGAGCTTGGGGAGGACAGTGGAGGAGTTTAGTGGAGGACAGTGGAGGAGTTTAGGGGAGGACAGTGGAGGAGTTTAGTGGAGGACAGTGGAGAAGTTTAGGGGAGGACAGTGGAGGAGTTTAGGGGAGGACAGTGGAGGAGTTTAGGGAAGGACAGTGGAGCTGTTTAGGGGAAGACAGTGAAGGCATTTAGGGAAGGACAATGGTGGAGTTTCGGGAAGGACAGTGGAGGAGTTAGGGAAGGACAGTGGAGGAGTTTAGGCAAGGACAGTGGAGGGGTTTCGGGGAGGACAGTGGAGGAGTTTAGCGGAAGACAGTGAAGGAGTTTAGGGAAGGACAATGGTGGAGTTTAGGGAAGGACAGTGGAGGAGTTTAGGGAAGGACAGTGGAGGAGTTCAGGCAAGGACAGTGGAGGAGTTTCGGGGAGGACAGTGGAGGAGTTTCGAGAAGGACAGTGGAGCTGTTTAGGGGAAGACAGTGAAGGAGTTTAGGGAAGGACAATGGTGGAGTTTAGGGAAGGACAGTGGAGGAGTTTAGGGAAGGACAGTGGAGGAGTTCAGGCAAGGACAGTGGAGGAGTTTCGGGGAGGACAGTGGAGGAGTTTCGAGAAGGACAGTGGAGCTGTTTAGGGGAAGACAGTGAAGGAGTTTAGGGAAGGACAATGGTGGAGTTTAGGGAAGGACAGTGGAGGGGTTTCGGGGAGGACAGTGGAGGGGTTTCGGGGAGGACAGTGGAGCTGTTTAGGGGAAGACAGTGAAGGAGTTTAGGGGAGGACAGTGGAGGGGTTTCGGGGAGGACAGTGGAGCTGTTTAGGGGAAGGACAGTGCAGGAGTTTAGGAAAGGACAGTGGAGGAGTTTAGGGGAGGACAGTGGAGGAGTTTAGAGAAGGACAATGGTGGAGTTTAGGGAAGGACAGTGGAGCTGTTTAGGGGAAGACAGTGAAGGAGTTTAGGGAAGGAAAATGGTGGAGTTTAGGGAAGGACAGTGGAGGAGTTTAGGGAAGGACAGTGGGGGAGTTTAGGCAAGGACAGTGGAGGGGTTTCGGGGAGGACAGTGGAGGAGTTTAGGGAAGGACAGTGGAGCTGTTTAGGGGAAGACAGTGAAGGAGTTTAGGGAAGGAAAATGGTGGAGTTTAGGGAAGGACAGTGGAGGAGTTTAGGGAAGGACAGTGGGGGAGTTTAGGCAAGGACAGTGGAGGGGTTTCGGGGAAGACAGTGAAGGAGTTTAGCGAAGGACAATGGTGGAGTTCAGGGGAAGACAGTGAAGGAGTTTAGCGAAGGACAGTGGAGGAGTTTAGTGGAGGACAGTGGAGACGTTTAGGGGAGGACAGTGGAGGAGTTCAGGGAAGGACAGTGCAGTAGTAAAGGAAAGGACAGTGGAGGTGTTTAGGGAAGGACAGTGGAGGAGTTCAGGCAAGGACAGTGGAGGAGTTTCGGGGAGGACAGTGGAGGAGTTTAGAGAAGGACAATGGTGGAGTTTAGGGAAGGACAGTGGAGGAGTTTAGGGAAGGACAGTGGAGGAGTTTAGGCAAGGACAGTGGAGGGGTTTAGGGGAAGACAGTGAAGGAGTTTAGGGAAGGACAATGGCGGAGTTTAGGGAAGGACAGTGGAGGAGTTTAGGGAAGGACAGTGGAGGAGTTTAGGCAAGGACATTGCAGGAGTTTAGAGGAGGATAGTGGAGGGGTTTAGGGAAAGACAGTGGAGGAGTTTAGAGGAGGACAGTGGAGGAGTTCAGGGAAGGACAGTGCAGTAGTAAAGGAAAGGACAGTGGAGGTGTTTAGGGAAGGACAGTGGAGGAGTTCAGGCAAGGACAGTGGAGGAGTTTCGGGGAGGACAGTGGAGGAGTTTAGAGAAGGACAGTGGAGCTGTTTAGGGGAAGACAGTGAAGGAGTTTAGGGAAGGACAATGGTGGAGTTTACGGGAGGACAGTGGAGGAGTTTAGGGAAGGACAGTGGAGGAGCTTGGGGAGGACAGTGGAGGAGTTTAGTGGAGGACAGTGGAGGAGTTTAGGGGAGGACAGTGGAGGAGTTTAGTGGAGGACAGTGGAGAAGTTTAGGGGAGGACAGTGGAGGAGTTTAGGGGAGGACAGTGGAGGAGTTTAGGGAAGGACAGTGGAGCTGTTTAGGGGAAGACAGTGAAGGCATTTAGGGAAGGACAATGGTGGAGTTTCGGGAAGGACAGTGGAGGAGTTAGGGAAGGACAGTGGAGGAGTTTAGGCAAGGACAGTGGAGGGGTTTCGGGGAGGACAGTGGAGGAGTTTAGCGGAAGACAGTGAAGGAGTTTAGGGAAGGACAATGGTGGAGTTTAGGGAAGGACAGTGGAGGAGTTTAGGGAAGGACAGTGGAGGAGTTCAGGCAAGGACAGTGGAGGAGTTTCGGGGAGGACAGTGGAGGAGTTTCGAGAAGGACAGTGGAGCTGTTTAGGGGAAGACAGTGAAGGAGTTTAGGGAAGGACAATGGTGGAGTTTAGGGAAGGACAGTGGAGGAGTTTAGGGAAGGACAGTGGAGGAGTTCAGGCAAGGACAGTGGAGGAGTTTCGGGGAGGACAGTGGAGGAGTTTCGAGAAGGACAGTGGAGCTGTTTAGGGGAAGACAGTGAAGGAGTTTAGGGAAGGACAATGGTGGAGTTTAGGGAAGGACAGTGGAGGGGTTTCGGGGAGGACAGTGGAGGGGTTTCGGGGAGGACAGTGGAGCTGTTTAGGGGAAGACAGTGAAGGAGTTTAGGGGAGGACAGTGGAGGGGTTTCGGGGAGGACAGTGGAGCTGTTTAGGGGAAGGACAGTGCAGGAGTTTAGGAAAGGACAGTGGAGGAGTTTAGGGGAGGACAGTGGAGGAGTTTAGAGAAGGACAATGGTGGAGTTTAGGGAAGGACAGTGGAGCTGTTTAGGGGAAGACAGTGAAGGAGTTTAGGGAAGGAAAATGGTGGAGTTTAGGGAAGGACAGTGGAGGAGTTTAGGGAAGGACAGTGGGGGAGTTTAGGCAAGGACAGTGGAGGGGTTTCGGGGAGGACAGTGGAGGAGTTTAGGGAAGGACAGTGGAGCTGTTTAGGGGAAGACAGTGAAGGAGTTTAGGGAAGGAAAATGGTGGAGTTTAGGGAAGGACAGTGGAGGAGTTTAGGGAAGGACAGTGGGGGAGTTTAGGCAAGGACAGTGGAGGGGTTTCGGGGAAGACAGTGAAGGAGTTTAGCGAAGGACAATGGTGGAGTTCAGGGGAAGACAGTGAAGGAGTTTAGCGAAGGACAGTGGAGGAGTTTAGTGGAGGACAGTGGAGACGTTTAGGGGAGGACAGTGGAGGAGTTCAGGGAAGGACAGTGCAGTAGTAAAGGAAAGGACAGTGGAGGTGTTTAGGGAAGGACAGTGGAGGAGTTCAGGCAAGGACAGTGGAGGAGTTTCGGGGAGGACAGTGGAGGAGTTTAGAGAAGGACAATGGTGGAGTTTAGGGAAGGACAGTGGAGGAGTTTAGGGAAGGACAGTGGAGGAGTTTAGGCAAGGACAGTGGAGGGGTTTAGGGGAAGACAGTGAAGGAGTTTAGGGAAGGACAATGGCGGAGTTTAGGGAAGGACAGTGGAGGAGTTTAGGGAAGGACAGTGGAGGAGTTTAGGCAAGGACATTGCAGGAGTTTAGAGGAGGATAGTGAGGGGGTTTAGGGAAAGACAGTGGAGCTGTTTAGGGGAAGACAGTGAAGGAGTTTGGGGAAGGACAATGGTGGAGTTTAGGGAAGGACAGTGGAGGGGTTTCGGGGAGGACAGTTGAGGAGTTTAGGGAAGGACAGTGGAGCTGTTTAGGGGAAGACAGTGAAGGAGTTTAGGGAAGGACAATGGCGGAGTTTAGGGAAGGACAGTGGAGGAGTTTAGGGAAGGACAGTGGAGGAGTTTAGGCAAGGACATTGCAGGAGTTTAGAGGAGGATAGTGAGGGGGTTTAGGGAAAGACAGTGGAGGAGTTTAGAGGAGGACAGTGGAGGAGATCAGGGAAGGACAGTGCAGTAGTAAAGGAAAGGACAGTGGAGGTGTTTAGGGAAGGACAGTGGAGGAGTTTAGGCAAGGACAGTGGAGGGGTTTCGGGGAGGACAGTGGAGGAGTTTAGGGAAGGACAGTGGAGCTGTTTAGGGGAAGACAGTGAAGGAGTTTAGGGAAGGACAATGGCGGAGTTTAGGGAAGGACAGTGGAGGAGTTTAGGGAAGGACAGTGGAGGAGTTTAGGCAAGGACATTGCAGGAGTTTAGAGGAGGATAGTGAGGGGGTTTAGGGAAAGACAGTGGAGGAGTTTACGCAAGGACATTGCAGGAGTTTAGAGGAGGATAGTGGAGGGGTTTAGGGAAAGACAGTGCAGTAGTAAAGGAAAGGACAAAGGAGGTGTTTAGGGAAGGACAGTGGAGGAGTTTAGGGGAGGACAGTGGAGGAGTTTAGGGAAGGACAGTCGAGGAGTTTAGGGGAGGACAGTGGAGATGTTTAGGGGAGGACAGTGGAGGAGTTTCGGGAAGGACAGAGGAGGAGTTTAGGGAAGGGCAGTGGAGGAGTTTAGGGAAGGGCAGTAGAGGAGTTTAGGGAACGACAGTGGAGGAGTTTAGGGGAGGACAGTGTAGGAGCTTAGGGGAGGACAGTGGAGGAGGTTAGGGGAGGACAGTGGAGGAGGTTAGGGGAGGTGTTAAGGGAAGGAAAGTGCAGGAGTTTAGGGAAGGACAGTGGAGGAGTTTAGGGGAGGGCCGTGGAGGAGTTTAGGGACAGACAGTGGAGGAGTTTAGGGGAGGACCATGGAGGAGTTCAGGGACGAACAGTGGAGGAGTTTAGGGGAGAAGAGTGGAGGGGTTTAGGGAAAGACAGTGGAGGAGTTTAGGGGAGGACAGTGGAGGAGTTCAGGGAAGGACAGTGCAGTAGTAAAGGAAAGGACAGTGGAGGTGTTTAGGGAAGGACAGTGGAGGAGTTTAGGGGAGGACAGTGGAGGAGTTTAGGGCAGGACAGTGGAGGAGTTTAGGGAAGGAAAGTGGAGGAGTAAAGGAAAGGACAGTGGAGGTGTTTAGGGAAGGACAGTGGAGGAGTTTAGGGGAGGACAGTGGAGGAGTTTAGGGCAGGACAGTGGAGGTGTTTAGGGAAGGACAGTGGCAGAATTAAGGAAAGTACAGTGGAGGAGTTTAGGGAAAGACAGAGGAGGAGTTTTGGGCGAGGACACTGGAGGAGTTAACCGGAGGACAGTGGAGGAGTTTAGGGAAGGACAGTGGAGGACTTTAGGGGAGGACAGTGGAGGAGTTTAGGGAAGGACAGTGGAGGAGTTTAGGGGAGGACAGTGGAGGAGTTTAGGGAAGGACAGTGGAGGAGTTTAGGGGAGGACAATGGAGGAGTTAAGGGGAGGACTGTGGAGGAGTTTAGGGAAGGACAGTGGTGGAGTTTAGGGGAGGACCGTGGAGGAGTTCAGGGACGAACAGTGGAGGAGTTTAAGGGAGGAGAGTGGAGGAGTTAAGGGAAGGAAATTGGAGGAGCTTAGGGGAGGACAGTGGAGGAGTTTAGTGGAGGACAGTGGAGGAGTTTAGGGAAGGACAGTGGAGGAGCTTAGTGGAGGACAGTGGAGAAGTTTAGGGGAGGACAGTGGAGAAGTTTAGTGGAGGACAGTGGAGAAGTTTAGGGGAGGACAGTGGAGAAGTTTAGGGGAGGACAGTGGAGGAGTTTAGGGAAGGACAGTGGAGCTGTTTATGGGAAGACAGTGAAGGCATTTAGGGAAGGACAATGGTGGAGTTTCGGGAAGGACAGTGGAGGAGTTAGGGAAGGACAGTGGAGGAGTTTAGGCAAGGACATTGCAGGAATTTAGAGGAGGATAGTGAGGGGGTTTAGGGAAAGACAGTGGAGGAGTTTAGGGGAGGACAATGGAGGAGTTTAGGCAAGGATATTGCAGGAGTATAGAGGAGGATAGTGGAGGGGTTTAGGGAAAGACAGTGGAGGAGTTTAGAGGAGGACAGTGGAGGAGTTCAGGGAAGGACAGTGCAGTAGTAAAGGAAAGGACAGTGGAGGTGTTTAGGGAAGGACAGTGGAGGAGTTCATGCAAGGACAGTGGAGGAGTTTCGGGGAGGACAGTGGAGGAGTTTAGAGAAGGACAGTGGAGCTGTTTAGGGGAAGACAGTGAAGGAGTTTAGGGAAGGACAATGGTGGAGTTTAGGGAAGGACAGTGGAGGAGTTTAGGGAAGGACAGTGGAGCTGTTTAGGGGAAGACAGTGGAGGAGTTTAGGCAAGGACAGTGGAGGGGTTTCGGGGAGGACAGTGGAGGAGTTTAGGGAAGGACAGTGGAGCTGTTTAGGGGAAGACAGTGAAGGAGTTTAGGGAAGGACAATGGCGGAGTTTAGGGAAGGACAGTGGAGGAGTTTAGGGAAGGACAGTGGAGGAGTTTAGGCAAGGACATTGCAGGAGTTTAGAGGAGGATAGTGAGGGGGTTTAGGGAAAGACAGTGGAGGAGTTTACGCAAGGACATTGCAGGAGTTTAGAGGAGGATAGTGGAGGGGTTTAGGGAAAGACAGTGCAGTAGTAAAGGAAAGGACAAAGGAGGTGTTTAGGGAAGGACAGTGGAGGAGTTTAGGGGAGGACAGTGGAGGAGTTTAGGGAAGGACAGTCGAGGAGTTTAGGGGAGGACAGTGGAGATGTTTAGGGGAGGACAGTGGAGGAGTTTCGGGAAGGACAGAGGAGGAGTTTAGGGAAGGGCAGTGGAGGAGTTTAGGGAAGGGCAGTAGAGGAGTTTAGGGAACGACAGTGGAGGAGTTTAGGGGAGGACAGTGTAGGAGCTTAGGGGAGGACAGTGGAGGAGGTTAGGGGAGGACAGTGGAGGAGGTTAGGGGAGGTGTTAAGGGAAGGAAAGTGCAGGAGTTTAGGGAAGGACAGTGGAGGAGTTTAGGGGAGGGCCGTGGAGGAGTTTAGGGACAGACAGTGGAGGAGTTTAGGGGAGGACCATGGAGGAGTTCAGGGACGAACAGTGGAGGAGTTTAGGGGAGAAGAGTGGAGGGGTTTAGGGAAAGACAGTGGAGGAGTTTAGGGGAGGACAGTGGAGGAGTTCAGGGAAGGACAGTGCAGTAGTAAAGGAAAGGACAGTGGAGGTGTTTAGGGAAGGACAGTGGAGGAGTTTAGGGGAGGACAGTGGAGGAGTTTAGGGCAGGACAGTGGAGGAGTTTAGGGAAGGAAAGTGGAGGAGTAAAGGAAAGGACAGTGGAGGTGTTTAGGGAAGGACAGTGGAGGAGTTTAGGGGAGGACAGTGGAGGAGTTTAGGGCAGGACAGTGGAGGTGTTTAGGGAAGGACAGTGGCAGAATTAAGGAAAGTACAGTGGAGGAGTTTAGGGAAAGACAGAGGAGGAGTTTTGGGCGAGGACACTGGAGGAGTTAACCGGAGGACAGTGGAGGAGTTTAGGGAAGGACAGTGGAGGACTTTAGGGGAGGACAGTGGAGGAGTTTAGGGAAGGACAGTGGAGGAGTTTAGGGGAGGACAGTGGAGGAGTTTAGGGAAGGACAGTGGAGGAGTTTAGGGGAGGACAATGGAGGAGTTAAGGGGAGGACTGTGGAGGAGTTTAGGGAAGGACAGTGGTGGAGTTTAGGGGAGGACCGTGGAGGAGTTCAGGGACGAACAGTGGAGGAGTTTAAGGGAGGAGAGTGGAGGAGTTAAGGGAAGGAAATTGGAGGAGCTTAGGGGAGGACAGTGGAGGAGTTTAGTGGAGGACAGTGGAGGAGTTTAGGGAAGGACAGTGGAGGAGCTTAGTGGAGGACAGTGGAGAAGTTTAGGGGAGGACAGTGGAGAAGTTTAGTGGAGGACAGTGGAGAAGTTTAGGGGAGGACAGTGGAGAAGTTTAGGGGAGGACAGTGGAGGAGTTTAGGGAAGGACAGTGGAGCTGTTTATGGGAAGACAGTGAAGGCATTTAGGGAAGGACAATGGTGGAGTTTCGGGAAGGACAGTGGAGGAGTTAGGGAAGGACAGTGGAGGAGTTTAGGCAAGGACATTGCAGGAATTTAGAGGAGGATAGTGAGGGGGTTTAGGGAAAGACAGTGGAGGAGTTTAGGGGAGGACAATGGAGGAGTTTAGGCAAGGATATTGCAGGAGTATAGAGGAGGATAGTGGAGGGGTTTAGGGAAAGACAGTGGAGGAGTTTAGAGGAGGACAGTGGAGGAGTTCAGGGAAGGACAGTGCAGTAGTAAAGGAAAGGACAGTGGAGGTGTTTAGGGAAGGACAGTGGAGGAGTTCATGCAAGGACAGTGGAGGAGTTTCGGGGAGGACAGTGGAGGAGTTTAGAGAAGGACAGTGGAGCTGTTTAGGGGAAGACAGTGAAGGAGTTTAGGGAAGGACAATGGTGGAGTTTAGGGAAGGACAGTGGAGGAGTTTAGGGAAGGACAGTGGAGCTGTTTAGGGGAAGACAGTGAAGGAGTTTAGGGAAGGACAATGGTGGAGTTTAGGGAAGGACAGTGGAGGAGTTTAGGGAAGGACAGTGGAGGAGTTTAGGCAAGGACATTGCAGGAGTTTAGAGGAGGATAGTGAGGGGGTTTAGGGAAAGACAGTGGAGGAGTTTACGCAAGGACATTGCAGGAGTTTAGAGGAGGATAGTGGAGGGGTTTAGGGAAAGACAGTGGAGGAGTTTAGGGGAGGACAGTGGAGGAGTTTAGGGAAGGAAAGTGGAGTAGTAAAGGAAAGGACAGTGGAGGTGTTTAGGGAAGGACAGTGGAGGAGTTTAGGGGAGGACATTGGAGGAGTTTAGGGCAGGACAGTGGAGGAGTTTAGGGAAGGACAGTGGAGGAGTTTAGGGGAGGACAGTGGAGGAGTTTAGGGAAGGACAGTGGAGGACTTTAGGGGAGGACAGTGGAGGAGTTTAGGGAAGGACAGCGGAGGAGTTTAGGGAAGGACAGTGCAGGAGTTTAGGAATGGACAGTGGAGGAGTATAGGGGAGGACAGTGGAGGAGTTTAGGGGAGGACAATGGAGGAGTTAAGGGGAGGACTGTGGAGGAGTTTAGGGAAGGACAGTGGTGGAGTTTAGGGGAGGACCGTGGAGGAGTTCAGGGACGAACAGTGGAGGAGTTTAGGGGAGGAGAGTGGAGGAGTTAAGGGAAGGAAATTGGAGGAGCTTCGGGGAGGACAGTGGAGGAGTTTAGTGGAGGACAGTGGAGGAGTTTAGGGAAGGACAGTGGAGGAGCTTAGGGGAGGACAATGGTGGAGTTTAGTGGAGGACAGTGGAGAAGTTTAGGGGAGGACAGTGGAGGAGTTTAGGGGAGGACAGTGGGGGAGTTTAGGGAAGGACAGTGGAGCTGTTTAGGGGAAGACAGTGAAGGCATTTAGGGAAGGACAATGGTGGAGTTTCGGGAAGGACAGTGGAGGAGTTAGGGAAGGACAGTGGAGGAGTTTAGGCAAGGACATTGCAGGAGTTTAGAGGAGGATAGTGAGGGGGTTTAGGGAAAGACAGTGGAGGAGTTTAGGGGAGGACAATGGAGGAGTTTAGGCAAGGATATTGCAGGAGTATAGAGGAGGATAGTGGAGGGGTTTAGGGAAAGACAGTGGAGGAGTTTAGAGGAGGACAGTGGAGGAGATCAGGGAAGGACAGTGCAGTAGTAAAGGAAAGGACAGTGGAGGTGTTTAGGGAACGACAGTGGAGGAGTTCAGGCAAGGACAGTGGAGGAGTTTCGGGGAGGACAGTGGAGGAGTTTAGGGAAGGACAGTGGAGCTGTTTAGGGGAAGACAGTGAAGGAGTTTAGGGAAGGACAATGGTGGAGTTTAGGGAAGGACAGTGGAGGAGTTTAGGGAAGGACAGTGGAGGAGTTTAGGCAAGGACATTGCAGGAGTTTAGAGGAGGATAGTGTGGGGGTTTAGGGAAAGACAGTGGAGGAGTTTACGCAAGGACATTGCTGGAGTTTAGAGGAGGATAGTGGAGGGGTTTAGGGAAAGACTGTGGAGGAGTTTAGGGGAGGACAGTGGAGGAGTTCAGGGAAGGACAGTGCAGTAGTAAAGGAAAGGACAGAGGAGGTGTTTAGGGAAGGACAGTGGAGGAGTTTAGGGAGGACAGTGGAGATGTTTAGGGGAGGACAGTGGAGGAGTTTCGGGAAGGACAGCGGAGGAGTTTAGGGAAGGGCAGTGGAGGAGTTTAGGGAAGGGCAGTAGAGGAGTTTAGGGAACGACAGTGGAGGAGTTTAGGGGAGGACAGTGTAGGAGCTTAGGGGAGGACAGTGGAGGAGGTTAGGGGAGGACAGTGGAGGAGGTTAGGGGAGGTGTTAAGGGAAGGAAAGTGCAGGAGTTTAGGGAAGGACAGTGGAGGAGTTTAGGGGAGGGCCGTGGAGGAGTTTAGGGACAGACAGTGGAGGAGTTTAGGGGAGGACCATGGAGGAGTTCAGGGACGAACAGTGGAGGAGTTTAGGGGAGAAGAGTGGAGGGGTTTAGGGAAAGACAGTGGAGGAGTTTAGGGGAGGACAGTGGAGGAGTTAAGGGGAGGACTGTGGAGGAGTTTAGGGAAGGACAGTGGTGGAGTTTAGGGGAGGACCGTGGAGGAGTTCAGGGACGAACAGTGGAGGAGTTTAGGGGAGGAGAGTGGAGGAGTTAAGGGAAGGAAATTGGAGGAGCTTCGGGGAGGACAGTGGAGGAGTTTAGTGGAGGACAGTGGAGGAGTTTAGGGAAGGACAGTGGAGGAGCTTAGGGGAGGACAATGGTGGAGTTTAGTGGAGGACAGTGGAGAAGTTTAGGGGAGGACAGTGGAGGAGTTTAGGGGAGGACAGTGGGGGAGTTTAGGGAAGGACAGTGGAGCTGTTTAGGGGAAGACAGTGAAGGCATTTAGGGAAGGACAATGGTGGAGTTTCGGGAAGGACAGTGGAGGAGTTAGGGAAGGACAGTGGAGGAGTTTAGGCAAGGACATTGCAGGAGTTTAGAGGAGGATAGTGAGGGGGTTTAGGGAAAGACAGTGGAGGAGTTTAGGGGAGGACAATGGAGGAGTTTAGGCAAGGATATTGCAGGAGTATAGAGGAGGATAGTGGAGGGGTTTAGGGAAAGACAGTGGAGGAGTTTAGAGGAGGACAGTGGAGGAGATCAGGGAAGGACAGTGCAGTAGTAAAGGAAAGGACAGTGGAGGTGTTTAGGGAACGACAGTGGAGGAGTTCAGGCAAGGACAGTGGAGGAGTTTCGGGGAGGACAGTGGAGGAGTTTAGGGAAGGACAGTGGAGCTGTTTAGGGGAAGACAGTGAAGGAGTTTAGGGAAGGACAATGGTGGAGTTTAGGGAAGGACAGTGGAGGAGTTTAGGGAAGGACAGTGGAGGAGTTTAGGCAAGGACATTGCAGGAGTTTAGAGGAGGATAGTGTGGGGGTTTAGGGAAAGACAGTGGAGGAGTTTACGCAAGGACATTGCTGGAGTTTAGAGGAGGATAGTGGAGGAGTTTAGGGAAAGACTGTGGAGGAGTTTAGGGGAGGACAGTGGAGGAGTTCAGGGAAGGACAGTGCAGTAGTAAAGGAAAGGACAGAGGAGGTGTTTAGGGAAGGACAGTGGAGGAGTTTAGGGAGGACAGTGGAGATGTTTAGGGGAGGACAGTGGAGGAGTTTCGGGAAGGACAGAGGAGGAGTTTAGGGAAGGGCAGTGGAGGAGTTTAGGGAAGGGCAGTAGAGGAGTTTAGGGAACGACAGTGGAGGAGTTTAGGGGAACACAGTGTAGGAGCTTAGGGGAGGACAGTGGAGGAGGTTAGGGGAGGACAGTGGAGGAGGTTAGGGGAGGTGTTAAGGGAAGGAAAGTGCAGGAGTTTAGGGAAGGACAGTGGAGGAGTTTAGGGGAGGGCCGTGGAGGAGTTTAGGGACAGACAGTGGAGGAGTTTAGGGGAGGACCATGGAGGAGTTCAGGGACGAACAGTGGAGTAGTTTAGGGGAGAAGAGTGGAGGGGTTTAGGGAAAGACAGTGGAGGAGTTTAGGGGAGGACAGTGGAGGAGTTCAGGGAAGGACAGTGCAGTAGTAAAGGAAAGGACAGTGGAGGTGTTTAGGGAAGGACAGTGGAGGAGTTTAGGGGAGGACAGTGGAGGAGTTTAGGGAAGGACAGTGGAGGACTTTAGGGGAGGACAGTGGAGGAGTTTAGGGAAGGACAGTGCAGGGGTTTAGGAAAGGACAGTGGAGGAGTTTACGGGAGGACAGTGGAGGAGTTTAGGGAAGGACAGTGGAGGAGTTTTGGGAAGGACAGTGGAGGAGTTTAGGGGAGGACAATGGAGGAGTTAAGGGGAGGACTGTGGAGGAGTTTAGGGAAGGACAGTGGTGGAGTTTAGGGGAGGACCGTGGAGGAGTTCAGGGACGAACAGTGGAGGAGTTTAAGGGAGGAGAGTGGAGGAGTTAAGGGAAGGAAATTGGAGGAGCTTAGGGGAGGACAGTGGAGGAGTTTAGTGGAGGACAGTGGAGGAGTTTAGGGAAGGACAGTGGAGGAGCTTAGGGGAGGACAATGGTGGAGTTTAGTGGAGGACAGTGGAGGAGTTCAGGGGAGGACAGTGGAGGAGTTTAGTGGAGGACAGTGGAGAAGTTTAGGGGAGGACAGTGGAGGAGTTTAGGGGAGGACAGTGGAGGAGTTTAGGGAAGGACAGTGGATCTGTTTAGGGGAAGACAGTGAAGGCATTTAGGGAAGGACAATGGTGGAGTTTCGGGAAGGACAGTGGAGGAGTTAGGGAAGGACAGTGGAGGAGTTTAGGCAAGGACATTGCAGGAATTTAGAGGAGGATAGTGATGGGGTTTAGGGAAAGACAGTGGAGGAGTTTAGGGGAGGACAATGGAGGAGTTTAGGCAAGGATATTGCAGGAGTATAGAGGAGGATAGTGGAGGGGTTTAGGGAAAGACAGTGGAGGAGTTTAGAGGAGGACAGTGGAGGAGTTCAGGGAAGGACAGTGCAGTAGTAAAGGAAAGGACAGTGGAGGTGTTTAGGGAAGGACAGTGGAGGAGTTCAGGCAAGGACAGTGGAGGAGTTTCGGGGAGGACAGTGGAGGAGTTTAGAGAAGGACAGTGGAGCTGTTTAGGGGAAGACAGTGAAGGAGTTTAGGGAAGGACAATGGTGGAGTTTAGGGAAGGACAGTGGAGGAGTTTAGGGAAGGACAGTGGAGGCGTTTAGGCAAAGAGATTGCAGGAGTTTAGAGGAGGATAGTGAGGGGGTTTAGGGAAAGACAGTGGAGGAGTTTAGAGGAGGACAGTGGAGGAGATCAGGGAAGGACAGTGCAGTAGTAAAGGAAAGGACAGTGGAGGTGTTTAGGGAAGGAAAGTGGAGTAGTAAAGGAAAGGACAGTGGAGGTGTTTAGGGAAGGACAGTGGAGGAGTTTAGGGGAGGACATTGGAGGAGTTTAGGGCAGGACAGTGGAGGTGTTTAGGGAAGGACAGTGGCAGAATTAAGGAAAGTACAGTGGAGGAGTTTAGGGAAAGACAGTGGAGGAGTTTTGGGCGAGGACACTGGAGGAGTTTAGCGGAGGACAGTGGAGGAGTTTAGGGAAGGACAGTGGAGGACTTTAGGGGAGGACAGTGGAGGAGTTTAGGGAAGGTCAGTGGAGGAGTTTCGGGGAGGACAGTGGAGGACTTTAGGGGAGGACAGTGGAGGAGTTTAGGGAAGGACAGCGGAGGAGTTTAGGGAAGGACAGTGCAGGAGTTTAGGAAAGGACAGTGGAGGAGTATAGGGGAGGACAGTGGAGGAGTTTAGGGAAGGACAGTGGAGGAGTTTTGGGAAGGACAGTGGAGGAGTTTAGGGGAGGACAATGGAGGAGTTAAGGGGAGGACTGTGGAGGAGTTTAGGGAAGGACAGTGGTGGAGTTTAGGGGAGGACCGTGGAGGAGTTCAGGGACGAACAGTGGAGGAGTTTAGGGGAGGAGAGTGGAGGAGTTAAGGGAAGGAAATTGGAGGAGCTTAGGGGAGGACAGTGGAGGAGTTTAGTGGAGGACAGTGGAGGAGTTTAGGGAAGGACAGTGGAGGAGCTTAGGGGAGGACAATGGTGGAGTTTAGTGGAGGACAGTGGAGAAGTTTAGGGGAGGACAGTGGAGGAGTTTAGGGGAGGACAGTGGGGGAGTTTAGGGAAGGACAGTGGAGCTGTTTAGGGGAAGACAGTGAAGGCATTTAGGGAAGGACAATGGTGGAGTTTCGGGAAGGACAGTGGAGGAGTTAGGGAAGGACAGTGGAGGAGTTTAGGCAAGGACATTGCAGGAGTTTAGAGGAGGATAGTGAGGGGGTTTAGGGAAAGACAGTGGAGGAGTTTAGGGGAGGACAATGGAGGAGTTTAGGCAAGGATATTGCAGGAGTATAGAGGAGGATAGTGGAGGGGTTTAGGGAAAGACAGTGGAGGAGTTTAGAGGAGGACAGTGGAGGAGATCAGGGAAGGACAGTGCAGTAGTAAAGGAAAGGACAGTGGAGGTGTTTAGGGAACGACAGTGGAGGAGTTCAGGCAAGGACAGTGGAGGAGTTTCGGGGAGGACAGTGGAGGAGTTTAGAGAAGGACAGTGGAGCTGTTTAGGGGAAAACAGTGGAGGAGTTTAGGGAAGGACAGTGGAGCTGTTTAGGGGAAGACAGTGAAGGAGTTTAGGGAAGGACAATGGTGGAGTTTAGGGAAGGACAGTGGAGGAGTTTAGGCAAGGACATTGCAGGAGTTTAGAGGAGGATAGTGGAGGGGTTTAGGGAAAGACAGTGGAGGAGTTTACGCAAGGACATTGCTGGAGTTTAGAGGAGGATAGTGGAGGGGTTTAGGGAAAGACTGTGGAGGAGTTTAGGGGAGGACAGTGGAGGGGTTCAGGGAAGGACAGTGCAGTAGTAAAGGAAAGGACAGAGGAGGTGTTTAGGGAAGGACAGTGGAGGAGTTTAGGGAGGACAGTGGAGATGTTTAGGGGAGGACAGTGGAGGAGTTTCGGGAAGGACAGAGGAGGAGTTTAGGGAAGGGCAGTGGAGGAGTTTAGGGAAGGGCAGTAGAGGAGTTTAGGGAACGACAGTGGAGGAGTTTAGGGGAGGACAGTGTAGGAGCTTAGGGGAGGACAGTGGAGGAGGTTAGGGGAGGTGTTAAGGGAAGGAAAGTGCAGGAGTTTAGGGAAGGACAGTGGAGGAGTTTAGGGGAGGGCCGTGGAGGAGTTTAGGGACAGACAGTGGAGGAGTTTAGGGGAGGACCATGGAGGAGTTCAGGGACGAACAGTGGAGGAGTTTAGGGGAGAAGAGTGGAGGGGTTTAGGGAAAGACAGTGGAGGGGTTTAGGGGAGGACAGTGGAGGAGTTCAGGGAAGGACAGTGCAGTAGAAAAGGAAAGGACAGTGGAGGTGTTTAGGGAAGGACAGTGGAGGAGTTTAGGGGAGGACAGTGGAGGAGTTTAGGGCAGGACAGTGGAGGAGTTTAGGGAAGGAAAGTGGAGTAGTAAAGGAAAGGACAGTGGAGGTGTTTAGGGAAGGACAGTGGAGGAGTTTAGGGGAGGACAGTGGAGGAGTTTAGGGCAGGACAGTGGAGGTGTTTAGGGAAGGACAGTGGCAGAATTAAGGAAAGTACAGTGGAGGAGTTTAGGGAAAGACAGTGGAGGAGTTTTGGGCGAGGACACTGGAGGAGTTTAGCAGAGGACAGTGGAGGAGTTTAGGGAAGGACATTGGAGGACTTTAGGGGAGGACAGTGGCGGAGTTTAGGGAAGGACAGTGGAGGACTTTAGGGGAGGACAGTGGAGGAGTTTAGGGAAGGACAGCGGAGGAGTTTATGGAAGGACAGTGCAGGAGTTTAGGAAAGGACAGTGGAGGAGTTTAGGGGAGGACAGTGGAGGAGTTTTGGGAAGGACAGTGGAGGAGTTTAGGGGAGGACAATGGAGGAGTTAAGGGGAGGACTGTGGAGGAGTTTCGGGAAGGACAGTGGTGGAGTTTAGGGGAGGACCGTGGAGGAGTTCAGGGACGAACAGTGGAGGAGTTTAGGGGAGGAGAGTGGAG
Source organism: Heterodontus francisci (assembly GCF_036365525.1). Taxonomy (NCBI): domain Eukaryota; kingdom Metazoa; phylum Chordata; class Chondrichthyes; order Heterodontiformes; family Heterodontidae; genus Heterodontus; species Heterodontus francisci. The sequence goes on from NC_090382.1 coordinate 120,960,643, forward strand.
GAGTTAAGGGAAGGAAATTGGAGGAGCTTAGGGGAGGACAGTGGAGGAGTTTAGTGGAGGACAGTGGAGGAGTTTAGGGAAGGACAGTGGAGGAGCTTAGGGGAGGACAATGGTGGAGTTTAGTGGAGGACAGTGGAGGAGTTCAGGGGAGGACAGTGGAGGAGTTTAGTGGAGGACAGTGGAGAAGTTTAGGGGAGGACAGTGGAGGAGTTTAGGGCAGGACAGTGGAGGAGTTTAGGGAAGGACAGTGGAGCTGTTTAGGGGAAGACAGTGAAGGCATTTAGGGAAGGACAATGGTGGAGTTTCGGGAAGGACAGTGGAGGAGTTAGGGAAGGACAGTGGAGGAGTTTAGGCAAGGACATTGCAGGAGTTTAGAGGAGGATAGTGAGGGGGTTTAGGGAAAGACAGTGGAGGAGTTTAGGGGAGGACAATGGAGGAGTTTAGGCAAGGATATTGCAGGAGTATAGAGGAGGATAGTGGAGGGGTTTAGGGAAAGACAGTGGAGGAGTTTAGAGGAGGACAGTGGAGGAGATCAGGGAAGGACAGTGCAGTAGTAAAGGAAAGGACAGTGGAGGTGTTTAGGGAACGACAGTGGAGGAGTTCAGGCAAGGACAGTGGAGGAGTTTCGGGGAGGACAGTGGAGGAGTTTAGAGAAGGACAGTGGAGCTGTTTAGGGGAAAACAGTGGAGGAGTTTAGGGAAGGACAGTGGAGCTGTTTAGGGGAAGACAGTGAAGGAGTTTAGGGAAGGACAATGGTGGAGTTTAGGGAAGGACAGTGGAGGAGTTTAGGCAAGGACATTGCAGGAGTTTAGAGGAGGATAGTGTGGGGGTTTAGGGAAAGACAGTGGAGGAGTTTACGCAAGGACATTGCTGGAGTTTAGAGGAGGATAGTGGAGGGGTTTAGGGAAAGACTGTGGAGGAGTTTAGGGGAGGACAGTGGAGGGGTTCAGGGAAGGACAGTGCAGTAGTAAAGGAAAGGACAGAGGAGGTGTTTAGGGAAGGACAGTGGAGGAGTTTAGGGAGGACAGTGGAGATGTTTAGGGGAGGACAGTGGAGGAGTTTCGGGAAGGACAGAGGAGGAGTTTAGGGAAGGGCAGTGGAGGAGTTTAGGGAAGGGCAGTAGAGGAGTTTAGGGAACGACAGTGGAGGAGTTTAGGGGAGGACAGTGTAGGAGCTTAGGGGAGGACAGTGGAGGAGGTTAGGGGAGGTGTTAAGGGAAGGAAAGTGCAGGAGTTTAGGGAAGGACAGTGGAGGAGTTTAGGGGAGGGCCGTGGAGGAGTTTAGGGACAGACAGTGGAGGAGTTTAGGGGAGGACCATGGAGGAGTTCAGGGACGAACAGTGGAGGAGTTTAGGGGAGAAGAGTGGAGGGGTTTAGGGAAAGACAGTGGAGGGGTTTAGGGGAGGACAGTGGAGGAGTTCAGGGAAGGACAGTGCAGTAGAAAAGGAAAGGACAGTGGAGGTGTTTAGGGAAGGACAGTGGAGGAGTTTAGGGGAGGACAGTGGAGGAGTTTAGGGCAGGACAGTGGAGGAGTTTAGGGAAGGAAAGTGGAGTAGTAAAGGAAAGGACAGTGGAGGTGTTTAGGGAAGGACAGTGGAGGAGTTTAGGGGAGGACAGTGGAGGAGTTTAGGGCAGGACAGTGGAGGTGTTTAGGGAAGGACAGTGGCAGAATTAAGGAAAGTACAGTGGAGGAGTTTAGGGAAAGACAGTGGAGGAGTTTTGGGCGAGGACACTGGAGGAGTTTAGCAGAGGACAGTGGAGGAGTTTAGGGAAGGACATTGGAGGACTTTAGGGGAGGACAGTGGCGGAGTTTAGGGAAGGACAGTGGAGGACTTTAGGGGAGGACAGTGGAGGAGTTTAGGGAAGGACAGCGGAGGAGTTTATGGAAGGACAGTGCAGGAGTTTAGGAAAGGACAGTGGAGGAGTTTAGGGGAGGACAGTGGAGGAGTTTTGGGAAGGACAGTGGAGGAGTTTAGGGGAGGACAATGGAGGAGTTAAGGGGAGGACTGTGGAGGAGTTTCGGGAAGGACAGTGGTGGAGTTTAGGGGAGGACCGTGGAGGAGTTCAGGGACGAACAGTGGAGGAGTTTAGGGGAGGAGAGTGGAGGAGTTAAGGGAAGGAAATTGGAGGAGCTTAGGGGAGGACAGTGGAGGAGTTTAGTGGAGGACAGTGGAGGAGTTTAGGGAAGGACAGTGGAGGAGCTTAGGGGAGGACAATGGTGGAGTTTAGTGGAGGACAGTGGAGGAGTTCAGGGGAGGACAGTGGAGGAGTTTAGTGGAGGACAGTGGAGAAGTTTAGGGGAGGACAGTGGAGGAGTTTAGGGCAGGACAGTGGAGGAGTTTAGGGAAGGACAGTGGAGCTGTTTAGGGGAAGACAGTGAAGGCATTTAGGGAAGGACAATGGTGGAGTTTCGGGAAGGACAGTGGAGGAGTTAGGGAAGGACAGTGGAGGAGTTTAGGCAAGGACATTGCAGGAGTTTAGAGGAGGATAGTGAGGGGGTTTAGGGAAAGACAGTGGAGGAGTTTAGGGGAGGACAATGCAGGAGTTTAGGCAAGGATATTGCAGGAGTATAGAGGAGGATAGTGGAGGGGTTTAGGGAAAGACAGTGGAGGAGTTTAGGGGAGGACAGTGGAGGAGTTCAGGGAAGGACAGTGCAGTAGTAAAGGAAAGGACAGTGGAGGTGTTTAGGGAAGGACAGTGGAGGAGTTCAGGCAAGGATAGTGGAGGAGTTTAGGGAAGGACAGTGGAGGAGTTTAGGCAAGGACAGTGGAGGGGTTTCGGGGAGGACAGTGGAGGAGTTTAGGGAAGGACAGTGGAGCTGTTTAGGGGAAGACAGTGAAGGAGTTTAGGGAAGGACAATGGTGGAGTTTAGGGATGGACAGTGGAGGAGTTTAGGGAAGGACAGTGGAGGAGTTTAGGCAAGGACAGTGGAGGGGTTTCGGGGAGGACAGTGGAGGAGTTTAGGGAAGGACAGTGGAGCTGTTTAGGGGAAGACAGTGAAGGAGTTTAGGGAAGGACAATGGTGGAGTTTAGGGAAGGACAGTGGAGGAGTTTAGGGAAGGACAGTGGAGGAGTTTAGGCAAGGACATTGCAGTAGTTTAGAGGAGGATAGTGAGGGGGTTTAGGGAAAGACAGTGGAGGAGTTTATGCAAGGACATTGCAGGAGTTTAGAGGAGGATAGTGGAGGGGTTTAGGGAAAGACAGTGGAGGAGTTTAGGGGAGGACAGTGGAGGAGTTCAGGGAAGGACAGTGCAGTAGTAAAGGAAAGGACAGTGGAGGTGTTTAGGGAAGGACAATGGAGGAGTTTAGGGGAGGACAGTGGAGGAGTTTAGGGAAGGACAGTCGAGGAGATTAGGGGAGGACATTGGAGATGTTTAGGGGAGGACAGTGGAGGAGTTTCGGGAAGGACAGAGGAGGAGTTTAGGGAAGGGCAGTGGAGGAGTTTAGGGAAGGGCAGTAGAGGAGTTTAGGGAACGACAGTGGTGGAGTTTAGGGGAGGACAGTGTAGGAGCTTAGGGGAGGACAGTGGAGGAGGTTAGGGAAGGACAGTGGAGCTCTTTAGGGGAAGACAGTGAAGGAGTTTAGGGAAGGACAGTGGCGGAGTTTAGGGAAGGACAGTGGAGGAGTTTAGGGAAGGACAGTGGAGGAGTTTAGGGAAGGACAGTGGAGGAGTTTAGGCAAGGACAGTGGAGGAATTTAGGGGAGGGCAGTGGAGGAGTTTAGGGAAGGACAGTGGAGGAGTTTAGGGAAGGACAGTGGAGGAGTTTTGGGGTGGACAGTGGAGGAGTTTAGGGAAGGACAGTGGAGCAGTTTAGGGAAGGACAGTGGAGGAGTTTAGGCAAGGACAGTGGAGGAATTTAGGGGAGGGCAGTGGAGGAGTTTAGGGAAGGACAGTGGAGGAGTTCAGGCAAGGACAGTGGAGGGGTTTCGGGGAGGACAGTGGAGGAGTTTAGGGAAGGACAGTGGAGCTGTTTAGGGGAAGACAGTGAAGGAGTTTAGGGAAGGACAATGGTGGAGTTTAGGGATGGACAGTGGAGGAGTTTAGGGAAGGACAGTGGAGGAGTTTAGGCAAGGACAGTGGAGGGGTTTCGGGGAGGACAGTGGAGGAGTTTAGGGAAGGACAGTGGAGCTGTTTAGGGGAAGACAGTGAAGGAGTTTAGGGAAGGACAATGGTGGAGTTTAGGGAAGGACAGTGGAGGAGTTTAGGGAAGGACAGTGGAGGAGTTTAGGCAAGGACATTGCAGTAGTTTAGAGGAGGATAGTGAGGGGGTTTAGGGAAAGACAGTGGAGGAGTTTATGCAAGGACATTGCAGGAGTTTAGAGGAGGATAGTGGAGGGGTTTAGGGAAAGACAGTGGAGGAGTTTAGGGGAGGACAGTGGAGGAGTTCAGGGAAGGACAGTGCAGTAGTAAAGGAAAGGACAGTGGAGGTGTTTAGGGAAGGACAATGGAGGAGTTTAGGGGAGGACAGTGGAGGAGTTTAGGGAAGGACAGTCGAGGAGATTAGGGGAGGACATTGGAGATGTTTAGGGGAGGACAGTGGAGGAGTTTCGGGAAGGACAGAGGAGGAGTTTAGGGAAGGGCAGTGGAGGAGTTTAGGGAAGGGCAGTAGAGGAGTTTAGGGAACGACAGTGGTGGAGTTTAGGGGAGGACAGTGTAGGAGCTTAGGGGAGGACAGTGGAGGAGGTTAGGGAAGGACAGTGGAGCTCTTTAGGGGAAGACAGTGAAGGAGTTTAGGGAAGGACAGTGGCGGAGTTTAGGGAAGGACAGTGGAGGAGTTTAGGGAAGGACAGTGGAGGAGTTTAGGGAAGGACAGTGGAGGAGTTTAGGCAAGGACAGTGGAGGAATTTAGGGGAGGGCAGTGGAGGAGTTTAGGGAAGGACAGTGGAGGAGTTTAGGGAAGGACAGTGGAGGAGTTTTGGGGTGGACAGTGGAGGAGTTTAGGGAAGGACAGTGGAGCAGTTTAGGGAAGGACAGTGGAGGAGTTTAGGCAAGGACAGTGGAGGAATTTAGGGGAGGGCAGTGGAGGAGTTTAGGGAAGGACAGTGGAGGAGTTTAGGCAAGGACAGTGGAGGAGTTTCGGGGAGGACAGTGGAGGAGTTTAGGGAAGGACAGTGGAGGAGTTTAGGGAAGGACAGTGGAGCAGTTTAGGGAAGGACAGTGGAGGAGTTTAGGCAAGGACAGTGGAGGAATTTAGGGGAGGGCAGTGGAGGAGTTTAGGGAAGGACAGTGGAGGAGTTTAGGCAAGGACAGTGGAGGAGTTTCGGGGAGGACAGTGGAGGAGTTTAGGGAAGGACAGTGGAGGAGTTTCGGGGTGGACAGTGGAGGAGTTTAGGGAAGGACAGTGGAGCTGTTTAGGTGAAGACAGTGAAGGAGTTTAGGGAAGGACAGTGGAGGAGTTTAGAGGAGGATAGTGAGGGGGTTTAGCGAAAGACAGTGGAGGAGTTTAGGGGAGGACAGTGGAGGAGTTTAGGCAAGGAAATTGCAGGAGTTTAGAGGAGGATAGTGGAGGGGTTTAGGGAAAGACAGTGGAGGAGTTTAGGGGAGGACAGTGGAGGAGTTCAGGGAAGGACAGTGCAGTAGTAAAGGAAAGGACAGTGGGTGTGTTTAGGGAAGGACAGTGGAGGAGTTTAGGGAAGGAATGTGGAGGAGTTTAGGGGAGGACAGTGGAGGAGTTTAGGGAAGGACAGTGGAGGACTTTAGGGGAGGACAGTGGAGGAGTTTAGGGAAGGACAGTGGAGGACTTTAGGGGAGGACAGAGGAGTAGCTTAGGGAAGGACAGCGGAGGAGTTAGGGAAGGACAGTGCAGGAGTTTAGGAAAGGACAGTGGTGGACATTAGGGGAGGACAGTGGAGGAGTTTAGGGAAGGACAGTCGAGGAGTTTTGGGAAGGACAGTGGAGGAGTTTAGGGGAGGACAATGGAGGAGTTAAGGGGAGGATTGTGGAGGAGTTTAGGGGAGGACAGTGGAGGAGTTCAGGGAAGGACATTGCAGTAGTAAAGGAAAGGACAGTGGAGGTGTTTAGGGAAGGACAGTGGAGGACTTTAGGGGAGGACAGTGGAGGAGTTTAGGGAAGGACAGTGGAGGAGTTTTGGGAAGGACAGTGGAGGAGATTAGGGGAGGACAATGGAGGAGTTAAGGGGAGGACTGTGGAGGAGTTTAGGGGAGGACAGTGGAGGAGTTCAGGGAAGGACAGTGCAGTAGTAAAGGAAAGGACAGTGGAGGTGTTTAGGGGAGGACAGTGGAGGAGTTTAGGGAAGGAAAGTGGAGGGGTTTAGGGAAGGACAGTGGCAGAGTTAAGGAAAGTAGAGTGGAGGAGTTTTGGGCGAGGACACTGGAGGAGTTTAGGGAGGACAGTGGAGGAGTTTAGGGAAGGACAGTGGAGGAGTTTAGGGGAGGACAGTGGAGGAGTTTAGGGAAGGACAGTGGAGGACTTTAGGCGAGGACAGAGGAGTAGCTTAGGGAAGGACAGCGGAGGAGTTAAGGGGAGGACTGTGGAGGAGTTTAGGGAAGGACAGTAGAAGAGTTTAGGGGAGGATAGTGGAGGGGTTTAGGGGAGGACAATGGAGGAGTTAAGGGGAGGACTGTGGAGGAGTTTAGGGAAGGACAGTGGAGGAGTTTAGGGAAGGATAGTGGAGGGGTTTAGGGGAGGACAATGGAGGAGTTCAGGGGAGGACTGTGGAGGAGTTTAGGGGAGGACCGTGGAGGAGTTTAGGGAAGGACAGTGGAGGAGTTTAGGGAAGGACAGTGGAGGAGTTTAGGGGAGGACAATGGAGGAGTTAAGGGGAGGACTGTGGAGGAGTTAAGGGGAGGACTGTGGAGGAGTTTAGGGGAGGACCGTGGAGGAGTTCAGGGATGAACAGTGGTGCAGTTTGGGGGAGGAGAGTGGAGGAGTTAAGGGAAGGAAGGTGGAGGAGCTTAGGGGAGGACAGTGGAGGAGTTTAGGCAAGGACATTGCAGGAGTTTAGAGGAGGATAGTGGAGGGATTTAGGGAAAGACAGTGGAGGAGTTCAGCGGAGAACAGTGGAGGAGTTTAGGGGAGGACAGTGGAGGAGTTTAGGCAAGGACATTGCAGGAGTTTAGAGGAGGATAGTGGAGGGGTTTAGGGAATGACAGTGGAGGAGTTTAGGGAAAGACAGTGGAGGAATTTAGGGGAAGACAGTGAAGGAGTTAAGGGAAGGACAGTGGAGGAGTTTAGAGGAGGATAGTGGAGGGGTTTAGGGAAAGACAGTGGAGGAGTTTAGGGGAGGACAGTGGAGGAGTTCAGGGAAGGACAGTGCAGTAGTAAAGGAAAGGACAGTGGGAGGTGTTTAGGAAAGTACAGTTGAGGAGTTTAGGGAAGGACAGTGGAGGAGTTTTGGGCGAGGACACTGGAGGAGTTTAGCGGAGGACAGTGGAGGAGTTTAGGGAAGGACAGTGGAGGAGTTTAGGGGAGGACAGTGGAGGAGTTTAGGGAAGGACAGTGGAGGACTTTAGGGGAGGACAGTGGAGGAGTTTAGGGAAGGACCGGGGAGGAGTTTAGGGAAGGACAGTGCAGGAGTTTAGGAAAGGACAGTGGAGGAGTTTAGGGGAGGACAGTGGAGGAGTTTAGGGAAGGACAGTGGAGGAGTTTTGGGAAGGACAGTGGAGGAGTTTAGGGGAGAACAATGGAGTAGTTAAGGGGAGGACTGTGGAGGAGTTTAGGGAAGGACTGTGGAGGAGTTTAGGGGAGGACCGTGGAGGAGTTCAGGGACGAACAGTGCAGGAGTTTAGGGGTGGAGAGTGATGGAGTTAAGGGAAGGAAAGGGGAGGAGCTTAGGGGAGGACAGTGGAGGAGTTTAGGGAAGGACAGTGGAGGAGTTTCGGGGTGGACATTGGAGGGGTCTGGGGGTGGACAGCGGGGGGGTTTGGGGTGGACAGTGAAGGGGTTTGGGGAGGACAGTGGAGTGGTTTGGGATGGACAGTGGAGGGGTCTGAGGGTGGACAGCGGGGGGGTTTGGGGTGGACAGTGAAGGGGTTTGGGGTGGACAACGGGATATGGGTTCTCCTGCCAGAAGCAAGGAATTCTGGGATATAATTTCTACTCTTGGCATTTGTCGTGAACTCAGGTCAGAGAATGGGCCTTGGAATCCAAATCCCCAATTTGCACCACTCTTGAAATTCCAATCATTAAAATCAAAAATTGCTCATTAAATATAAAGGAACTATTGTTTTGCTAATTAAATGATTGGTTCTTTTCTGATTGAACATGGGTTGGAATTCTTTGGGAAGATCCATTCCCATTTTGAGTATGATTGTAATTGCTGCAGACACATTAGTAATGGCTGAATCAGAACTGATGTCTTCTAAGTTCTTGCTAGCCAGGAGATCAATGCAGCACTCTGCATGGGACTGAACAATGCACTGGTTTCAGGGCCACTCAGCTCCTGACCTCATTACAGCCTCGGTCCAAACATGGATAAAAGAGCTGAACTCAAGAGGTGAGGTGAGAGTGATTGCCCTTGTCACCCAGGCAGCATTTGACTGCGTATGGATTCAAGCAGCCCTAGCAAAACTGGAGTCAATGGGAATCGGGGGAAAACTCTCTACTGGTTGGATTCATACCTAGCACAAAGGAAGATGATTGTGGTTGTTGGAGGCCAATCACCTCAGCCTCAGGAAATCACTGTAGGAGTTCCTCAGAATGGTGTCCTCGGCCCAACCATCTTCAGCTGCTTCATCAATAGCCTTCCTTCAATCATAAGGTTACAAGTGGGGATGTTCGCTGATGATTGCACTGTGTTCAGCACCATTCGCAACTCCTCAGAGACTGAAGCAGTCCGTGTCCATGTGCAGCAAGACCTGGACAACATTCAGGATTGGGCTGATAAATGGCAAATAACATTCGCGCCACCCAAGTGCCAGGAACTTAGGGACATAGGAGCAGAAGAAGGCCATTCAGCTCATCGAGTCTGCTCCGCCATTCAATACAATCATGGCTGATTATCCACTTCAATGTCTTTTCCCCACACTATCCTGTCATGCAGGCCCCCATCTGCCAGGAATGAGGCACATTAATTTTGTCACATGGGCATTAAATTTCAAATTGTTGCTGGGAAGATGAGAAGGCCTGTTACAAGGGATTGCCAGGCCCTGGGCCGGAAAGACATTTTTGCATATTAACAGACTGTATTTATAGATAAAGGACCATTTCCTGACCCACATAATACACAATGCCAGAAGTGATTATACCAGTCACGTGACTACCCTGCTAGCCAACGTGGGGAGTTTTAAATTGTAGAGACAGTGTTTGAACTGACAGAAAGATGAATGCGCCTGGACTGAAGCAGACCTGTCCTGTCTACTCCCATCTCTTTCTCACGGATCTCCAAAAACTGACTGAAGACACATGAACCCCAAGAGAGAAAAGTCTCCTACAGTGAACTAGGTTTAAGAAGAATACTGGGCCCCAACAAAAAGTAAGATCCACCTACAAACAAGGACTCTGCTGTGAGCTCGGAGGCCCGTAACAAAAACTCTTCAGATATTGCCTCAAACCTTTCCACTTTATTTTCCTTCTGCTCTTTTCTGTCTCGATTTGCATGTGTGTATTGAGTATGCATGCTAGCGTGGGCGCGTCATGTATCCATAGGTGTTCAGTGAATTAGAGTTTAAGTTTAATAAAATTTCACCTTTTTTCTTTAAACCTGAGAAAGCCTGTTTGTGCTCCTTTCCTTGCCTTATAATTGGAAAGCGATGAACAAGGATTCACCAAGGGGGAGCTCAAAACACAGTGTGTTTAAAATAAAACCCTGCGACAGTCAGACTAGGTGAAGGCTGAAAGGGAACCCTAGACCCTTTTCTCACCTGGACGTAACAATACCCATATCCCTTTATGTCATTGGTATTTAGAAATCTGTTAATCTCTACTTTAAACATACTCTGGGTAGAGAATTCCAAAGATTCACAACCTTGTGAGTAAAGAAATCTCTCCTCATCTTGCGAGAGGCAATGACCATCTCCAAAAAGCGAGAATCTAACCATCTCCCCTTGACATTCAATGGCATTACCATTGCTGAATCCCCCACTATCAACATCCTGGGGGTCACCATTGACCAGAAACTGAACTGGACCAGACACATAAATACTATGGCTACAAGTGCAGGTCAGAGGCTGGGAATTCTGTGGTGAGCAACTCACATCCTGACTCCTCAAAGCCTGGCTGAGTGGTGTGCTGCAGGGATCAAGAACAAAAGAACAAAGAACAAAGATAATTACAGCACAGGAACAGGCCCTTCGGCCCTCCAAGCCTGCGCCGATCCAGATCCTCTCTCCAAACTTGTCGCCTATTTTCTAAGGTTCTGTATCTCTTTTCTTCCTGCCCATTCATGTATCTGTCTAGATACATCTTAAAAGACTCCATCGTGCCCGCATCTACCACCTCCGCTGGCAATGCGTTCCAGGTGCCCACCACCCTCTGCGTAAAGAACTTTCCACGCATATCCCCCCTAAACTTTTCCCCTTTCACTTTGAACTCGTGTCCTCTAGTAATTGAAACCCCCACTCTGGGAAAAAGCCTCTTGCTATCCACCCTGTCTATACCTCTCATGATTTTGTACACCTCAATCAGGTCCCCCCTCAACCTCTGTCTTTCTAATGAAAATAATCCTAATCTGCTCAACCTCTCTTCATAGCTAGCGCCCTCCATACCAGGCAACATCCTGGTGAACCTCCTCTGCACCCTCTCCAAAGCATCCACATCCTTTTGATAATGTGGCGACCAGAACTGTACGCAGTATTCCAAATGTGGCCGAACCAAAGTCCTATACAACTGTAACATGACCTGCCAACTCTTGTACTCAATGCCCCGTCCGATGAAGGAAAGCATGCCGTATGCCTTCTTGACCACTCTATTTACCTGCGTTGCCACCTTCAGGGAACAGTGGACCTGAACACCCAAATCTCTCTGGACATCAATTTTCCCCAGGACTTTTCCATTTACTGTATAGTTCACTCTTGAATTGGATCTTCCAAAATGCATCACCTCGCATTTGCCCTGATTGAACTCCATCTGCCATTTCTCTGCCCAACTCTCCAATCTATCTATATTCTGCTGTATTCTCTGAGAGTCCCCTTCACTATCTGCTACTCCACCAATCTTAGTGTCGTCTGCAAATTTGCTAGTCAGTCCACCTATACTTTCCTCCAAATCATTAATGTATATCACAAACAACAGTGGTCCCAGCACGGATCCCTGTGGAACACCACTGGTCACACGTCTCCATTTTGAGAAACTCCCTTCTACTGCTACTCTCTGTCTCCTGTTGCCCAGCCAGTTCTTTATCCATCTAGCTAGTACACCTTGGACCCCAAGCGCCTTCACTTTCTCCATCAGCCTGCCATGGGGAACCTTATCAAACGCCTTACTGAATTCCATGTATATGACATCGACAGCCCTTCCCTCATCAATCAACTTTGTCACTTCCTCAAAGAATTCTATTAAGTTGGTAAGACATGACCTTCCCTGCACAAAACCATGTTGCCTATCACTGATGAGCCCATTTTCTTCCAAATGGGAATAGATCCTATCCCTCAGTATCTTCTCCAGCAGCTTCCCTACCACTGACGTCAGGCTCACCGGTCTATAATTACCTGGATTATCCCTGCTACCCTTCTTAAACAAGGGGACAACATTAGCAATTCTCCAGTCCTCCGGGACCTCACCCGTGTTTAAGGATGCTGCAAAGATATCTGTTAAGGCCCCAGCTATTTCCTCTCTCGCTTCCCTCAGTAACCTGGGATAGATCCCATCCGGACCTGGGGACTTGTCCACCTTAATGCCCTTTAGAATACCCAACACTTCCTCCCTCCTTATGCCGACTTGACCGAGTGTAATCAAACATCTGTTCCTAACCTCAACATCCGTCATGTCCCTCTCCTCGGTGAATACCGATGCAAAGTACTCGTTTAGAATCTCACCCATTTTCTCTGAGTCCAAGCATAACATTCCTCCTTTGTCCTTTAGTGGGCCAATCCTTTCTCTAGTTACCCTCCTTCTCCTTATATATGAATAAAAGGCTTTGGGATTTTCCTTAACCCGGTTTGCTAAAGATATTTCATGACCCCTTTTAGCCTTCTTAATTCCTCGTTTCAGATTGGTCCTACATTCCCGATATTCTTTCAAAGCTTCGTCTTTCATCAGCCGCCTAGACCTTATGTACGCTTCCTTTTTCCTCTTAGCTAGTCTCACAATTTCACCTGTCATCCATGGTTCCCTAATCTTGCCATTTCTATCCCTCATTTTCACAGGAACATGTCTCTCCTGCACGCTAATCAACCTCTCTTTAAAAGCCTCCCACATATCACATGTGGATTTACCTTCAAACAGCTGCTCCCAATCTACATTTCCCAGCTCCTGCCGAATTTTGGTGTAGTTGGCCTTCCCCCAATTTAGCACTCTCCCTTTTGGACCACTCTCGTCTTTGTCCATGAGTATTTTAAAGCTTACGGAATTGTGATCACTATTCCCAAAGTAGTCCCCTACTGAAACTTCAACAACCTGGCCGGGCTCATTCCCCAACACCAGGTCCAGTATGGCCCCTTCCCGAGTTGGACTATTTACATACTGCTCTAGAAAACCCTCCTGGATGCTCCTTACAAATTCTGCTCCATCTGGACCTCTAACACTAAGCGAATCCCAGTCAATGTTGGGAAAATTAAAATCTCCTATCACCACCACCCTGTTGCTCCTACATCTTTCCATAATCTGTTTACATATTTGTACCTCTATCTCACGCTCGCTGTTGGGAGGCCTGGAGTACAGCCCCAACATTGTTACCGCACCCTTCCTATTTCTGAGTTCTGTCCATATTGCCTCACTGCTCGAGTCCTCCATAGTGCCCTCCTTCAGCACAGCTGTGATATCCTCTTTGACCAGTAATGCAACTCCTCCACCCCTTTTACCTCCCTCTCTATCCCGCCTGAAGCATCGATATCCTGGGATATTTAGTTGCCAATCATGCCCTTCCCTCAACCAAGTCTCAGTAATAGCAATAACATCATACTCCCAGGTACTAATCCAAGCCCTAAGTTCATCTGCCTTACCTACTACACTTCTTGCATTAAAACAAATGCACCTCAGACCACCAGTCCCTTTATATTCATCATCTGCTCCCTGCCTGCTCTTCCCCTTAGTCACACTGACTTCATTATCTAGTTCCTTACAGGCTTTTGTTACTACCTCCTTACTGTCAACTGACCTCAATTGGTTCCCATCCCCCTGCCACATTAGTTTAAACCCTCCCCAACAGCGTTAGCAAAAGCACCTCCAAGGACATTGGTTCCAGTCCGGCCCAGGTGTAGACCGTCCAATTTGTAATAGTCCCACCTCCCCCAGAACCGGTCCCAATGTCCCAAAAATCTGAACCCCTCCTTCCTGCACCATCTCTCAAGCCACGCATTCATCCTGACTATTCTTTCATTTTTACTCTGACTATCACGTGGCACTGGTAGTAATCCTGAGATTACTACCTCTGAGGTCCTACTTTTTAACGTGGCTCCTAACTCCCTAAACTCTGCATGTAGGACCTCATCCCGTTTTTTACCTATATCATTAGTGCCTATGTGCACAATGACAACTGGCTGTTCACCCTCCCCCTTTAGAATGTTCTGCAGCCGATCTGAGACGTCCCTGACCCGTGCACCTGGGAGGCAACATACCATTCGGGAGCCTCGTTTTCGACCACAGAACCGCCTATCTACTCCCCTTACAATCGAATCCCCTACGACTATAGCCCTTCCACTCTTTTTCCCGCCCTTCGGAACAGCAGAGCCAGCCACGGTGCCATGGACCTGGCTACTGCTGCCTTCCCCTGGTGAGCCATCTCCCTCAACAGTATCCAAAACGGTATACTTGTTTTGGAGGGAGATGACCGCAGGGGACACCTGCGCTGCCTTCCTGCTCTTTCTCTGCCTTTTGGTCACCCATTCCCTTTCTCCCTCAGCAATCCTAATCTGCGGTGTGACCAATTCACTAAACGTGCTATCCACGACCTCCTCAGCATCGCGCATGCTCCAAAGTGAGTCCATCCGCAGCTCGAGAGCCGTCATGCGGTCTAACAAGAGCTGCAGCTGGACACACTTCCTGCACGTGAAGGAGTCAGGGTCATCAGCCATGTCCCTGAGCTCCCACATTGAGCAAGAGGAGCATGATACGGGTCTGAGATCTCCTGCCATTTTTAATCTTAAATCAGTGCTGGGGCCTCAACTTTTTACAATTTATATAAATAATTTGGATGAAAGGACCGAAGGTATGGTTGCTAAATTTGCTAACGACACAAAGATAGGGCGGAAAGTAAGTTGTGAAAGGACATAAGGAAGTACAAAGGGATATAAATAGGTTAAGTGAGTGGGCAAAGATCTGGCAAATGGAGTATAATGTAGGAAAGTGTGAAATTGTCCATTTTGGCAACAAGAATAAAAGAAGCATATTATCTAAATGGTGAGAGATTGCGGAGTTCTGAGATGCAGAGGGATCTGGGTGTCCTAGTGCATCAATCGCAAAAGGTTAGTTTGCAGATACAGCACGTAATTAGGCAAGCTAACAGAATGTTATCGTTTATTGTGAGGGGAATTGAATAGAAAAGTAGGGAGATTATACTTCAGTTATCCAGGGCATTGGTGAGACCACATCTGGAGTTCTGTGTACAGTACTGGTCTCCTTATTTAAGGAAGGATGGAAATGTGTTGGGAGCAGTTCGGAGAAGGTTTACTAGACTAACACCTGGAATGGGTGGGCTGTCTTATGAGGAAGGTTGGACAGGCTAGGCTTGTATCCACTGGAATTTGTAAGAGTAAGAGGTGACTTGATTGAAACATATAAGATTCTGAGGGGTCTTGACAGGGTGGATGTGGAAAGGATGTTTCCCCTTGTGGGAGAATCTAGAACTAGGGGGTCACGATTTAAAAATAAGGGGTCGTCAATTTAAGACAGAGACGAGGAGAACATTTTTCTCTCAGAGTGCCGTGAGTCTTTGGAACTCTCGTCCTCAAAAGGCAGTGGCAGCAGAGTCTTTAAATATTTTTAAGGCAGGGATAGATAGATTCTTGATCAACAAAGGGGTTAAAAGTTATCGGGCTGATGGGATCTACCCCAGAATACTGAGGGAGGCAAGGGAAGAAATTGCTGGGGCCTTGACAGAAATCTTTGCATCCTCATTGGCTACAGGTGAGGTCCCAGAGGACTGGAGAATAGCCAATGTTGTTCCTTTGTTTAAGAAGGGTAGCAAAGATAATCCAGGAAATTATAGGCTGGTGAGCCTTATGTCAGTGGTAGGGAAATTATTAGAGAGGATTCTTTTGGACAGGATTTACTCCCATTTGGAAACAAACAAACGTATTAGCGAGAGGCAGCATGGTTTTGTGAAGGGGAGGTCATGTCTCACTAATTTGATTGAGTTTTTTGAGGAAGTGACAAAGATGATTGATGAAGGAAGGGCAGTGGATGTTATCTATCTGGACTTCAGTAAAGCCTTTGACAAGGTCCCTCATGGCAGACTGGTACAAAAGGTGAAGTCACACAGGATCAGAAGTGAGCTGGCAAGATGGATACAGAACTGGCTCAGTCATAGAAGACAGATGTAGCAGTGGAAGGGTGCTTTTCTGAATGGAGGGATGTGACGAGTGGTGTTCCGCAGGGATCAGTGCTGGGACCTTTGCTGTTTGCAGTATATATAAATGATTTGGAGGAAAATGTAGCTGGTCTGATTAGTAAGTTTGCGGACGACACAAAGGTTGGTGGATTTGCGGATAGTGTTGAGGATTGTCAGAGGATACAGCAGGATATAGATTGGTTGGAGACTTGGGCAGAGAAATGGCAGATGGAGTTTAATCCGGACAAATGTGAGGTTATGCATTTTGGAAGGTCTAATACAGGTGGGAAGTATACAGTAAATGGCAGAACCCTTAGGAGTATTGACAGGCAGAGAGATCTGGGCATACAGGTCCACAGGTCACTGAAAGTGGCAACGCAGGTGGATAAGGTAGTCAAGAAGGCATACGGCATGCTTGCCTTCATCGGTTGGGGCATAGAGTATAAGAATTGGCAAGTCATGCTGCAGCTGTACAGAACTTTAGTTAGGCCACACTTAGAATATTGCGTGCAATTCTGGTCGCCACACTACCAGAAGGACATGGAGGCTTTGGAGAGGGTACAGGAGAGGTTTTCCAGGATGTTGCCTGG
The DNA here is from genome assembly GCF_036365525.1 of Heterodontus francisci. NCBI lineage: Eukaryota > Metazoa > Chordata > Chondrichthyes > Heterodontiformes > Heterodontidae > Heterodontus > Heterodontus francisci. The sequence continues at coordinate 120,976,837 of NC_090382.1, forward strand.
TCTGGAGGGCATTAGCTATGAGGAGAGGTTGGAAAAACTCGGATTGTTTTCACTGGAACAACGGAGGTGGAGGGGTGACATGATAAAGGTTTACAAAGTTATGAGCGGCATGGACAGAGTGGATAGTCAGAAGATTTTTCCCAGGGTGGAAGAGTCAGTTACTAGGGGACATAGGTTTAAGGTGAGAGGGGCAAAGTTTAGAGAGAATGTGCGAGGCAAGTTCTTTACACAGAGGGTGGTGAGTGTCTGGAACTTGCTGCCGGGGGAGGTGGTGGAAGCAGGTACAATAGCGACATTTAAGAGGCATCTTGACAAATACATGAATAGGATGGGAATAGAGGGATACGGTCCCCGGAAGTGCAGAAGGTTTTAGTTTAGACAGGCATCAAGATCGGCGCAGGCTTGGAGGTCCAAATGGCCTGTTCCTGTGCTGTACTGTTCTTTGTTCTTTGGGGGTTTGCGGGAATGTGGAGTCGAAGTTACAATCAGATCAGCCATGATCTTGTTGAATGGCGGAGCAGGCTTGAGGGTCCGAGTGGCCTACTCTTGCTCCGAATTCATGTGTTCGCATGTCCACCATCTACAAGGCGCAAGTCAGGAGTGTGACGGAATACTCTCCAGTTCCCTGAATGAGTACGGCTCCGACAACACGCAGAAAGCTCGACACCATCCAGGACAAAGCAATCTGCTTGATTGGCATCCCATCCAGCACCTCAAACATCTACTCCCTGCACCACCGACACACAGTGGCAGCAGTGTGTACCATCTACAAGATGCACTGCAGCAACTCACCAAGCCTCCATCGACAGCACCTTCCAAACCCCTGACCTCAACCACCTAGAAGGAGAAGGGCAGCAGATGTATGGGAACACCACCACCTGCAAGTTCCCCACCAAATCACACACCATCCTGACTTGGAACTATATCGCTGTTCCTTCACTTTCGCTGGGTCAAAATCCTGGAACTCCCTTCCTAACAGCACTGTGGGTATACCTACCACACATGGACTGCAGCGGTACAAGAAGGCAGCTCACCACCACCTTCTCAAAGGCAATTAGGGATGGGCAATAAATGCTGGCCTGGCCAGCAACATCCACATCCTATGAAACAAATTTAATAAAAGTTTCAATGCCTAGTTTGTATGGAGTTGGTTGATACCAGCCAGGAGAGCAGTGGGATTGCTGCAGTTAGCTGCAATGCTTCTCCGTCAGACAGTAAAATCAGCCAGGCTTCCTGTTCTAATTCCCTGTGCTCCAGTGGCACCTGCTGGAAAGCAGTGCATTCACAACTGTTAGATAAGGACAACATTGGACTTGGCTATGATGCCCTCTGTGGTCAAATGTTCTGGTGAGAATCACTGGGGGAGATTTCCAGTTGCTGCCAAATGGAAGTGGGACCGAGATGAACCAAAGTGGTGAAGAATGACTGGTCCTGTCAATTTTGTGGTCGACGCCACACTCCCAATGGTCTGTCCAGGAGACCCAGCTAATGTAACATGAAAATTGGAGACCTGAAACATACAGAGGACCCCAGTAGTCATTTGTGGAGTCAACTGGGCCATGCACTTAATGCCCGATTTCAGCTGGTGGTCCAGCTGAAGAGGAGCCCAGAAGGTAAGTTTTAATAAAAGCAAAATACTGCGGATGCTGGAAATCTGAAATAAAAACAAGAAATGCTGGAACCACTCAGCAGATCTGGCAGCATCTGTTTTCAGGGCTGTCTGTAGAAATGCTCCTCCAGCCCTAACAAAAACACTCTGGGCCACTGCCACACTGTATTCGAGCCAATTCCCCAAGCTCGCAGGCCTAGACTTACCTTTCTCTGGGCCTAGAGGCAGTTTGGGCACCCAGTATTGTGGCAGTGGAGAGCAGGCAAGCAAGCTGCTCTGGGGAGCTTGTTTCCTACCTACTGGCCAGGTCTTAATGAGGCTCAGCACTTAAAATTGACTGGGTCTCCCATTGGCAGTATTGGGAAACGAAAAACCTCACTGAAGGAAAACCTTCCCCAAAGACCAGGCTTAGAGAGGAATAACACACAGGATGCTGGAAGGCATCAGACTCCAGTGAACTGGATCATCAGACAGCATCTTCTGTAGAAGGGAGAAATTTGATTAAAAAGGGTCATCTAGACATTGCTTCACAGTTGTGGAATTGTTAGAATACAGCTGATTCTTCTCCAGGTATCTGTTCAGATGGAGTTAAATTTGAAAACGAGAATTGATATTAACTTCAAAGTGCCAATGAACATCGGCCCATTTTCATGCCAGACTTTTGAGATGGCACAACCAGTGCTGAAGTCCAGATTAGACCAGTTCTATAGCAGTGTTCTCCAGAAAAATTGTGTTAGGAAAAAATGGCCAAGAATCCCAATAAATTGAGTGGTTAAATCAATAATTAACAACCATTAATTTCAGAATGTCCTGACATCTTGATTCTTATTCCCAAAATATGTGGTTGACTCTTAACTGCCCTCTGAAATGGCCGAACAAGCCACTCAGTTGTCAGGGGCAATTAGGGATGGTTAATAAATGCTGGCCTAGCCAGCGACACCCACATCTCATGAACAAATGAAAAAAATGATCAAAATGGATATTTTTTTGCTGAGATTGTGGTTATTTTATGCTCATCAAAGGTGATGGATGTTTCTGCTGGAGAATGGAAAAAGTATGAAAGTCCCTCTACTTAGCCCGAACTTCAGAATAACATTCCTTTCATCAGGGCATGATTATGAAAATGACTCCTCTGCAATATTGAATCATTTCTCTTGTTATATTTTGCTGTCATAAAAAAAAAGAATGACAAGCCAAAAGGAGAAAATAATAACCGAAAATGCCAAGGTGAGCAGGAGATAGAAACAGAGAGAGGATTAAAGGGTTATAATCAAGTCAGAGTGGTTTTAATCACCCACTTTGTTAACTATAAACCAGGTGACATGATAGGATAATACACACTCCTTTTAAAATTTGGCTCTGAGTTCTTCTGAAAGGAACACTGCTGGTGGTAGGAGTTGGGAGATATTTTAGCGGCCAGCTGCAGTTAGTTTCTTCGCAATTCACAGCTGAGCAGCTTGGCTTGTTCATCCACCCACTGTGCACCTCGACAGCTCCCCAATGGGGCGACAAGCTCCCTATAATCTGAACACCGAGGAGTTAATTACTGCTGTCAAAGCCTTCACTGTGCAAAAAAGAGCTTCCTAAATCCCATCACGTTTATTAAAGGGCAGCTCCCCACCTCCCTTCCTCCCAAGCTGTCATCTCCTGGCTCTTTCTGAAACCAGCAACACATGTTAAACTGACTTAGAATCGTTCAGTTGTGCACTGATGTTAAGGCTGTATTTCTAAAGAAGAACAGTCACAAAATCTGTATGACGGCAACCTTCCTATACATAATAACTGAAAAAATAATTATCTGTAGAAATATCGAATGCTGGAGCAGGTCATAAGAGCAACAAAGAACAGAAGAAATAGGAGAAGGAGTCGGCCATTCAGCTCCTCATACCTGATCTATTATTCAATAAGATCATGGTTGATCTGATCTTGGCCTCATCTCCACTTTCCAGCTTGTTACCCATAATCCTTGACTCCCCTTGAGGCCATTCAGTCCATCGTGTCATAGAATCATGACAGCATAGAAGGAGCTCAGTCAGCCTGTTGAGCCTGTGCCAGTTCTCTGCAAGAGCAATTCAGTTATCCTACTCCCCCACACTGTCCCTGTAGCGCTACAAAGTTTTTCTCTTTAGGTGCTTATCAATTCCCTTTCAATCTAGTGCCATTATCCTTTCAGGCCATGCATACCAGATCCTTCATCATAGAACCATAGAAAAATTACAGCACAGAAAGAGGCCATTCAGCCCATTGTGTCTGCGCCGGCTGAAAAAACTAACTACCCGATCTAATCCCACCTTCCAGCACTGGTCCGTAGCCTTGCAGGTTACAGCACCTCAGGTGCATGTCCAGGCACCTTTTAAATGAGTTGAGGGTTTTTGCCTCCTGGTAGTGAATTCCAGACACCCACCACCTTCTGGGTGAAAAAGTCTTTCGTCATCTAATCCTTCTACCAATCACCTTAAATCTGTGCCCCCGGTAATTGACCTCTCCACCAGGGGAAACAGGTCCTTCCTGTCTACTCTATCTAGGCCCCTCATAATTTTGTACACTTACCTCCAACAACCTCATCCATCTTCCTCTGTGCTAGGTATGACTTCAACCAGTGAAGAGTTTTCCCCCGTTTCCCAATGACTTCAATTTAAGTCAGGATCCTTGATGTCACACTCAGTCAAATGCCGTCTTGATTTTTTAAAATTTGTTTCTGGGATGTGGGCGTCACTGACTAGGACAGCATTTATTGCCCATCCTTAATTGCCCTTGAGAAGAGCAAGTTCTTTATTTTCTTTCTGATAATGCAAATAATAATTTCGAATTCGTGTTATTTTTGCTCTGCTCCTTGCCTGAATATAGTATGCTTGAAACGCAGTGATTCTGCACCATCCTGTCATTGTTGACTGAGGCTGTTAAAGCGATTCATATTTTATTGCTTGAATGCTTTTCAAAGAAATTGTTTCAAATTCAAAAGAAAAAAAAACCTAACACACCAAAACATTTCTGCTTCAGTTTTTTCTCTGTGCTGCCACCATCAGACAGAGGTGAATAGAGAGCTATATTCATCAGATACTGGATCTTTCCATGAAAAGCTAGAACTTCAAGCTGTATTTTTAAGTAGTTAGCCCAGTTTATATGCTGAGCAAAGTTGATCAACTGCACTGTATATATCATCTGCATCTTTGTGTTCTGTGTTTAATCTTATTTGTAACTACATTTGGTCAGTTGCTTTAGCCTGACCTGCAGGTAATGTAGTTTCTGCTATTTGAATTGTTGGAAGATGTAATGGATATTTTAGGCTGCATCCAGACCTGTTTATCCTGACTGGAGATAGCCCAGTGTCAGCTGCATTTGAGAGGGGGCCTCGAACGGTTGATAGACCCATTCACTTGCATATGCAAAGGACTGAATGCCTGTTTCAGGCACAGACCGGGGACGCCTGTTTTTTCACCTATATTAATATGGCAGCTCACAATGAGCATGTCCTGTCTGACATATTGGAGGCTTAGGAGGTCATTTAGTGCCTGAACAACAGGCATTGCACAAGTCAAATTTCTAGGCTTGTTTTATGGCTTCTGGTGAAATGTTAAGCATATATTAAAAATACTTCAAAGGCTGTGTAGTGGAACATGATTATTTTTTAAATGGAATATTTTCTAAATATCCAACTGGAGCACATTTCAGGATAATCAGTAAGAACTTTGATCATGACTGGCTCTGATGCACTCATTTCCTCTCTCTCATTGTAGCAGTTCTCTATCAGTAACATCAGCAAGCTACAGGAAATAGTTGCCGGCCTAACGATGGGGGCTGGGCGGTGTCTTCATCCATTCCCACACTGAGACTGTGTCTATATTACAGAACTGCTTTAGGAAGCAGATTGCATAACAAATTGAAGCTTCTGACATTATGGATTCTACTTTGTTTCTGCTGTAACAGACGCCACAGGACAAGAATAACAGACACATCACGGTTGTTTAAGAGTTGTCATCACAAGTTCTTTTATCAGGGAGTTATATGCAGACCAGCAACTGGGAAATGATAGCGAGCCTTTACAACCAAGCTTGATGCAATCCTCAAACAACATCTGCACTCTGCATTGTTCAACTGGGGCACCAGACAAACTATAGCCTCAAAATACTGGCAACCCAGTTTAAGAGAAGGTAGGAATGTAATAAATAAGAGCAAGAGTAGCCCATTCAGCCCTTGAGCTTGCTTCACCATTCAATAAGCCCATGGCTGATATTCTACTTCGACTGCACTTTCCTGTCCTATCCCCATATCCCTTAGTGTCCAAAAAAAGTCTATAACATGTGAAAACAAGTAGCGACATTAGTTTTGTAACTTAGGAAATAGATATACCCAACATTCAAAGAACAAAGAACAGTACAGCACAGGAACAGGCCATTCGGCCCTCCAAGCCTGCGCCAATCTTGATGCCTGCCTAAACTAAAACCTTCTGCACTTCTGGGGACCGTATCCCTCTATTCCCATCCTATTCATGTATTTGTCAAGATGCCTCTTAAACGTCTCGATGGTACCTGCTTCCACCACCTCCCCGGCAACAAGTTCCAGGCACTCACCACCCTCTGTGTAAAGAACTTGCCTCACGCATCCCCTCTAAACTTTGCCCCTCGCACCTTAAACCTATGTCCCCTAGTAACTGACTCTTCCACCCTGGGAAAAAGCTTCTGACTATCCACTCTGTCCATGCCACTCATAGCTTTGTAAACCTCTATCATGTCGCCCCTCCACCTCCATCGTTCCAGTGAAAACAATCCGAGTCTATCCAACCTCTCCTCATAGTTAATGCCCTCCAAACCAGGCAACATCCTGGTAAACCTCTTCTGTACCCTCTCCAAAGCCTCCATGTCCTTCTGGTAGTGTGGCGACCAGAATTGCACACAATATTCTAAGTGTGGCCTAACTAAAGTTCTGTACAGCTGCAGCATGACCTGCCAATTTTTATACTCTATGCCCCGACCGATGAAGGCAAGCATGCCGTATGCCTTCTTGACTACCTTATCTACCTGCGTTGCCACTTTCAGTGACCTGTGGACCTGTACGCCCAGATCTCTCTGTCTGTCAATACTCCTAAGGGTTCTGCCATTTACTGTATACTTCCCACCTGCATTAGACCTTCCAAAATGCATTACTTCACATTTGTCCGGATTAAACTCCATCTGCCATTTCTCCGCCCAAGTCTCCAACCGATCTATATCCTGCTGTATCCTCTGACAATCCTCATCACTGTCCACAACTCCACCAACCTTTGTGTCGTCCGCAAACTTATTCATCAGACCAGCTACATTTTCCTCCAAATCATTTATAAATACGACAAAGATTAAAGGTCCCAGCACAGATCCCTGCGGAACACCACTAGTCACATCCCTCCATTCAGAAAAGCACCCTTCCACCGCTACACTCTGTCTTCTATGACCGAGCCAGTTCTGTATCCATCTTGCCAGCTCACCTCTGATATAGTGTGACTTCACCTTTTGTACCAGTCTGCCATGAGGGACCTTGTCAAAGGCTTTACTGAAGTCCATACAGATAACATCCACTGCCCTTCCTTCATCAATCATCTTCGTCAGTTCCTCAAAAAAGTCAATCAAATTAGTGAGACATGACCTCCCCTTCACAAAACCATGCTGCCACTTGCTAATAAGTCCATTTGTTTCCAAATGGGAGTAAATCCTGTCTTGAAGAATCCTCTCTAATAATTTCCCTACCACTGACGTAAGGCTCACCGGCCTATAATTTCCTGAATTATCCTTGCTACCCTTCTTAAACAAAGGAACAACATTGGCTATTCTCCAGTCCTCTGGGACCTCACCTGTAGCCAATGAGGATGCAAAGATTTCTGTCAAGGTCCCAGCAATTTCTTCCCTTGCCTCCCTCAGTATTCTGGGGTAGATCCCATCAGGTCCTGGGGACTTATCTACCTTAATGCTTTGCAAGACACCCAACACCTCCTCCTTCACTTGTTTTAAAGAAATAAAAACATAACTACATGAAAACCTGAAGTTGGATATATCAAGAGTGAAGGAGCATAATAGTTGGTAAATTTCTGGGGAAAGGGAGGGTTCAGGGGCATGATCCCCTGGGAAAATATATTAACATAAATGATGTACCTCCGTGAATTGTAAGCAGTTTACTATGACAGCATTCATATCTGATAAGTTACCAAAAGAAATGCAGCTTTGTTTATGTTTTAAATCACCAGTAGATTTGGTGAAACTTTAACCTGTAAATTGCTGTTATTGTACATACGCTTAATCTATTCTTATCAAATCCTCACCTTCACTGTTTCAAGTTAGGTGATAGTCAATTTACCCGAAATGTGTTAAGCTGTTTACTTGGAAAGGGTTAGTAATTCTGTTACAGGGAAGTGAGTTAAGCCTTTACAAAATATCACTCATGGTAGCTTTTACACAACAGTTTGAACTTACACTGCACCTTTCACGCAGTAGAACATAAGAACATAAGAAATAGGAGCAGGAGTAGGCCATTCAGCCCCTCAAACCTGCCCCACCATTCAATATGATCATGGGTAATCTGTCCCAGGCCTCAACTCCTCTTTCGGGCCTGCTCCACATAACCCTCGACTCCCCGAGATTTCAAAAATCTATCTAGCTCCTTCTTAAATACATTTAGTGACCCAGCCTCCACAACTCTCTGAGGCAGAGAATTCCAGAGATTCACCACCCTCTGAGAGAAGAAGTTCCTTTGCATCTCAGTTTTAAATGTGTGACCCCTTATTCTGTAATTATGTCCCCTAGTTCGAGATTCCCCCACTAGTGGAAACATCTTCTCAACATCTACCCTGTCAACCCCCATCAGAATCTTGTACGTTTCAATAAGATCACCTCTCATTCTTCTAAACTCCAATGAACCTGTTTAGCCGTTCTTGATAAGACAACCCCTTCATCCCAGGAATCAGCCTAGTGAACCTTTTCTGAACTGCTTGCAATGCTAGTATATCCTTCTTTAAATACGGGGACCAAAACTGTACGCAGTACTCCAGGTGTGGCCTCACCAACACCCTGTACAGTTGTAACAAGACATCCCTATTTTTAAACTCTCACTCCCCTAGCAATAAAGGCTAAAATTCCATTTGCCTTCCTAATAACTTGCTACACCTGCAAGCTAACTTTCTGTGTTTCATGTACAAGAGCACCCAGATCCCTCTGTACTGCAGTATTTTGTAGTCTTTCTCCACCTAAATAATAATCTGCCTTTTTATTCTTCCTACCAAAGTGGATGACCTCACACTTTCCCACATTAGAATTAGAACATTACAGTGCAGTACAGGCCCTTCAGCCCTCGATGTTGCGCCGACCTGTGAAACCATCTGACCTACACTATTCCATTTTCATCCATATGTCTATCCAATGACCACTTAAATGCCCTTTGAATTCCATCTGTCAAGTTTTTGCCCACTCACGTAACCTATCTATATCCCTTTGCAGATTCTTTGTGCCCTCATCACAACATGCCTTCCCACCTATTTTTGTATCATCAGCAAATTTGGATACACTACACTCTGTCCCTTCCTCTAAGTCATTAATATAGATAGTAAATAGTTGAGGCCCTAGGACCGATCCTTGTGGCACCCCACTAGTTATGGCTTTCCAACCTGAAAAAGACCGATTGATCCTGACTCTCTGCCTTCTGTGTGTTAGCCAATCCTCAATCCATGCCAACACATTACCCCCAATACCCTGAGCTCCTATTTTGTGCAAAACCTTTTATGTGGCACCGTATCGAACACCTTCTAGAAATCTAAATACACTGCATCTACCAGTTCCCCTTTATCCATTCTGCTTGTTATATCCTCAAAGAACTCTAATAAATTTGTCAAACATGATTTCCCTTTCATTAAACCATGTTGACTCTGTTTGATTGCATTATGTTTTTCTAAATGTCCTGCTATTTCTTTCTTAATAATGGACTCTAGCCTTTTCCCAATGACAGATGTTAAGCTAACTGGTCTATAGTTTCCTGCTTTCTTTCTGCCTCCTTTCTTGAATAGGGGTGTCACATTAGCGGTTTTCCAATCCACTGGTACCCTACCGGAATCCAGTGAGTTTTGGTATATTATGACCAATGCCTCCACTATCTCTGCAGCTACTTCCTTTAAAACCCTTGGATGCAGGCCATCAGGTCCTGGTGACTTGTCTGCCATTAGTCCCATCATCACAAAGTGCTTCACTGAAGTGAAAACATTTGGCACTGAGCCATGTAAAGATATTTTTGAACAAAAGCTTGGTCAAAGAGGTATATTTTAAGGAGTATCTCAAAGCAGAAGAGAGAGGTGGTATGGTGCAGTGGATTAGGAAGGGAATTTGAGACTTTATGACTTAGACTGCCGAAGGCATTGCTACCAGTGGTGGGGCAAAGGAAATCAGGAAGGCACAAGAGGCCAGAATTGAATGAATGTAGATTTCTTGGAGGGTTGAAGGAGTGGAGAAGGTTTCAGAGAGGAGCAAGCCTATGAAAAGATCTGAATGCAACAATGACAAATTTAAATTTGAGGCATTGCTGAACCAGGCGCCAACATAGGTCAGCGAGTGCAGGGGTGATAGGTGCATTTATTGGTGACGTAATTCTGGAAACTTATCTAGTTGCAAATGAACAGTAATCCGGCAATTTGTTACTTCCTTGTCCTTCCCTTCTCCCTCATTCTGCTGATACAGGTCCAGCTGCTCCACACACCTCCAATGGTGAACTTGACAGCAGTTGGTACATACCTCCTCTGATCTAATTGCCGCCAAACAGCAGGGTGCTAGGAAATGTGCATCAGCAGCCAATTGATGGCCCTCCACTGCTCGCGCCACCCTGTAGTAGTGCAACTGAGATCAGAAGCCAAGCGGAATAGCTAGATGGAACCCTAGTTCCATCACTGCATGGTAGCTCTCACTGTTGCCATGCCAACTTTACTTATTTATTGAAGAATATTTTTGTAGTTAGCCTGGACTTTATTAAATGCCCATCATAAACCTGATCAATATGATGTATCCACTGGTAATCTCTAATTATTTCATTTACCATTGATGTTGTTTTATACTGGTTGTTTCATCTTATGTTTCAAAGTTTAGCTGCTGGTTATCAGCAGGAAACTCATTATATAAAATTTTTCAGCTGTGCAAGGTGAGGTCTGGCCATAACTTGTTTTACTAATGACAGGAACATGCAGATGAGCCTGATTTATTCAAACTGGTCTAGTTGGCTCAAGCCATTTTTATAAGACAATATAATGGAGCTAAATTTGGAAGAACACAGTTGAACAATCTTTCTTTTGAGGTTGAGTTTAGATACAATTACAATAATTTTATTTTTAGAAATGTAATTAGTGCAGTATTTTTAAATAAATAATTTAAGACTAGATATCTTTACTTAAATATACAGAAGTTATGATAGTATTTTTATTTGATATTACAGTGACTATTATTTAATTAATTAGTTCTAATGGCAAAATCTTGAGAAAGGCAATGAGCAAACTGTGGATCATAGCTGATGAGTTTATTTTTGTGAATTTGTAAACAATTTGTCTGCTTCGAGATTTTGAACTGCCATCATGATCTCAGAAACTTCAATTAAGTCATCTACATCTGACAGACAGAGTCTCATGTTGTATAATTATGGGAAAGATAATGATCACAGAAGGCATTAATATCTGAGCTATATCTTGTACATGATTCATGCATTTATGTTTTCTATCTACAATACCCATTTTCTATCATGGATCTAAAGTTAGAAGAAATTTGTACAGAATTGATTGGCATTGTGCTGGAATGAGTACAGATACACCCACCTTTATGAAAAGTTTTGTCACAATCTTAGTACCGTATTTAGTTCAGTTCTGTGTTAATCCTTAATCTTAGAAACCTGTTATGTATCTGTCCAAACTGCCAATATTTCTTGTTCCAGATGAGAATTAACTGCAAGGATGTTTCAGCTGCAACCCTCTATGATGTTCTTCATGACACACACTACAGAAAGAAATGGGATACGAATATGATCGAGACCTATGATATTGGTCGGCTGACAGTGAATGCAGATGTGGGATATTACTCCTGTAAGTAACCACAAATTCCAAATGTTTTGCTATGAAGCATAACTCTTGTGAAATTGTGCGAAGGCAAGTTGTTAAACTGAAAATGCTGAGATGTTAATTCCCAGCGCCGAATTATCGAGATCACAGAGTAATCTGTACATGGGTGGTTAAGTAATGCATAAAATAAATAGGGCATAATGCAAAGAGAGCATCACCCATGGCAGAGAGAGACAGGGATTGGGGAGTAGTTAGTAAGTCAGCAATACCTTACTGTAAGTACAAAATTTGTTCAGCTGATGACTTCTGCACATCAATTCAAGAAAAAGGAAGTAAGACAGAGGTAAGGAATCAGGATGATCTATCAGCCTGCCAATTTCTTGGATAGTGCTGAGTGGGCGCTTTGTGTGACAGAGGTTGCAGGTCACAGTGTCATGTTAAGTAGGTGCCGCATCTCTACCAACTAGAAGGACAAGGGCAGAAAATGCAAGGGAACATCACCACCTGCAAGTTCCCCTCCAAATCACAAGAGGTTAGGAATCCTATGGCGAGTAACTCACCTCCTGACTCCCCAAAGCCTGTCCACCATCTCCAATGCACAAGTCAGGAGTGTGATGGAATACTCTCCACTTGCCTGGATGGGTGCAGCTCCAACAACACTCAAGAGGCTCGACACCATCCAGGACAAAGCAGCCCGCTTGATTGGCACCCTATCCACAAACATTCACTCCCTCCACCACTGACGCACAGTGGCAGCATTGTGTACCATCTACAAGATGCACTGCAGCAATGCACCAAGGTTCCTTGGACAGCACCTTCCAAACCCACGACCTCTACCACCTCGAAGGACAAGAGCAGCAGATGCATGGGAACACCACCACCTGCAAGTTCCCCTCCAAGTCACACACCATCCTGACTTGGAACTATATCGCCGTTCTTTCAATGTTGCTGGGTCAAAATCCTGGAACTCCCTTCCTAACAGCACTGTGGGTGTACCTACCCCACATGGACTGCAGCGGTTCAAGAAGGCAGCTCATCACCACCTTCTCAAGGGCAATTAGGGCTGGGCAATAAATGCTGGCTAGGCCAGCGACACCCAAATTCCACGAATGAATTTTTAAAAATTGGTAATATTATTTCCTACCCTGACATATTTTATAGGGTAGGAATGTCCAAACACAGCCTATAAGGCACAATTGGCCTCAAACCTTGGCAATCCGGCCTGAAAGTTGAGGTAAGTGAAATCTTTGCAGTTATTTTAGCTGTGGCTGAGCTGTAGTTCGCTCATCTCTGAGTCGGAGGTTGCAAGTTCAAATCCCACTCCAGAGATTTGAGCAGGAACATCCAGACTGACACTGGAAGATGTGCTGCCCTGTCAGAGATGCTGTATTTCAGATGAGATCTTAAACTCTGCCTGCTCTCCCAAGTGGATGTAAAAGGTTCCATAGCAGTATTTTGAAGAAGAGCAAGGGAGCTCTCTCCAACATCCTGGCCAATATTTATTGCTCAATTAAAATCACCAAAATGGATGACCTCATCATTATTTCATTGCTGTTTGTGGGAGCTTGCTGTGTACCATTTGGCTGCAGTTTTTCTGACGTTACCACAGTAACTACACTTCAAAATGAAATTCATTGGCTGCGAAGCGCTTTGTGGCATTCGGAGGTCACGTAAGGTGCTATATCAATGCAAGTTCTTTCTTAATTCATGGGTCTGTCCTCTTTGTACACTGTGGACCTGGGGGTTTGTAAAGTGATGTTCTTTGTGTTGTTGGTCAACATCGTAGCAGATGAACCCAGTCTGGTAAAGCTCAGCTCTCTTCAGCTGCAGGGTCTCCAGCTTAGCTCACTTATATCTTCAAATGTGGTATTACAATGGAACTCGTTTTATCCTCTATTAACCCCTTACACATTCCTGGCCACAGTCAATTTTTATCAGATCATCAAGTTCCCAATAGTACAATTCCAACACTCGTCACTAGTCGATTTTTAAAGTTCTGGATCGGCATAGAACAGACGCCAACGTGGTTTTATAAACAACCCTTGATAAATTTGAAAAAGCTCGTCATCAAATTGCTCCAGAGAAAAATCCTTCTTTCTCATCACTTCTTCAAGTTCCACAAGTAGGATTCCCCCTGTCGAACAGCACAGTTAGGACCTGCTCCCAGCAGTAAGTTTGCTCTGTCAGGAATACTGCCAGACTGGTGCACTTCAGGGCAATTAACAAGACAAACCATGGAAGTGCCAACTCTATGTCACCAGGATTTCTTGTTAATTCCAGGAGAATTGTCAACTTATTTGCCACAGCCCCAAAGTTAAAAGAGAATTATGTTAAAATCACAGCACAGAAACGGGACAGGCTCCACACGATCCTCCTACCACTTTCTCCCGTATGTACACATTCAGCTTCCCCTTAAATGCATCTGTTATTTGTCTCAACCACTCCTTGTGGTAGCGAGTTTCACATTCTTGCCACTGAGTAAAGAGGTTGCTTCTGAATTCCTTTTGGATTTATTTGTGACTATCTTATATTTATGAATCCTAGTTGTGGATTCTCCCACAAGGTGAAACATCTTCTCTACATCCATTCTATCAAACCCCTTCATAATTTTAAAGACCTCTATGAGGTTACCCTTCTGCCTTCTCTTTTATACAACAAAGTGCCTCTGCAACCTCTCAGTTCTGGTATCATCCTTGTATTTTTTTTGCACCTTCTCCATTAATTCTATATCCTCTTTTGTAATACGGAGACCAGCACTGTACTCGGTGTTACTGGAGTAGTCTAACCAAGGTGCAATAGAAGCTTAACGTAACTCCCCGGCTTTTCAATTCTATTCCTCTAGAAAGTTACCCCAGTGTTTGCTGAAGTTTTCACCTTAAAATTGTGACATGGCTTTATTTCTAGTCCGTGTGCTTGCGGAATTGATTTACTGAGTGCTGTCAGCACCCAGAGCCAACATACAATTGTCAACCCTGGTGCGAGCCTGAGACAGGAAGCCAAAACCTCACATGCTGATATTCTAAGCCTGTAGAGGCACATCTGTCACCTTCTTTATGTCAACTGCTGCATTTCAATGATAAAAATGATGAATGAAAGGCTATGCAGCCTGCTGGGTAGGATACCTCACAATAATGTGATGCCCAGCTATTGTGGTTCTCACAGTTAAAACCTGTAGCTCAAAGAAAAGCATTTAAAAATATCTTTGGTTGTGTGCAGTGTTTGAATGTTTCTGCTGTTGCAGTTTTTTGACACTTACCGAGCAGATCCATGTCACTAGGCGGTGAATCTGCTGCAGTGGGAGGAGTAGACGCCTTGGCGCTGATGAACAAAGAACAGTACAGCACAGGAACAGGCCATTCGGCCCTCCAAGCCTGCGCCGATCTTGATGCCTGCCTAAAGTAACACCTTCTGCACTTCCGGGGCCCATATCCCTCTCTTCCCTTCCTATTCATGTATTTGTCAAGATGTCTCTTAAACGTCGCTATCGTACCTGCTTCCACCACCTCCCCTGGCAGCAAGTTCCAGGCACTCACCACCCTCTGTGTAAAGAACTTGCCTCGCACATCCCCTCTAAACTTTGCCCCTCGCACCTTAAACCTATGTCTCCTAGTAACTGACTCTTCCACCCTGGGAAAAAGCTTCTGACTATCCACTCTGTCCATGCCGCTCATAACTTTGTAAACCTCTATCATGTCACCCCTCCACCTCCGTCTGTCACATCAGGGTTTCTTTGGTGCAGAACCTTTTCCGTGCTGTGGGGAAACCAGCCTGAACAAAGAACAAAGAACAAAGAAAATTACAGCACCGGAACAGGCCCTTCGGCCCTCCAAGCCTACGCCGATCCAAATCCTCTATCTAAACCTGTCGCCTATTTTCTAAGGGTCTGTATCTCTTTACTTCCTGCCCATTCATGTATCTGTCTAGATACATCTTAAAAGACGCTATCGTGCCCGCGTCTACCACCTCCGCTGGCAATGCATTCCATGCACCCACCACCCTCTGCGTAAAGAACTTTCCACGGATATCCACCCTAAACTTTTCCCCTTTCACTTTGAACTCGTGTCCCCTTGTAATTGAATCCCCCACTCTGGGAAAAAGCTTCTTGCTATCCACCCTGTCTATACCTCTCATGATTTTGTACACCTCAATCAGGTCCCCCCTCAACCTCCATCTTTTTAATGAAAATAATCCTAATCTACTCAACCTCTCGTCATTGCTAGCGCCCTCCATACCAGGCAACATCCTGGTGAACCTCCTTTGCACCCTCTCCAAAGCATCCACATCCTTTTGGTAATGTGGCGACCAGAACTGCACGCAGTATTCCAAATGTGGCCGAACCAAAGTCCTATACAACTGTAACATGACCTGCCAACTCTTGTACTCAATACCCCGTCCGATGAAGCAAAGCATGCCGTATGCCTTCTTGACCACTCTATTGACCTGCGTTGCCACCTTCAGGGAACAATGGGCCTGAACACCCAAATCTCTCTGTACATCAATTTTCCACAGGACTTTTCCATTTACTGTATAGTTCACTCTTGAATTGGATCTTCCAAAATGCATCACCTCGCATTTGCCCTGATTGAACTCCATCTGCCATTTCTCTGCCCAACTCTCCAGTCTATCTATATTCTGCTGTATTCTCTGACAGTCCCCTTCACTATCTGCTACTCCACCAATCTTAGTGTCGTCTGCAAATTTGCTAATCAGACCACCTATACTTTCCTCCAGATCATTTATGTATATCACAAACAACAGTGGTCCCAGCACGGATCCCTGTGGAACACCACTGGTCACACGTCTCCATTTTGAGAAACTCCCTTCCACTGCTACTCTCTGTCTCCTGTTGCCCAGCCAGTTCTTTATCCATCTAGCTAGTACACCTTGGACCCCATGCGCCTTCACTTTCTCCATCAGCCTGCCATGGGGAACCTTATCAAACGCCTTACTGAAGTCCATGTATATGACATCTACAGCCCTTCCCTCATCAATCAACTTTGTCACTTCCTCAAAGAATTCTATTAAGTTGGTAAGACATGACCTTCCCTGCACAAAACCATGTTGCCTATCACTGATAAGCCCATTTTCTTCCAGATGGGAATAGATCCTATCCCTCAATATCTTCTCCAGCTGCTTCCCTACCACTGACGTCAGGCTCACCGGTCTATAATTACCTGGATTATCCCTGCTACCCTTCTTAAACAAGGGGACAACATTAGCAATTCTCCAGTCCTCCGGGACCTTACCCGTGTTTAAGGATGTT
The DNA here is from genome assembly GCF_036365525.1 of Heterodontus francisci. Taxonomy (NCBI): domain Eukaryota; kingdom Metazoa; phylum Chordata; class Chondrichthyes; order Heterodontiformes; family Heterodontidae; genus Heterodontus; species Heterodontus francisci. The sequence continues at coordinate 120,993,754 of NC_090382.1, forward strand.
GCAAAGATATCTGTTAAGGCCCCAACTATTTCCTCTCTCGCTTCCCACAGTAACCTGGGATAGATCCCATCCGGACCTGGGGACTTGTCCACCTTAATGCCTTTTAGAATACCCAACACTTCCTCCCTCCTTATGCCGACTTGACCTAGAGTAATCAAACATCTGTCCCTAACCTCAACATCCGTCATGTCCCTCTCCTCGGTGAATACCGATACAAAGTACTCATTTAGAATCTCACCCATTTTCTCTGACTCCACGCATAACTTTCCTCCTTTGTCCTTGAGTGGGCCAATCCTTTCTCTAGTTACCCTCTTGCTCCACAGCCTGGCCTGTGAATGGACTCAACCAAGGCATTGCAAACCAGCTCTGCACTCAAAAACACATCAAGCCCACCCGCTGCAGTGTGGACTAGTGTTAGAGCAAGCAAAATTCTTGCATTTATGCAACACTATATGCTATCAAAGCACCTCAAAGTACTTCATACATTGAAATCATTTCCTGGAGCTCAGTACCTCTTGTGCTGTCACAATTGTGGAATCTATTTTGCACCAGTACCATCCAGTAAATGGCAGTAATGTGAATAATTGGATGCTGTAAGGGGACACTAGTTCAAAGTCAACAACAGGTTTATTTACAGTACTTTAAAATACCTCAGCACGTACAAGATTTCTACACATTGGGCTGGATTTTACAGCCCCCACCCCCACCCCCCGCCGACGATAGAGGTTGTGACGGGGCGGGGGGGATGTGGAAAATGCCTCCAGCAGAGATCCACCACGGGCCTCAGCGCCGGGATGGTGCGGCCCAATATTGCCATCGGCAGCGAGGCCTCATGGTGGCCCCTCTGCTGCTCTGCGCCAGGAACCAAATCTGCATATTTAAAAAAATGTAAATTAGAAATAAATTACTTACCCACTCCCGCCATCCGGTTCTGAGCGATATTGGTGCTGGTGGCCGGCACTTCCATACCTTCGGGTCCCCAATCAGGGATCCAAGGTGTGACACTGGTGGAGAGGGAGGAGCAGGTAAGTTTTTCAGTGCGAGGGGGAGCACGGTAAAACTAAAATCATTGGTTTACAAGATGGTGGAAAAGCATAAAGATTGATGTTTATGAACTTTGGGCTGGGAAGTCAGGTCAGGACATGACAGCACAAATGCAGGAAGGATGTTCCGATGGTGGGGGAGTCCAGAACCAGGGGTCATAGTCTAAGGATACGGGGTAAACCTTTCAGGACTGAGATGAGGAGAAATTTCTTCACCCAGAGAGTGGTGAGCCTGTGGAATTCGCTACCACAGAAAGCAGTTGAGGCCAAAACATTGTATGTTTTCAAGAAGGAGTTAGATTAGATTTTAGATTAGAGATACAGCACTGAAACAGGCCCTTCGGCCCACCGAGTCTGTGCCGAACATCAACCACCCATTTAGACTAATCCTACACTAATCCCATATTCCCACCAAACATCCCCACCTGTCCCTATATTTCCCTACCACCTACCTATACTAGTGACAATTTATAATGGCCAATTTACCTATCAACCTGCAAGTCTTTTGGCTTGTGGGAGGAAACCGGAGCACCCGGAGAAAACCCACGCAGACACAGGGAGAACTTGCAAACTCCACACAGGCAGTACCCGGAATCGAACCCGGGTCCCTGGAGCTGTGAGACTGCGGTGCTAACCACTGCGCCACTGTGCCGCCCCACAGATAGATATTAGCTCTTGGGTCTAAAGGGATCAAAGGGTATGGGGCGAAAGCAGGAACAGGTTACTGAGTTGGATGATCAGCCATGATCATAATGAATGGCGGAGCAGGCTCGAAGGGCTGAATGTCCTACTCCTGCTCCTATTTTCTATGTTTCTATGAATGCTCCGCGCATTAAAGCACAAAGCCTTAAGGCTTGTCTTTTTAATATTACTTGTCCCCTTCCCACTATTTTTCACTGTGGCCCTGTTTGATTCTGGCCCTTGATTTCTCTTCCTATCACTTTTCTTATTCCCCTTACTGTGTTTTGTTCTTGTCTTAGATCCCCCCTCCTCTGACTCCTTGCAAAGGTTCCCATCCCCCTGCCATTTTCCCCCTCCCCAACCACTCTAGCAAATTCTCCCCGTAGGACATCAGTCCTGGTCCTGCCCAGGTGTAACCCGTCCAGTTTGTACTGGTCCCACCTCCCCCAGAATCGGTCCCAATGTCCCAATAATCTAAAACCCTCCCCCTCATACCATTTCTTCAGCCACGTATTCATCCGATATATCCTGCTATTTCTACTCTGACTCGCACATGGTACTGGTAGTAATCCTGAGATCACTACCTTTGAGGTCCTACTTTTCAACATACTTCCTAGCTCCCTATATTCTGCTTTTAGGACCTCATCCTTTTCTTTACCCATGTCGTTTGTACCAATGTGTACCACGACCACTGGCTGTTCACCCTCCCCCTTCAGAATGTCCTGTAACCGCTCTGAGACATCCTTGACCCTCGCACCAGGGAGGCAACATACCATCCTGGATTCTCTTTTGCGGCCACAGAAACCCCTATCTATTCCCCTTACAATTGAATCCCCTATAACTATTGCATTCCCACACTTTTTACTCCTCCCCTGTGCAGCAGAGCCAACCGTGGTGCAACGAATTGGGCTGTTGCTGCTTTCCCCTGAGAGGCCATTCCCCCCAACAGTATCCAAAACAGTATATCTGTTTTGCAGGGGAATAGCCACAGGAGATTCCTGCACTGTCTGCCTAGTCCTCTTGCTCTGCCTGGTGGTCACCCATTCCCCTCCTGCCTGTGGAGTCCGAGCCTGTGGTGTGACCACCTCTCTATACGTGCTATCCATGATACTCTCCGCCTCGTGGCGTGTATTGCGGGGGGGTAAGAGAGGGGAAAATGAAATGTTTTCAAAATTTTTTCCAACATTTATCATTAAAAATTTAACTTAAATGAAAGGGCTCGAAGCCCTTTAAAAATGGCGTCGGCGCCTGACTCTATTGCCAGGCACAGACCACCACCTCCCCCCACTTCCACATCATTGGGGAGGACGTTCCGCCCCAGCCATTGAAATGATCCACTGTGTTTAATATCATGGCGGCTCCGTGAGGAAAGCCCGCGCATGTGGGACAACATTGTTTACAGCTGCCTCCAATTTCGGTGGCGACAATGTAAAATTCAGCACATTGTCTCTTCAGAACTCAGTCTGTTTTTACCAGAACGTTCTTGTATGTGGTTTCAGTTTCATAATCCTTGCGCTCCACTCACAGGCTTAAGCAATTAAGCACAGTGAACATGATCAGTGAACAGACAAACACAATCAAACACAGATCAATTAAATATTGCACGATACAAAGGGCTAATTGGCTCCTTGTAACACAAAGATTATAACTCCCATTAACACTTGAAAACATCATGCAAAGAGCAATGGTGTGGCAGACCTAATTTATACCATCAGCTCATATCGTTGCACAGAATCCCACGCAAGCACATCAAGCACGAGTGCGGCCTTTCCCATCTGTCTGCTGACATCAGATAGATTCCAGTTGATGTATTGACTAGGTATGAATTCCGACTCCCAGTAGTCAGTACACAGCTGGCTAGTCTCCAGGGGTGGAGTCATGGGGTGGAGTCACAGAGTGGTGTCACAGTGGTGATGTCACAGGGATGGAGACACAGGGATGGTGTCAGAGTGGAGATGTCACAGGGTGGAGTCACAGTGGTGATGTCAAATGGGTGGTGTCACAGGGGTGGTGTCACAGTGGTGATGTCACAGGGGTGGAGTAACAGGGGTGGTGTCACAGGGATGGAGTCACAGGGGCCGTGTCACAGGGATGGTGTCACAGGGGTGGTGTCACAGGGTGGAGTCACAGGGGTGGTGTCACAGGGATGGTGTCACAGGGATGGTGTCACAGGGCGGAGTCACAGGGATGGTGTCAGAGTGGTGATGTCACAGGGGTGGAGTAACAAGGGTGGTGTCACAGGGATGGAGTCACAGGGGCCGTGTCACAGGGATGGTGTCACAGCGGTGGTGTCAATTGGGTGGTGTCACGGGGTGGAGTCACGGGTTGGTGTCACAGTGGTGATGTCACAGGGATGGAGACACAGGGATGGTGTCAGAGTGGTGATGTCATAGGGTGGAGTCACAGTGGTGATGTCACAGGGGTGGTGTCACAGGGATGGTGTCACAGGGGTGGTGTCACAGGGGTGGTGTCACAGGGTGGAGACACAGGGATGGTGTCAGAGTGGTGATGTCATAGGGTGGAGTCACAGTGGTGATGTCACAGGGGTGGTGTCACAGGGATGGTGTCACAGGGGTGGTGTCACAGGGGTGGTGTCACAGGGTGGAGTCACAGTCGTGATGTCACAGGGGTGGTGCCACAGGGATGGTGTCACAGGGGTGGTGTCACAGGGTGGAGTCACAGTGGTGATGTCACAGGGATGGAGACACAGGGATGGTGTCACAGGGATGGTGTCACAGCGGTGGTGTCACAGTGGTGATGTCACAGGGATGGAGACACAGGGATGGTGTCAGAGTGGTGATGTCATAGGGTGGAGTCACAGTGGTGATGTCACAGGGGTGGTGTCACAGGGATGGTGTCACAGGGGTGGTGTCACAGGGGTGGTGTCACAGGGTGGAGACACAGGGATGGTGTCAGAGTGGTGATGTCATAGGGTGGAGTCACAGTGGTGATGTCACAGGGGTGGTGTCACAGGGATGGTGTCACAGGGGTGGTGTCACAGGGGTGGTGTCACAGGGTGGAGTCACAGTCGTGATGTCACAGGGGTGGTGTCACAGGGATGGTGTCACAGGGGTGGTGTCACAGGGTGGAGTCACAGTGGTGATGTCACAGGGATGGAGACACAGGGATGGTGTCACAGGGATGGTGTCACAGCGGTGGTGTCACAGTGGTGATGTCACAGGGATGGAGACACAGGGATGGTGTCAGAGTGGTTATATCAAAGGGGTAGAGTAACAGGGGTGGTGTCACAGGGATGGAGTCACAGGGGTCGTGTCACAGGGATGGTGTCACAGCGGTGGTGTCAAATGTGTGGTGTCACGGGGTGGAGTCACATTGGTGATATCACAGGGATGGAGTCACTGGGATGATGTCACAGTGGTGATGTCACAGGGTGGAGTCACAGTGGTGATTTCATAGGGATGGAGTCTCAGGGGTCGTGTCACAGGGTTGGTGTCAAATGGGTGGTGTCACAGGGGTGGAGTCGCAGTGGTGGTGTCACGGGGTGGAGTCACAGGGGTGGTTTCACGGGGTGGAGTCACAGTGGGGGTTCACAGAGGTGGTGTCATGGGGTGGAGTCACAGGACTGGTGTCACGGGGTGGAGTCACAGTGGTGGTGTCACGGGGTGGAATCACAGGGGTGGTGTCACGGGGTGGAGTCACAGTCGTGGTGTCACAGGGGTGGTGTCACAGGGATGGAGTCGCAGTGGTGTTGTCACAGGGGTGGTGTCACAGGGTGATGTCACGGGGTGATGTCACAGGGGTGGAGTCGCAGTGGTGGTGTCACGGGGTGGAGTCACAGTGGTGGTGTCATGCGGTGGAGTCACCGTGGTGGTGACACAGGGGTGGTGTCACGGGGTGGAGTCACAGGGCTGGTGTCACGGGGTGGAGTCACAGTGGTGGTGTCATGGGGTGGAGTCACAGGGGTGGTTTCACGGGGTGGAGTCACAGTGGGGGTTCACAGAGGTGGTGTCATGGGGTGGAGTCACAGGACTGGTGTCACGGGGTGGAGTCACAGTGGTGGTGTCACGGGGTGGAATCACAGGGGTGGTGTCACGGGGTGGAGTCACAGTCGTGGTGTCACAGGGGTGGTGTCACAGGGATGGAGTCGCAGTGGTGTTGTCACAGGGGTGGTGTCACAGGGTGATGTCACGGGGTGATGTCACAGGGGTGGAGTCGCAGTGGTGGTGTCACAGTGGTGGTGTCACGGGGTGGAGTCACTGGGGTAGTGTCACGGGGTGGAGTCACAGTGCTGGTGTCACAGTGGTGGTGTCACAGGGGTGGATTCACAGTGGTGGTGTCACAGGGGTGGTGTCACGGGATGGTGTCACAGAGGTGATGTCACAGGGATGGAGTTGCAGTGGTGATGTCACAGGGCCGGAGTCGCAGTGGTGGTGTCACGGGGTGGAGTCACAGTGGTGGTGTCACAGGGGTGGTGTCAAGGGTGGAGTCACAGTGGTGGTGTCACGGGGTGGAGTCACAGGAGTGGTGTCACGGGGTGGTGTCACAGTGGTGGTGACACAGGGGTGGTGTCACGGGGTGGAGTCACAGTGGTGGTGTCATGGGGTGGAGTCACAGGGGTGGTTTCACGGGGTGGAGTCACAGTGGGGGTTCACAGAGGTGGTGTCATGGGGTGGAGTCACAGGACTGGTGTCACGGGGTGGAGTCACAGTGGTGGTGTCACGGGGTGGAATCACAGGGGTGGTGTCACGGGGTGGAGTCACAGTCGTGGTGTCACAGGGGTGGTGTCACAGGGATGGAGTCGCAGTGGTGTTGTCACAGGGGTGGTGTCACAGGGTGATGTCACGGGGTGATGTCACAGGGGTGGAGTCGCAGTGGTGGTGTCACAGTGGTGGTGTCACGGGGTGGAGTCACTGGGGTAGTGTCACGGGGTGGAGTCACAGTGCTGGTGTCACAGTGGTGGTGTCACAGGGGTGGTGTCACAGGGTGGTGTCACAGGGTTGGAGTCACAGGGGTGGTGTCAAAGGGGTGGATGTGCAGTGGTGGTGTCACAGGGGTGGAGTAACAGTCGTGATGTAACGGGGTGGAGACACAATGGTGGTGTCACAGAGGTGGACTCATGGGGTGGTGTCACAGGGGGATGTCACGGGGTGGAGTCACAGGGATGGAGTCAGAGTGGTGGTGTCACAGGGATGGAGTCGCAGTGGTGGTGTCACAGGGGTGGTGTCATGGGGTGGAGTCACAGTGGTGGTGTCACGGGGTGGAGTCCCAGGGGTGGTGTCACTGTGGTGGTGTTACAGGGATGGAGTCACAGGGGTGGTGTCAAAGGGATGGAGTCACTCTTTGGTGTCACAGGGGTGGAGTCACAGTAGTGATGTCACGGGGTGGAGACACAATGGTGGTGTCACAGGGGTGGAGTCAGAGTGGTGATGTCACGGGATGGAGTCGCAGTGGTGGTGTCACGGGGTGGTGTCACAGGGATGGTGTCACGGGGTGGGGTCACGGTGTGGTGTCACAGTGGTGATGTCACAGGGATGGAGTCACAGGGGTGGTGTCACAGTGGTGGTATCACAGGGATGGTGTCAAGGGGTGGAGTCACAGGGATGGAGTCAGAGTGGTGGTGTCAAAGGGGTGGAGTCAGAGTGGTGGTGTCACAGGGATGGAGTCACAATGGTGATGTCACAGGGAAAGAGTCACAGTGGTAGTGTCACGGGGTGGTGTCACAGGGGTGGTGTCACAGGAATGGAGTCACAGTGGTGATGTCACAGGGAAATAGTCACAGTAATGGTGTCACAGGGATGGAGTCACAGTGGTAATGTCACAGGGATGGAGTCACAATGGTGATGTCACAGTGGTGATGTCACAAGGATGTTGTCACAGTGGTGGTGTCACTGGGATGGTGTCACAGGGATGGAGTCGCAGTGGTGATGTCACAGTGGTGATGTCACAGAGATGGAGTCACAGTGGTGGTGTCACGGGGTGGTGTCACAGGGATGGTGTCACGGGGTGGAGTCACGGTGTGGTGTCACAGTGGTGATGTCACAGGGATGGAGTCACAGGGGTGGTGGTATCACAGGGATGGTGTCACGGGGTGGAGTCACAGGGATGGAGTCAGAGTGGTGGTGTCAAAGGGGTGGAGTTGCAGTGGTGGTGTCACAGGGATGGAGTCACAATGGTGATGTCACAAGGAAAGAGTCATAGTGGTAGTGTCACGGGGTAGTGTCACAGGGGTGGTGTCACAGGAATGGAGTCACAGTGGTGATGTCACAGGGAAATAGTCACAGTAATGGTGTCACAGGGATGGAGTCAGTGGTAATGTCACAGGGATGGAGTCACAATGGTGATGTCACAGTGGTGATGTCACAAGGATGTTGTCACAGTGGTGGTGTCACTGGGATGGTGTCACAGGGATGGAGTCGCAGTGGTGGTGTCACAGTGGTGATGTCACAGAGATGGAGTCACAGTGGTGGTGTCACAGTGGTGATGTCACAGGGATGGAGTCACAGGGGTGGTGGTATCACAGGGATGGTGTCACGGGGTGGAGTCACAGGGATGGAGTCAGAGTGGTGGTGTCAAAGGGGTGGAGTTGCAGTGGTGGTGTCACAGGGATGGAGTCACAATGGTGATGTCACAAGGAAAGAGTCATAGTGGTAGTGTCACGGGGTAGTGTCACAGGGGTGGTGTCACAGGAATGGAGTCACAGTGGTGATGTCACAGGGAAATAGTCACAGTAATGGTGTCACAGGGATGGAGTCAGTGGTAATGTCACAGGGATGGAGTCACAATGGTGATGTCACAGTGGTGATGTCACAAGGATGGAGTCACAGTGGTGGTGTCACTGGGATGGTGTCACAGTGGTTGTGTCACAGGGATGGAGTCACAGGGGTGGTGTCACAGGGATGGAGTCGCAGTGGTGGTGTCACAGTGGTGATGTCACAGAGATGGAGTCACAGTGGTGGTGTCACTGGGATGGTGTCACAGTGGTGGTGTCACAGGGATGGAGTCACAGGGGTGGTGTCACAGGGGTGGTGTCACAGTGATGGTGTCACAAAAGTGATGTCACAGGGATGGAGTCACAGTGGTGGTGTCACAGTGGTGGAGTCACAGTGGTGGAGTCACAGTGATGGTGTCACGGGGTGGTGTCACAGTGGTGATGTCACAGGGATGGAGTCACAGTGGTGATGTCACAGGGGTGGAGTCGCAGTGCTTGTGTCACAGTGGTGGAGTCACAGTGGTGGTGTCACGGGGTGGTGTCACAGGGGTGGTGTCATGGGGTGGAGTCACAGGGATGGAGTCACAGTGGCGATGTCACAGGGGTGGAGTCGCAGTGGTGGTGTCACAGTGGTGGTGTCACGGGGTGGTGTCACAGGGGTGGTGTCACAGGGATGGAGTCGCAGTGGTGGTGTCACAGTGGTGATGTCACAGGGATGGAGTCACAGTGGTGGTGTCACTGGGATGGTGTCACAGTGGTGGTGTCACAGGGATGGAGTCACAGGGGTGGTGTCACAGTGGTGGTGTCACGGGGTGGTGTCACAGGGGTGGTGTCACAGGGATGGAGTCACAGTGGTGATGTCAAAGGGGTGGAGACACAGTGATGATGTTACAGGGATTGGGTCATAGGGGTGGAGTCACAGGGGTGCTGTCACAGGGTGGTGTCACAGGGGTGAAGTCGCGGTGGTGGTGTCATAGTGGTGGTGTCATGGGGTGGTGTCACAGGGGTGGTGTCACAGGGATGGAGACGCAGTGGTGGTGTCACAGTGGTGATGTCACAAGGATGGAGTCACAGTGGTGGTGTCACTGGGATGGTGTCACAGTGGTGGTGTCACAGGGATGGAGTCACAGGGGTGGTGTCACAGTGGTGGTGTCACGGGGTGGTGTAACAGGGATGGAGTCACAGTGGTGGTGTCACAGGGGTGGAGTCGCTGTGGTGGTGTCACGGGATGGTGTCACAGTGGTGGTGTCACAGTGGTGGAGTCACAGGGGTGGAGTCACAGGGGTGGTGTCACAGGGATGGAGTCGCAGTGGTGGTGTCACAGTGGTGATGTCACAGGGATGGAGTCACAGTGGTGGTGTCACTGGGATGGTGTCACAGTGGTGGTGTCACAGGGATGGAGTCACAGGGGTGGTGTCACAATGGTGGTGTCATGGGGTGGTGTCACAGTGATGGTGTCACAGAGGTGATGTCACTGGGATGGTGTCACAGTGGTGGTGTCACAGGGATGGAGTCACGGGGTGGTGTCACAGTGGTGGTGTCACGGGGTGGTGTAACAGGGATGGAGTCACAGTGGTGGTGTCACAGGGGTGGAGTCGCTGTGGTGGTGTCACGGGGTGGTGTCACAGTGGTGGTGTCACAGTGGTGGAGTCACAGGGGTGGAGTCACAGGGGTGGTGTCACAGGGATGGAGTCGCAGTGGTGGTGTCACAGTGGTGATGTCACAGGGATGGAGTCACAGTGGTGGTGTCACTGGGATGGTGTCACAGTGGTGGTGTCACAGGGGTGGTGTCACAATGGTGGTGTCATGGGGTGGTGTCACAGTGATGGAGTCACAGTGGTGGTGTCACAGTGGTGGAGTAACAGTGGTGGTGTCACAGTGATGGTGTCACGGGGTGGTGTCACAGTGGTGATGTCACAGGGATGGAGTCACAGTGGTGATGTCACAGGGGTGGAGTCACAGTGGTGGAGTCACAGTGGTGGTGTCACGGTGTGGTGTCACAGGGGTGGTGTCACAGGGGTGGAGACACAGGGATGGAGTCACAGTGGTGATGTCACAGGGGTGGAGTCGCAGTGGTGGTGTCACAGTGTTTGTGTCACGGGGTGGTGTCACAGGGGTAGTGTCACAGTGGTGGAGTCGCAGTGGTGGTGTCACAGTGGTGATGTCACAGGGATGGAGTCACAGTGGTGGTGTCACTGGGATGGTGTCACAGTGGTGGTGTCACAGGGATGGAGTCACAGGGGTGGTGTCACAGTGGTGGTGTCACGGGGTGGTGTCAATGGGGTGCTGTCACAGGGATGGAGACACAGTGCTGATGTCACAGGGATTGGATCACAGGGGTGGTGTCACAGGGGTGGTGTCACGGGGTGGAGTCACAGGGGTGGTGTCACGGGGTGGAGTCACAGTGGTGGTGTCACAGTGGTGATGTCAAAGGGGTGGAGTCGCAGCGGAATCAGAGTGGTGGTGTCACAGGGGTGGTGTCACGGGGTGGAGTCACAGGGATGGAGTTGCAGTGGTGATGTCATAGGGCTGGAGTCGCAGTGGTGGTGTCACAGGGGTGGTGTCAAGGGTGGAGTCACAGGGTGATGTCACGGGGTGGAGTGACAGGAGTGGTGTCACGGGGTGGAGTCACAGTGGTGGTGTCATGCGGTGGAGTCACCGTGGTGGTGACACAGGGGTGGTGTCACGGGGTGGAGTCACAGGGCTGGTGTCACGGGGTGGAGTCACAGTGGTGGTGTCATGGGGTGGAGTCACAGGGGTGGTTTCACGGGGTGGAGTCACAGTGGGGGTTCACAGAGGTGGTGTCATGGGGTGGAGTCACAGGACTGGTGTCACGGGGTGGAGTCACAGTGGTGGTGTCACGGGGTGGAATCACAGGGGTGGTGTCACGGGGTGGTGTCACGGGGTGGAGTCACAGGGATGGAGTCAGAGTGGTGGTGTCACAGGGATGGAGTCACAGTGGTGATGTCACAGGGGTGGAGTCGCAGTGGTGGTGTCACAGGGGTGGTGTCACGGGGTGGTGTCACAGATGTGGTGTCACAGGGGTGGATTCATAGTGGTGGTGTCACGGGGTGGAGTTCCAGGGGTGGTGTTACGGGGTGGAGTCACAGAGGTGATGTCAAAGGGGTGGAGTCGCAGTGGTGGTGTCAACGGGGTGGTGTCACAGGGTGGAGTCACAGTGGTGGTGTCACTGTGGTGATGTTACAGGGATGGAGTCACAGGGGTGGTGTCACAGGGATGGAGTCACTCTTTGGTGTCACAGGGGTGGAGTCACAGTCGTGATGTCACGGGGTGGAGACACAATGGTGGTGTCACAGGGGTGGAGTCAGAGTGGTGATGTCACGGGATGGAGTCACAGGGGTGGTGTCACAGGGGTGGAGTCACAGTGGTGGTGTCACAGGGATGGAGTCACAGTAGTGATGTCATGGGGTGGAGACACAATGGTGGTGTCACGGGATGGAGTCACAGTGATGGAGTCACAGTGATGGAGTTACAGTGATGTTGTCACAGTGGTGGAGTCACAGGGGCCGTGTCACAGTGCTTCTTTTTATTTAATTTGAACGACACAAATTTCACGTCAAAAAAACCATTGATGCAAATGCCTGAAGTTGTTTTCCATCAATCCATCTGCGTGCCATGAGGGAAATTAATAAACTTTTCTTGTCTAGTAAATAAACTTTCCAAATGCATAACATCATTGTTGGGTGCCAATTACTATTTGCAGAATCAATCACAAGGATTGGCCGTGTGGTAGATAGTGAGGAGGATAGCTGTAGGCTGCAGGAAGATATTGATGGTCTGGTTAGATGGGCAGAAAAGTGGCAAATGGAATTCAACTTGGAGAAGTGTGAGGTGATGCATTTGGGGAGGTCAAACAAGGCAAAGGAATACACGATAAATGGGAAAATACTGAGAAGTGTAGGGGAAGTGAGGGACCTTGGAGTGAATGTCCTCAGATTCCTGAAGGTAGCAGGACAGATCGATAAGGTAGTTAAGAAGACATATGGAATCCTTTCCTTTATTAGCCGAGGTATAGAATACAAGAGCAGGGAGGTTATGCTGGAACTGTATAATTCGTTTGTTAGGCCACAACTTGAGTACTGTGTGCAGTTCTGGTCACCTCATTACAGAAAGGATGTAATTGCACTAGAGAGGGTCCAGAGGAGATTTATGAGGATGTTGCCAGTACTGGAAAAATGCAGCTATGAGGAAAGATTGGATAGGCTGGGGTTGTTCTCCTTGGGACAGAGAAGGCTGAGGGGAGATCTGATTGAAATGTACAAAATTTTGAGGGGCCTGGATAGAGTGGAGGTGAAGGGTCTATTCACCTTAGCAGAGAGGTCAGTGATGAGGGGGCATAGATTTAAAGTAAGTGATAGAATAATTAGAGGGGAGATGAGGAAAACTTTTTCACCCAGAGGGTGGTGGGGGTCTGGAACTCACTGCCTGAAAGGGTAGTTGAGGCAGAGACCGTCAACTCATTTAAAAGGAGTTTGGATAGGCATCTCAAGTGCTGTAATCTGCAGGGGCTACGGACCAAATGCTGGAAGGTGGGATTAGAATAGGTGGATCGTTTTTTGGCAGCACAGACACGATAGGCCAAGTGGCCTCTTTCTGTGCCTTAAACTTTCTATGATTCTATGATGTATTTAAGTACGGCATTGTTTAAGGCCTCCTTCCTGTGTAACAAATGCTAAAGTGCCATGTGGTTTTTCTCTCTGTTAGGGAAGTGTCCAAGTCCATTGAAGAACAGAGACTTTGTTACCCTGCGATCTTGGCTTCCTCTAGGCAACGACTACATGATTATTAATTACTCAGTGAAGCACCCAGTGAGTATCACTATACGAAGAGGGCCTCCTGTCCATGGTGAAGGATTGTGTGTTCATTGCTTTTCAAAACAACTCGTATATACCGTTAATAAATGTAAAATTCACAAGTGGAGCTCCTTCAGCAGGAGACTTTATTGCAGCTGATTAAACATTCCTCACTGTTAGTTCAATGGAAGGGAGAAAGCAACAAATAGTGAAACTGTAAAGTGCTGTTATTCTATATATTCATGGCATGTTTCTGGACCGTGTTCTGGACTGTAGCTGAATTTGAAATGACTGCATCCTCTTCTCCTTTGGACTGTGATTCTTGCTTGACATTCAGACTGAAAATAAATTAACCCTTAGACATCTGCCTGCTTCAAGAAAACACAGAAGTTGAATGATCTTTCCTGTGACCTTGAGGAAACATGAATATTACAATAACAAATGTCAGGTATATGATGTAGTTTTGAGGCTGGGGCTATTTTAACTCCCATTTTAAAGAGTGGATCTCCACCCTAACCCAGCAGGAATGAAGAGATTTTCGGTGGCAATAAAGCTGCTATCAATGTCCCTCGCTCGAAGGTAACTGGTGAATACGTGAGTGAGGAGTTGATTGTGGTATACAGAGGGGGAGGGAGCCCAGAGCAGAGAAGGCCCATGGTTTCCTCCTGCAGCCTGAAGGAGCAGTCAGCCCACAAAGAAACCCTCCAAAGATGAATCATTGCCACTTTTCTGGGCCACAATCACACCTGCCGACAGGTTTCATTGGTTGGTACGACACTGAGCTTCACTGCTACATTCGGAAGGTAAAGTAATGTCAGGGTCTGAATGACATCATCAGCCCCTGACAGCTTGCGGACAGTCCTGGAGTGGCTGAAAACCCATTCGTTAAAATGGCAGCGGGTGCGAGCGTGTTTTGGCAACAGTGGGAAGGAAGCACCTGAGTTTGAACCACCCTCCTCCCATTCTCACGGGGCAGCGATGGTTAAAATCAGACCGTGATGTCCTTTCGTGCGGGCAATGGGGGAGGAGTTCTGAGCATACAACGGGACTCTACCTAAAAGTGTTGATGAAAATTTATCTCCACTATTTGACACTGAAATCTTTAGAGAATCAAACTCAAGGATAAACTGGAATTAATAGTATCCTAGAGTTGAATTTGAGGATGTATTTTCTGAACATTTAGTAATGAATTTGGTTCAAACAATTGCAGGAATGTCCCTGGTCCAGGCAGTTAGTAATAGATGGATTGTGAGACACCAAGAATGGGTAAAGTCTGCCCTATAATATTTCGAGCAGTGTCATTGTTAAGGTTTAATGACTCTGACTGCTCTATTCTTCATGGGTCAACTTCCCTCAATAGTTGCATTAAACAAGATAAGATGCTGACATCATGGTTTTGGATTCATTCTGAGGAACAGATCATTCAGTGAGTTGTGGGATGGGGAACATTAGGACAAGGCACACAATGTGAAGTAATTGTGTCCTTGGTTGGAGACAACTCACTGTTGGGCAGAAATACCTTGGGGGGAATTTTATCCTGGCGACGGGGGTCTTGACATCGGGGGAAACCAACGCCGTGATCCCCGTGTTGCCTCTTCTACGGAAGGCCCACCAAATTTAGTGCCAATCAGGCACGTAACTGGACAGAGGAGGGCCTTCCTTAGGATTTAGGACCCTGTCACCAGAAGACCCGCCCTTGCAGAGCTGCCAGCCAATCAGAGGCCGGCAGCTGTAGCGCCACTGCAGGGGCAGTGGCTGCTGCTGTAACTTCACTTACTGGAGGCTGAGGAGTGTCGCTGGAAACAGGCCTCAGGTGGGTCAGGACGGGAAGGGTCTCACAGCGTGGAGGTCATGGGGGGAGGAGAAGGGGTCGGCAGCAAAGTCCCTCAGCAGGCCCCCCCTGCCCGATGCCAGGTCCCTCATTCAAGACCTCCTGCCACCCCACGCCACTGGAGGCAGGAAGCAGCCCACATGGTTTTTCGTGCCATGCTTCCCGTGCAGCGACAGGCCTGCCCGCCAAAACAACTAATTGCAGCTGCGGCAGGAAGAGGCCCTTAATTGAGAGGTAATTACCCGGTTAAGGACCTCAATTGGTGGCAGGGTGGGAAGGCAGTTCACAGACCTTCCTGCCCCATTCTAAATTTCGGCAAAGGCTCCACCATCCCACCCAATTTTATGCTCTCCCCGTCTCCGAAGCCACCACATGGAGAGCATAAAATTCTACCCCTGTTTCATTTCCAGATTTTTTTTTTACCCTGATGTTCCTGTCTGCTTCTTTTCCAGAAATATCCCCCGAAGAAGGACATAGTTCGAGCTGTCTCACTCCAGACTGGTTACTTCATTAAATCGAATGAAGCCAACAGTTGTACCCTGTACTACTTGACCCAAGTGGACCCACGAGGTTAGTGCACTAACCTGCCTGTAGTAGAGAACCAAGCCTCTCCAAATCCTCTGCAACAAATGTTTTTAAAAGGTGTCCTTCCAATGGGTCAGTGGATAGATAGAGAAATGTGGTATGGAAACATATGAGCAGGAGTAGGTCATTCGGCCCCTCGTGCCTACTCTGCCATTCAATATGATCATGGCTGATCTACACCTCAACTTCATTTCCCATCATTATTCTATGTCCCTTCATACACTTACATAACAAAAATCTTTTTTTTCTCAGTCTTTAAAGCTCTGTTCGTCCCATGGCACCCACAGTTTTTTTGAGGGGAAGCGGGGTAGATCACAGGTTGAAGAGGAGGGAGATCGGGCTGGGGGCAATCACAGGTTGAGGGTGATCAGCACATGAGTCGAGTGGCTGATCGTGTCTTGATGTGGGGGGGTGTGGGAATCAGAGTGTTGGTTGAATTGAGGCGGGGTGAGGAGTGTCTGTCACCACAGATAAGCTCAGGGGGGCTGAGAGGAACACTGCTGCTCTCCCTAGTCCACAAGCAGTGCTTGAAAAGCTGAAACCTGCTGGATCCAGCTGTTCCCGCCTTCCTTCAGCTCCTGGGTTTCCCGAACCCTGGGGAACAAGGCCCATTGTCATTAAAGGTCAAAGTCTGTCCATCTCTGAGGCATGCTGCCTCATTAGCATATTTAAATTACTGATCCATCTGACCCCCAAGCCACCCTGTTAAACTGGGAAATGTTCACAGCGGGTTGGGATGGGGTTTCAAATTTTTCAAACATATTATTCTCCATGACTCCTTCACCCATCCTGGGGGTTAAAACTCCGCCCACAATCTGCTGTAGCACAGCATCTTCAAATACAATAATATAAAAGCAAAATATTGTGGATGCTGGAAATCATAAATAAAAAGAGAAAGTGCTGGAAATACTCAGCAGGTCTGGCAGCATCTGTGGAGAGAGAAGCAGAGTTAACGTTTCGGGTCAGTGACCCTTCTTCAGAACTGGCATATATTAGAAAAGTCAACGGTTTTAAGCAAGTAAAGTGGGGATGGGGCAAGAGATAACAAAGGAGAAGGTGTAGATAGGACAAGGTCAAAGAAAAGCTGACCAGAAGGTCAAGGAGCAAAGGCAAACAATATGTTAATAGTGTGTTGAGAGACAAAGCATTAGTACAGATAGGGTGTTGATGGACTGAAAACTGAACAGCCGCAAGTACAAACATGAAAAAAGTGGGAAGGCAAACTGATCAAACTAAGATAAAATAAACACAAAAAAATATAAAAAAGAAAAAATAACTAAAGATAACAGTAAAATGGGCGGCCCGTCATGCTCTGAAATTATTGAACTCAATGTTCAGTCCGGCAGGCTGTAGTGTGCCTAATCGGTAAATGAGATGCTGTTCCTCGAGCTTGCGTTGATGTTCACTGGAACACTGCAGCAATCCCAGGACAGAGATGTGAGCATGAGAGCAGGGGGGAGCGTTGAAATGGCAAGCAACCGGAAGCTCAGGATCCTGCTTGCGGACTGAGCGGAGGTGTTCCGCAATGCGGTCACCCAGTCTGCGCTTAGTCTCCCCAATGTAGAGGAGACCACACTGTGAGCAGCGAATACAGTATACTACATTGAAAGAAGTACAAGTAAATCGCTGCTTCACCTGAAAGGAGTGTTTGGGGCCTGGGATAGTGAGGAGAGAGGAGGTAAATGGGCAGGTATTACACCTCCTACGATTGCAAGGGAAGGTGCTGTGGGAAGGGGATGAGCTTTCGGGGGCAATGGAGGAGTGGACGAGAGTGTCACGGAGGGAACGATCCCTTCAGAATGTTGACAGGGGAAGGGAGGGGAATCAAAATCATGAGAGGTATAGACAGGGTGGATAGCAAGAGGCTTTTTCCCAGAGTGGGGGTTTCAATTACTAGAGGACACGAGTTCAAAGTGAAAGGGGAGAAGTTTAGGGGGGATATGCGTGGAAAGTTCTTTACGCAGAGGGTGGTGGGCACCTGGAACGCATTGCCAGCGGAGGTGGTAGATGCGGGCACGATGGAGTCTTTTAAGATGTATCTAGACAGATACATGAATGGGCAGGAAGAAAAGAGATACAGAACCTTAGAAAATAGGCGACATGTTTAGAGAGAGGATCTGGATCGGCGCAGGCTTGGAGGGCCGAAGGGCCTGTTCCTGTGCTGTAATTATCTTTGTTCTTTGTTTTGTTATGTGTTTGGTAGTGGCATCACGCTGGAGGTGGCGGAAATGGCCGGGGATGATCCTTTGGATATGGAGGCTGATGGAGTGGAAAGTGAGGACAAGGGGAACCCTGTCGCGGTTCTGGGAGGGAGGGGAAGGGGAGAGGGTAGAGGTGTGAGATATGGGCAGGACACGGTTGAGGGCCCTGTCAACCACAGTGGGGGGGAATCGTCAATTGAGGAAAAAGGAAGACATATCAGAAGCGCTGTCATGGAAGGTAGCATCATCAGAGCAGATGCGTCGGAGACGGAGAAACTGGGAGAATGGAATGGAGTCCTTACAGGAGGCAGGGTGTGAAGAAGTGTAGTCGAGGTAGCTGTGGGAGTCGGTGGGCTTATACTGGATATTAGTAGACAGCCTATCACCAGAGATGGAGACAGAAATGCATCCTTATCACTTTGGGGACACTTTTGACTTCACCCTGGTCGGAAAATCTTGTGCTGCACTTTCCTGAATGTCCAGTGTGCACAGCTTCACACCAAGCCTCCAGGGTCACGTTCCTCCGCCACCCACTGTGGGATTGCAAAGTCTGAACATTCCATCCTCTGTCTTTCTGTCATTTTATTTGATGACCACTGGATGGTGCTGTAGCTGCTTTGCTGACTTGGTGAACACACACATGGGATCAAAGATTCTGGACCTGAACTCACTGAGTCGGGTGAAATTAATAAAACTTTGTGACTGAACCTGAGACAACTGAGCCCTCAGGACAATTTACAAAGGTGTTTAGTGATTGGAAATATTGAAGCTATGATGAGACTTTGGAATACAATATATTAGATGGAATTACATGGAACACAGAGCACAGGCGGGACATTTGTTCGAGTCTCTGTGATTTAATCCCTTTGTTCCTAAACATTCTGTGAGCAGAAGATGCTGTTTCTGATTGGGATAGTGTCACTTCTTCTTATTCCTCTATCTCCATGTGGATCTGACCCAATGGTTTTGGGTGTTTATTTATTCATTTCATGGGATGTGGGCATCGCTGGCTAGGCCAGCATTTATTGCCCATCCCTAATTGCCCATGAGAAAGTGGTGGTGAGCTGCCTTCTTGAACTGCTGCAGTCCGTGTGATGTAGGCACACCCACAGTGCCAGGATTTTGACCCAGTGACAGTGAAGGAACGGCGATATAGTTCCAAGTCAGGATGGTGTGTGGTTTCGAGGGGAACTTGCAGGTGGTGGTGTTCCCATACATCTGCTGCTCTTGTCCTTCTAGGTTGTAGAAGTCATGGGTTTGGAAGGTGCTGTCAAAGGAGCCTTGGTGAGTTGCTGCAGTGCATCTTGTAGATGGTACACACAGCTGCCACTGTGCGTCGGTGGTGGAGGGAGTGAATGTTTGTGGATGAGGTGCCAATCAAGCGGGCTGCTTTCTCCTGGATGGTGTCGAGCTTCTTGAGTGTTGTTGGAGCTGCACCCATCCAGGCAAGTGGAGAATATTCCATCACACTCCTGACTTGTGCCTTGTAGATGTTGGACAGGCTTTGGGCAGTCAGGAGGTGAGATACTCTCTGCAGGATTCCTAGCCTCTGACCTGCTCTTGTAGCCGCAGTATTTATATGGTCACTCCAGTTCAGTTTCTGGTCAATGGTAGCCCCTAGGATGTTGATAGTGGGGGATTCAGCGATGGTAATGCCATTGAATGTCAAGGAGAGATGTTTAGATTCTCTCTTATTGGAGATGGTCATTGCCTGGCACTTGTGTGATGCGAATGCTACTTGGCACATATCAGCCCGAGCCTGAATGTTATCCAGGCCTTGCTGCATATGGGCACGGACTGCTTTGATATCTGAGGAGTCACAAATGGTGCGAATACTGTTCAATCATCAGCGGACATCCCCACTTCTGGCCTTATGTTGGAGGGAAGGTCATTGATGAAGCAATGATGTCCTGGGGCTGAGATGATTGGCCTCCAATAACCACAACTACCTTCCTTTGTGCTAATTCTGACTCCAAGCAGTGGAGAGATTTCCCCCGATTCCCATTGATATCAATTTTGCCAGGGCTTCCGTGATCTGGCAAGAGTTAAAACCAGACATAGTTTGATAGGTTAGTACCGAGCTTGCATCTCTCCAAAATGGTGCAGGGGTTAATGTTGCAAATTCACCACCTCATAGCACGTGACAAGTCCAGAGAACAAGGGCAATACTGGAACAACTGCTCCTGTACTTGATTCTGTGCCAGATGGACAAAAAATAATTGCAATTATCAGTGGGTGGAGCATACATTCCATCAAATCTTACTTCTGGCCTGGAGTATATTGGTTCAAAGTTCACCAATGGCAAAATAAAACAGTGGCCCTGCTGGCAAAACTCTAATTGATGTCAGTGAATGAAAGCATGTGACGAGATGGCACTGCCTATCTCTGGATGGCATTCCGGGCTGTTCCATTTACATTACGGCACTATCTATAAACAAGTTCTGTAGCATCCCCAATTCCTGGAACTTTAAAGAACCATTGTTACTGTATTACGAAGTTTCATTCAGCAACTTCTGAACAGTTGGAAAAAGAATACTCAGAAAATACTTGTCGCATTTTATTTTTAGCCTCTGGGAAGGTTTGCACTGAAGCTGAAACTTTATCGCAATGGTTTTTGATTGGCTTGTGTTGATTTACTGCCATTACTAATTTCCACTCATTCTTGGAACATAGGAACAGGAGCAAACTATTTAGCCCCTCAAGACCGTTATACCGTTTTGGATACTGTTGGGGGGGATGGCCTATCAGGGGAAAACAGCAGCAGCCAGAGCAGTGGCACCACGGCTGGCACTGTTGTTCAGCAGGGAGGGACAAAGCGCAGAAGTGCAATAGTTATAGGGGACTCTATAGTCGGGGGCACAGATAGGTGCTTCTGTGGACGTGAAAGAGACTCCAGGACGGTATGTTGCCCTCCCTGGTGCCAGGGTCAAGGATGTCTCTGAACGGACAGGGGGCATTCTGAAGGGGGATGGTGAACAGCCAGAGGTTGTGATACACATCGGTACCAACGACATAGGCAGGAAGAGTGATGAGGTCCTGCAGGGGGAGTTTAGGGAGTTAGGAAGAAAGTTAAAAAACAGGACATCTAGGGTAGTAATCTCGGGATTACTCCCTGTGCCACGTGTCAGTGAGGCTAGAAATAGGAAGATAGTGCAGCTAAACACGTGGCTGAGCAGCTGTAGAAGGGAGGGTTTCAGATGTCTGGACCATTGGGATCTCTTCCGGGACAGATGGGACCTATACAAGAAGGACGGGTTGCATCTAAACTGGAGGGGCACAAATATCCTGGCTGCGAGGTTTGCTAGCGTCACTCGGGAGGGTTTAAACTAGTGTGGCAGGTGGGTGGGAACCAGAGCAGGCGGACAGCAAGTGAAATAAATGAAGGGGAACTAGTAAATAAGGCCAGTAAGACCAAGAGGAAGAGCAGGCAGGGAGATGTTGCGGAGAACGGCGGGACTGGTGGTCTGAAGTGCATTTGTTTCAATGCAAGAAGTATAACAGGTAAGGCAGATGAACTTAGAGCTTGGATTAGTACTTGGAACTATGATGTTGTTGCTATTACAGAGACTTGGTTGAGAGAAGGACAGGATTGGCAGCTAAATGTTCCAGGATTTAGAAGCTTCAGGCGGGATAGAGGGGGTGCAAAAGGGGTGGGGGAGTTGCATTACTGGTTAAGGAGAATATCACAGCTGTACTGCGGGAGGACACCTCGGAGGGGTCATGCAGCGAGGCAATATGGGTGGAGCTCAGGAATAGGAAGGGTGCAGTCACGATGTTGAGGGTTTACTACAGGCCTCCCAACAGCCAGCGGGAGGTAGAGGAGCAGATATGTAGACAGATTTTGGAAGATGTAAAGGGAACAGGGTTGTAGTGGTGGGTGATTTTAATTTCCCCTATATTGACTGGGACTCACTTAGTGCGAGGGGCTTGGATGGGGCAGAATTTGTAAGGAGCATCCAGGAGGGCTTCTTGAAACAATACGTGGATAGTCCAACTAGGGATGGGGCCGTACTCGACCTGGTATTGGGGAATGAGCCCGACTAGGTGGTCGAAGTTTCAGTAGGGGAGCATTTCGAGAACAGTGACCATAATTCCATAAGTTTTAACGCACTTGTGGATAAGGATAAGAGTAGTCCTCGGGTGAAGGTGCTAAATTGGGGGAAGGCTAATTATAACAATATTAGGCAGGAACTGAAGAATTTAGATTGGGGGCGGCTGTTTGAGGGTAAATCAACATCTGACATGTGGGAGTCTTTCAAACGTCAGTTGATTAGAATCCAGGACCAGCATGTTCCGGTGGGGAAGAAGGATAAGTTTGGCAAGTTTCGGGAACCTTGGATAACGTGGGATATTGTGAGCCTCGTCAAAAAGAAAAAGGAAGCATTCGTAAGGGCTGGAAGGCTAGGAACAGATGAATCCCTGGAGGAATATAAAGATAGTAGGAAGGAACTTAAGCAAGGAGTCAGGAGGGCTAAAAGAGGTCATGAGAAGTCATTGGCAAACAGGATTAAGGAAAATCCCGAGGATTTTATACGTATATAAAGAGCAAGAGGGTAACCAGGGAAAGGGTAGGCCCACTCAAGGACAGAGAAGGGAATCTATGTGTGGAGCCAGAGGAAATGAGCGAGGTACTAAATGAGTACTTTGCATCAGTATTCACCAAAGAGAAGGACTTGGTGGATGATGAGTCCAGGGAAGGGAGTGTAGATAGTCTCAGTCATCTCATTATCAAAAAGGAAGAGGTGTTGGGTGTCTTGCAAAGCATTAAGGTAGATAAGTCCCCAGGGCCTGATGGGATCTACCCCAGAATACTGAGGGAGGCAAGGGAAGAAATTGCTGGGGCCTTGACAGAAATCTTTGCATCCTCATTGGCTACAGGTGAGGTCCCAGAGGACTGGAGAATAGCCAATGTTGTTCCTTTGTTTAAGAAGGGTGTCAAGGATAATCCAGGAAATTATAGGCCGGTGAGCCTTACGTCAGTGGTAGGGAAATTATTGGAGAGGATTCTTCGGGACAGGATTTACTCCCATTTGGAAACAAATGGACTTATTAGCAAGTGGCAGCATTGTTTTGTGAAGGGGAGGTCGTGTCTCAATAATTTGATTGAGTTTTTTGAGGAAGTGACGAAGATGATTGATGAAGGAAGGGCAGTGGATGTTGTCTATATGGACTTCAGTAAAGCCTTTGACAAGGTCCCTCATGGCAGACTGATACAAAAGGTGAAGTCACATGGGATCAGAGGGGAGCTGGCAAGATGAATACAGAACTGGCTCGGTCAGCGAAGACAGAGGGTAGCAGTGGAAGGGTGCTTTTCTGAATGGAGGGATGTGACTAGTGGTGTTCCGCAGGGATCAGTGCTGGGACCTTTGCTGTTTGTAGTATATATAAATGATTTGGAGGAAAATGTCGCTGGTCTGATTAGTAAGCTGGCGGACGACACAAAGGTTGGTGGAGTTGTGGACAGTGATGAGGATTGTCAGAGGATACAGCAGGATATAGATCGGTTGGAGACTTGGGCGGAGAATTGGCAGATGGAGTTTAATTCGGACAAATGTGAGGTAATGCATTTTGGAAGGTCTAATGCAGGTGGGAAGTATACAGTAAATGGCAGAACCCTTAGGAGTATTGACAGGCAGAGAGATCTGGGCGTACAGGTCCACAGGTCACTGAAAGTGGCAACGCAGGTGGATAAGGTAGTCAAGAAGGCATACGGCATGCTTGCCTTCATCGGTCGGGGCAAAGAGTATAAAAATAGGCAAGTCATGCTGCAGCTGGACAGAACTTTAGTTAGGCCACACTTCGAATATTGTGTGCAATTCTGGTCGCCACACTACCAGAAGGACGTGGAGGCGTTGGAGAGGGTACAGCAAAGGTTTAATTAGAACATTACAGCGCAGTACAGGCCCTTCGGCCCTCGATGTTGCGCCGACCTGTGAAACCATCTGACCTACACTATTCCATTTTCATCCATATGTATATCCAATGACCACTTAAATGCCCTTAAAGTTGGCGAGTCTACTACTGTTGCAGGCAGGGCATTCCACGCCCCTACTACTCTCTGAGTAAAGAAACTACCTCTGACATCTGTCCTATATCTATCACCCCTCAACTTAAAGCTATGTCCCCTCGTGTTTGCCATCACCATCCGAGGAAAAAGACTCTCACTATCCACCCTATCTAACCCTTTGATTATCTTATCTGTCTCTATTAAGTCACCTCTCCTCCTCCTTCTCTCCAACGAAAACAACCTCAAGTCCCTCAGCCTTTCCTCGTAAGACCTTCCCTCCATACCAGGCAACATCCTAGTAAATCTCCTCTGCACCCTTTCCAAAGCTTCCACATCCTTCCTATAATGCGGTGACCAGAACTGCACGCAATACTCCAGGTGCGGTCTCACCAGAGTTTTGTACAGCTGCAGCATGACCTCGTGGCTCCGAAACTCGATCCCCCTACTAATAAAAGCTAAGACACCATATGCCTTCTTAACAGCCCTATTAACCTGGGTAGCAACCTTCAGGTATTTATGCACCTGGACACCAAGATCTCTCTCTGTTCATCTACAGTACCAAGAATCTTCCCATTAGCCCAGTACTCTGCATTCCTGTTACTCCTTCCAAAGTGAATCACCTCGCACGTTTCCGCATTAAACTCCATTTGCCATCTCTCAGCCCAGCTCTGCAGCCTATCTATGTCCCTCTGTACCCTACAACATCCTTCGGCACTATCCACAACTCCACCGACCTTAGTGTCAACCGCAAATTTACTAACCCACCCTTCTACACCCTCTTCCAGGTCATTTATAAAAATGACAAACAGCAGTGGCCCCAAAACAGTTCCTTGCGGTACACCACTAGTAACTAAACTCCAGGATGAACATTTGCCATCAACCACCACCCTCTGTCTTCTTTCAGCTAGCCAATTTCTGATCCAAAGCTCTAAATCACCTTCAACCCCATACTTCCGTATTTTCTGCAATAGCCTACCATGGGTACCTTATCAAACGCCTTACTGAAATCCATATACACCACATCCACTGCTTTACCCTCATCCACCTGTTTGGTCACCTTCTCGAAAAACTCAATAAGGTTTACCAGGATGCTGCCTGGTCTGGAGGGCATTAGCTATGAGGAGAGGTTGGATAAACTCGGATTGTTTTCACTGGAACGACGGAGGTGGAGGGGCGACATGATGGAGGTTTACAAAGTTATAAGCGGCATGGACAGAGTGGATAGTCAGAAGCTTTTTCCCAGGGTGGAAGAGTCAGTTACTCGGGGGACATAGGTTTAAGGTGCGAGGGGCAAAGTTTAGAGGGGATGTGCGAGGCAAGTTCTTTACACAGAGGGTGGTGTGTGCCTGGAACCTGTTGCCGGGGGAGGTGGTGGAAGCAGGTACGATAGAGACGTTTAAGAGGCATCTTGACAAATACATGAATCGGATGGGAATAGAGGGATACGGACCCCGGAAGTGCAGAAGGTGTTAGTTTCGGCAGGCATCAAGATCGGCGCAGGCTTGGAGGGCCGAATGGCCTATTCCTGTGCTGTACTGTTCTTTGTTCTTTGTACCCATTCAATGACATTATGGCAGATATGTACCTCGTCTCAATTTATCCAGCTTTGTTCGATATCTCTTGATACTGTTAACTGACAAAAATCAGTGAAACACAGTCTCGAAAATTTCTGTTGACCTAGCCTCAACAATCTTTTAGGGAAAGTGTTTCAGATTTCCACTTCCCTTTGTGTGAAAAAGTTCAGTCCTGAAGCCCTGACTCTAACTTTAATCTGTGGAGAGAGAATCAGAATTAACGGCCGGAATCTTCTGTTGCGACGGCAGGCGAAGGAATCAGTCCCCGGCCCGCACCCAACCGCATGTCATTGAACCACCGCATTCTTCAGTGCCGCAGCTCATTTGAATGGAGGGAGCGGCCCGTCCATCACTGCCAATGGCAGCAGCGGCCATAAAAGAGCAGGAGAGGGGAGGACCCAGAGACTGGCGGCAGCCAGTGAGGGTTCCTGCCTTCAGGCAGTGCGTTCCAGACTCCAGTCACCCTCCGGGTGCAAAAAATCTTTCCTCAAATCCCCTCTAAACCTCCTGCCCCTTACCTTAAATCTATGCTCCCTGGTTATTGACCCCTCCGCTAAGGGAAAAGGTCTCTTCCTATCTAACCTATCAATGTCCCTCATAATCTTGTTCACCTCAATCATGTCCCCCCTCAGCCTTCTCTGCTCTAAGGAAAACAACCCTAGCCTTTTCAGTCTCTCTTCATAGCTGAAATGCTCCAGCCCAGGCAACATCCTGGTGCATCTCCTCTGCACCCTCTCCAATCACATCCTTCCTATAGTGTGGTGACCAGAACTGTACACAGTACTCCAGCTGTGGCCTAACTAGCGTTTTATACAGCTCCATCATAACCTCCCTGCTCTTGTATTCTATGCCTCGGCTAATAAAGGCAAGTATCCCATATGCCTTCCTCACCACCTTATCTACTTGTGCTGCTGCCTTCAGTGATCTATGGACAAGTGCACCAAAGTGCCTCTGACCTTCAGTACTTCCTAGGGGCCTACCACCCATTGTATATTCCCTTGCCTTGTTAGTCCTCCCAAAATGCATCACCTGACACTTCTCAGGATTAAATTCCATTTGCCACTGCTCTGCCCATCTTACCAGCCCATCTATATCGTCCTGTTATCTCAGCTGAGACAGAGATGGACCACAACTGACTTCCTCATCCTTCTAATTCTAACACCTTTGAGGGGAAAGTATGCAAGCTATTAGCGGGCGATGGTGTTGTGAAGTCAGAGAGCAAGTGTCTGCTGCAAGTTTGTCATAATGTCTGACTCCTCCTCTTGTTCATGCTACTGCAGCACACATAAGCAACCCTTTGCCAGTGAGTGTAGAGAGGCCAGAAATCAGGCAGCCGAGAGGATTGAACAGAATCTCATAATGCCCAGCACAAGGTGAGTGAAGCCCTGCAAAGGGGAAGTCAGTTAACCAGTCAGGATCAGAGCTAACCCACCAAGACAAAGGGAAAATATCTTCACCAACACATTAACCACAATCACACACCACACTGTGAATGTAATAAACACACTGCACTTGATTTCAATGTTGTGTTAAGCATTTAGGTATCTTTAGTTAGAATAAAGTAGCAGAACAACAGATGGAAATTAGTAATATGTAAGGAACTGAGTAGAGAAGGGTCGGTGCAGGTTTTTGCTACATTAATTTGCAGATGTTGATTTCAGCTTATAAAGTGCAGCAGCTTTGGCAAATACTGGGCAGAATCTTCCTAGCCCCGTGAAGGCAGGTTAGGAGACCAGGAGGAAAGCAGGTAATTACCATGGTTGGTCAGCGATCCGATGCTTTGCCATCTCCAAGCACTCTTACTGGAGGCTGAATCAACACGACAGCAATTGGCAGCCAATTAGACCCATTAAGGGCCAACTGGGGGCAATGGTAATAGTGCTGCCGGGATCTTCCTGATGGAAGACTGATCTCCTGATGAGGTAAATGAAGGCAGCCTCCTGGCAGCAAACCAGAGAATATTCGAGCTTTCTTAATCACCCAGCACAGAGCTGCTTGGATAAGAGAACCATGAGCCGCACCAAGAATGATCCAGTGGAGGGGTTCCCCTGCCACGAGCCGTCCAGTGGAGGGGTTCCCCCGCCACGAGCTATCCAGTGGAGGGGTTCCCCCGCCACAAGCCATCCAGTGGAGGGGTTGGCCTGCCACGAGTCATCCAGTGGAGGGGTTGGCCTGCCACGAGCCATCCAGTGGAGGGGTTCCCCCGCCACGAGTCATCCAGTGGAGGGGTTGGCCTGCCATGAGCCATCCAGTGGAGGGGTTCCCCCGCCACGAGCCATCCAGTGGAGGGGTTCCCCCGCCACGAGTCATCCAATGGAGGGGTTGGCCTGCCATGAGCCATCCAGTGGAGGGGTTCCCCCGCCACGAGTCATCCAGTGGAGGGGTTGGCCTGCCATGAGCCATCCAGTGGAGGGGTTCCCCCGCCACGAGCCATCCAGTGGAGGGGTTCCCCCGCCACGAGCCATCCAGTGGAGGGGTTGGCCTGCCATGAGCCATCCAGTGGAGGGGTTCCCCCGCCACGAGCCATCCAGTGGAGGGGTTGGCCTGCCATGAGCCATCCAGTGGAGGGGTTCCCCCGCCACGAGCCATCCAGTGGAGGGGTTGGCCTGCCATACTGATGGCCTGACAGCTGTGGCCCTGATTGATTTTTTAATGTTTAGAATGCTGCAGAGAGCACCCTCTTGCGGTCACCTACCTGCCTCAGCAGCACCCACCTCTTTCAATGGGCTCCAGCCGCCCGGAGCTTTTGGTTCTTTGATTGGGTCTCCTGCCTTAAGAATCCACCCGCCATCCTTAATTGGACAGCGAACGCAGAGGCAGCCTCTTAATTGGCTGCCTCCCATAAGATTGCGACGTTAAGCGACCGACCGACAACATCAGGGTCGGGACCCATGGCAGCAGAAAGAATATCAAAATCAGTAAGATTGTGCCCATTTTTAAAAATTCTGTCATGGGATGTGGGCGTCGCTGGCCAGGCCAGCATTTATTGCCCATCTCTAATTGCCCTTGAGAAGGTGGTAGTGAGCTGCCTTCTTGAACCGCTGCAGTCCATGAGGTGTAGGTGTACCCACAGTGCTGTTAGGAAGGGAGTTCCAGGATTTTGACCCAGTGACAGTGAAGGAACGGCGATATAGTTCCAAGTCAGGATGGTGTGTGACTTGGAGGGGAACTTGCAGGTGGTGGTGTTCCCATGCATCTGCTGCCCTTGTCCTTCTAAGTGGTAGAGGTCGCGGGTTTGGAAGGTGCTGTCTAAGACTATTGTTGCTGTCAGATTGGAAGGCATTTTGACCTAGTGCCCCAGATTTCCTTGCTTTTTGTTGTTTCAGCAGTTAATTCCCTGTCTTGCTTTGCCATGGTTCCACCACCTCGGCCTCAATGTTGTATTCACTATTTAGGTCAAATCATTTTGATCAGCTGTGGGTCAGTGCATAGCACCTCTTTGTCTCAGTCAGGAGGTTGTGGGTTCAACTCCACTCCAGAGACTTGAGTCCAGAAATCTAGGCTTGCACTTCAGTGCAGAGCTGTGGGATTGCTGCACTTTTAAGTTGCTGTATTTTGGATGAGATATAAAAACCAAGGTCTGTCTCCTCTCAACTGGACATAAAAGATCCCATGGCACTATTTTGAAGAAGAACAGAGGAGTTCTCCTCAGTGTCCTGGTGACCATATATACCTAAATTAACATTAACAAAAGTAGATTATCTGGTCATTATCACACTGCTGTTTTTGGGAGCTTGCTGTGCACAAATTTGCTGCTGCATTTCCTACATTACAACATTGGGGACAGTAATGTAATGGTAATGTTACTGGACAAGTAATCCAGAGTCCCCCAACTAATGCCCTTTTTTAGTTCTTTCATGGGAAATGGGAATTACTGGCAAAGCCAGCATTTGTTGCCCATCCCCAATTGCCCTTGAACAACTGAGTGGCTTGCTAGGCCATTTTAGAGGGCAATTAGGAGTCAACCACATTGCTGTGGGTCTGGAGTCACATGTAGGCCAGACCAGGTAAGGACAGCAGATTTCCTTCCCTAAAGGACGTTAGTGAACCAGACAGGTTTTTACAACAGTCGACAATGGTTTCATGGCACTATTAGAGAGACTAACTTTAATTCCAGATTTTTATTAATTAATTGAATTTAAATTCCACAACTGCCATGGTGGCATTTGAACCCATGTTCCCAGGGCATTAGCCTGGGCCTCTAGATTACTAGTCCAGTTACATTATCATGACGCCACTGTCTTCCCCCACTCTGGGATAAGTTCAAATCCCACTGGAATTGAAAGCCAATCTCAGTAATGGTGACTACGAAACTACCAAATTGTCGTAAAAACCCATCTGGATCACTAATGCCTCATTAGGGAAGGAAATTTGCTGACCTTACCCGCTGTTCCACCTACATGTGACTCCAGACACACAGCAATGTGGTTGACTCTTAACTGCCCTCTGAAATGGCCGAGCAAGCCACTCAGTTCTACCAAACTGCTACAAAAAGGTTGAATAAGAATAAAACTGGAAGGACCACCTGGCATCAACCTAGGCACTGGAAATGACAAACGCACACCCTGCCCTGTCGACCCTGCAAAGTCCTCTACACTGACATCTGCAGACTAGTGCCAAAGTTTGGAGAGTTGTCCCACAAACGAGTCAAGCAATAGCCTGACATAGTCATACTCACGGAATCATACCTTACATCCAATGTCCCAGACACCACCATCACCATTCCTGGGTATGTCCTGACCCATCGGCAGGACAGACCCACCAGAGGTGGTGGGACAGTGGTATACAGTAGGGAGGGAGTTGCCCAGGGAGTCTTCGACATTGACTCTGGACCCCATGAAGTCTCATGGCATCAGGTCAAACATGGGCAAGGAAACCTCCTGCTGATTACCACCTACTGCCCTCCCTCAGCTGATAAATCAGTACTCCTCCATGTTTATCACCACTTGCAAGATGCACTGAGGGTAGCAAGGGCTCAGAATTTACTCTGGATGTGGGACTTCAATGCCCATCACCAAGAGTGGCTCGGTAGCCTGACTAATGAATGAGCTGGCCGAGTCATGAAGGACCTATCTGCCAGACTGGGTCTGCGGCAGGTGGTGAGGGAGCCAACAAGAGGGAAATACCTACTAGAACTCTTTTTTTCACCAATCTACCTGTCGCAGATGCATCTGTCCATGACAGTACTGACAGGAGTGACCAACATACTGTCCTTGTAGAGACAAAGATCCGAATTCACACTGAGGATACCATCCATCATGTTGTGTGGCACTACCACTGTGCTAAATGAGATAGATTTTGAACAGAACTAGCAACTCAAAACTGGGCATCCATGAGGCGCTGTGGGCCATCAGCAGCAGCAGAATTGTACTCAACCACAATCTGTAATTTCATGGCCAGGCATATCCCCCACTCTACCATTACCATCACGCCGGGGGACAACCCTGGTTCAATGAAGAGTGCTGGAGGGCATGCCAAGAGCAGCACCAGACATACCTAAAAATGAGGTGCCAACCTGGTGAAGCTACAACACAGGACGACATGTGTGCCAAACAACGGAAGCAGCATGTGATAGACGGAGCTAAATAATTCCACAACCAACAGATCAGATCAAAGCTCTGCAGTCCTGCCACATCCAGTGATGAATGGTGGTGGACAATTAAGCTACTAACTGGAGGAGGAGGCTCCACAAATATCCCCATTATCAATGATGGAGAGCCCAGCACATCAGTGCAAAAGACAAGGCTGAAGCATTTGCATCCATCTTCAACCAGAAGTGCTGAGTGGATGATCCATCTCTGCCTCCTCTTGAGGTCCCCAGCCTTACAGACGCCTGACTTCAAACAATTCAATACACTCCAAGTGATATCAAGAAATGACTGAATGCATTGGATACTGCAAAGGCAATGACCCCAAACAACATCCCGGTTGTAATACTGAAAACTTGTGCTCCAGAACTACCTGCGCCCGTAGCCAAGCTGTTCCAGCACAGCTACAACACTGGCATCTACCCAATAGCATGGAAAATTGCCCAGGTATGTCCTGTCCATAAAAAGCAGGACAAATCCAATCTAGCCTATTACTGCCCCATCAGTCTACTCTCAATCATTAGCAAAGTAATGGAAGGTGTCGTCAACAGTGCTATCAAGCAGTACTTACAGAGCAATAGCCTGCACACCAATGCTCAGTTTGGGTTCCGCCAGAGCCACTCAGCTCCAGACTTCATTACAGACTTGGTCCAAACATGGACAAAAGCTGAACTTGAGGTGAGGTTAGAGTGACTACCCTTGACATCAACGCACCAAGGATCCTTCGACAGCACCTTCCAAAACCGTGACCTCTACCACCCGGAAGAACAAGGGCAGCTGATGCATGGGAATACCACCACCTGCAAGTCCCCCTCCAAGCCACACACCATCCTGACTTGGAACTATATCACCGTTCCTTCACTGTCGTTGGAGCAAAATGCTGAAACTCTCTCCTAACAGCACTGTGGGTGTACTTACACCCCAAGGACTGCAGTGGTTCAAGAAGGCAGCTCACCACCACCTTCTCAAGGGCAATTAGGGCTGTGCAATAAATGCTGGCCTGGCCAGCGATGCCCACATTCCATGATAGAAGAAAAAAACTTTTTAAAAAAGTACTTCTTTAGCTGGAAAGCACTTTGCGACATTTGTTGTGAAAGACACTATATAAATATAAGATTTTTCCTTCAAAATTACAGAAAAGAAATGCGCAGGGGTTTGGAAAAAACTGCAGGGGCTTGTACAGTCAGGGTCTCCCAAACGATTGAGCTCCCTATGTGTTAATTGAAGATCCCACTGGTATGGCAATAGTCATTCTGAGCTTCTGCCTGTGCTCAGTGATAAGGTATCATAGATGTTATGCTGTGCCTTCTGTGGCTTACCTAACTTTTTTTGTTGTTGTCTTCCAACTTTGGTACCAGTGTATCACTGAGTCCAGTCCCATGATATGCAAAAACATGTCAGCTCAAAATATACTCAGCTCAGGCAGACAGGCTGTAGTTCTATAAATACTAGCAACACCTCCTTCCTCGGAAGAATGTGAGGGTCCTTGAGAGACTGCTGATGTGATTTAGCAGAATGGTTCCAGGGATGAGGGATTTTAGTTACAAGGTTAGTTTGGAGAAGCTCGGGTTGTTCTCCTTGAAGCAAAAGAGATTGAGGAGAGATCTGATAGAAGTGTACAAGATTTTAACAGGTTTATGTATTGTAGACAAGGAAATGCTGTTCCCATTAGCTAATGGTACAAGGGCTAGGGGTCGCAGATTAAAGGTTTTGGGCAAGAGATACGGGGAATATGAGGAAGAACTTTTATACACAGCAAGTGGTAATGACCTGGAACTCGCTGCCCATAAGCCTGCTGGTAGTGGAGACAATCAATGATTTCAAAAGGAAATTGGATAGGCACTTGAGGGAAATAAACTTGCAGGACTAGAGGGATAGAGCTGAGTATGGGACTGAATGGATTTCTCTACAGAGAGACTGCATAGACTCAATGGGCTGAATGGCCTTCCTCTGTGCTATAATAATATCCCATGACTGAAACAGTTAGCCTCAGGATCCGCTGCAGTCTTCACTTTATGCCACCAACAATAAGCTTAACTATCCAACATATGCAGCAATGTTCAGCCAAAGCCAGTCCAGCAGAGTAGGATAGAATGAATTTCATTGCATTTAACAGTCTTTTACATCTAATCTATCATGCCAGGATGTTAACAGCAACAGACAGGCACCAAGTCACCTTGTAGGTGGTGATATTAACCTCTGAATCAAAGATCTCAAAGCAAATCTTTACCCTGCCCCCCACCGACCTATCCGCTTGATGTGCCATCCCTGTTGTCTTGTTCTAGTCTTATGCAAATTACAGTCAGAGTCATCATGTAGTTCCCTGTAAAACATTGCAGGTGGTAATCATGACCTCATTCTTCCGCAGGTGGGTGAGAATTCAACTGAACCCAGTGGAACCCTTTAACAATTATAATCACTCCGAGCCTTCAGGTTTCTTTCAACAACTAGTTGCATTTGTATAGCACCTTTAAAGTAGGAATACGTCACATGGTGTATTGGTTTTTACATTACAAAAGAAAAATACTGCAGATGCTAGAAATCTGAAATAAAAATAGAAAGTGCTGGAAATATACAACAGGTCAGGCAGCATTTGTGGAGAGAGAAACAGAGTTAATGGGCTGGATTGTTAACAAAGAACAAAGAACAAAGAAAATTACAGCACAGGAACAGGCCCTTCGGCCCTCCAAGCCTGCGCCGATCCAGATCCTCTATCTAAACATGTCGCCTATTTTCTAAGGGTCTGTATCTCTTTGCTTCCTGCCCATTCATGTATCTGTCTCGATACATCTTAAAAGACGCTATCGTGCCCGCGTCTACCACCTCCGCTGGCAACGCGTTCCAGGCACCTACCACCCTCTGCGTAAAGAACTTTCCACGCATATCCCCCCTAAACTTTTCCCCTCTCACTTTGAACTCGTGACCCCTAGTAATTGAATCCCCCACTCTGGGGAAAAAGCTTCTTGCTATCCACCCTGTCGATACCTCTCATGATTTTGTACACCTCAATCAGGTCCCCCCTCAACCTCCGTCTTTCTAATGAAAATAATCCTAATCTACTCAACCTCTCTTCATAGCTAGCGCCCTCCATACCAGGCAACATCCTGGTGAACCTCCTCTGCACCCTCTCCAAAGCATCTACATCCTTTTGGTAATGTGGCGACCAGAACTGCACGCAGTATTCCAAATGTGGCCGAACCAAAGTCCTATACAACTGTAACATGACCTGCCAACCCTTGTACTCAATACCCCGTCCGATGAAGGAAAGCATGCCGTACGCCTTCTTGACCACTCTATTGACCTGCGTTGCCACCTTCAGGGAACAATGGACCTGAACACCCAAATCTCTCTGTACATCAATTTTCCCCAGGACTTTTCCATTTACTGTATAGTTCACTCTTGAATTGGATCTTCCAAAATGCATCACCTCGCATTTGCCCTGATTGAACTCCATCTGCCATTTCTCTGCCCAACTCTCCAATCTATTTATATTCTGCTGTATTCTCTGACAGTCCACTTCACTATCTGCTACTCCACCAATCTTAGTGTCGTCTGCAAACTTGCTAATCAGACCACCTATACTTTCCTCCAAATCATTTATGTATATCACAAACAACAGTGGTCCCAGCACGGATCCCTGTGGAACACCACTGGTCACACGTCTCCATTTTGAGAAATTCCCTTCCGCTGCTACTCTGTCTCCTGTTGCCCAGCCAGTTCTTTATCCATCCAGCTAGTACACCCTGGATCCCATGCGCCTTCACTTTCTCCATCAGCCTGCCATGGGGAACCTTATCAAACGCCTTACTGAAGTCCATGTAGATGACATCTGCAGCCCTTCCCTCATCAATCAACTTTGTCACTTCCTCAAAGAATTCTATTAAGTTGGTAAGACATGACCTTCCCTGCACAAAACCATGTTGCCTATCACTGATAAGCCCATTTTCTTCCAAATGGGAATAGATCCTATCCCTCAGTATCTTCTCCAGCAGCTTCCCTACCACTGACGTCAGGCTCACCGGTCTATAATTTTCCCTGCTACCCTTCTTAAACAAGGGGACAACATCAGCAATTCTCCGGTCCTCCGGGACCTCACGCGTGTTTAAGGATGCTGCAAGGATATCTGTTAAGGCCCCAGCTATTTCCTCTCTCGCTTCCCTCAGTAACCTGGGATAGATCCCATCCGGACCTGGGGACTTGACCACCTTCATGCCTTTTAGAATACCCAACACTTCCTCCCTCCTTATGCCGACTTGACCTAGAGTAATCAAACATCTGTCCCTAACCTCAACATCCGTCATGTCCCTCTCCTCGGTGAATACCGATGCAAAGTACTCATTTAGAATCTCACCCATTTTCTCTGACTCCACGCATAACTTTCCTCCTTTGTCCTTGAGTGGGCCAATCCTTTCTCTAGTTACCCTCTTGCTCCTTGTATATGAATAAAAGGCTTTGGGATTTTCCTTAACCCTGTTTGCTGAAGATATTTCATGACCCCTTTTAGCCCTCTTAATTCCTCGTTTCAGATTGGTCCTACATTCCCGATATTCTTTCAAAGCTTCGCCTTTCATCAGCCGCCTAGACCTTATGTATGCTTCCTTTTTCCTCTTAGCTAGTCTCACAATTTCACCTGTCATCCATGGTTCCCTAATCTTGTCATTTCTATCCCTCATTTTCACAGGAACATGTCTCTCCTGCACGCTAATCAACCTCTCTTTAAAAGCCTCCCACATATCAAATGTGGATTTAACTTCAAACAGCTGCTCCCAATCTACATTCCCCAGCTCCTGCCGAATTTTGGTATAGTTGGCCTTCCCCCAATTTAGCACTCTTCCTTTGGGACCACTCTCGTCTTGTCCATGAGTATTCTAAAACTTACGGAATTGTAATCACTATTCCCAAAGTAGTCCCCGACTGAAACTTCAACCACCTGGCCGGGCTCATTCCCCAACACCAGGTCCAGTATGGCCCCTTCCCGAGTTGGACTATTTACATACTGCTCTAGAAAACCCTCCTGGATGCTCCTGACAAATTCTGCTCCATCTAGACCTCTAACATTAAGTGAATCCCAGTCAATTTTGGGAAAATTAAAATCTCCTATCACCACCACCCTGTTGCTCCGACATCTTTCCATATTCTGTTTACATATTTGTCCCTCTATCTCACGCTCGCTGTTGGGAGGCCTGGAGTACAGCCCCAACATTGTTACCGCACCCTTCCTATTTCTGAGTTCTGTCCATATTGCCTCACTGCTCGAGTCCTCCATAGTGCCTTCCTTCAGCACAGCTGTGATATCCTCTTTGACCAGTACTGCAACTCCTCCACCCCTTTTACCTCCCTCTCTATCCCGCCGGAAGCATCGATATCCTGGGATATTTAGTTGCCAATCATGCCCTTCCCTCAACCAAGTCTCAGTAATAGCAATAACATCCCAGGTACTAATCCAGGCCCTAAGTTCACCTGCCTTACCTACTACACTTCTTGCATTAAAACAAATGCACCTCAGGCCACCAGTCCCTTTGCGTTCATCATCTGCTCCCTGTCTACTCTTCCCCTTAGTCACGCTGACATCAGTATTTAGTTCCTTACAGGCTTTAGTTACTACCTCCTTACTGTCAACTGACCTCCTCATTTGGTTCTCATCCCCCTGCCACATTAGTTTAAACCCTCCCCAACAGCGTTAGCAAAAGCACCCCCAAGGACATTGGTTCCAGTCCGGCCCAGGTGTAGACCGTCCAATTTGTAATAGTCCCACCTCCCCCAGAACCGGTCCCAATGTCCCAAAAATCTGAACCCCTCCCTCCTGCACCATCTCTCAAGCCACGCATTCATCCTGACTATTCTTTCATTTCTACTCTGACTATCACGTGGCACTGGTAGCAATCCTGAGATTACTACCTCTGAGGTCCTACTTTTTAACTTGGCTCCTAACTCCCTAAATTCTGCTTGTCGGACCTCATCCCGTTTTTTACCTATATCATTGGTGCCTATGTGCACAACGACAACTGGCTGTTCACCCTCCCCCTTCAGAATGTTCTGCAGCCGATCTGAGACATCCCTGACCCGTGCACCTGGGAGGCGTAATACCATTCGGGAGTTGGGGTCCGGATCAGAGGCAGGCAGGAGCGCGATCTGGCGCCGCTGCCTCCGTGCCGGTTTGTCGCCACGATCCTGACCCTGAGCCATTTTGAGTGAGGGCAGCTCAGGTTTGGATCAGCTTCCCACGCTTTCTGGTCGGCAACCAATTGAAGCCAATTATTGGTAATCATGGGGCCTATGAAGGCTCCGTTCTCGAGCTGATTGGAATTTCCAATCAGAAATTCAGGCAGCCCACGTTGGCCGAGACACGTCCAAGTCAAGGTGATGGGCTCAGGGCAGGAGGTCAGTGGAAGGGGGAGGCAATATGAGTGCCCTCCCACCCCGATCATAATGGCCACCGGACCCCAGCTGCGCCCACTGGCCGTCTCCTGGAGGAGCTGCTCCTTCAGGATCATGGTCTGGCAGCTGTGGCAGTTCCAAAATAAAAAGAATCTGATCTGGCCTGCTCCCTCTCTTGGCTGGATTTTAAGAGCCTGCTGCTGATCTCAGCAGCGAGCTCAAAAACTGGCAGCCCACATGTGCAGGCCGCACACCAAAAAGCTGCTGCGATCTCAAGCTCGGTAGCTCATTAAAATAGCCAGTGCGGCCCCCCCCCCCCCCTCACCTGCCCCCTCCCCAACCTCGTGGAGGAGGTGGGCTGCCCGTTCCCGGTAATGGCATCAAGCTGCCTGTGCACAGGTGCTGGTGTCATTCTGTAAGGCACCCAGTCCTGCCACCCAATTTACATTTTTAAAGACATACCCCCCCCACAAAATTAAATAAATACATTTCTAACACCCCTTTCCCATCTCTCCACCAACAACAATTACAATAACTATTTTCCTTTCCCCCCTCCCACAAAACACTTACCTTTGAAATGTGACCTTCCCCCTGCCAGACTGCACAAAGTTTGAAGTTGACCCCTTCCCACCATCCCCTACACCCATTAGGTATATTTGACCCTCCCCCCACACTGGAAATCTTCCCTCCTTCCCCCTCCCCACCAGTGTCACGCCGCCTGTCAGCAGACAGGGAATTGAAGGCACAGGAGTGTCGGCCACCATACCAAAGATCATGGCGGGCCCTCAAGATTGCAGATAAATTTATGTAAATTTATTCATTTTATTTATTTGAATATTATAATTAAGGTCCCGTCACCCAACAGCAGGAGGGGCAGCCACGAAGACTCGCTGCCACTGGGAGGATCGGGCCGGGCCCTCCTGGTGTTGAGGTCTGTGGCTGACCTCTTCCAGACCCATCATCAGGCTCCACCACCCCCACCCCCCCCCCCCCCCACTCCGCCACAGACCCCGATATCGAGAACATGGTCAAATCCAGCCCTCTGTCTCCATCTTCAGATCAGCAGCTCCCACCTCGACCGGTCACTGAATGCTGCAGGGCCTCCCATTGGCCCTCCAATGTCTGGAGCCTCCCGCCTTCCCTGATTGGATGGCAAGCCCCCTCCCTGGCCTTTAATTGACTAAGCATTTCAAAATCCCCATGGGTGTGTTTGAGGCATGCCCCCATTTCTGCTTCCCGACCCCCCGATTGAAAATCCAGCCCAAAGTTTCAGGTCTGTGACATTTCATCGAATTCATTGGTTTAATAATGTTTTACAGAACCTTTTATTATTTAAAGTGTTTCAACTGTACATCATGCTGCTCCCTTTATTGCTTATTATCAACGTTATCATTGAAATTCGAGAACATGTTGATTGATGATTTAAATTTATATTCTTTGATCGAATGAACTGATGGCCAAGCTTACACGCTGATGGGGAAGTCAAGCAGAGATCAATGAATCTGGAAAGAGTTCAATCAGGCATTCGCCAGTTCCTGTATTATTAGCACCTGTGAATAAGCTGACTCTGCTGCATTTTGCAGATGAACTTCATTTCCACAGTGTTCCACCAGTAACCACTTCATATCCATAACTATTTGGAAAATCTTCTCTACGTTTAACAGTTTATGTGCATTTATTTCTCTTTGTTTCTACCCGATTTTTGCAACTCTCAGAATCACAGACTCATAGAATGAGACAGCATAGGTGGAGGCCATTTGGCCCATTCTATCTGTGCTGACCCTTTGGTAGATCTATCCAATTAATCTCACTCCCCTGCTCTTGCCCCACAGCCCTTTAAAAGAAAATTGTTCATGTTGTACAGAAATAAAATTTTGTTGGCTAAATCAAATGTCAACCATCTGCAAGTTCACCTCCAAGTCACACACCATCCTGACTTGGAACTATATCACCGTTCCTTCACTGTCACTGGATCAAAATCCTGGAACTCCCTCCCTAACAGCACTGTGGGTGTACCTACCCCACATGGACTGCAGCGGTTCAAGAAGGCAGCTCACCACCACCTTCTCAAGGGCAATTAGGCATGGGCAATAAATGCTGGCCTGGCCAGTGACACCCACATCCAAAGAACAAATAACAAAGAACATGAATCCCATGAACAAATAAAAAGAATAGCAGACACAAGAAGAAAACATTGAATTCTAGATCTCTGAAGGGAAGAAAACAGAAAATCTGAAAGAGAAAGAACTGTCCTACTTGAAAGGTTAACCTGTAAAAGCTAAAGCTCTGTTGAAGGATCGCAGCTAAGAATGAAGCTGCCTTTCTCCTTCACTGTCCTGCTTTGTGTATCTATCCTCACAGCCTGGGAAAAGTGTTTAGACGTAATTGCATTTCCAAGCCATTGCTTTTCTATTTCCACCTTGCACTTTTATGTTGCCAGCAGAAATCAGTTTTCATTTCTGTTCGGGCTTCAGGAGAGGATTTAATGATTGCCATAGTTTGCTAGAATTATAGGCAGCGAGATGCTGCAAGGTGATTAAATTCCCTTAAATAAAAGCAAAATACTGCAGATGCTGGAAATTTGAAATAAAAACAAAAAGTGTTGGAAATACTCAGCAGGTCAGGCAGAGTTCTGATGAAAGACCTGAAACGTTAACTTTGCTTCTCTCTCCACAGATGCTGAGTATTTCCAGCATGGTTGGGTACATTCCCTTCTTGTGTTTCTATTAAATTGTTCTCTTTATATTTTACAGGGTCATTACCAAAATGGGTTGTGAATCGAGTTTCCCAATTTGTAGCTCCCAAGGTAAGTAATGAGTGCTGCTCACCATACACTTTGAAGCAGTTCATGGTGATTCCACCTGCGAAGATGGGCTTGAGGGAATGAGACATTCTTTAGCAGAAAACTCGCATCCTTTTCGAAAATAGCCCAGAAGGTCATTGAGTTGCTGCAGAGTCACCAGCCAAAAATCAAACCAAGTGCCCCCCTTTTAATGTGGCGCAACGAATAAAAGAACTCAATCATAAACCTGAAGAAAGTTCAAAACAACAACTTGCTTTTGTATAGCACCTTAACTTAGGAAAAATGCACTTCATAGGAGCGTTATCAAAGAAAGTTTGACACCAAGTCACTTAAGGAGATATTTGTACAGGTGACCAAAAATATTGTCAAAGAGGTAGGTTTTAGAGTCATAGAGTCGTACAGCATAGAAACAGGCCCTTCGGCCCACCGCGTCCATGCCAACCATAATGCCTATCTATACTAATCCCACCTGCCTGCATTAATTCCATATCCCTCTATGCCTTGCTCATTCAAGTACCTGTCCAGATGCCTCTTAAATGTTGCTACTGTTCCTGCCTCCACCACCTCCTCAGGCAGCTCATTTCAGATACCCACTATTCTTTGTGTGAAAAATTTACCCCTTTGATCCCCTTTAAACCTCCTCCCTCTCACCTTAAATCTATGCCCTCTAGTTTTACTCACCCCAACCATGGGAAACAGACTCTGCCTATCTACCCTATCTATGCCTCTCATAATTTGATACACCTCTTTCATGTCCCCTCTCAGCCTCCTTCACTCCAGGGAAAACAGACCCAGCCTATCCAATCTCTCTTTATAACTAAAGCCCTCCAAACCAGGCAACATCCTTGTGAATCTTTTCAGCACCCTCTCTAGCTTAATCACATCTTTCCTGTAGTGCGGCGACCAGAACTGCACACAGTACTCCAAATGTGGCCTAACCAACGTTATGTACAACTGTAACATGATGTCCCAACTCTTGTACTCGGCGTCGGCCGATGAAGGCAAGCATGCCATACGCCTTCTTCACCACCATGTCGACCTGTGTTGCCACATTCAGGGAACTATGTACTTGCACCCCAAGGTCTCTCTGCTCAACAACACTCCACAGGGCCCTGCCATTCACTGTATATGTCCTGCCCTGGTTTAACTTCCCAAAATGCATCACTTCACACTTGTCTGCATTAAATTCCATTTGCCAATCCCTTGCCCACTTTCCCAGTTGATCTATATCCTGTTGTAACCTTAGACAACCTTCTTCACTGTCCACTATACCACCACTTTTGGTGACATCTGAAAACTTACTAATCATGCCCCCTACATTCACATCCTCTTTGGCCTCCTTATCTCGAGAGACAATGGGTAA
Organism: Heterodontus francisci; assembly: GCF_036365525.1. Lineage (NCBI taxonomy): Eukaryota > Metazoa > Chordata > Chondrichthyes > Heterodontiformes > Heterodontidae > Heterodontus > Heterodontus francisci. Next base: position 121,035,292 of record NC_090382.1, read on the forward strand.
GCACCTGGAGGTGGTCAGTGGTTTGTGGTGCAGTGCCTGGAGTGGCTATAAAGGCCAATTCTAGAGTGACAGGCTCTGAAAAATTTGTTTGTCGGGACTGTTACACAGTTGGCTCTCCCCTTGCGCTTCTGTCTTTTTACCTGCCAACTGCTAAGTCTTTTCGACTCGCCACACTTTAGCTCCGCCTTTATGGCTGCCCGCCAGCTCTGGCGATCACTGGCAACTGACTCGCACGACTTGTGATCAATGTTACAGGACTTCATGTCACATTTGCAGACGTCTTTAAAGCGAAGACAAGGACGGCCGGTGGGTCTGATACCAGTGGCGAGCTCGCTGTACAATGCATCCTTGGGGATCCTGCCATCTTCCATGCGTCTCACATGGCCAAGCCATCTCAAGCACCGTTGACTCAGTAGTGTGTATAAGCTGGGGATGCTGGCCGGCTCTAGGACTTCTGTGTTGGAGATATGGTCCTGCCACCTGATGCCAAGTATTCTCCGGAGGCAGCGAAGATGGAATGAATTGAGACGTCGCTCTTGGCTGACGTACGTTTTCCAGGCCTCGCTGCCATAGAGCAAGGTACTGAGGACACAGGCCTGATACACTCGGACTTTTGTGTTCCGTGTCAGTGCGCCATTTTCCCACACTCTCTTGGCCAGTCTGGACATAGCAGTGGAAGCCTTACCCATGCGCTTGTTGATTTCTGCATCTAGAGACAGGTTACTGGTGATAGTTGAGCCTAGGTAGGTGAACTCTTGAACCACTTCCAGAGCATGGTCACCAATATTAATGGATGGAGCATTTCTGACGTCCTGTCCCATGATGTTCGTTTTCTTGAGGCTGATGGTTAGGCCAAATTCATTGCAGGCAGCCGCAAACCTGTCGATAAGACTCTGCAGGCACTCTTCAGTGTGAGATGTTAAAGCAGCATCGTCAGCAAAGAGGAGTTCCCTGATGAGGACTTTCTGTACTTTGGACTTCGCTCTTAGATGGGCAAGGTTGAACAACCTGCCCCCTGATCTTGTGTGGAGGAAAATTCCTTCTTCTGAGGACTTGAACGCATGTGAAAGCAGCAGGGAGAAAAAAATCCCAAACAGTCTGAGTGCGAGAACACAGCCCTGTTTCACGCCACTCAGGATAGGAAAGGGGTCTGATGAGGTGCCGCTATGTTGAATTGTGCCTTTCATATTGTCATGGAATGAGGTGATGATACTTAGTAGCTTTGGTGGACATCCAATCTTTTCTAGTAGTCTGAAGAGACCACGTCTGCTGACGAGGTCAAAGGCTTTGGTGGGATCAATGAAAGCAATGTAGAGGGGCATCTGTTGTTCGCGGCATTCCTCCTGTATCTGACGAAGGGAGAACAGCATGTCAATGGTCGATCTCTCTGCTCGAAAGCCACACTGTACCTCAGGGTAGACGCGCTTGGCCAGCTTCTGGAGCCTGTTTAAAGCGACTCGAGCAAAGACTTTCCGCACTATGCTGAGCAGGGAGATTCCACGGTAGTTGTGGCAGTCAACGCGGTCACCTTTGTTTTCATAGAGGGTGATGATGTTGGCATCGCGCATGTCCTGAGGTACTGCTCCCTCGTCCCAGCACAGGCATAGCAGTTCATGTAGTGCTGAGAGTATAGCAGGCTTGGCACTCTTGATTATTTCAGGGGTAATGCTGTCCTTCCCAGGGGCTTTTCCGCTGGCAAGAGAATCAATGGCATCACTGAGTTCCGATTTTGTTGGCTGTACGTCCAGCTCATCCATGACTGGTAGAGGCTGGGCTGCAATGAGGGCAGTCTCAGTGACAACGTTCTCCCTGGAGTACAGTTCTAGGTAGTGCTCAACCCAGCGGTCCATTTGCTTGCGTTGGTCAGTGATTATGTCCCCTAATTTAGATTTGAGGGGGGCGATCTTCTTGATGGTTGGCCCAAGAGCTCTCTTAATGCCATCATACATTCCTCTGATGTCATTAATATATATGACAAACAAAGGAGGGCCCAGCACCAATCCCTGCAGCACACCACTGGTCACCGGCCTCCAATCTGAAAAACAACCCTCCACTACCACCTTCTGCCTCCTATCACCGAGCCAGTTTTGTATCCAATCAGCTAGCTCACCCTGGATCCCATGTGTTCGAACCTTCTGGACCAGCCTACCATGTGGGACCTTGTCAAAGGCCTTGCTAAAGTCCATGTAGACAACGTCCATCGCCCTGCCCTCGTCAATCCTCTTGGTCACATCCTCAAAAAACTCAAACAAATTTGTGAGACATGATTTCCCATGCACAAAGCCATGCTGACTATCCCTAATCAGACTTTGCCTTTCCAAATGCATATAAATCCTGTCTCTCAGAATCCCTTCCATAACTTTCCCACCACTGATGTAAGGCTCACCGGCCTGTAGTACCCTGGCTTATCCCTGCTGCCCTTCTTAAATAAAGGCACAACATTAACTATCCTCCAGTCTTCCGGACCTCACCCGTGGCTAACGATGATACAAAAATCTCTGCAAGGGCCCCAGCAATCTCCTCCCTTGCTTCCCATAGCATCCTAGGATACACCTGGTCAGGCCCTGGGGATTTATCCACCTTAATGCGCTTCAAAACCTCCAAAACCTCCTCCTTTGTAATGTTGATATGCTCCAGGATATCGGTGTTCCCTCCCTTGAACTCATTAGCTTCCATGACCTTCTCCACAGTAAATACAGACAAGAAATATTCATTTATGACCTCGTCCATTTCCCGTGGCTCCACACATAGATTGCCACACTGATCTTTAAGGGGACCTACTCTCTCTCTAGCTACCCGTTTACTCTTTAATATACTTATAGAATCTTTTAGGATTCTCCTTTATCTACTCAGCCAGGGAAATCTCATGGCCCCTTTTCTCCCTCCTAATTTCCTTCTTAAGTGTAGTCCTATATCCCCTATACTCCTCGAGGGGCTCGCTTGATTCCAGCTGCCTAAACCTGACATATGCCTCCTTCTTTGTCCTGACCAGACCCTCAATATCCCTCATCAACCAAGGTTCCCTAAACTTGCCAGCCTTGCCCTTCCATCTAACAGGAACATGCCGGCCCTGAACTCTTCCCATCTCACTTTTAAAAGCATCCCACTTGCCAAACTTCCCTTTACCTGTAAACAGCCTCTCCCATTCAACTTTTGAGAGTTCCTGTCTGATGCCATCGAAATTAGCCTTCCCCCAATTTAGGACTTCAACCTGAGGACCAGTCCTATCCTGTTCCATAACTATCTTGAAGCTAATAGAGTTATGGTCACTGGTCCCAAAGTGCTCCCCCACTGACACATCAACCACCTGCCCATCCTCATTTCCTAAGATGAGGTCGAGTGTAGCCCCTTCTCTCGTCGGGCTATCCACATACTGCTTCAGAAAACTATCCTGGACACACTTAACAAATTCTTCCCCATTAGCACTAAGGCAGTCTCAGTCAATATTAGGGAAGTTAAAATCACCTACTATTACAACCCTATCATTCCTGCACCTATCTGTGATTTTCCTACATATATGCTCCTCCATTTCCCTCTGACTATTGGGGGGCCTATAGTATAATCCCATCAAAGTGATCACTCCTTTCTTATTTCTCAGTTCTACCCATATGGCCTCGCTGGACATTCCCCCCGGGATATCCTCTCTAAGTACTGCCGTGATGTCCTCCCTAATCAATAGTGCAACTCCCCCTCCTCTCTTACCTCCACCTCTGTCACGCCGGAAAGATCGGTACCCCGGAACATTGAGCTGCCAGTCCTGCCCATCCCTCAACCACATTTCCGTAATAGCTATAATATCACAATCCCATGTACCGATCCATGCTCTGGGTTCATCTGCCTTACCTGTAAGGCTTCTTTCATTAAAGTAAATGCAGTTTAGCCTACCAGATCTTCCACGCTCCCTGTCCTGCCCCTGCCCGGTCTGTCTACTGGACGTGCTTGCTTTAACCTCTACATTTGCCTCAACTATCTCATCGGAGAGACCAATACTTTGGGTCCCACCCCCTTGCAAGACCAGTTTAAACCCTCCCGAGTAGTACTAGCAAACCTCCCCACAAGGATATTGGTCCCTTTCCAGTTCAGATGCAACCCGTCCTTCTTGTACAGGTCACCTCTGCACCAGAAGAGATCCCAATGATCCAAGTAGCTGAAGCCCTCCCTCCTACACCAGCTCTTCAGCCACGCATTCATTTGCCTAATCCTCTTTTTTCTACTCTCACTAGCACGTGGCACAGAGAATAATCCTGAGATTACAACCCTAGAGGTCCTGCTTTTTAACCTTCTGCCTAACTCCCTATATTCACTTTGCAGGACCTCATCTCTCTTCCTGCCTAGTGTTAGTACCAATATGGAGCACGAACTCTGGCTGCTCACCCTCCCTTTTTTTAATGAGTATCTTAAAAAAGGAGAGAGAGTTATAGAGGTGGAGAGGTTTAGGAATTAAATATCCAGAATTTAAGGCACAGCTTCCAATGGTGGAGTGATTAAAATCCAGGATGCATAAAAGGTGAGAATAAAATGTAAATAATGTTATTTCTATTGTCCAGTCTGCAGTCCACTTCCTGCGGTGTCCTCCTGTCACAGAAGCTCTCAAGCATGTATTACACGCTCCTTCTCCAGAACCATCTGAGCACAGACAAAATCACAGCAGAGGTGTAGGCAGGCAAAGTGACCACTGTCATGGGCTTCCTCCAACCTTGACCTGTAGATGGTCACCTTGGCCAGACCCACGAGCAGACCCACAAGGAGGTCTTCTGACTTGTCCACTCCATTGTGCACTGGGTGGCCAATAATCAGGTGCGTGAGCTGAAGTGGAGCCAGAAATTCAAGAGCAGCCCCTTCAAATAGTGGAAGAGCGCAGAAAACTGGTATCAAAGGTACCCCATCTAGTTAGTTCTAGTAGTATCAGTTTAAAGGAAGGGATTGGAAGTGTCCAGTATCATTACCTTACGCAGGGTATTTTCTTTCTGTTTTATTCAGGCTATGAAGCGGATTTACAAAGCCTGTTTGAAGTATCCCGAGTGGAAGCAGAAACACAACCCCCACTTCAAGCCCTGGGTCTATCCGGAACAGAACACGCTGCCCAGCGTCAGCCTTTCAGAACTATCACTGCAGCATGCCTCCTCGCTCGAGAACATTGACGAGAGCAGCCTTTCAGAGGACAAAGTTCACATCAGTGATGAGGAGGATAGCTACTCCAAGGAATCATAACAGACACACAGGGGCAGAGGATTTTAAAAAATAGAAAAAGAATCAATTATATGGGAATTAAAGATGTGGGGGGGGGTGGTTTGGGGATTTTATGTGGGCGACAGGGGTCTCAGCCATTGGCTAAAGAGCCAGCGAGAGCTGCATGTTGCCTCCTCTGGGGAAACTCTGCAACACTGCCTGCCAATTAGGCACTGAATTAGACAGCAGCGGGCCTTCCCCTGGTTTAAGGACCCCATGACAGAAGTCCCACCTACTGAGAGCTGCCAGCCAATCAGAGACCGGCAGCTCTTTTGCTGAGCAGTGCCACCACAGAGATGGTGGCTGCTGCCAGTAATGCACCCACCAGTGGCCCAGGATCATCGAGGGAACCAGGCCACAGGTGAGTCATGGTGGGAGGGGTTTCGCAGGGTGGGGGTCGCAGGGGAGGGGGTTGTAAGAGGGTCAGCACCAAGGGCAGGATAGTGACTCTTAGCGGGCACCCTCCTTCCCGATGTCAGGTCCCTCGATCAGGCACCAAGTGCCTTTGAACTAGGGTCACTCCCCCCACCCCCCCCCCCCAAACACCCTCAACCCGGGAGCCATCAAGCAACTTGCATGGGCTTGCTTGGCGTGCTCCTGCTCCCATGTGTTGATAGGCCCACCCGCTGCTGGGCTAATCCTGGCGGAGGCAGGATGAGGCCCTTAATTGGGCATTAATTGGCAGCAGGTCGGGAAGGCTGTCAATCAACCTTCCCGCCACAGACTTAATTGGGGTGGAGGTGGGAAGATGGCATAGTCCCACCTGGCACCATCCCGCCTAAATAAATGCTCTCCCCGCCTTCAAATTTACCACATGTGAGACCATAAAATCCCCCCCACCCGTATCCCTTTTACACTAAGTGGCACAATAAAAGAAGTCTCAATTTAGCCTCACAGAATGACACAATCTAAACAAGCACCAAGTCACTCATATAACACAGGCCCTTAAGCTTCATAAACAGTTCTGTGGTGTCTTTATGCACTCAAACAGAAACATTGCAGTTAGGACCAGGAACAGCCAATTAGCACTGAACTGGTTTGAATAGGTAGCAGCTTGAAAAGGGTTCTGGTTACATTTTACAGCTCAGGTCCCTCAAAGGGCTGTGCATTTCCTATATATCGGAACACTAACATATGCTGATGGTACCAGCACAGTTACTGCACATGGATGGATTAGCATGTGGTCTTACTGTAGTTTTGCGTTTGTTAATATTATTCCACGTTTAACTCACTCACCACAAAAGAAACCATTTGATGTAATTCCCACTGAGCTTTGACTGTTTTGGATGCTGGCTTTATTACAGACTATTGCAAAGAACAGCAGCCTGTAGTGAATCCAATGTGAAAAGGGATACTCAAATCCTATCAGATTCCATCATTCAGTCAGGCTCCTTCAGAGACATCACTTGACAAATTCTTTCTCACCAAAGTACCTTTTAGGATGTATAAAGATTAATGAATAAATATAACTAGATGATATGTGCTGCAAGAGCAATCTGACCCCACATTGCATTCCGACTCTTAACTCCTTCCTACTTGTTACTTTAGAAAATGTAGGCATTTTTATGACTTATTTTTTGACAGTGTTTTTAAATTCCAGGTGAAAACTTGGTATACATTAGTGTAAACATCCTTGTGATATGATGAGGTCCACAGTATTGATCAAAATGGCAACGGAACAATGTTACAGAAGTTTGAGATGAATCGTTACAGTGAGATCCCAGGCTATCAATTATATTGCAATTAATGGATAGCATCCTTAAGCAGATCAGCCCAGAAGACAATGAATTTTGGCCAGAGGACATGATTTGCACAATTCACTATGAACCAACTTGTCGTAATACCAGCAACATTTCAAAGTATGATTGCAACCAGACTTTATTAGTTCAGATGGTTCCATGTTGAAGAATGCAGTCAGGGCTAATGATATTGCTAGCACAAAACAAGAGAATTTAACACACTTAAAGGTGACTCTGTGCAATTGCATTCTCCTGCTCCTGGTCAATAATACAAGTGCACAGTTATGTCAGCAGCTGCAACTGGGGCCCTTTCCCCCACAACCTGCTCCTCATCTGTTCGAACACAAGAGAGTTGACATTTCAGCAAATGATCTATGGCCATGTACTATGTCATGCTAAGATCTTAACATCGGCTGGAATTTTATACCGGCCTCCGGGAGCAGGCTGGGAAGTGGGTGGGTTTGGGGGGGGGGGGGGGTGTGGGGAGGGGTGTAAAATTGAGTGGGAGGTGGAGAAGTTGCCGTTCCCATCGCCTACCCACCCCACTGCAATTTTACCAGTGGTGAGGGAGATGGCAAATGGCCAACCCACCCCAGACCAATTGAAGCCCTTAAGTGGCCAATTAATTGCCACTTCTGGACCTCCTCAGCACTTCAGCACCGCCTCAGCACTTCAGCACCTGAGGAGGTCACCCAGTGATACCTGGCAGCCTCCTTACAGGCTGAGGGGGAGCCCCCCTGACTGGGCTCCCTGTGCCCCAGCAGCGCCAGCCACCCCCACTGGAACACCTCCCCCCCACCCTCACTATCAACCCCATTCCCCTCGCTGGGCCTAGCCAATTGTCCCAAGCAAGGCCTGATCCCCATTTAGCTGTTCTGAGAGAGACGTCTGTGTCTGGGTGCAGTCCCAGCAGTGGCCACCACTCCCAGGGCACTGCTGGCACTGAAGTGCTGTCATCCCTCTGATCAGCTGACAACCCTTGGAGGGAAAACTTCTTGCCTCAGAGGGGTGGAAGTCCTGACCGAGGCCAAATAAGGGCCTGGACCATGCAAAATGACTGTGTAGTTTCCAGGCCTGGAGGAGGTGGGCACTCTCCCTACTTTTAAGCAGGGGAAGGCGGGGCAGGGGGTGCGGAGGGGGGCATTCCCACCATCATGTAAAATTCTGGCCATGGTGTGTAGAGGAAATATACATTTGTTTTAGAAAACATCCTGCAGCTCTCTCGATGTCACATTTGGTAAATGTATACCAGGTTCAGCAATTATTATAGTCACACAGGGGACTACAAACAGGAAGAAGTTGTGCTTCAGTTATATAGACCTTGAGCAGACCCCATCTGCAATTATTACAGTCACTTTAGGGCACTGCATCTCAGAAAGGATCCAGTAGCCTTGGAGGGGTGGCAGTGCAGATATACTAGAATGATACAGGACTTCAAGGGTTAAATTGAGGGAAGGCTGCCTAAACTTGGCTTGTCTTCCCTTGAATAGAGGAGAAAGGGGTGATCGAAGCAAGGTGTTCAACATTTTCAAAGGATTTGATAGTGTAGATATGGAGAAACCATTTCCTCTGATGGAAGAATCAAGATTGAGAGAGCATAGTTAATACCAGGGGCATAATTAAAGCCAGGGGCATAATTAAAACCAGGGGCATAGTTAAAACCAGGGGCATAATTAAAACCAGGGGCATAGTTAAAACCAGGGGCATAATTAAAACCAGGGGCATAGTTAAAACCAGGGGCATAATTAAAACCAGGGGCATAGTTAAAGCCAGGGGCATAATTAAAACCAGGGGCATAGTTAAAACCAGGGGCATAATTAAAACCAGGGGCATAGTTAAAGCCAGGGGCATAATTAAAACCAGGGGCATAGTTGAAGCCAGGGGCATAATTAAAGCCAGGGGCATAATTAAAACCAGGGGCATAGTTAAAGCCAGGGGCATAATTAAAGCCAGGGGCATAGTTAAAGCCAGGGGCATAATTAAAACCAGGGGCATAGTTAAAGCCAGGGGCATAATTAAAACCAGGGGCATAATTAAAACCAGGGGCAAAGTTAAAGCCAGGGGCATAGTTAAAGCCAGGGGCATAATTAAAACCAGGGGCATAGTTAAAGCCAGGGGCATAATTAAAACCAGGGGCATAATTAAAACCAGGGGCATAGTTAAAACCAGGGGCATAGTTAAAGCCAGGGGCATAATTAAAACCAGGGGCATAGTTAAAACCAGGGGCATAATTAAAACCAGGGGCATAGTTAAAACCAGGGGCATAATTAAAGCCAGGGGCATAATTAAAACCAGGGGCATAGTTAAAGCCAGGGGCATAATTAAAACCAGGGGCATAGTTAAAACCAGGGGCATAATTAAAGCCAGGGGCATAATTAAAACCAGGGGCATAGTTAAAGCCAGGGGCACAGTTAAAACCAGGGGCATAATTAAAACCAGGGGCATAGTTAAAGCCAGGGGCATAATTAAAACCAGGGGCATAATTAAAGCCAGGGGCATAATTAAAACCAGGGGCATAGTTAAAACCAGGGGCATAATTAAAACCAGGGGCATAGTTAAAACCAGGGGCATAATTAAAGCCAGGGGCATAATTAAAACCAGGGGCATAGTTAAAGCCAGGGGCATAATTAAAACCAGGGGCATAGTTAAAGCCAGGGGCATAGTTAAAGCCAGGGGCATAGTTAAAACCAGGGGCATAATTAAAACCAGGGGCATAGTTAAAGCCAGGGGCATAATTAAAACCAGGGGCATAGTTAAAGCCAGGGGCATAATTAAAGCCAGGGGCATAGTTAAAACCAGGGGCATAATTAAAACCAGGGGCATAGTTAAAGCCAGGGGCATAATTAAAGCCAGGGGCATAATTAAAACCAGGGGCATAGTTAAAGCCAGGGGGATAGTTAAAGCCAGGGGCATAATTAAAGCCAGGGGCATAATTAAAACCAGGGGCATAGTTAAAGCCAGGGGCATAATTAAAACCAGGGGCATAATTAAAGCCAGGGGCATAATTAAAACCAGGGGCATAATTAAAACCAGGGGCATAGTTAAAGCCAGGGGCATAATTAAAGCCAGGGGCATAATTAAAACCAGGGGCATAGTTAAAGCCAGGGGGATAGTTAAAGCCAGGGGCATAGTTAAAGCCAGGGGCATAATTAAAACCAGGGGCATAGTTAAAGCCAGGGGCATAATTAAAACCAGGGGCATAGTTAAAACCAGGGGCATAGTTAAAGCCAGGGGCATAATTAAAACCAGGGGCATAGTTAAAGCCAGGGGCATAATTAAAACCAGGGGCATAGTTAAAGCCAGGGGCATAATTAAAACCAGGGGCATAATTAAAACCAGGGGCATAGTTAAAGCCAGGGGCATAATTAAAGCCAGGGGCATAATTAAAACCAGGGGCATAGTTAAAGCCAGGGGCATAATTAAAGCCAGGGGCATAATTAAAACCAGGGGCATAGTTAAAACCAGGGGCATAGTTAAAACCAGGGGCATAATTAAAGCCAGGAGCATAATTAAAACCAGGGGCATAATTAAAGCCAGGGGCATAATTAAAACCAGGGGCATAGTTGAAGCCAGGGGCATAATTAAAACCAGAGGCATAGTTAAAACCAGGGGCATAGTTAAAGCCAGGGGCATAATTAAAACCAGAGGCATAGTTAAAACCAGGGGCATAATTAAAGCCAGGGGCATAATTAAAGCCAGGGGCATAATTAAAACCAGGGGCATAGTTGAAGCCAGGGGCATAATTAAAACCAGGGGCATAATTAAAGCCAGGGGCATAATTAAAACCAGGGGCATAATTAAAGCCAGGAGCATAATTAAAACCAGGGGCATAATTAAAGCCAGGGGCATAATTAAAACCAGGGGCATTGTTGAAGCCAGGGGCATAATTAAAACCAGAGGCATAGTTAAAGCCAGGGGCATAATTAAAACCAGGGGCATAATTAAAACCAGGGGCATAGTTAAAGCCAGGGGCATAATTAAAACCAGGGGCATAATTAAAGCCAGGGGCATAATTAAAACCAGGGGCATATTTGAAGCCAGGGGCATAATTAAAACCAGGGGCATAATTAAAGCCAGGGGCATAATTAAAACCAGGGGCATAGTTAAAACCAGGGGCATAATTAAAGCCAGGAGCATAATTAAAACCAGGGGCATAATTAAAGCCAGGGGCATAATTAAAACCAGGGGCATTGTTGAAGCCAGGGGCATAATTAAAACCAGAGGCATAGTTAAAGCCAGGGGCATAATTAAAACCAGGGGCATAGTTAAAGCCAGGGGCATAATTAAAACCAGGGGCATAATTAAAGCCAGGGGCATAATTAAAACCAGGGGCATAATTAAAACCAGGGGCATAGTTAAAGCCAGGGGCATAGTTAAAACCAGGGGCATAATTAAAGCCAGGAGCATAATTAAAACCAGGGGCATAATTAAAGCCAGGGGCATAATTAAAACCAGGGGCATAGTTAAAGCCAGGGGCATAATTAAAACCAGGGGCATAATTAAAACCAGGCCATTCAGGAACAAAATCACGAAGCACATTTTCCACACAAAGGCTTGTAGAAAGAGTTAAGTGTTAATCAGTCATGGTTGAATTGAATTTCAGAGCAGACCCGAAGAGCTGAATGGTCTACCCTGTTCCAAATGTCCGTGTGACCAGGTAAGTCCCAAATTCACTGCTTGGTCAATGATGAACTAGCTGATGTTAGTCAGGACAGCAACCTAGGTGCTACAACTGGCCTCAATTCCCCTGAGCTAGGGAAAGAAGTATCCAGGGTTGACATCCAATGGTTTTGCTGGAATGTGTGCATATTATCTGAGGATAAAATCAGGCACAATAGTGAGCTGCCATGGTGAAATGGTCTGGACTCAGACAGTGATCTCCAATATTCATTGCCTAGGCTAATGAATGAAAGCCAGCACAGGGGCAGTGTACCAGAGTGTGCCCTGTAGCTGCGGAACTGCATACTAGCAAGATCAACAGTCCCTTTGATAGATGGGGGAAAATAATCATTGACATTGGTTTACTCTTGAAACAGTGTTAGCCCCAATTTGAAGATGTTGCCTGAGCTGTGTAAAAGCAGCTATTGATTCATTCTGAGATGTTCATTTGGTGCCCAGATGTCTCTGAAAGAGATTTTGTGCTTTTAAATTTGAAAATCCTCAGCATTAGATGGTCATCAGTATCATGTGAGAAAGTACTTGAGTTCTTCAATGAAGTATAACGGTTGACAGCATGATATACAATTAGTATATTGTGAGTGTTTCAATTTTTGTTTGCTAACTTTTGAGAATTTGTGTTTTTAAAACTGAAAAGGATTCCATAGATGCTGGAACTCTGGGTGCTTTTTTAAAAAGGTCACCAGGAGGTTTGGACTGAGTTTGAACTGTAAACAGTTACTGCAAGGCACCTGTTTTCAAATAATCCAGCAGGGGTTGTTTTTGACTTGGAGAGATGTTTACCAAGAAGTGACAAGCCAAGATTTATAGAGGTCAGGAGACTTGACTACTGAACTGTCTTTAGTTTCATTTTGAACTATTACAATGGTCAGTTGGGTTTTGCCTGCCAGCAGAAAACAGCTCAGCTCCCTCTCTTGAAATGAAACGCTGTATTTCCAGTGCGACAGATTCCTATTTCCTCCTGTATTTGAAGAAACCCTGCATGTTTGAAGAAACCTTTGCATATTGAATGTGTGTGAACTGAAACCTTGTTGCTGCACTGCTGCTGTAAAACCTATTTAGGGCCTCTGTAGCTGCATCTCTTGGAAAGCCTACCCAAACTGATCTTCAACATCGCCTGGAAAGAGCTGTTCGAGGAAGATCCTAGTGATGGCCGCCTTTACGCATTTGGGATGCTTAACCAAAACAAAGGGCATTTTTCCATACCTTCTTTTCAGCCCAAGTGATTTCTTTTCCTTCTGTTTTTCTTCCAGCGCTTTGGCCAAAAATCCCTTTTATTTTCCTGGTTAACCGGTGTGTATGTATATGTGTGTGTGAGGGGCTAGGATAAATAAGGAGCTTAAATATTTCAATTTATGTGTATGTTTTACTTCATTATTGGTTAAGACTTAGTTTATAATAAACTGATAATTTTGTTGTTTATGAAAGAGACAGGGTTGGTGTGTTTTATTCTCAGAAAAATGGTAATTTTTTATTCGTTTGTGGGATGTGGACATCACTGGTTAAGCCAGCATTTATTGCCCATCCCGAATTGCCCTTGAGAAGGTGGTGGTGAGCTGCCTTCTTGAACTGCTGCAGTACATGTGGGGTATGGCACTCAGTGCTGTAACGAAGGGAGTTCCAGGATTTTGACCCAACAACAGTGAAGGAATGGCGATATAATTCCAAGTCAGGATGGTGTGTGACTTGGAGGGAAACTTGCAGGTGGTGGTGTTCCCATGCATTTGCTGCCCTTGTCCTTCTAGGTGGTAGAGGTCGCTGGTTTGGAAGGTGCTGTCGAAAGAGCCTTGGTGCATCTTGTAGATGGTACACACTAGTGGAGGGAGTGAATGTTGTGAATGGGATGCCAATCAAGCGGGCTGCTTTGTCCTGGATGGTGTTGAGCTTCTTGAGTGTTGTTGGAGCATCCAGGCAAGTGGAGAATATTCCACCACACTCCTGACTTGTGCCTCATAGATGATGGACAGGCTTTGGGGAGTCAGGAGGTGAGTTACTCGTCGTAGGGTTCCTAGCCTCTGACCTGCTCTCGTGACACCAGTTCAGTTTCTGGTCAATGGTAACCCCCAGGATGTTGATAGTGGGGGATTCAGCAATTGTAATGCCATTGAATGTCAAAGGGAGATGGTTAGATTCTCTCTTGTTTGAGATAGTCATTGCCTGGCACTTGTGTGGCATGAATGTTACTTTCCACTTACCAGCCCAAGTCTGGATATTCCGAAGAAGGGTCACTGACCCGAAACCTTAACTCTGCTTCTCTTTCCACAGATGCTGCCAGACCTGCTGAGTGGTTCCAGCATTTCTTGTTTTTAAGTCTGGATATTGTCCGGGTCCTGCTCAAAAACAAAAACGCGTTAAGAAAGACCCATCCGTGGCTCACTCAGGAAGTTAAGGAGATTATTGGACTAAAAGAAGAGGCAATTTTGCAAAAAATAGTAGCAAATCTAAGGATTGGGAGTGTTTTAGAAACCAGCAAAGGGTCACCAAAAATGTGATAAAAAGGGAAAAAATAGAATATGAGAGTAAATTAGCCAGTGATATAAAAACAGATTGTAAGAGCTTTTATAAGTACATAAAAAGGAAGAGAGTAGCTAAAGTAGACGTTGGTCCCTTAGAGGCAGAGACAGGAGAAATCATCATGGGGAATGAGGAAATGGCAGAGGCATTGAACAAATATTTTGTATCTGTCTTCACAGTAGAAGATACAAGTTCCATACCAGAAATTGGCAGTAACCTAGGGGCTAAAAAGAGTGAGGAAATTAAGGAAATTGATATCAGCCGAGAAAAAGTATAGGAAAAATCTGAGGGACTAAAATCTGACAAGTCCCCGAGACCAGATGGCCGACATCCTAGGGTTCTAAAAGAGATAGCTGCAGAGATTGTGGATGTGTTGGCTATGATTTTCCAGAATTCCTTAGATTGAGGAATGGTCCCGTCAGATTGGAAGTTGGCAAATGTTATGCAGCTTTTCATGAAAGGAGGTAGAGAGAAAACAGGGAACTACAGGCCAGTTAGCCTAACATCAGTCATCGGGAGGATGCTGGAAACTATTATTAATTAGAACAAGTCAGCAAGGTTTTACTAAAGAGAGATCCTTTTTGACAAATTTATTAGAGCTTTTTAAGGATGTAACTGGAAGGGGAACCAGTAGATGTAGTATACCTGGATTTTCAAAAGGCATTCGATAAGGTGCTACATAAAAGATTAATAGGCAAGATAAGGCCTCATGGTGTTAGGGGTAATATATTAGCGTGGACAGAGGATTGGTTAACAGACAGGAAGCAAAGAGTGAGCATAAATGGGGCATTTTCAAGTTGGCAGGCAGTGAATAGTGGGGTGCCACAAGGATCAGTGCTGGGGCCTCAGCTATTTACAATCTATATTAAGGACGTGAATGAAGAGACAGAGAGTAATGTATCTAAAATAAAAGCAAAATACTGTGGATGCTGGAAATCTGAAATAAAAACAGAAAGTGCTGGAAAATCTCAGCAGGTCTGGCAGCATCTGTGGAGAGAGAAGCAGAGTTAACGTTTCAGGTCAGTGACCCTTCTTCAGAACTGGATATATCAGAAGCACTGTACCTAAGTTTGCTGATAATACAAAACTCGGTGGAAAGGTGAGCTGCAGGGAGGATGTAGAGAGGCTACAAAGAGATATAGACAGGCTAAATGAGTGGACAACAAGATGGCAAATGGAGTATAATGTCGGGAAGTGTGAAGTTGATCACTTGGGTCGTAAAAATAGAAAAGCAGAATTTTTTTAAAAGGTGTGTAACTGGTAAGTGTTGATGTTCAGAGAGACTTGGGGTTATTCGTACAAGGAACACACAAAGTTAACATGCAGGTGCATCAGGCTATTAGGAAGGCAAATGGCATGTTGGCCTTTATTGCAAGGGGATTGGAGTACAGGAATAAAGAAGTTTTACTAAAATTGTACAGGGCTTTGGTGAGACCACACCTGGAATACTGTGTGCAGTTTTGGTCTCCACATTTAAGAAAGGATATACTTGTATTGGAGGCAGTGCAGCAAAGATTTACTAAATTGGTCTTTGGGATGAGGGGGTTGTTCTATGATGAGAGGCTGAGTAAATTGAGCCTATATTCTCTGGAGTTTAGAAGAATGAGAGGCGATCTAATTGAAACATGCAAGATTCTGAAAGGGCTTGATAGGGTAGAAGCTGAGAGATTGTTCATACTGGTCAGGGAATCTAGAACACGGGAACACAGTCTCAGGATTAGTGGTCAATCATTCAGGACTGAGATGAGGAGAAATTACTTCACTCAAAGGGTTGTGAATCTTTGGAATTCTCTACCCCAGAGGGTTGTGGATGCTCCATCATTGAATACATTTAAGGCTGGGATAGATAGATTGTTTATCTCCAGGGAATCAAGGGATATGGGGAGAGGGCAGGAAAGTGGAATTGAAGCCCAAGATCAGCCATGATCATATTGAATGGCAGAGCAGGCTCGATGGGACAGAAGTGCTGAGTGGATGATCCATATCAGCCTCCTCCTGAAGTCCCCAGACTTCAGCCAATTCTATTCACTCCACATGATATCAAGAAATGACTGAAAGCACTGGATACTGCAAAGGCTATGAGCCCTGACAGCATTCTGTCAATCGTACTGAAGACCTGTGCTCCAGAACTTGCCACGCACCTAGCCAAGCTGTTCCAGTACAGCTACAACACTGACATCTGCTCCTATTTCTTGTGTTCTTGCTGCGTTTCTACATGGACTGCTTCAGTATCTGAGGAGTTGCGAACGGTGCTGAACATTGTGCAATCATCAGCGAACATCCCCACTTCTGACCTTATGATTGAAGAAAGGTCATTGATGAAGCAGCTGAAGATGTTTGGGCCTAGGACACTACCCTGAGGAACTCCTGCAGTGATGTCCTGGGACTGAGATAATTGACCTCCAATAACCACAACATTTTCCTTTGCACTAGGTATGACTCCAACCAGCGGAGAGTTTTCCCCTGATTCCCATTGACACCAGCTTTGCTAGGGCTCCTTGATGCCATACTCGGTCAAATGCTGCCTTGATGTCAAGGGCAGTCACTTTCATGATATGCCGGGCCATGAGGTTACAGATTGTAGTTGAGTACAATTCTGCTGCTGTTGATGGCCCACAGTGCCTCATGGATGACCAGTTTTGTATTGCTAGATCTGTCTGAAATCTATCCCATTTAGCATGGTGGTTGTGCCACACAACACGATGGAAGGTATCATCAATGTGAAGACGGGACTTTGTCTCCACAAGGACTGTGTGGTGGTCACTCCTACCAATACTATCATGGACAGATGCAGCTGCAGCAGGCAGATTGGTGAGAACAGAAGGTCAAGAATGTTTTGCCCTCTTGTTGGTTCCCTCACCAACTACCGCATACCCAGTTGAGCAGCTATGTCCTTTAGGACCCAGCCAGTAGTTGTGCTACCGAGCCACTCTTGGTGATGGATATTGAAATCCCCCACCCACATTACATACTGCACCCTTGTCACCCTCAGTCCTTCCTCCAAGTGATGTTTAATGTGGAGGAATCCTGACTCATCAGCTGAGGTGGCTGTAGATAGTAATCAGCAGGAGATTTCCTTGCCCATGTTTGACCTGATGCCATGAGACTTCATAGGGTCTGGAGTCAATGTTGAGGACTCCCTGGGCACTCCCTCCCGACTGTATACCACTGTGCCATCACCCACCGGCAGGACAGACCCAGGAATGGTGATGGCAGTGTCTGGGACATTGTCAGGTATGATTCGGTGAGTATGACTATGCCAGGCTGTTACTTGTCTAGACTGTGGGACAGCTCTCCCAACTTTGGCACAAGCCCCAGATGTCAGTAAGGAGGATTATTCAGGGTCAGCAGGGCTGGGGTTTGCCATTGTCATTACCATTGCCTAGGTCGATGCCGGGTGGTCCATCCGGTTTCATTCCTTATCAACTTTGTAGTAGTTTCATACAAGTGAGTGGCTTGCTCGGCCATTTCAGAGGGCATGTAAGAGTCAACCACATTGCTGTGGGTCTGGAGTCACATGTAGGCCAGACTAGGTAAGAACAGCAGATTTGCTTCCCTGGAGGGCATTAGTGAACCAGATGGGTTTTTACGACAATTTTTTCCTGGTCATTATTAGATTCGTTTTTAATTTCAGATTTATTAATTGAATTCAAATTCCAGCCTTGGTGGGATTCGAACCCATGTCCCCAGAGCAATACCCTGGGTCTCTGAGTTACTAGACCAGTTGATAATACCACTACGCCACCACTTCACAGTATATGATTGACTATCAGTAAGTGAGAAAGTTTAAATATATGTTGTGACCTGTGGAGAAGTGGGACTAGAATAAACAGAGCACTCCTCCCTTTTGGTTGTAATAATATCAAAAATAAAATATGAATTCACCAACAGTGAATTACAAAGAAAGATTTTTATTGATAATGCAAACTTCCTTGACATTGGATTGCATTGTAAACTCAACAGAATATAAAAACAGAAAGTGCTGGAAATACTCAGCAGTTCTGGCAGCATCTGTGGAGAGAGAAACAGAATTAACATTTCAGGTCAGTGACCTTTCATCAGAACCCAACAGGATCCTATTTTTCAGATAAATTAGTGGATTCTATTAGATTTGATCTTGCAAAATTCATTCAAATTCTTTGAACTTGCAAGATTGTAAGGAAATGCATAATTTTACTTTTCTAGATTGATTATTTAAGATTCAGATGTGCGTATTAATTTCCTTTCCTTTTTATGAAGTTAAATATCCATAGACATGATAGTGGAACCTGAAAATGTTTGAATTGTGTTATATTTTAATGCTGAAATACAGCATATGAAAATGATTAACAGAGAGATTAGATTTTGACAATATTTTGTTTTGTGCAAGTAACTGAAACCTGTGATTTTTGTACTTAAAAATCTTTAGTCTTAGATTGTGTGCTGCTATTTTCTTTTACTTTTGATAAAATGATAATAGTGCAGGAGCTTATAAAGAAAAGTCAGCATTCAGCCTGCAATAAATGTTCAAACAGCGCCCTTTTGAGTACTGAATGTCTTTTGGAATTTGCATGCTTGTCAACTGCCAAAAATGATGTTTCTTTAATATTAATTTGACCAGTTGTTGCACTTAATAACAAAATATTATACTCATTTTAACAGTGTGTACACATCTGGCATTTTATTTCCAGATGGCATTGTAAAATTACGCAATGAAGATAGATCTGTATACTGTCTTGTCAAGCTGATAGTAGGCTTCATCAGTGAAAGATAAGACCAAATATCATCAGGATTGTTTGATTGAGAACTAAACTGGAGAATACATAGAGACTGAGATGAACAAATACTCTATAGGATCATGATGGTTCTTGTTCTCCTTGAGTGAAGTGTTGTCATAGACTTTTACAGCACAGAAGGAGGCCATGCTGCTCATGTGTTGTTTGCCTGTGTTGTCTGTTAAGGGCTACAAATAAGGATCGGGTAGTGGAAACATGGGCAAGGATAAATGTTCTGCAGTCATGTTTGGAGATGGGAAATAGACATGGTGTTCCCATGTGCCTGCTGCCCTGGTCCTTGCAGGTGGTCAGAGAGTCATTTGCAGCACAGAAGGAGGCCATTCAACCCATCGAGTCCATGTCAGTTCTTCACAGAGCTATTCAGTCAGTCCCACTCCCCCGCTCGATCCCCCTAGCCCTGCAAGTCTATTTCCTTCAAGTGGCCATCCAATTTCCTTTTGAAATCATTGATTGTTTCCGTTTCCACTGCCCTCGTGGGCAGCGAGTTCCAAGTCATTACCACCCACTGTGTAAAAACAGTGCTTCCTCACATTTCTCCTGCATCTCTTGTCCAAAACCTTCAATCTGGTAAATCTCCTCTTCACCCTCTCAAGGATCCTTACATCCTTCCTGAAATATGGTGACCAGATTGGATGCAATATTCCAGTTGGGGCCTAACCAGAGCTTTATAAAGGTTCAGCAGAGATTGTGGGTTTGATCTTGACCCATTATTTCCCATGCTGCCTTCCTGGCAGTCTAGTCTATTTGGCAAGACAGGACATGTGTTTTTCAGTCTTTCTGAGCCCCAAATAATCTTGCATCAGTTGTTAGTTTATTCAAAATGTAGATCAATTCAAGAGGATTATCTTATCAGATGACTGGACTATCTAGCCTGGATGTACCTCTTGTATTGAAGAGATGAAAGTGGATGTAGTGCTGTGCTAAAGCTTCGAGATACTCAATCCCACCCCTAGGCCCAGCAACACACCACATACTAAAAAGGTTGCAATTCCACCTCATACAAAGTTACATCTCATGATAAATTCTGGAAGTTTCCTGTGCTGTAGAACAGAATTCTTTATTTTGAAATGAGTGTTGTCTTTCACATTAGCTTTTATCATTAGTTCTCAGGATCCTGGTTAGAGATGCTACTGAACAGCACACAAATTAACTTGTTCACAGCTGCATTGATTGATTCTGGTGACATCTTCAAGCTTTTGATAAAACAAAAACCTTCTCGGTTAACTTTACCCATTACCTGTCAAAACATGAGGTTATTTAGAGCTGATGACTCAAGTGAAGTGCTTTAGACTGCAGTAATTTCCCAGCAACAGTCAATGTTATTCAACGGATTGTTTATGTCTATTAAATATTTCAATCCTCAGAAACACTTTTTTGTCACACGGGAAGGGAAAAAGTTTAGAAGATTAGCTTCATCCCTGTAGCAAAAGAAAGAGGCTCTTGCATTTATGTAACACCTTGTCACATCTCTCAGAAACCTGTTAAAGTGCTTCAGTGACCGAGAATTACTTTGAAATGTGGTGATGCTGGAAGTGTTTCAGCACTCAGTGGCCCTGTATGAAACACGTTGTAGTGTTGGATCGCAGACTGACTTTCCATGATATCTGGCATTCTAATCTATAACATGTAGCAATTCCATCACCTCTCTGCTGAACCATTGAGTGGGATGGGCCTTGAAAACAAATCAGCCAACTGGCCAAGTTCAAAATCCTGCAGAATCAAGACAGCCCAGCTGCTTAATCTTCAGAATGATTGCTGAGACTCCCCCATCACATTAAATCGCTGGCCTTGATTAGGCAAGTTTAGCCAGCTCTCAGTCAAGCCACTAAATGGAAAGAAAATCATAGCAACATTCCACTGTTGGGAAGGGTGAACTTTTTAGTTGATTCTACTGCAGAGCTCACACCTCCTATTGGCTGGTCGTAGAGAAGCATTGATAATGGTCCAGAAATTATGCCAATCTATTCACGAGCTTGTTCATCCTCACTCACATATAGGGGTCAAAATGGAATGAAAACCAGGGGGGAATCATCTCTGTTACATTGTCGATGTAAACTCCTGCTAAACAACTCATACAAACATACGAATTAGGAGCCGGAATAGGCCACTCGCCCCCTCGAGCCTGTTCCACCATTCAATAAGATCATGGCTGATCTGATTGTAACCTCAACTCTACATTCTCACCTACCCCTGATAACCTTTCACCCCCTT
The DNA here is from genome assembly GCF_036365525.1 of Heterodontus francisci. Taxonomy (NCBI): domain Eukaryota; kingdom Metazoa; phylum Chordata; class Chondrichthyes; order Heterodontiformes; family Heterodontidae; genus Heterodontus; species Heterodontus francisci. The sequence continues at coordinate 121,056,437 of NC_090382.1, forward strand.
GCTTATCAAGAATCTATCTACCTCTGCCTTAAAAATATTCAAAGACTCTGCTCCCACCGCTTTTCAAGGAAGAGAATTCCATGACCCTCTGAGAGAAAATAAATTCTTCTCATCTCTGTCTTAAATGGGTGACTTCTTATTTTTAAACAGTGACCCCTAATTCTAGATTCTCCCATAAGAGGAAACATCCTTTCCACATCCACCCTGTCGAGACCCCTCAGAATCTTATATACTTGTGCTAATGACATGGAATTATATTCTATACACTGAATGCATCAAATTCCAGATGTAGTTCAATTGTGAAGGAGAGGCTTGATAATCATTCTGAATATTGGTTTCATCCCCAATGGATTATGGATTCTAATACTGAATTATTATTTTTAGAATGGATACACATGATAGCGATCAACAGAACAGACCGATAACTTTGGATTGTTGCAGATGATCTAGATTACTCATCTATTGTTTCAAGGCCCAACCACATGGAATAGTTTCATTTTCCTAATTCTTTGATTCCCCGTGTTGCTTCCTTTCTTTCCTCATCTGTCAATTTATGATTATTTTAGATTTTGCTAATCCCACTCTCTTTCAAACATGTTGGTCAATCCAGAGGCACTTTGCTGGTCAATAACAATAGTACATAAGCTAGGGCCCACTGTCGATAGACTATGTTCTAAGAGTTATGGCCCAACTATTGAATTAACTTGTATTGAACTAGTGAAACAAGCCAGAATTAGGAGAAAGGGCTGTTATCAGACAGCAGACTGGATTCCCAGTAAAAATTCTATAACCCTTCAAATAGTGAATATTCCAAATGAAGATTCTATCACATAACAAAGGTAAATATAAGTTTTGGTGACTTTAAACCAGAGCATTTTACAGTAGAATTGCAGAACTGAATAACTGTCTGACTATAGATTCTGAAATCTCGGTTTCAAACAAATGGACCGCTGGGTTGAGCACTACCTAGAACTGTACTCTAGGGAGAATGTTGTCACTGAGACTGCCCTCAATGCAGCCCAGCCTCTACCAGTCATGGATGAGCTGGACATACAGCCAACCAAATCGGAACTCAGTGATGCCATTGATTCTCTAGCCAGCGGAAAAGCCCCTGGAAAGGACAGCATTACCCCTGAAATAATCAAGAGTGCCAAGCCTGCTATACTCTCAGTACTACATGAACTGCTATGCCTGTGCTGGGACGAGGGAGCAGTACCTCAGGACATGTGCGATGCCAATATCATCACCCTCGATAAAAACAAAGGTGACCGCGGTGACTGCAACAACTACCGTGGAATCTCCCTGCTCAGCATAGTGGGGAAAGTCTTTGCTCGAGTCGCTCTAAACAGGCTCCAGAAGCTGGCCGAGCGCGTGTACCCTGAGGCACAGTGTGGCTTTCGTGCAGAGAGACCGACCGTTGACATGCTGTTCTCCCTTCGTCAGATACAGGAGAAATGCCGTGAACAACAGATGCCCCTCTACATTGCTTTCATTGATCTCACCAAAGCCTTTGACCTCGTCAGCAGACGTGGTCTCTTCAGACTACTAGAAAAGATTGGATGCCCACCAAAGCTACTAAGTATCATCATCTCATTCCATGACAATATGAAAGGCACAATTCAACATGGTGGCTCCTCATCAGACCCCTTTCCTATCCTGAGTGGCGTGAAACAGGGCTGTGTTCTCGCACCCACACTTTTTGGGATTTTCTTCTCCCTACTGCTTTCACATGCGTTCAAGTCCTCGGAAGAAGGAAGTTTCCTCCACACAAGATCAGGGGGCAGGTTGTTCAACCTTGCCCGTCTAAGAGCGAAGTCCAAAGTACGGAAAGTCCTCATCAGGGAACTCCTCTTTGCTGATGATGCTGCTTTAACATCTCACACTGAAGAGTGCCTGCAGAGACTCATCGACAGGTTTGCGGCTGCCTGCAATGAATTTGGCCTAACCATCAGCCTCAAGAAAACGAACATCCTGGGGCAGGACGTCAGAAATGCTCCATCCATCAATATCGGCGACCACTCTCTGGAAGTGGTTCAAGAGTTCACCTACCTAGGCTCAACTATCACCAGTAACCTTTCTCGAGATGCAGAAATCAACAAGCGCATGGGAAAGGCCTCCACTGCTATGTCCAGACTGGCCAAGCGAGTGTGGGAAAATGGCGCACTGACATGGAACACAAAAGTCCAAGTGTATCAAGCCTGTGTCCTCAGTACCTTGCTCTATGGCAGCGAGGCCTGGACAACGTATGTCAGCCAAGAGCGTCGTCTCAATTCATTCCATCTTCGCTGCCTCCGGAGAATCCTTGGCATCAGGTGGCAGGACCGTATCTCCAACACAGAAGTCCTCGAGGTGGCCAACATCCCCAGCTTATACACACTACTGAGTCAGCGGCGCTTGAGATGGCTTGGCCATGTGAGCCGCATGGAAGATGGCAGGATCCCCAAAGACACATTGTACAGCGAGCTCGCCACTGGTATCAGACCCACCGGCCATCCATGTCTCCGCTTTAAAGACGTCTGCAAACGCGACATGAAGTCCTGTGACATTGATCACAAGTCGTGGGAGTGAGTTGCCAGCGTTCGCCAGAGCTGGCGGACAGCCATAAAGGCGGGGCTAAAGTGTGGCGAGTCGAAGAGACTTAGCAGTTGGCAGGATAAAAGACAGAAGCGCAAGGAGAGAGCCAACTGTGTAACAGCCCCGACAATCACATTTTTCTGCAGCACCTGTGGAAGAGCCTGTCACTCTAGAATTGGTCTTTATAGCCACTCCAGGCGCTGCTCCACACACCACTGACCACCTCCAGGCGCTTACCCATTGTCTCTCGAGATAAGGAGGCCAAAGAGAGATAGATTCTGAAATCTCGGTTTTACATCTATACTATTTTAATCTTGCTGCCATGGAACTGCATGTAATGAGAAGCAATCATACAACACTGCAGTCCTCCAAGCGTTACATTTTTTAAACAAAAAGAATGGGTCTCTTTTAGATTGATTAAGCTTTGAGGCTAATGTATGGCTTTCCAATAGTATCTTGATGTGGACAAACTTGTCAGTCTGCATTCGTTACAAGGACATTTGTCAGGTTTAACGTAGCCTAAAAACAGAAAATGCTGGAAATATTCAGCAGCTCAGGCAGAATCTGATGAAAGATCATGACCTGAAACATTGAACGTAATTTTACTGATCCACAGGTGGTGGGAATGGAGGCAGGAGTGGAGGGGGGGAGGGGGGGAGGGGGGCAGGAGCCGGTAAAAGAGCAGGGAGCTGTGTCAGGACAAACCCCGATGCAGTCCCACCACAGAGTAAGTTTCCCAGCGGTAGGCTGCGAGGCGAATCAACTGCCTGCTTCAAGAAGGGTCATTTAACGGAGCTGGTGGAATCTGTCAACAGTGGGGTGACCCCCTCCCCCACAGCCTGAGTTCCTGCCCGCTGCATGGGGAAGGCCACCAGTTAAAGGGAGACAACCTTCCTGCTGCCGCCCAGGAATCATCGGAGCCATACGAACGTACCAATTAGGAGCAGGAGTAGGCCATTCGGCCCCTCGAGCCTGCTCCGCCATTCAGTAAGATCATGGCTGATCTAATTGTAACCTCAACTCCACATTCCCGCCTATCCCCAAATAACCTTTCACCCCCTTGCTTATCAAGAATCTATCTATCTCTGCCTTAAAAATATTTAACGATTCTGCTTCCACTGCCTTTTGAGGAAGAGAATTTCAAAGACTCACGACCCTCTGAGAGAAAAAAGCCATGGGCCTCATGGCCCAAAGAGGGAGACCCAGGCAGAGGAGGCAGGCCCCATGGCCCTAACAATCCTACAGAGGGGTTCCCCCAACCTGACTCCAAGCTCCCTGAATTTTTATTTTTAATTACTTTCTTGGAGGCACCTCAAGGTCTCCTGCCTCCCTCAGCAGCGACCACCTCCCCTAGTGAGTCTGCTGATGCTTCAGAGCTGCCGGCCCTCTGATTGGGAGCCGGCCACCATCCTTAATTAGACGGCAGACCTGAGGGTGGCTAATAAGGAGGCTGTCTGTGGTAAAAAAAAAGCCAAACTGGTCTCACTGGCAAGTATGGGCTTGGAATCACTTTTCAGCAACGTGAAGGTTCTGAAGCTCCTGGTAAAACTCAGCCCATTAACTCTGTTTGTCTCTCCACAGAACCTGCCTGACTTGCTGAGCATTTCCAGAAGTTTTTGCTTTCATTTCGGATTTCCAGCATCTGTAGTATTTTGCTTTTGTATTATTGTGTTCGTCTTTGCCTTGATTCAGATTTGGCCTGTTTGGAACATGGGCCACAAAGGTAACATGTGTCATAGGTAATTGTCAGGCAATAAAATGGTCAACTTAAACAATTATAAAAATTAATTATTATGTCAAAGCTATGCTATTGACTCTCCCAAGTCCACTTTACGATGCACATGTGCAATTAGCTTACAATTCCCTAACTGAACCTATAACAAAGGTGCAGTCTTAAAGCCAGTCCAACAACACGGATAGCTGCCATTCAGAATAAAATCATATCACTTTTACCTTTCAAAGTTAAGACAAACCTGTTCCCTCTACAAGTATTCACATTCACAGCAATCTTTCTGAAGGGTGCATACTCTTCCCCTGACCAGAGTGATAATTGTACATGGATTACCAGCAATAGTTTAAATTGTTCATAGTCAGTCGATGTACTTCTCTTTTCAACCATCCTTTTCAAATTGGACATGGTTATGTTCAGTATTTCTGATATTTCAGAGGGAAGCTGCTGTACAAACTGTCATTTTAACCAAGTTCAATCACTGACAGACACAGGGCACCCATGTTAAGAGGGGAATCATTCACACCCACTTGTTTTTACAGCCTGGAGGATATGTTTGCAGACTAGAAACCATGCCTGAGTGATTTTATATCTAGTGCTTTACTCAATAAGGTTGTGTGTTGATGTCAATGATGTAGAAATTTATCCAACAGCAGCCCCAATATTGAGGAGGGGAGGGAAGGGAAGGGGTGGGAGAGGAGGGGAGGAAATTGGTCTTAAGTATTCATCAGCGACACTGGGAGTGAACTTCCTTGCACCTTGTCCCACTCTGATCTCAGCAGGGGTTTTGTGCGGATAAACAGGACCCTCCCCACTGCCCCCTGCCAAGTTGCAATGACAGAGCGGGGCGGGGGCAGTGGGGCAGCTCCATGGAAATTCACCCCCAGTCTTTATAGATCAGAAACTGTTCTTGCATTTTCACCAGGATCTTGCTGCAGCATGGAATGTACAGATTGCTTACATTATTAAACATCTGTCCAAGTCATCCTCCGTGTGTGAAGTGAAAGGAACATGCAATTGAATTAGTTTTAAAAGTCATTGTCAAGTCAGTTAGCTGAAAAGTAGCCTGGGAGCACAGTTTAATCATCTTTCTCCAAACCATATCATCAGCTAGCATCATTCTGGGTTCTTTCAGTGCATCAAACTCACATAATCTGTCACAAATGCAACAGATCTTTTTCTGATGAAAACCACTTATTTTAAATGAAATGAGCTGTTAAAGGATTAATATTGGGGCTGGTTATTTGTCAAATTTAATCAATGTAATGAATAACTGTTGATGTTTGAGGTGTTTCGATCATTGAAATGAGAGACTCTGCATTGAGTTTTGTTGTTCCCAAGTTCCAGCTATTCTGGAAAATGTATTATGTTTTGTGAAAGTTAAAATAAAACTACATTGCAATTCTAACTTTCAGTGTTTCTAATTTCTGGTTCATATACTTTAGTTAAATTACTTACTCACAAATAACAACCTCAGCTTGAATTTATATAGCATCTTTAGCATAGTGAAACACCCCAAGATGTTTCCAGGAGTATTATCAAACATCAAACTCCATAAAGAGATGTTAGTTCAGGTGACTAAACACTTGGTCAAAGAGGTGGATTTTAAGCAGTGAATTAAAGGAGAAGGGAGGTAGAGAAGCATAGAGATTTAAAGAAGGAATTCCATAGGTTAAGGACAAAGCAGCTGAGGGCATAGCCATCAATGCCGGGGCAAAGAAAATTGGCGATGAACAAGAAGCCAGAATTGGAGAAGCCCATATATCCCGGATAGTTTTTCTGAATGGAGGGATGTGACTAATGGTGTTCCACAGGGATCAGTACTGGGACCTTTGCTGTTTGTAGTATATATAAATGATTTGGAGGAAAATGTAGCTGGTCTGATTAGTAAGTTTGCGGACGACACAAAGGTTGGTGGAGTTGCGGATAATGATGAGGATTGTCAGAGGATACAGCAGGATATAGATCAGTTGGAGACTTGGGCGGAGAAATGGCAGATGGAGTTTAATCCGGACAAATGTGAGATAATGCATTTTGGAAGGTCTAATGCAGGTGGGAGGTATACAGTAAATGGCAGAACCCTTAGGAGTATTGACAGGCAGAGAGATCTGGGCGTACAGGTCCACAGGTCACTGAAAGTGGCAACGCAGGTGGATAAGGTAGTCAAGAAGGCATACGGCATGCTTGCCTTCATCGGTCGGGGCATAGAGTATAAAAATTGGCAAGTCATGTTGCAGCTGTACAGAACCTTAGTTAGGCCACACTTAGAATATTGCGTGCAATTCTGGTCGCCACACTACCAGAAGGACGTGGAGGCTTTGGAGAGGGTACAGAGGAGGTTTACCAGGATGTTGCCTGGTCTGGAGGGCATTAGCTATGAAGAGAGGTTGGATAAACTCAGATTGTTTTCACTGGAACGACGGAGGTGGAGGGGCGACATGATAGAGGTTTACAAAGTAATGAGCGGCATGGACAGAGTGGATAGTCAGAAGCTTTTTCCCAGGGTGGAAGAGTCAGTTACTAGGGGACATAGGCTTAAGGTGCGAGGGGCAAAGTTTAGAGGGGATGTGCGAGGCAAGTTCTTTGCACAGAGGGTGGTGAGTGCCTGGAACCTGTTGCCAGGGGAGGTGGTGGAAGCAGGTACGATAGCGACACTTAAGAGACATCTTGACAAATATATGAATAGGAAGGGAATAGAGGGATATGGGCCCCGGAAGTACAGAAGGTGTTAGTTTAGGCAGGCATCAAGATCGGCGCAGGCTTGGAGGGCCGAAAGTCCTGTTCCTGTGCTGTGCTGTTCTTTGTTCTTTGTTCTTTGTTGTAGGGCTAGAGGAGATAACAGAACAGAGGTCATGAAGGGATTTGAAAGCAAGGATTAGAATTTTAAAATAAAGACTCTTGTGCTACCTGTCTCCCCCAGTATTCTGCGCACCTTGGTCTTCCTCTCTAATACTTGCTCCGTGTTCCCACACCCCAGACAAGTTACCAGTTTTGCTTCCCTCCAATCTGAGCTCCCTCTCAGGTTCCCAACCCCCCGACAATCTGGTTTAAACCCTCCACAGCAGCACTAGCTGTGCACCTGAACTGGTGGGGTGAAGTGAGGGGAGATAATGAGCCAGAGCTCCCCCCACTTCTGATTGCTAGTCACTGATCCTTTGAATGCAGCTGAGTGTGCTCATGAGTTGAGGACAAAATCAGATTGTGATGTCCTCCATTTTGAAACTGTTGAACATCCTGTCCAACTCACAAATATGAAATGGCCACTTGCACAAGAATGAATATTGCTTGAAAGAACAGTAAATTATTGTGTCAGTCGAGTGTTCTCTGCTGTTCGGATGATCACGATCATATGATAAGTGCAGATTCGTCCTTCCATAGACAGCCATGATTCCTTGTCACATATTTAACTCTCTCTTGAATGATTGCAGAGTTTTTCCTCCTTCTTGGTCGACTTTTACCACTTTTTACAGGATAAACCTATACCCCAGTCCGAATATATAACACAAAATGAAGAGAATTTGTACTTTTCACTACTACAAGACATTGCAAAGTATGTCATAGCCAATAAAGTACAGTTGTAATGGGGAAAAAAGTGAAAAGAGATTAACAACATTAGTTAATTACACATCTTTACATAATTTTTGAGTAAGGGCTAAATGTTGACCAGGACAGCAAGAGAATTCCCCTGCAGTTCTTCAAAATTCTCTTCTTCCACTCTGTAAACAGTTCCACAGGCACTTGCAGGTTTTCAGTGCCTGTCTTAACTGGCTATTCTGTGTGACTTTCGACAGTGAGTGACTGAAAAGGAAAGCTCTTCTACCCTCTATCCAGCCATAGAGAACACCAAAACCATCATTCCTGTCCTCACCCCATTTCAACACTCGCACATGTTCCAGCAGGGAGTGACGATGACTGATTTTGATCTTCTTGCCCGGGTGCACCTTGCAACAACACAGCTATTTTCTAAACTCAAGTTCAGAGGTTTGGTTATATTTTTTTCATTGAGAAACTGAGATAAAGCACTGAAGCTAGAACGTGGATATCATCTGAGTTGAAAACAGCAGTACAAAAGATGGGGCAATTTGAGAGTTACAAAAAATATCAGATAGTATCAAAATTCAAAACATGACAGTGAAAATATTGGTTAGACCGCACTATCCATAGTTTTAGTCTCCATATTATAAAAATGATATCGAGAGATTGAGGAAGGTGCAAAAATAATTTACAATGATGATAGCAGAATTGAAAGGATATATATTGGCAATCACACAACTTTCATTGCAGCAGCTTATTCGGGAGCAGAGAGTGCGAGCGAGTGATCAGCTGGGAAGGTCAGTTTCAAAGTAAACTTAATTTCCTTTTGTTTTCGGTGGAGACCAGGGGGCTGCTGGGGAAGTAAAACCCTATATATTTGGCCCCTTTCTGAACCCGAGACACTACACGGGTAGTGTCTCCCACCCGCCCTCCTCCTCTAACCAAAAAAAAAGGACTCGGTGGTGTGTAGATAAGGTAAGGCTTTTTCTATTTCTCTTTTTTTTTTATCGTGTGATTGGTAAAAACTTTTCGTTCCTTTTTCATTTAACTAAGTTAAGCTTAAGATTAAAAATGGCAGGAGATCTCAGACCCGTGTCATGCTCCTCTTGCTCAATGTGGGAGCTCAGAGACATGGCTGATGTCCCTGACTCCTTCACGTGCAGGATGTGTGTCCAGCTGCAGCTCTTGTTAGACCGCATGACGGCTCTCGAGCTGCGGATGGACTCACTTTGGAGCATGCGCGATGCTGAGGAGGTCGTGGATAGCACGTTTAGCGAATTGGTCACACCGCAGATTAGGATTGCTGAGGGAGAAAGGGAATGGGTGACCAAAAGGCAGAGAAAGAGCAGGAAGGCAGCGCAGGAGTCCCCTGCGGTCATCTCCCTCGAAAACAAGTATACCATTTTGGATACTGTTGAGGGAGATGGCTCACCAGGGGAAGGCAGCAGTAGCCAGGTTCATGGCACCGTGGCTGGCTCTGCTGTTCGGAAGGGCGGGAAAAAGAGTGGAAGGGCTATAGTCATTGGGGATTCGATTGTAAGGGGAGTAGATAGGCGGTTCTGTGGTCGAAAACGAGACTCCCGAATGGTATGTTGCCTCCCAGGTGCACGGGTCAGGGATGTCTCAGATTGGCTGCAGAACATTCTGAAGGGGGAGGGTGAACAGCCAGTTGTCATTGTGCACATAGGCACCAATGATATAGGTAAAAAACGGGATGAGGTCCTACAAGCAGAATTTAGGGAGTTAGGAGCCAAGTTAAAAAGTAGGACCTCAGAGGTAGTAATCTCAGGATTGCTACCAGTGCCACGTGATAGTCAGAGTAGAAATGAAAGAACAGTCAGGATGAATGCGTGGCTTGAGAGATGGTGCAGGAAGGAGGGGTTCAGATTTTTGGGACACTGGGACCGATTCTGGGGGAGGTGGGACTATTACAAATTGGACGGTCTACACCTGGGCCGGACTGGAAACAATGTCCTTGGGAGTGCTTTTGCTAACGCTGTTGGGGAGGGTTTAAACTAATGTGGCAGGGGGATGGGAACCAAATGAGGAGGTCAGTGGACAGTAAGGAGGTAGTAACGAAAGCCTGTAAGGAACTAGATAATGAAGTCAGCGTGACTAAGGGGAAGAGTAGGCAGGGAGCAGATGATGAACGCAAAGGGAGTGGTGGTCTGAGGTGCATTTGTTTTAATGCAAGTGTAGTAGGTAAGGCAGATGAACTTAGGGCTTGGATTAGTACCTGGGAGTATGATGTTATTGCTATTACTGAGACTTGGTTGAGGGAAGGGCATGATTGGCAACTAAATATCCCAGGATATCAATGCTTCAGGCGGGATAGAGAGGGAGGTAAAAGGGGTGGAGGAGTTGCATTACTGGTCAAAGAGGATATCACAGCTGTGCTGAAGGAGGGCACTATGGAGGACTCGAGCAGTGAGGCAATATGGGCAGAACTCAGAAATAGGAAGGGTGCGGTAACAATGTTGGGGCTATACTACAGGCCTCCCAACAGCGAGCGTGAGATAGAGGTACAAATATGTAAACAGATGATGGAAAGATGTAGGAGCAACAGGGTGGTGGTGATAGGAGATTTTAATTTTCCCAACATTGACTGGGATTCACTTAGTGTTAGAGGTCTAGATGGAGCAGAATTTGTTAGGAGCATCCAGGGGGGTTTTCTAGAGCAGTATGTAAATAGTCCAACTCGGGAAGGGGCCATACTGGACCTGGTGTTGGGGAATGAGCACGGCCAGGTGGTTGAAGTTTCAGTCGGGGACTACTTTGGGAATAGTGATCACAATTCCGTAAGCTTTAAAATACTCATGGACAAAGACGAGAGTGGTCCTAAAGGAAGAGTGCTAAATTGGGGGAAGGCCAACAATACCAAAATTCGGCAGGAGCTGGGGAATGTAGATTGGGAGCAGCTGTTTGAAGGTAAATCCACATTTGATATGTGGGAGGCTTTTAAAGAGAGGTTGATTAGCGTGCAGGAGAGACATGTTCCTGTGAAAATGAGGGATAGAAATGGCAAGATTAGGGAACCATGGATGACAGGTGAAATTGTGAGACAAGCTAAGAGGAAAAAGGAAGCATACATAAGGTCTAGGAGGCTGAAGAAAGACGAAGCTTTGAAAGAATATCGGGAATGTAGGACCAATCTGAAACGAGGAATTAAGAGGGCTAAAAGGGGTCATGAAATATCTTTAGCAAACAGGGTTAAGGAAAATCCCAAAGCCTTTTATTCATATACAAGGAGCAAGAGGGTAACTAGAGAAAGGATTGGCCCACTCAAGGACAAAGGAGGAAAGTTATGCGTGGAGTCAGAGAAAATGGGTGAGATTCTAAATGAGTACTTTGCATCGGTATTCACCGAGGAGAGGGACATGACGGATGTTGAGGTTAGGGACAGATGTTTGATTGCTCTAGGTCAAGTCGGCAGAAGGAGGGAGGAAGTGTTGGGTATTCTAAAAGGCATTAAGGTGGACAAGTCCCCAGGTCCAGATGGGATCTATCCCAGGTTACTGAGGGAAGCGAGAGAGGAAATAGCTGGGGCCTTAACAGATATCTTTGCAGCATCCTTAAACACGGGTGAGGTCCTGGAGGACTGGAGAATTGCTAATGTTGTCCCCTTGTCTGGATCGGCGTAGGCTTGGAGGGCCGAAGGGCCTGTTCCTGTGCTGTAATTTTCTTTGTTCTTTTCTTTCCCACATCTCTCTGTACATCAATTTTCCCCAGGGCTTTTTCATTTACTGTATAGTTCACTCTTGAATTGGATCTTCCAAAATGCATCACCTCGCATTTCCCCTGATTGAACTCCATCTGCCATTTCTCTGCCCAACTCTTCAATCTATTTATATTCTGCTGTATTTTCTGACAGTTGCCTTCACTATCTGCTACTCCACCAATCTTAGTGTCGTCTGCAAACTTGCTAATCAGACCACCTATACTTTCCTCCAAATCATTTATGTATATCACAAACAACAGTGGTCCCAGCACGGATCCCTGTGGAACACCACTGGTCACACGTCTCCATTTTGAGAAACTCCCTTCCACTGCTACTCTCTGTCTCCTGTTGCCCAGCCAGTTCTTTATCCATCTAGCTAGTACACCTTGGACCCCATGCGCCTTCACTTTCTCCATCAGCCTGCCATGGGGAACCTTATCAAACGCCTTACTGAAGTCCATGTATACGACATCTACAGCCCTTCCCTCATCAATCAACTTTGTCACTTCCTCAAAGAATTCTATTACGTTGGTAAGACATGACCTTCCCTGCACAAAACCATGTTGCCTATCACTGATAAGCCCATTTTTTTCCAAATGGGAATAGATCCTATCCCTCAGTATCTTCTCCAGCAGCTTCCCTACCACTGACGTCAGGCTCACCGGTCTATAATTACCTGGATTTTCCCTGCTACCCTTCTTAAACAAGGGGACAACATTAGCAATTCTCCAGTCCTCCGGGACCTCACCCGTGTTTAAGGATGCTGCAAAGATATCTGTTAAGGCCCCAGCTATTTCCTCTCTCGCTTCCCACAGTAACCTGGGATAGATCCCATCCGGACCTGGGGACTTGTCCACCTTAATGCCTTTTAGAATACCCAACACTTCCTCCCTCCTTATGCTGACTTGACCGAGAGTAATCAAACATCTGTCCCCAACCTCAACATCCGTCATGTCCCTCTCCTCGGTGAATACCGATGCAAAGTACGCGTTTAGAATCTCACCCATTTTCTCTGACTCCACGCATAACTTTCCTCCTTTGTCCTTGAGTGGACAATTTTTGTCCGTTGTGTGCAGGAGGGGTTTCTGACACAGTATGTAGACAGGCCAACCAGGGGGCGATGCCACATTGGATTTGGTACTGGGTAATGAACCCGGCCAGGTGTTAGATTTAGATGTCGGTGAGCACTTTGGTGATAGTGATCACAATTCGGTTAGGTTTACCTTAGCGATGGGCAGGGACAGGTATATACCGCAGGGCAAGAATTATAGCTGGGGGAAAGGAAATTATGATGCGATTAGGCAAGATTTAGGATGCGTAGGATGGGGAAGGAAACTGCAGGGGATGGGAACAATCGAAATGTGGAGCTTATTCAAGGAGCAGCTACTGCGTGTCCTTGATAAGTATGTACCTGTCAGGCAGGGAGGAAGTTGTCGAGCGAGGGAGCCGTGGTTCACTAAAGAAGTTGAAGCGCTTGTCAAGAGGAAGAAGAAGGCTTATGTTAGGATGAGACGTGAAGGCTCAGTTAGGGCGCTTGATAGTTGCAAGCTAGCCAGGAAGGATCTAAAGGGAGAGCTAAGAAGAGCAAGGAGAGGACACGAGAAGTCATTGGCAGATAGGATCAAGGAAAACCCTAAGGTTTTCTATAGGTATATCAGGAATAAAAGAATGACTAGAGTTAGATTAGGGCCAATCAAGGATAGTAGTAGGAAGTTGTGTGTGGAATCAGAGGAGATAGGGGAAGCGTTAAATGACTATTTTTCATCAGTATTTACAGTAGAGAAAGAAAATGTTGTCGAGGAGAATACTGAGATTCAGACTACTAGGCTAGATGGGATTGAGGTTCACAAGGAGGAGGTGTTAGCAATTTTGGAAAGTGTGAAAATAGATAAGTCCCCTGGGCCAGATGGGATTTATCCTAGGATTCTCTGGGAAGCTAGGGAGGAGATTGCAGAACCTTTGTCCTTGATCTTTATGTCGTCATTGTCGACAGGAATAGTGCCGGAAGACTGGAGGAGAGCAAATGTTGTCCCCTTGTTCAAGAAGGGGAGTAGAGACAGCCCTGGTAATTATAGACCTGTGAGCCTTACTTCAGTTGTGGGTAAAATGTTGGAAAAGGTTATAAGAGATAGGATTTATAATCATCTTGAAAAGAATAAGTTCATTAGCGATGGTCAGCACGGTTTTGTGAAGGGTAGGTCGTGCCTCACAAACCTTATTGAGTTTTTCGAGAAGGTGACCAAACAGGTGGATGAGGGTAAAGCAGTTGATGTGGTGTATATGTATTTCAGTAAGGCATTTGATAAGGTTCCCCACGGTAGGCTATTTCAGAAAATACGGAAGTATGGGATTGAAGGTGATTTAGTGCTTTGGATCAGAAATTGGCTAGCTGAAAGAAGACAGAGGGTGGTGGTTGATGGCAAATGTTCATCCTGGAGTTTAGTTACTAGTGGTGTACCGCAAGGATCTGTTTTGGGGCCACTGCTGTTTGTCATTTTTATAAATGACCTGGAAGAGGGTGTAGAAGGGTGGGTTAGTAAATTTGCGGATGACACGAAGGTCGGTGGAGTTGTGGATAGTGCCGAAGGATGTTGTCGGGTGCAGAGGGACATAGATAGGCTGCAGAGCTGGGCTGAGAGATGGCAAATGGAGTTTAATGCGGAAAAATGTGAGGTGATTCACTTTGGAAGGAGTAACAGGAATGCAGAGTAGGCTTTTGGGAAGATTCTTGGTAGTGTGGATGGACAGAGAGATCTTGGTGTCCAGGTACATAAATCCCTGAAAGTTGCTACCCAGGTTAATAGGGCTGTTAAGAAGGCATATGGTGTGTTAGCTTTTATTAGTAGGGGGATCGAGTTTCGGAGCCACGAGGTCATGCTGCAGCTGTACAAAACTCTGGTGAGACCGCACCTGGAGTATTGCGTGCAGTTCTGGTAACCGCATTATAGGAAGGATGTGGAAGCTTTGGAAAGGGTGCAGAGGAGATTTACTAGGATGTTGCCTGGTATGGAGGGAAGGTCTTACGAGGAAAGGCTGAGGGACTTGAGGTTGTTTTCATTGGAGAGAAGGAGGAGGAGAGGTAACTTAATAGACATATAAGATAATCAGAGGGTTAGATAGGGTGGATAGTGAGAGTCTTTTTCCTCGGATGGTGATGGCAAACACGAGGGGACATAGCTTTAAGTTGAGGGGTGATAGATATAGGACAGATGTTAGAGGTAGTTTCTTTACTCAGAGAGCAGTAGGGGCATGCAACGCCCTGCCTGGAGCAGTAGTAGACTCGCCAACTTTAAGGGCATTTAAGTGGTCATTGGATAGACATATGGATGAAAATGGAATAGTGTAGGTCAGATGGTTTCACAGGTCGGCGCAACATCGAGGGCCGAAGTGCCTGTACTGCGCTGTCATGTTCTAATTCTAAAAAAAATTCTAATCCTTTCTCTAGTTACCCTCTTGCTCCTTATATATGAATAAAAGGCTTTGGGATTTTCTTTAACCCTGTTTGCTAAAGATATTTCATGACCCCTTTTAGCCTTCTTAATTCCTCGTTTCAGATTGGTCCTACATTCCCGATATTCTTTCAAAGCTTCGTCTTTCTTCAGCCTCCTAGACCTTATGTATGCTTCCTTTTTCCTCTGAGCTGGTCTCACAATTTCACCTGTCATCCATGGTTCCCTAATCTTGCCATTTCTATCCCTCATTTTCACAGGAACATGTCTCTCCTGCACGCTAATCAACCTCTCTTTAAAAGCCTCCCACATATCAAATGTGGATTTACTTTCAAACAGCTGCTCCCAATCTACATTCCCCAGCTCCTGCCGAATTTTGGTATTGTTGGCCTTCCCCCAATTTAGCACTCTTCCTTTGGGACCACTCTCATCTTTGTCCATGAGTATTCTAAAACTTACGGAATTGTGATCACTATTCCCAAAGTAGTCCCCTACTGAAACTACAACCACCTGGCTGGGCTCATTCCCCAACACCAGGTCCAGTATGGCCATTTCCCGAGTTGGACTATTTACATACTGCTCTAGAAATCCCTCCTGGATGCTTCTTACAAATTCTGCTCCATCTGGACCTCTAACACTAAGTGAATCCCAGTCAATGTTGGGAAAATTAAAATCTCCTATCACCACCACCCTGTTGCTCCTACATCTTTCCATCATCTGTTTACATATTTGTACCTCCATCTCACGCTCGCTGTTGGGAGGCCTGTAGTACAGCCCCAACATTGTTACCGCACCCTTCCTATTTCTGAGTTCTGCCCATATTGCCTCACTGCTCGAGTCCTCCATAGTGCCCTCCTTCAGCACAGCTGTGATATCCTCTTTGACCAGTACTGCAACTCCTCCACCCCTTTTACCTCCCTCTCTATCCCACCGGAAACATCGATATCCTGGGATATTTAGTTGCCAATCATGCCCTTCCCTCAACCAAGTCTCAGTAATAGCAATAACATCATACTCCCAGATACTAATCCAGGCCCTAAGTTCATCTGCCTTACCTACTACACTTGCATTAAAACAAATGCACCTCAGACCACCAGTCCCTTTGCGTTCATCATCTGCTCCCTGTCTACTCTTTCCCTTCGTCACGCTGAATTCATTATCTAGTTCCTTACAGGCTTTCGTTACTACCTGCTTACTGTCCACTGACCTCATTTGGTTCCCATCCCCCTGCCACATTAGTTTAAACCCTCCCCAACAGCGTTAGCAAAAGCACCCCCAAGGACATTGTTTCCAGTCCGGCCCAGGTGTAGACCGTCCAATTTGTAATAGCCCCACCTCCCCCAGAACCGGTCCCAATGTCCCAAAAATCTGAACCCCTCCCTCCTGCACCATCTCTCAAGCCACGCATTCATCCTGACTATTCTTTCATTTCTACTCTGACTAGCACATGGCACTGGTAGCAATGCTGAGATTACTGCCTCTGAGGTCCTACTTTTTAACTTGGCTCCTAACTCCCTAAATTCTGCTTGTCAGACCTCATCCCGTTTTTTACCTATATCATTGGTGCCTATGTGCACAATGACAACTGGCTGTTCACCCTCCCCTTTCAGAATGTTCTGCAGCCGATCTGAGACATCCCTGACCCGTGCACCTGGGAGGCAACATACCATTCGGGAGTCTCGTTTTCGACCACAGAACCGCCCATCTATTCCCCTTACAATCGAATCCCCGATGACTATAGCCCTTCCACTCTTTTTCCCACCCTTCCAAACAGCAGAGCCAGCCACGGTGCCATGAACCTGGCTACTGCTGCCTTCCCCTGGTGAGCCATCTCCCTCAACAGTATCCAAAATGGTACACTTGTTTTGGAGGGAGATGACCGCAGGGGACACCTGCGCTGCCTTCCTGCTCTTTCTCTGCCTTTTGGTCACCCATTCCCTTTCACCCTCAGCAATCCTAATCTGCGGTGTGACCAATTCGCTAAACGTGCTATCCACGACCTCCTCAGTATCGCGGATGCTCCAAAGTGAGTCCATCCGCAGCTCGAGAGCCGTCATGCGGTCTAACAAGAGCTGCAGCTGGACACACTTCCTGCACGTGAAGGAGTCAGGGACATCAGCCGTGTCCCTGAGCTCCCACATTGATGAAGAGGAGCATGTAACGGGTCTGAGATCTCCTGCCATTTTCAATCTTAAGCTTAAGTTCTTCCGGATGGACTGCTACAGTTCAAGAAAGCAGCTCACCACCACCTTCTCAAGGGCAGTTAGGGATGGGCAATAAATGCTGGCCTGGCCAATGATGGTCACATCCCATGAATTAATCAAACAGAAATAAAAAGATGGCAGCATGGAGAGATTGAGAAAACTGGGCCTGTATTCTCTAGAGTTTCAAATATGAGAGGTGATCTCATTGAAACTTACATAATTCTTACAAGGGGGATGTAGATCGGATACTTTCCCTGGCTGGTGAGTCTAGAACCAGGGGAAATAGTCTCAAGAATAAGGTGTAGACCAGTTCAGACTGAGATGAGGAGGATTTCTCCTCTCTGAGGCTGTGAATCTTTGGAATTCTCTACCACAGAAATCCTCCTCATCTCAGTCTTAAATAGACTACCCCTTACTCTGAGACTATTTCCCCTGGTTCTAGACTCATTTATACATAACCTCTTATTCATGTATATCCAATTACTATAATTGCATTTTTTATGGTACCTTAAAGCAACCTCCGGAGTCGATTTGTCTGCATCAACAACCCCATAAACTAATTAAGTTTATTGCTACCTCTTACTGATGTCACACAGGATATTTCAATGTGTGTGTTTGCCTTCCAATTCCCTGGCAACAGAAATTCTATTCTAACAGGGACCTTGAAATATTTAACTGTACCTTCTGAAAGGGGAATTTCAGTGAGTTTTAAAAAATGCATCATCCATTCAATCTTTAACTTTAAAAGGCATAATACACTATTTCCAAATTCTACCTAATAGAACATAGAACATTACAGCGCAGTACAGGCCCTTCAGCCCTCGATGTTGCACCGACCTGTGAAACCATCTGACCTACACTATTCCATTTTCATCCATATGTCTATCCAATGACCACTTAAATGCCCTTAAAGTTGGCGAGTCTACTACTGTTGCAGGCAGGGCGTTCCACGCCCCTACTACTCTCTGTGTAAAGAAACTACCTCTGACATCTGTCCTATATCTATCACCCCTCAACTTAAAGCTATGTCCCCTCGTGTTTGCCATCACCATCCGAGGAAAAAGACTCTCACTATCCACCCTGTCCAACCCTCTGATTATCAAATGAAGCCTATTACACCGATATTCCATCACATCATATGGTCCCTGAATGCAATTTGTCCCAAGCTATACTGGGTATGACAATATGCATTTTCAAATTGTACAAAAATAGGTTTTCTAATTATATAGTTTGCAACTTACTAACCTTCTCAATCCATAGAAAAAGCAACAGAGAACTTGTAATCAGACTGTTCAGTGTGAATGTGATTGATGATCATGTGGACATGTCTCGCAGTTCTACACTTTGTTTTTGCCTCACTTAACAGCCATAAAAGCCAGCCTGTGAGTACTCAGGCTGTTCTTTGCAGGTGCTGCTTACAGAATTCAATAAAGAACAAAACGGTAGCTAAAATAAATCTTGGGATTTTTATTGACCTGAATCTTTATGTTTTCACTGTTTCAAATTCCACAGATAGATGGTCTGTAGATCATTAACTACTATTGCTACTCCTGAAGTGACTATCACTGTCTGAATTTAATACTGAATAATGATCTTGGGACTACTGGTGTTTCTACATGTGTTATTGCTGAAGTGAGTGAACTGCAGCCAAGAAAACTATTTTGACTCCAGCTGAACTTTACACTTGGCTTGAAATGAAAAAAGTAAAAGTAACAGAGAAGTTCCAAATGGTCAAAAGTCTGTAATATATCATTACTGAACTAACTTAGAGCCAATGGTGCATGTTTTCAAGTGTGATTCGAGTGGCTAAAGATGCAAATTATGGGTGGCACATTCCACCAATCCCACACCACACATGCACTGCCTGTCATATTGGATTGGGCTGCTCCATGAGCATCTAGGCATGTGCTTTAGTGTAGTAGGAGTAAATGCCGCAAGACCTGGACAGCAGTCTGGCTTGGGCTGATAAGTGGCAAATAACATTCACACCACACAAGTGCCAGGCAATGACCATCTCTAACAAGAGAGAATCTAACCATCTCCCCTTGACTTTCAACGGCATTACCATCACTGAATCCCCCACTATCAACATCCTGAGGGGTTACCATTGACCAGAAACTGAAGTGGAGTAGCCATATAAATGCTGTGGCTTTAAAAACAGGTCAGAGACTGAGAATTCTAGTATGATGCCACTAGATCAGTTCTTGGGCCTCAGCTATTTGCAGTCCATATTAATGACTTAGATGAGGGGACTGAATGTAACGCATTCAAGTTTGCTGACAATATAAAGTTAGGTGAAATAGTAAGTAATGAGGAGGATGCAAAGAGGCTGCAAAGGGATATAGACAGGTGGGGGTGAGTGGGCAAGAACATGGCAGATTGAATACAATGCAGGGAAGTGTGAAGTTATCCACTTTGGTTGAAAAAATAAAAAAGCTGAATATTTTTCAAAAGATGAGAGTTTAGGAAATGTTGGTATCCAAAGGGACCTGGGTGTCTTTGTACACGAATCACAGAAAGTTAACACTTAGGTATAGTAAGTAATTAGGAAGGCAAATGGTATGGTAGCCTTTATTGCGAAGGGATTGGAATATAAGAGCAAAGAAGACCTACTACAATTATACAGAGCATTGGTGAGACCACACCTGGAGTATTGTGTGCAGTTTCAGTCTCCTTACCTAGGAAGGACATACTTGCCTTAGAGGGAGTGCAACAAAGGTTCATTAGGCTGATTCCTTGGATGAGGGGATTGTCTTATGAGGAAAGATTGAGTAGACTAAGCCGATTGTCATGCAGACCCCCCAACCTGCCAAGAATGAGGCACATTAATTTTTTCATATGAACATTGATTGGAAAACTGTTGCTGAAGTGACGAAAAAAATCACCAGGCCCTTCGCTGGAAAGACATTTGCATATTAACAGAAAGTGCTTGTGGATACAAAGGGTTACTTCCCTTATCCAATTTAACCCACCATGGACTTTGAGCACCAGAAATTGAAGGCGAGGGAGCTCAAATTTCAGGATGACTGCTGGGATAGCCGAATCCACAAAGAGACGTGGTCAGTCCAGCTGGTCATGTGACTAGCCTGCTTGGCAACCTGATTTTTCTGAATTGTACAAACAGTTTGAACTCAGAGACTGCAGTATGCTCCTGGACTGAAGAAGATCTCTCCTGTCTGGCTCTCCATCTCTTTCTCACGGAACTTCAAATCTGCTGAAGACACATGAACCCGAAGAAAGAAAGGTCTTCCACAGCGAACAAAGTTTAAGAAGAATACTGGGCCTCAACGAAGAGCAAGATCTATCTACAATACAGGACACTACAGTGAGCTTGAAGAACGGTAACAAAAACCCTCTTCAGATATTGCCTCAAACTTTTCCACTTTATTTTCTTCTGTTCTTTTCTGTCTCTATCTGCATGTGTGTGTCGCATATGCATGCTAGTGTGGGCACATTGTGTATCCGTAGGTGTCAACCGAGTTATTATTTAAGTTTAATAAATTTCAACCTTTCTTCTTTAAACCTGTTTATGCTGGTTTGTGCTGGTTTCTTTGCTTTATAATTGGAAAACAGTGAACAAGGATTCACCAAGAGGGAGCTAAAAACACAGTGTGTTTAAAGTTAAACCCTGTTACGGTAAGACCAGGTGAAAGCTGAAAGGAAACCCTAGACACCTTTCTCACTGGGTCATAACACTATATTCCCTGGAAATTAGCAGAATATGAGATGATCTCATTGAAACATATAAAATTCTTAAGGGGCCTGATAGGGTTTCCCCGGCTGGTGAATCTAGAACACGGGTCACGGTCTGAAATAAAGGGTCAGGTGGTTAGGTCTGAGATGGGGAGAAATTCCTTCATTCAAAGTGTTGTGAATATGGGAATTCCCTTCCCCAGAGAGCTATGGATGCTCAGTTATTGAGTCTATTCAAGACAGAGATTTCTGGATACCAAGGGAATTAAGGGATATGGGGATAGTGTGGGAAGGTGGAATTGAAGTAGAAGATCAACCATGATCTTGTTGAATGGTGGAGCAGTCTTGAAGGGCCAAATGGCCTACTTCAGCTCTTATTTCTTATGTTCTTATGTTTTTATTGGTTGTAAGACCCTTTTGTCAAATTTGTCTTCCCTAGCACCAAAACTATCAAACGATGCAGCAGAGAAGGAAGCCTTTTGACTCGTCACGCCTAAGCCCCTGCTCTTTCCACATAACCTGACTCATTGGGCTGAATTTTAGAAACCCGCCGCCAAAATCAATGGCAGACAAAAACAATGGCGGCCCACCCGTGCGGGCTGAACGTCATGGAGCAGCCGCAATCCTAAGTGCGGTGGCTCATTTAAATAGCCGGGGCGGCCCGCCAACCCCCTCCCCAACCCAATCGCATGGAAGGGGCGGGGATCCGTCCCCAGCAATGGCCTCAGCTGCCTGTGCACAGGTGCTGATGCTATTTTTAAAGGGCTTTGAGCCCTATCGTTCAATTTAAATATTTAAAGCTAAAGTGAATGAAAAAAATTAAATACCTTTATTTTGCCCCTCTCCCAAAAACAATAAAATTAATTACTTGCCCTCTCCTCCCACAAAACACTTACCTTGTCCACCTGACCTTCCCCCCACCCCCACAAAGTGCATAAACTTTAACCTAAAACTTTTCCCACCAACCCCTACACCAATGATGTCACTTTGACCCCGCCCCCCTCCCCACCCCCACCACACTGAGAAACTTACCTCCTCCCACCTCCCCACCAGTGTTCAGCCTCGTTTCCCCGGATGGGGATCTGAAGGTGCTGGAGTGCCGGCCAGTGGCAGGAAGATCAAAGCGGGATGGAAGGCAGTGGCGTAAGTATAATTAATGCATACATGTTAATTTATTGAATATATAAATGGCGGTCCTGTCGCCAAGCGGCGGGGGGCTGCCACGAGGCCTCGCCACCACCAGCAATATCGAGCCAGGCTCTCCCGGCATTGGGGTGCGTGGCGGACCTCTGCTTGAGGCAATTCTCCCCCCCCCCCCCCCACTGCTAACAGGACCCCCGGCTTCGGGAGGGTCTGTAAAATTCAGCCCATTGTGTGCTAAACTCACTCAATAACTCATAGTGCTCACAATCAGAAAGGACCCTGCATGAATGTTATTTAAAGGATGAGAGGTCATTCCCTCGATAAAGGTTCTTTCCTGTTAGGCTACTAGTCAACTACAGAGCATTTTTTTCCTGAGCTACATGCTGGTGCTGGACTGTTTGCCTGCCTTAGCAAAATTCTATAGCACTCGAGATGGTTTGTCTTTGGGCCTGGAGTAGGAGGAAAAGCTGCAATGTGGAGAGCAGAGCACAGGAACAATTGGGAAAAGAGAGAATAGCAGAACACTGACTAAGGTCACAGGTGGAGTGGATTGCAGAGAAGAAGGTTTGCATTCATCTTGCATTCACATCTTCAGACACTTCTCACCACTTTCTTCAGAGGTGGTGGATGATGAGAATAGGAACACTCTCTCTCTTCTTGCCAACTGCCTGGAACAGACCTTCCAAAGCTCCATCAGAGAACCTGGATTCCATTGCTTTTGTAACCATTTTACACCTTTCAGAACATTTCCTGCTATGTGAGTCACAGTGTACCTTCCCTTTGGGAATTGCTGAAGGTGTTTAAATGGTATCAGAGATGCCAATTACTCTCCCTCCCCACCCAACCAATGGGCACCCAGCCCATAAGCAGCATTGTAGCACTGGATGCACACCTGTCTCATTAGAAACATAGAGAGTTTATGGCACAGAAAGAGGTCACTTGGCCCATCGGGTCTGTGCCCGCCGAAAAATGAGCCACCCAGCCTGATCCCACTTTCCAGCGTTTGGTCCGTAGCCCTGCAGGTTACGACACTTCAGGTGCACATCTCGGCCCCTATTAAATGAGTTGAGGGTTTCTGCCCATACTACCATTTCAGGCAGTGAGTTTCAGACCCCCACCACCCTCTGGGTGAAAATATTTTTCCTCAGTTCCTCTCCAATCCTTCTACCAATCACTTTAAATCTATGCCTCCTTGTCACTGACCTCTCTTCCTAAGGTCCTTCACCTCCGCTCTATCCAGGCCCCTCACAATTTGTACATCTCAATAAGATCGTCCCTCAGCCACTTCTGCTCCAAGAAAAACAACCCCAGCCTATCCAATCTTTCATCATAGTTGCAATTTTCCAATCCTGGCAACATCTACATAAATCTCCTCTATACCCTCTCTAGTGCAATTATATCCTTTCTGTAAGGAGGTGACCAGAACTGCACACAGTACTCAAGTTGTGGCCTAACCAATGAGTTATACAGTTCCAGCATAATCTCCCTGTTCTAATATTCTATACCTTGGCTAATAAAGGAAAGGATTCCATAAGCCTTCTTAACCACCTTATTGACCTGTCCTGCTACTTTCAGGGATCTGTGGACATTCACTCCAACGTCCCTCACTTCCTCTGCACTTCTCAGTATTTTCCCATTTATCGTGTATTCCTGTGCCTTGTTTGACCTCCCCAAATGCATCACCTCACACTTCTCCAAGTTGAATTCCTTTTGCCACTTTTCTGCCCATCTGACCAGACCATCAATATCTTCCTGCAGCCTACAGCTATCCTCCTCGCTATCTACCACATGGCCATTTTTTTGTGTCATCTGCAAACTTCTTGATCGTGCCCCCTACATTTACGCCCAAATTGTTAATATATACCACAAAAAGCAGGGGATCCAGTACTGAAACCTGCGGAACGCCACTGGAAACAACCCTCCAGTCACAAAGAATACCCATCAACGATTACCCTTTGTTTCCTGTCACTGAGCCAATTTTGTATCCAGCTTGCTACATTCCCCAGGATTCCCTGGGATTTTATTTTTTTAACCAGTCTGCCATGTGGGACCTTGTTCAAAAGCCTTGCTAAAATCACATCAACTGCACTACCCTCATCTATCCACCTTGTTGCTTCTTCAAAAAATTCAATCAAGGTGGTCAGGCACAATCTACCTTTAACAAATCCATTCTGACTATCCTTGATTAACCCTTGCCTTTCTAAATGACAGTTTATCCTGTCTCTCAGAATTGATTCCAATAATTTGCCCACAACTGAGTTTAGACTGACTGGCTTGTCTATCCCTCCCTCCCTTTTTAAACAGGGATACAACATTATCAGTTCTCCAATCCTCCAGCACCACACCTGTTTCCACTGAGGACTGGAAAATGATGGTCAGACCATCTGCTATTTCCTCCCTGGCTTCTTTTAACAGCTTGGGATACATTTCATCAGACTCTGATGATTTATCAACTTCAAGGATGCTAATCCCATTAATATGTCCTCTCTCCCTATGTTTGTCACATCCAACACTTCATACTCTTCCTTAACTACAATATCTGCATCGTTTCCCCCTCTTTTGTAAAGACAGATACAAAGTATTCATTAATTTGGGGTGGCGCAGTGGTTAGCACTGCAGCCTCACAGCTCCAGTGACCCGGGTTCAATTCTGGGTACTGCCTGTGTGGAGTTTGCAAGTTCTCCCTGTGTCTGCGTGGGTTTCCTCCGGGTGCTCCGGTTTCCTCCCACCACCAAAGACTTGCAGGTTGATAGGTTAATTGGCCATTATAAATTGCCCCTAGTATAGGTAGGTGGTAGGGGAATATAGGGACAGGTGGGGATGTGGTAGGAATATAGGATTAGTGTAGGATTAGTATAAATGGGTAGTTGATGGTCGGCACAGACTCGGTGGGCCGAAGGGCCTGTTTCAGTGCTGTATCTCTAAATAAATAAAAAAAATAAAAAGCACAATACCAACATGTTCCGCCTCTACACATAGGTTGCCTTTCTGGTCTTTTATAGGCCCAACTCTTTCCTTAGTTATCCTCTTACCCTTAATGTATTGATAAAAAAACTTTGGGTTCACCTTGATTTTGCTTGCCAATATTTTTCACGCCTTCTCTTTGCTTTCCTAATTTCCTTTTTGATTTCACCCCTCCTCTTTCTATACTCCTCTTGGCTTTCTGTAGTATTGAGTTCTCGGTGTCGGACATAAGCTTTCCTTTTCTGCCTTATCTTACCCTGTAAACTCCTTGACATCCATGGAGCTCTAGATTTGGCCATCTCACCCTTTTTCTTTGTGAGAACATGTTTACTCTGAACCCCCTGAATCTCCTCTTTGAATGCCCCCCACTGTTCTGACACTGATTTACCTTCAAGTAGTTGTTTCCAGTCCACTTTCGCTAAATCACTCCTTAGTTTAGTAAAGTAGGCCTTTCCCCAATTGAGAACTCTAACTCCTGTTCTGTCTCTGTCCTTTTCCATAATTACATACAATAAAACTGAATGAATTATGATCACTATTACCAAAATGCTCTCCCACTGCCACTCCTTCCACCTGCCCATCTTCATTTCCTAAAACTAAGTCTAAAACTGTGCCCTCCCTTGTTGGACTTGCTACACACTGGGCAAAATATTTTCCTGAATGCACCTCAAGAATTCTGCTCCCTCAATTCTTTTCACACTAAAACTATCCCAGTTAATATTGGGGTAGTTAAAATCCCTATTATTCTTTCACCTCTCAAGGATTTTCCCACATATCTGCTCTTCTATCTTCCTCTGACTGTTTGGGGGTCTATCGTATACTCCCAGCAGTGTGATTGCCCCTTTTTGTTCCTTAGCTCAATCCATATGTCCTCATTTGATGATCCTCCTAACATATCATCTCTCCTCACAACTGTAATTGTTTCTTTGACCAAAATTGCCACTCCCCCTCCTTTCTTATCCCCCTCCCTATCGCGTCTGAAAACCCTGTAACCAGGAACGTTGAGCTGCCAATCCTGTCCCTCTTTAAGCCATGTTTCTGTACTAGCTATGATATCATACTGCCACGTGCCTATCTGTGCCCTCAACTCATCTGCTTTATTTGCTATACTCCTTGCATTGATATAGATACACTTGAGCACTGCCAAATTCTTCTTTTTTATTTTCTACCCTTTGTTTACTCTGCCTTCCAGATTCATCCATGAATTTTCTGCCTTCTATTTCCATTTCTGATCTTTTCCCATCTGAATTTACCCTCAGCTTCCCATCCCCCTGCCAAACTAATTTAAACCTTTCCCAACAGCTCCAGCAAACTTCCCTGCAAGGATATTTGTACCTGCCCTATTCAGGTGCAAACCGTCCAGCTTGTACAGGTCCCATCTCCCCCTAGACCCAGTCCAAATGCCCCAGAAATCTAAAGCGTTCCCTCCTGCACCATCTGTCCTGCCACACACTCATCTGCTCTCACGTCCTATCTATGTTCACTAGCACGTGGCACTGGGAGTAATCTGGAGATAACTACCTTTAAGGTAAATCTCTTCACTAACTCCTTACTGTGCCTGCAGGACCTCATCCATTTTTCTACCCGTGTTGTTGGTACTAATGTAGACCATGACCTCTGGCTGTTCACCCTCCCCCTTCAGAATGTTCTGCAGCCATTCAGTAACATCCATGATCCTGGCACCAGGGAGGGAACATACCATCCCGGATTCATGTCGGCGGCTGCAAAAATGGCTGTCTACTCCCCTAACTACAGAATCCTCTAACACTATTGCCCTACCAGTCTTCCTTATACACCCTGTACAGCTGAGCCACCCATGGTGCAATGGACATGGCTCTGGCTGCAGTCCCCAAATGAACCATCACCCTCGTCAGTATTCAGAACTGAATACTAGTTGGAGAGTGGGATGCACTCAGGGGACTCCTGCATTACCTGCCTGTTTCTTTTTGACTGTCTGGTGGTTACCCATTCCCTGTCTCCCTTTGTACCCTTAAGCTGTAGGGTGACCACATCTATAAATGTGCCTCACGGATGCACTGCAGTGATGTCAGCTGCTGCTCAAGTTCTGAAACCCAGAACTCAAGCTATTGCAACTGATAACACTTCCTGCACTGACGGTTACCCAGGACAAAGGAAGGGTCCTGGATGTCCCACATAGCATAGGATGTGCACTCTAGAGGACGGAGCAGCCCTGCCATGTTGATATTTATTAATTAAAAACCTAGTTACTGCTAATAAACCTTATTTCTGCGAATAAACCTTACCAATATGAAAAAATTACCAATACTAATAAAGCTTACTATCAACAAATCCTATCAACAATTATAAACCCTACTGTTATGACCAGGTGCAAAAGGTGTCTCGGAGTCTGTTACTATCTTCACCTGGTCTTATTGTAACAGGGTTTAATTTTAAACACACTTTGTTTTGAGATCCCTCTTTTGTGAATCCTTGTTCACACTTTCCAATTATAAGGCAAAAAAAATGAGCAAAAACAGGCTTTCTTTGGTTTAAAGCAGAAAGATGAAATGTATTAAACCTTGAACTCTAATATGGTTCACGCCTATGGATATACGACGCGCCCACGCTAACATGCACACACGCAAATAGGGACAGAAAAGAGCAGAAGAAAAGATAAGTAGAACAGTTTGAGGCAATATCTTGCTACTGTTTCTCGAGCTTGCTGCAGTCGTTGATTGAAGATATGGTCTTCTGTTTCGTTGAGGCCCAGTAGTCTTCTTAAAACCTTGTTCACGTAGGAAACCTTTCTCTCCTTGAGTTTCATGTGTTTTCACAAGATTCAGTTCCATGGGAAGGAGATGGAAGCAGGCAGACAGGAGAGAAGATGTTCTCAGTCCATGAGCACACAGCATTCTCTCTGTTCCAATTCCTTTGTTGGGAGTTTAAATTCAAAAAAACTCCCAGGTTGCCCAGCAGGTTAGTCATGTGACTAGCTCCTTATATGGAACAGTCTCTTCAAAATCCTTTGTTGGAAGTTCAAATTCTCTGCAACAGCCAGTTAGTCATGTGACTAAAACTGGTCCGACCACTTCTGTATATTGGGAAAGTAACTACTGGGTCCCTTTATTTCCAACACTGCCAGTTATACGCAAATGTCCTTCCAGTCAGGGTCTTGCAATTTTAAGTTTTACTGTTCATGTGGTGAAATCATATGTGCCTCAGTCTTGGCAGGTGAGGGGTTTGCCTGACACTATTAATACTTAATACCTTAATAGTGGTGATCAAGCTTTTGTGAAGATACTTTCTTTTTGGCATTTCTTCGTGGACAATGATTTTGGGAAGGTTGTATTCATCAGTTGCAGGCCCACTGGTGACGAGTCAGGCCTATCTGTGACCGGCAGATTCTCCCACAGCGGGTACAAGTGAAGGTATGGTCGCTGCTGTGGGCAATTGGATCTATCCCTCTCCTCCTTTTCTCTTTCATGCTGGTTCTTCACTCAGTCTCAAAGGTGTCTGTAACCCTCCTGATGTAGCATCTCCAGGCATCATGATCTATGGCCTGAGCTTCCCACTGGCAATGGTCGATGTGGCACACAGTGAGAGGCACTTCTTCAGGGAGTCCTTGAAACGTTTGCATGGGGCCCGTTGTTTCTTTTACCCGTGGTCAGCTCTCCATACAACACGATCTTGGGCAGGTGACTGTCGTCCATCCGAGCAATGTGACCCGCCCAATGTGCATCATAATACTGCAGCAGGCAATGAAAGACCTTAAGGAGGGAGTTTACATACGCTTCCAGACTGAGGGAGGCCTTTTCAGGCATCTTCAGGCTCACACAAAGATACAAGAAAAATTCATCCATGAACTTCTTTCGCTAATGACTGTGCTCTCCTAGCCCAAGTCAGCCAGACCTGCAACATATAACAAAACATATTTCCAAGGTGGCACAACTCTTCGGACTAAAAATCAGGTTAAAGAAAACTGAGGTCCTGCATCAGCCTGCACCCCAAGAAGAATATAGACCACCAAGCATTGTCATTGAGGGAACCGTGCTGCATACCATCACCAATTTACTTATTTGGGAGTGTCACCTTGCTTGATACCACCACAAAAAGGGAAGTGGACAATTGGCTCTCAAAAGCAAACAGTACATTCGGCAGACTGCAAAAGAGTGTGGAGCAACCACAGCCTCAGAGCACACACCAAACTCAGTGTACAAAGCCATAGTCCTCACCACCCTTCTGTGTGGTACTGGGTCATGGGTCCTATACCGCCATCATGTACGCTTTCGAGAGCACTTCCATCGGCGCTGCCTCCGCAGCATCCTCAAGATCCACTGGCAGGACCGCATCACAAACATTAAAGTCATGGAAACAGCCAACATTATCAGCATCGAGGCCATCCTCCTGCAAAGCCAACTGTAAAAATACAAGATAAGACTTACCAGCTGCTCACTTGTTTTTAATAGTGTCACATGAGTTTTGTTCTTTTTATTTGACAGCTAAGAATTCTGTGTGCTTGTAAAGACTGAGAAAAAGGATTTTCTGTGAACATTGAATGCTGAAACCTGGTGTTTGAACTGAGTGCAGACTGCAAGGCACCCGTTTCCAAGCAGCTCAACAGGGAAATGACAGGAAGATTTATGACCGTCACATGACTTGATTGTGGGTGTTAGTTTCAGTTTTGCAGTGTGAAAAAGTCCAGGGAGCTGGAAGCAGCTAGCAGTGAGCTGGCTGGGACCTATGTTTGCAGACCAGAGAAAAAAAGACCTACTCTCTAAAAAGATTTACCTCTCTTGTAAAAAGAAATTTTATATTTGAGGTGGTGGCTGTGGTCTGCCTGGAGAGAGGAAAATCCCACACATAACAACATTGAAATTCATTTGCAATTACTATATTGAAATGCATTCACAGACTGACCAATTGTCTTCTCTAATTATCAGAGTAAGAGGTTTCCAATGAAATATTCAATGAGTATAAATAGATCCAAAGTAGTTGTAGGTTTATTTTGAAGCAAACTTCCATATCTGCTTGGGTTACCCATAGTTCAGCTGATTGCCTACACTCTTGTTAAATACTTGCATTAACCAAAGAAGTTGCTCGAAGAAATCAAGATAAACTGTGCAACAGAATAAACACTTTTGAGTTCTAATTGGCTGAGTGACATAACTCAGTGTTTCTAAATAATGACAGGCAATGAGAATTTCCTGTTTCCAGTAACTGTGCAGTAATATGCTCTACTCAAGCAACAGGATTACCATAAGGACCAAAAAAGGAAGGTAAGGGAAAAACTCTTTGTTAGAAACCCGTAATCCTTCTTTAACTATTTCTGAAGCTTCTACAAACAGATCAGTCACCATTAACTGGTTACTATTAAAATGTGATTTACTTTAAGATATTGACCTTTATCTCTAAACCATGGTCTGAACCCCTGATTGAACCCTTGAAACATGGTGGATGCTGACTTTTTTTTTAGAATATTACAGCACAGTACAGGCCCTTCGGCCCTCGATGTTGCGCCGATCATCTGACCTACACTATTCCATTTACATCCATATGTCTATCCAATTCATTCGGCCACAAATTGAAGGCACTGGTTCAATATCTCAGGCATAGCTTTTTCGGAAGCAGAGATAGTGTGAGTGAGTTAATAGCTGGGAAGTCAGTTTCAGCTTAAAGTAGATTACCTTTTGTTTCGGTGGACCAGGGGACTGCTGGGTAAGTAAAAACCTATATATTTGGGCAGTGGCTGAACCCGAGACATAGTGTCTCGGGTTCAGCCACTGCCCAAATATACACTACACATGTAGTGTCTCCCACTGCACTCCTCCTCTAACCAAAAAAAAGGACTCTGGTGTGTTGATAAGGTAAGCTTTTTTATTTCTTCTGTATCGTGTGATTGGTTAATAATTTACTTTTTTTTTAACTTTCTCTTTTTTTTGATCTATTAATTGGTTATTTGAAAAAGACCATAGCAGAGAAGTATCAGAAAGTATTTAACTCATAAATTTATATAAAGTAATTAACTAAGTAGAGATGGCTGGGCAGTTGATGTGCTGTAGCTGTATGATGTGGGAGCTGGTTGTTCCCATTGTGAACAGCAGGGACCACATCTGCAGCAAGTGTTGGTTGCTGGAAGAGCTCCGGCTCAGAGTTGATGATCTGGAATCTGAGCTTCAAACACTGCGGTACATCCGGGAGGGAGAGAGTTACCTGGACGTTTTGTTTCAGGAGGCAGTCACACCTGGTAGATTAAGTAATTCAAATTCAGTTAGTGATCAGGGACAACAGGGTGTGATTGCAAGTGAGGCAGGTAGGGGGATCCTGAGTGGAGGAGCCTCAGCCTTTGACCTTATCCAACAGGTACGAGATACTTGCTCCCTGTGTGGATGAGGAAAAGGGCTGCGGGGAGGATGAGCCAACTGACCATGGCACCATGGTACAGAAGGCCATTCAAGAGGGGGGAGCAAAAAGACAAGTGGTAGTTATAGGGGATTCTATAATTAGGGGGATAGATAGTATCCTTTGCAAGCTGGATCGGGAGTCCCGCATGGTGTGTTGCCTGCCAGGGTGCAGGACATCTCTGACCGGCTTGAAAGGATATTGGAGCGGGAGGGGGAGGATCCAGTTGTTGTGGTCCACGTTAGGACTAACAACATAGGCAAGGCCAGGATGGAGGACCTGTTTGGGGATTATAAAGCACTAGGAACGAAATTAAGGAACAGGTCCTCGAGGGTCATAATCTCCGGATTACTGCCCGAGCCACGTGCAAATTGGCTTAGGGATAAGAATATTAGGGAAGTAAACACGTGGCTAAGGTAGTGGTGTGGGAAAGAGGGGTTCCATTTCATGGGGCATTGGCATCAGTTTTGGAACCGGGGGGATCTGTACCGATGGGACTGTCTCCACCTGAATCGATCTGGAACCAGTGTTCTAGCGAAATGGATAAATAGGGTGGTCTCTAGGACTTTAAACTAGCGACTCGGGGGGGAAGGGAAAGGGAAAACGACAGGGAGTATGATGGTAAATAAAAAGGTAAGCAGCAGGTTAACATGTGTGCAGGAGGGTTTAAGTTCAAGGCAGACTATGAAAGAAGCAGAAAGGAAGGTTAACTCAAGAGTTATTATTAGAGATGTTGGGAATCATGAGGGTAAGAAAGCCAGCATAAAGGCACTTTACCTGAATGCTCGTAGCATTCGTAACAAGGTTGATGAGTTAACGGCACAAATCATCGCGAATGAATATGATTTGGTCGCCATTACAGAGACATGGTTGCAGGTTGGTCACGACTGGGAGCTAAATATCCAGGGGTACCAGACTATTCGGAAGGACAGACAGGAAGGTAAGGGAGGTGGTGTAGCTCTGATATTCAAGGACGACATCAGGGCGGTGCTGAGAGATGATATAGGTTCTATGGAGAATGAGGTTGAATCCATTTAGGTGGAAATTAGAAACTCTAAGAAGAAAAAGTCATTGATAGGCGTAGTCTATAGGCCACCAAATAATAACATCACATTGGGGCAGGCAATAAACAAAGAAATAACTAATGCCTGTAAAAATGGTACGGCAATTATCATGGGGGATTTTAATCTACATGTAGATTGGTCGAACCAGCTCAGTCAGGGTAGCCTTGAGGAGGAGTTCGTTGAGTGTATCCGTGATAGTTTTCTTGAACAGTATGTAATGGAACCGACGAGGGAGCAAGCTATCCTAGATCTAGTCCTGTGTAATGAGACAGGAATAATTAATTACCTCATAGTTAGGGATCTTCTTGGAAGGAGTGATCACAGTATGGTTGAATTTAGAATATAGATGGAGAGTGTGAAGATAAAATCCAATACCAGGGTCCTGCGCTTGAACAAGGGGGACTACAATAGAATGAGGGAGGACTTGGCTAAAGTAGACTGGAAACAAAGATTTTATGGTGCGACAGTTGACGAGCAGTGGAGGACTTTCAAAGCAATTTTTCAAAGTGCTCAGCAAAAGTATATTCCAGTGAAAAGGAAGGACTGGAAGAAAAGGGGTAATCTGCCATGGGTGTCTAAAGGAAATAATGGGAGGCTATCAAATTGAAAGAGAAGGCATACAAAGTGGCCAAAAACAGCATGAAACTAGAAGATTGGGAAAACTTTAAAGGTCAACAGAAAGCCACAAAAAGAGCTATAAAGAAAAGTAAGATAGAACATGAGAAAAAACTAGCACAGAATATAAAGACAGATAGCAAAAGTTTCTATAAATATATAAAACAAAAAAGAGTGGCTAAAGTAAACGTTGATCCTTTAGAGGATGAGAAGGGGAATTTAGTTATGGGATATGATGAAATGGCCGAGGCATTGAACAGGTATTTTGTATCGGTCTTCACAGTGGAGGACATTAATAACATGCCAGTAATTGACAAAGAGACGAACGTAGGTGAGGACCTGGAAACAATCATTATTATGGAAGAGGTAGTGTTGGGCAAGCTAATGGAGCTAAGGATTGATAAGTCTCCTGGCCCTGATGGAATGCATCCCAGGGTACTAAAAGAGATGGCGGGAGAAATAGCAGGTGCACTGGCGGTAATTTTCCAAAATTCGCTGGACTCTGGGGTAGTCCCAGCAGATTGGAAAACAGCAGATGTGACGCCACTGTTTAAAAAGGGAGGTCGACAAAAGATGGGGAATTGTAGACCGGTTAGCTTAACCTCTGTCGTGGGGAAGATGCTTGAGTCTATTATCAAGGGAGAAATAGCAGGGCATCTCGATAGAAATTGTCCCGTTGGGCAGACGCAGCATGGGTTCATGAAGGGCAGGTCATGCTTGACAAATCTTTTGGAATTCTATGATGACATTACGAGCAAGGTGGACAATAGGGACCCAGTGGATGTGGTGTACCTAGATTTCCAAAAGGCCTTCGACAAGGTGCCGCACAAGAGGCTGCTGCATAAGATAAGGATGCATGGCATCAGGGGTAAAGTATTAGCATGGATAGAGGATTGGTTGACTAACAGGAAGCAGAGAGTGGGGATAAATGAGTGCTATTCTGGTTGGCAATCAGTCATTAGTGGTGTGCCTCAGGGATCGGTGTTGGGACCGCAATTATTTACAATTTATATAGATGATTTGGAGTTGGGGACCACGTGTAGGGTGTCAAAGTTTGCAGATGACTCTAAGATGAGTGGCAGAGCAAAGTGTGCAGATGACTGTGAAACTTTGCAGAGGAACATAGATACATTGAGTGAGTGGGCAAAGGTCTGGCAGATGGAATACAGTGTTAATAAATGTGAAGTCATTCATTTCGGTAGGAGTAACAGGAAAAAGGATTATTACTTGAATGGTAAAAAGTTGCAGCATGCTGCTATGCAGAGGGACCTGGGTGTCCTTGTGCATGAATCGCAGAAGGTTGGTCTGCAGGTACAGCAAGTAATTAGGAAGGCAAACGGAATTTTGTCCTTCATTGCTAAAGGGATTGAGTTTAAAAGCAGAGAAGTTATGTTGCAGCTGTATAAGGTACTGGTGAGGCCGCACCTGGAGTACTGTGTGCAGTTTTGGTCTCCTTACTTGAGAAAGGATATACTGGCACTGGAGAGGGTGCAGAGGAGGTTCACTAGGTTGATTCTGGAGTTGAGGGGGTTGGCTTATGAGGAGAGACTGAGTAGATTGGGATTATATTCATTGGAGTTCAGAAGAATGAGGGGGGATTTTATAGAAACATATAAAATTTATGAAGGGAATAGATAAGATACAAGTAGAGAGGATGTTTCCACTGGCAGGTGAAGCTAGGACAAGAGGGCATAGCCTCAAGATTAGAGGGAGCAGATTTAGGACTGAATTAAAAAGGAACTACTTCACCCAGAGGGTTGTTAATCTATGGAATTCCTTGCCCAGTGAAGTAGTTGATGCTTCTTCAGTAAACGTTTTTAAAGCTAAGGTAGATATCTTTTTGAACAAAAAAGGAATTAAGGGATACGGTGAGAGCGCGGGTAAGTGGATCTGAGTCCACGAAAAGATCAGCCATGAAATTATTGAATGGCGGAGCAGGCCCAAGGGGCCAAATGGCCTACGCCTGCTCCTAGTTCTTATGATCTTATGAATAACGTAGACAGGAGTATAGTAACAATTTTTAAGCGACAACAACATCTTGCATGTGCTTAGTGCCTTTAATACATACAAATAACCCAAGGTATTTCACAGAAGAATAAGACAAAATATGGATGCCAAGCCAAAGGAGGAGTTATTCGGAAGGGAGACAACTAAACTTGGTCAATGAGGTGAGTTTTAAGGAAGATCTTAATGAAGAAGAAAGAGACAGAAGCAGAGACTTTTAGGGAGTAAATTCCAAACTTTGAGGCCTAGCTGATTAATGGTTGCAGCCACCAGCTGGGGCAACTGGAACGGGACCAACATCCTTGCTGGCAGATTTGCTAGTGCTGTTGGGGGGGGTTTAAACTAATTTGGCAGGGGGATGGGATACAGAGTGGAGGTACAGTAGGGGGTAATATAGAACAGAAAGTGAGTCTTCCTGGAAGACAGAGCAAATATAGACCTGTTGAGGCACAAGTGAAAAATGCAGGGCTGGATTGAATCTATTTTAATGCAAGGAGTCTTACTAATAAGGCAGATGAATTGAGGGCATTGATTAGCATATGGCATTATTATTGCTATCACAGAGACATGGTTGAGGGAAGGGCAGAACTGGCAGCTCAATATTCCAGGGTATAGAATCTTCAGGTGTGGCAGGGGAGGGGATAAAAGAGGAGGTGGCATTGCATTGTTGATCAAGGAGTCAATTACTGCAATAAGGAGGGATGATATCTTAGAAGGTTCCTCAAATGAGGTCATATGGGTAGAACTTAAAAACAAAAAGGGGACAATCACTTGGCTGGGAGTGTACTACAGGCCTCCAAACAGTCAGGCAGAGATAGAGGAGCAGATATGTAGGCAAATCTCAGAGGTGTAAAAATAATGGTAGGGGATTTCAACTTCCCCAATATTAACTGGGATAGTCTTAGTGCAAAAAGCTTAAAGGGGGTGAAATTCTTAAAATGCATACAGGAGAGCTTTTGAACCAGTACGTAGAAAGCCCTACAAGAGAAGGGGCAGTACTGGACCTAGTCCTAGGGAATGAAGCCGGACAAGTGGTAGAAGTGTCAGTGGGGGAACATTTCGGGGATAGTGACCATAACTCTGTAAGATTTAAGGTAGTTATGGAAAAGGACAAAGATGGACTGGAAATAAAGGTACTGAATTAGGGGAAGGCCGATTTCAATTTGATAAAAGAGGATCTGGCCAAAGTGGACTGGGAGCAGCTACTTGTAGGAAAGTCTACATCAGACCAGTGGGAGTCATTCAAAGAGGAAATAATGAGAGTTCAGGGCCAACATGTACCTGTTAAGGTGAAGGGTAGGACCAACAAGTCCAGGGAACCCTGGATATCAAGGGATATAGAAGATTGGATCAGTAAAAAAAAAAAGGAGGCATTTGGCAGATTCAGAGGGCTGAAAATAGCGGAAGCCCTAGAGGAGTATGCAGGGGGGTACTAAAAAAAAAAAAGTAATTAGAAGAGCGAAGAGGGGACATGAAAAAACACTGGTGGGCAAGATAAAGGAAAATCCTATGGCGTTTTATAAGTCTATTAAGGGCAAGCCGATAACCAAGGAAAGAGTAGGGCCCATGAGGGACCAAAGTGGCAATCTGTGTGTGGAGCCAGAGGACATAGGTGAGGTTTTAAATGATTACTTTTCATTGGTGTTCACGATGGAGAAGGACGATGTAGGTGTAGAGATCAGGGAGGGAGATTGTGATATACTTGAACAAATTAGCATTGAAAGGGAGGAAGTATTAGTTGTTTTAGCGGGCTTAAAAGTGGATAAATCCCCAGGCCCAGATGAGATGTATCCCAGGCTGTTTATGTAAGGCAAGGGAGGAGATTGCAGGGGCTCTGACACAAATTTTCAAATCCTTTCTGGCCACAGGAGAGGTACCAGATGACTGGAGGACAGCAAATGTGGTCCCATTATTTAAGAAAGGTAGCAGGGATAAACCAGGTCATTATAGGCCGGTGAGTTGAACATCAGTGGTTGGTAAACTATTGAAAAAAATTCTGAGGGACAGGATTAATCTCGACTTGGAGAGGCAGGGGATAATCAGGGATAGTCAACATGGCTTTGTCGGGGAGATCATGTCTAACTAAGTTGATTGAATTTTTTGAGGCGGTGATGAAACGTGAAGATGAGGGGAAAGCAGTAGATGTAGTATAGAACAAAGACAAAGAACAAAGAAAATTACAGCACAGGAGCAGGCCCTTCGGCCCTCCAAGCCTGCGCCGATCCAGATCCTCTATCTAAACATGTCGCCTATTTTCTAAGGGTCTGTATCTCTTTGCTTCCTGCCCATTCATGTATCTGTCTAGATACATCTTAAAAGAAGCTATCGTGCCCGCCTCTACCACCTCCACTGGCAACGCATTCCAGGCACCCACCACCCTCTGCGTAAAGAACTTTCCACGTATATCCCCCCTAAACTTTTCCCCTCTCACTTGGAACTCGTGACCCCTAGTAATTGAATCCCCCACTCTGGGGGGGAAAAAGCTTCTTGCTATCCACCCTGTCTATACCTCTCATGATTTTGTACACCTCAATCAGGTCCCCCCTCAACCTCCGTCTTTCTAATGAAAATAATCCTAATCTGCTCAACCTCTCTTCATAGCTAGCGCCCACTATACCAGGCAACATCCTGGTGAACCTCCTCTGCACCCTCTCCAAAGCATCTACATCCTTTTGGTAATGTGGCGACCAGAACTGCATGCAGTATTCCAAATGTGGCCGAACCAAAGTCTTATACATCTGTAACATGACCTGCCAACTCTTGTACTCAATACCCCGTCCGATGAAGGAAAGCATGCCGTATGCCTTCTTGACCACTCTATTGACCTGCGTTGCCACCTTCAGAGAACAATGGACCTGAACACCCAAATCTCTCTGGACATCAATTTACCCCAGGACTTTTCCATTTACTGTATAATTCACTCTTGAATTGGATCTTCCAAAATGCATCACTTCGCATTTCCCCTGATTGAACTCCATCTGCCATTTTTCTGCCCAACTCTCCAATCTATTTATATTCTGCTGTATTCTCTGACAGTCCCCTTCACTATCTGCTACTCCACCAATCTTAGTGTCGTCTGCAAACTTGCTAATCAGACCACCTATTCTTTCTTTTGGGCCTCCTTATCTCGAGAGACAATGGATACGCGCCTGGAGGTGGTCAGTGGTTTGTGAAGCAGCGCCTGGAGTGGCTATAAAGGCCAATTCTGGAGTGACAGGCTCTTCCACAGGTGCTGCAGAGAAATTTGTTTGTTGGGGCTGTTGCACAGTTGGCTCTCCCCTTGCGCCTCTGTCTTTTTTCCTGCCAACTACTAAGTCTCTTCGACTCGCCACAATTTAGCCCTGTCTTTATGGCTGCCCGCCAGCTCTGGCGAATGCTGGCAACTGACTCCCACGACTTGTGATCAATGTCACACGATTTCATGTCGCGTTTGCAGACGTCTTTATAACGGAGACATGGACGGCTGGTGGGTCTGATACCAGTGGCGAGCTCGCTGTACAATGTGTCTTTGGGGATCCTGCCATCTTCCATGCGGCTCACATGGCCAAGCCATCTCAAGCGCCGCTGACTCAGTAGTGTGTATAAGCTGGGGGTGTTGGCCGCTTCAAGGACTTCTGTGTTGGAGATATAGTCCTGCCACCTGATGCCAAGTATTCTCCGAAGGCAGCGAAGATGGAATGAATTGAGACGTCGCTCTTGGCTGGCATACGTTGTCCAGGCCTCGCTGCCGTAGAGCAAGGTACTGAGGACACAGGCCTGATACACTCGGACTTTTGTGTTCCGTGTCAGTGCGCCATTTTCCCACACTCTCTTGGCCAGTCTGGACATAGCAGTGGAAGCCTTACCCATGCGCTTGTTGATTTCTGCATCTAGAGACAGGTTACTGGTGATAGTTGAGCCTAGGTAGGTGAACTCTTGAACCACTTCCAGAGCGTGGTCGCCAATATTGATGGATGGAGCATTTCTGACATCCTGCCCCATGATGTTCGTTTTCTTGAGGCTGATGGTTAGGCCAAATTCATTGCAGGCAGACGCAAACCTGTCGATGAGACTCTGCAGGCATTCTTCAGTGTGAGATGTTAAAGCAGCATCGTCAGCAAAGAGGAGTTCTCTGATGAGGACTTTCCGTACTTTGGACTTCGCTCTTAGACGGGCAAGGTTGAACAACCTGCCCCCTGATCTTGTGTGGAGGAAAATTCCTTCTTCAGAGGATTTGAACGCATGTGAAAGCAGCAGGGAGAAGAAAATCCCAAAAAGTGTGGGTGCGAGAACACAGCCCTGTTTCACACCACTCAGGATAGGAAAGGGCTCTGATGAGGAGCCACCATGTTGAATTGTGCCTTTCATATTGTCATGGAATGAGGTGATGATACTTAGTAGCTTTGGTGGACATCCGATCTTTTCTAGTAGTCTGAAGAGACCACGTCTGCTGACGAGGTCAAAGGCTTTGGTGAGATCAATGAAAGCAATGTAGAGGGGCATCTGTTGTTCACGGCATTTCTCCTGTATCTGACGAAGGGAGAACAGCATGTCAATAGTCGATCTCTCTGCACGAAAGCCACACTGTGCCTCAGGGTAGACGCGCTCGGCCAGCTTCTGGAGCCTGTTCAGAGCGACTCGAGCAAAGACTTTCCCCACTATGCTGAGCAGGGAGATTCCACGGTAGTTGTTGCAGTCACCGCGGTCACCTTTGTTTTTATAGAGGGTGATGATGTTGGCATCGCGCATGTCCTGGGGTACTGCTCCCTCGTCCCAGCACAGGCATAGCAGTTCATGTAGTGCTGAGAGTATAGCAGGCTTGGCACTCTTGATTATTTCAGGGGTAATGCTGTCCTTCCCAGGGGCTTTTCCGCTGGCTAGGGAATCAATGGCATCACTGAGTTCCGATTTGGTTGGCTGTATGTCCAGCTCATCCATGACTGGTAGAGGCTGGGCTGCATTGAGGGCAGTCTCAGTGACAGCATTCTCCCTGGAGTACAGTTCTAGGTAGTGCTCAACCCAGCGGTCCATCTGTTTGCATACTTTCATACTCTCATACTTTCCTCCAAATCATTAATGTATATCACAAACAACAGTGGTCCCAGCACGGATCCCTGTGGAACACCACTGTTCACACGTCTCCATTTTGAGAATCTCCCTTCCACTGCTACTCTGTGTCTCCTGTTGCCCAGCCAGTTCTTTATCCATCTAGCTAGTACACCCTGGACCCCATGCGACTTCACTTTCTCCATCAGCCTACCATGGGGAACCTTATCAAACGCCTTACTGAAGTCCATGTATATGACATCTACAGCCCTTCCCTCATCAATCAACTTTGTCACTTCCTCAAAGAATTCTATTAAGTTGGTAAGGCATGACCTTCCCTGCACAAAACCATGTTGCCTATCACTGATAAGCCCATTTTCTTCCAAATGGGAATAGATCCTATCCCTCAGTATCTTCTCCAGCAGCTTCCCTACCACTGACGTCAGGCTGACCGGTCTATAATTACCTGGATTTTCCCTGCTACCCTTCTTAAACAAGGGGACAACATTAGCAATTCTCCAGTCCTCCAGGACCTCACCCGTGTTTAAGGATGCTGCAAAGATATCTGTTAAGGCCCCAGCTATTTCCTCTCTCGCTTCCCTCAGTAACCTGGGATAGATCCCATCTGGACCTGGGGACTTGTCCACCTTAATGCCTTTTAGAATACCCAACACTTCCTCCCTCCTTATGCCGACTTGACCTAGAGTAATCAAACATCTGTCCCTAACCTCAACATCCGTCATGTCCCTCTCCTCGGTGAATACCGATGCAAAGTACTCATTTAGAATCTCACCCATTTTCTCTGACTCCACACATAACCTTCCTCCTTTGTCCTTGAGTGGGCCAATCCTTTCTCTAGTTACCCTCTTGCTCCTTGTATATGAATAAAAGGCTTTGGGATTTTCCTTAACCCTGTTTGCTAAAGATATTTCATGACCCCTTTTAGCCCTCTTAATTCCTCGTTTCAGATTGGTCCTACATTCCCGATATTCTTTCAAAGCTTCGTCTTTCTTCAGCCTCCTAGACCTTATGTATGTTTCCTTTTTCTTCTCAGCTAGTCTCACAATTTCACCTGTCATCCATGGTTCCCTAATCTTGCCATTTCTATCCCTCATTTTCACAGGAACATGTCTCTCCTGCACGCTAATCAACCTCTCTTTAAAAGCCTCCCACATATCAAATGTGGATTTACCTTCAAACAGCTGCTCCCAATCTACATTCCAAATCCAAATACATGGATTTCAGTAAGGCTTTTGATAAGGTCCCGCATGGGGGATTGGTTAAGAAGGTAAGAGCCCATGGGATCCAGGGCAAGTTGGCAAATTGGATCCAAAATTGGCTTAGTGGCAAGAGGCAGAGGGTAATGGTCGAGGGTTGTTTTTGCAAGTGGAAGCCTGTAACCAGTGGTGTACCGGGGGGGGGGGACAGACAGACAGACACAGGAATGTTATGGCCCACCAAGGAGCGGGCTGGTGGTGATGGGGTGGGGGGGCCTTTCCTGACCCCCACCTGCCTCTGCTGCAATTTTATGCGGGGTGATGGTGAGAAACGGCCGGTCCACCCCAGGTAATCAAGGCTCTTAAGTGGCCAATTAACTGCTACTGAAGGGCCTCCTCCTGCCGCCGCGGGTATTTTGTCCTTAGCAGCCGGACAGCAAAAACCTCAAGAACCCCGCCTGGTAAAACCAGGCAGCCTGCTGGGGGTGGGGGAGGGCCTTCTGATTGGGCACCCTGTGCCCCATGGAGGCCGCCCAACCCCCAAAGCTCCAACCACCCCCAATGAACAACCACCCAACCAACCCCCGCTTGCCCTGCCAGAGCCCAGCCGATTGTCCCTGGCAAGGCCCCAAAAATGTACCTGAGTTCCAGGGCCATCCTTCCTGTTGCTCCGAAAGCTGGGTGTCATCTCAGTAGCGGACATCTCTCCTGGTGGCACTGCTGGGACAACGAGCTGCCGGCCCGCTAATTGACCGGCAGCTCCATTAGGCAGGACTTCTTTGGGCTTGGGAAAATTCCCAGCCTGCCCAGAAAGTGAGTCTAGGGAATTAATAGTGGAAAATAAGGAGATGGCAGATGAATTGAACAGTATTTTGCATCAGTCTTCACTATACAGGAGACAAGTAACATCCCAGAAATACCTATAAATCAGGAAATGGAAGGGAGGGAGGAATTTGAGAAAATTATAATCACCAGGGAAGTGGTACTGAACAAATTGTTGGACCTGCGTGTTGACAAGTCCCTGGGTCCTGATGGACTTCATCCGAGGGTCTTGGAAGAAATGGTTAGTGACAGTCGATGTGTTGGTTTTAATTTTCCAAAATTGCCAAGATTCAAGGAAGGTTCAATTAGATTGGAAAAAAGCCAATGTCACTCCTTTACTCAAAGAGGGAGGGAGACAGAAAGCAGAACTACAGGACAGTTAGCTTAACATTTTTTTATTCATTCAAGGGATGTGGGTTTCGCTGGCCAGGCCAGCATTTATTGCCCATCCCTAATTGCCCTTAAGAAGGTGGTGGTGAGCTGTCTTCTTGAACTGCTGCAGTCCATGTGAGGTAGGTACACCCACAGTGCTGTTAGGAAGGGAGTTCCAGGATTTTGACCCAGTGACAGTTAACGAACGGCGATATAGTTCCAAGTCAGGATGGTGTGTGACTTGGAGGGGAACTTGCAGGTGGTGGTGGTCCCATGCATTTGCTGCTCTCATCCTTCTAGTTGGTAGAGGTCAGAGGTTTGGAAGGTGCTGTCGAAGGAGTCTTGTTGCTTTGCTGCAGTGCATTTTGTAGATGGTACACACTGCTGCCACTGTGCGTTGGTGGTGGAGGGAGTGAATATTTGTAGATGGGGTGCCAATTAAGAAGGCTGCTTTGTCCTGGATGGTGTCGAGCTGCAACCATCCAGGCAAGTGGAGAGTATTCCATTAGACGTCTGACTTGTGCCTTGTAGATGGTGGACAGGCTTCGGGGAGTCAGGAGGTGAGTTACTCGCCTCAGGATTCCTAGCCTCTGACCTGCTCTTGTAGCCACGGTATAATATATGGCTACTCCAGTTCAGTTTCTGGACAATGGTAGCCCCTAGGATGTTGATAGTGGGGGATTCAGTGATGGTAATGCCATTGAATGTCATGGGAGATGGTTAGATTCTCTCTTGTTGGAGATGGTCATTGCCTGGCACGTGTGGCGCGAATGTTACTTGCCACTTATCAGCCGAAGCCTGGATATTGTCCAGGTCTTGCTACATTTCTACATGGACTGCTTCAGTATCTGTGGAGTCGCAATGGTGCTGAACATTGTACCAGCATCAGGGAACATCCTCACTTCTGACCTTATGATTAAAGGAAGGTCATTGATGAAGCAGCTGAAGATGGTTGGGCCTAGGACTCTACCCTGAAGAACTCCTGCAATGCTGTCCTGGAGCTCAGATGATTGACCTCCAACAACCACAACCATATGGCTCTTACCAGTGGAGAGTTTTCCCCCTGATTTCCATTGACCTCAGTTTTGCTAGGGTTCCTTGATGCCATACTCAGTCAAATGCTGCCTTGATGTCAAGGGCAGTCACTCTCACCTCACCTCTTGAGTTCAGCTCATTTGTCCATGTTTGAACCAAGGCTGTAATGAGGTCAGGAGCTGAGTGGCCCTGGAGGAACCCAAACTTAGCGTCACTGCGCAGGTTATTGCTTAGCAAGTGCTGCTTGATGGCACCGTTGATGACACCTTCCATCACTTTACTGATGATTGAGAGTAGGCTGATGGGGTGGCAATTGGCCAGGTTGGACTTGTCCTGCTTTTTGTGCACAGGGCATAGCTGGGCAATTTTCCACATTGCAGGGTGGATGCCAGTGTTGTAGCTGTACTGGAACAGCTTGGCTAGGGGCGTGGCAAGTTGTGGAGCACAGGTCTTCAGTACTATTGCCGGAATATTGTCGAGGCACATAGCTTTTGCAGTATCCAGTGCCTTCAGTCATTTCTTGATATCACTCAGAGTGAATCAAATTGGCTGAAGACTGGGATCTGTGAAGCTGGGGATTTCAGGAGAAGGCTGAGCAGGATCATCCACTGGGAACTTCTGGCTGAAGATGGATCCAAATGCTTCAGCCTTAACTTTCGCACTGATGCGCTGGGCTCCCCCATCATCGAGGATGGGGATATTTGTGGAGCCACCTCCTCCAGTTAGTTGTTTAATTGTCCACCAACATTCACGGCTGGATGTGATCCTTTGGTTGTGTGATCACTTAGCTCTATCGTATGCTGGCTTAGGCAGTTTGGCATGCAAGTAGTCCTGTGTTGTAGCTTCACCAGGTTGACACCACATTTTGAAGTATGCCTGGTGCTGGTCCTGGCATGCCCTCCTGCACTCTTCTTTGAACCAGGGTTGGTCTCCTGGCTTGATGGTAATGGTAGAGTGGGGGATA
Organism: Heterodontus francisci; assembly: GCF_036365525.1. NCBI lineage: Eukaryota > Metazoa > Chordata > Chondrichthyes > Heterodontiformes > Heterodontidae > Heterodontus > Heterodontus francisci. Next base: position 121,100,923 of record NC_090382.1, read on the forward strand.
TGCCGGGCCATGAGGTTACAGATTGTGTTTGAGTACAATTCTGCTGCTGCTGATGGCCCACAGTGCCTCATGGATGCTCACTTTTGATTGCTAAATCTGTTCAAAATCTATCCCATTTAGCACAGTGGTAGTCCCACACAGCACGATAGAGGGTATCCTCAATGTGAAGGCGGGACCTTGTTTCCACTAGGACTGTGCGTTGGTCACTCCTACCAATACTGTCATTGACAGATACATCTGCGGCAGGCAGATTGGTGAGGACGAAGTCAAGTATGTTTTTCCCCCTTGTTGGTTCCCTCATCACCCTGCCGCAGACCCAGTCTAGCAGCTATGTCCTTTAGGCTTCGGCCATTTCAGTCGGTAGTGGTGTTACCGAGCTACTCCTGGTGATGGACTTTGAAGTCCCCCACCCAGAGTACATTCTGCGCCCTTGCCAACCTCAGTGCTTCCTCCAAATGGTGATCAACATGGAGGAGTACTGATTCATCGTTGAGGGAAGGCAGTAGATGGAATCAGCAGGAACAAAGAACAAAGAACAGTCCAGCACAGGAACAGGCCATTCGGCCCTCCAAGCCTGCGCCAATCTTGATGCCTGCCTAAACTAAAACCTTCTGCACTTCCAGGGTCCGTATCCCTCTACTCCCATCCTATTCATGTATTTGTCAAGCTGCCTCTGCTATCGTACCTGCTTCCACCACCTCCTGCTACAACAAGTTCCAGGCACTCACCACCCTCTGTGTAAAGAACTTGCCTCGCACATCCCCTCTAAACTTTTCCCCTCGCACCTTAAACCTATGTCCCCTAGTAACTGACTCTTCCACCCTGGGAAAAAGTTCTGACTATCCACTCTGTCCATGCCGCTCATAACTTTGAAAACTTCTATCATGTCGCCCCTCCACCTCCGTCGTTCCAATGAAAACAATCCGAGTTTATCCAACCTCTCCTCATAGTTATTGCCCTCCAGACCAGGCAACATCCTGGTAAACCTCTTCTGTACCCTCTCCAAAGCCTCTACGTCCTTCTGGTAGTGTGGCGACCAGAATTGCACGCTATATTCTAAGTGTGGCCTAACTATAGTTCTGTACAGCTGCAGCATGACTTGCCAATTTTTATACTCTATGCCCCGAATGATGAAGGCAAGCATGCCGTATGCCTTCTTGACTACCTTATCCACCTGCGTTGCCACTTTCAGTAACCTGTGGACCTGTACACCCAGATCTCTCTGCCTGTCAATACTCCTAAGGGTTCTGCCATTTACTGTATACTTCCGACCTGCATTAGACCTTACAAAATGCATTACCTCACATTTGTCCGGATTAAACTCCATCTGCCATTTCTCCGCCCAAGTCTCCAACCAATCTATTTCCTGCTGCATCCTCTGACAATCCTCATCACTATCTGCAACTCCACCAACCTTTGTGTCATCTGCAAACTTACTAATCAGACCAGCTACATTTTCCTCCAAATCATTGATTTATACTACAAACAGCAAAGGTCCCAGCACTGATCCCTGCAGAACTTCACTAGTCACAGCCCTCCATTTAGAAAAGCACCCTTCCACTGATGCCCTCTGTCTTCTATAACCGAGCCAGTTCTGTATCCATATAAAAGCAAAATACTGCAGATGCTGGAAATCTGAAACAAAAACAAGAAATGCTGGATTCACTCAGCAGGTCTGGCAGCATCTGTGGAAAGAGAAGCAGAGTTAACGTTTCGGGTCAGTGACCCTTCTTCGGAACTGACAAATATTAGAAAAGTCACAGATTATAAACAAGTGAGGTGGGGGTTGGGCAAGAGATAACAAAGGAGAAGGTGCAGATTGGACCAGGCCACATAGCTGACCAAAAGGTCACGGAGCAAAGGCAAACAATATGTTAATGGTGTGTTGAAAGACAAAGCATTAGTACAGATTAGATGTGAATATACTGAATATTGAACATCAGCAAGTGCAAACCTGAAGAAAAACAACCTGAAAAAAACAGTGGGTAAGCAAACTGAACAAACTAAGATGAAATGAAATAAATGCAAAAAAAGATAGTAAAAAATGTAAAAAGGAATGCAAACAAAAGGAAGAAAAAATAACTAAAAATGAAAGTAAAGTGGGGGGCTGTCATGCTCTGAAATTATTGAACTCAATGTTCAGTCCGGCAGGCTGTAGTGTGCCTAATCGGTAGATGAGATGCTGTTCCTCGAGCTTGCGTTGATGTTCATTGGAGTGGTTAGATATAACTGAGTGGCTTGCTAGGCCATTAAAGTGTCAACCACATTGCTGTGGGTCTGGAGTCACATGTCGGCCAGACCAGGTAAGGACAGCAGATTTCCTTCTCTAAAGGACATGAATGAACCAGGTGGGTTTTTTACAACAATCAACAATGGTCTGTCTCATGGCCAGCATTAGATGAGTTTTTAATTCCAGATTTATTAATTTAATTTAAGTTCCACCTTCTGCTGTGGTAGGATTCAAAGCCATGTCCCTAGAGAAATACCCTGGGTCTCTGGGTTACTAGTTTAGTGACAAAAGCACTACAGCATTGCCTTCCCTATCAGTCATAGGGAAAATGTTGGAAGTTATTGTTCAAGACGTTCTCGCAGGTTATTTAGAAAAATTCAAGGTAATCGGGCAGAGTCAACATGGTTTTGTGAAAGGGAGTTTTTGGAGTTCTTTGAAGAAGTAACATGTGCTATGGATAAAGGGGAGCCAGTAGAGGTACTGTACTTTGATTTGCAGCAGGCATTTGACAAGGTGCCACAACAGCAGAGGTTGGTGGTGTAGTGGTAATGTCACTGGACTAGTAATCCACAGACCTGGTGCTAATGCTCTGGGTACATGGCTTTGGATCCCAACATGGCAGATAGTGACCATGAAACCAATCAGGTTCACTTCTTTTAAGGAAGGAAATCTGCCATTACCTGGTCTGGCCTGCATGTGACTCCAGATCCCCAGCAATGTGGTTGATTCTTAAATGTCTTCTGAAATGTCCTAGCAAGCCACTCAGTTGTGTCAACTTGCGACAATTGTAAGAAAAGGAAGGAAACAGCATGGAGTACCCGGCATCGACCGAGGCACTGGAAAAGGCAACGGCAAACCCAGCCTGTCGACCCTGCAAAGTCTTCCTTACTAACATCTGGGGGCTTATGCAAAAACTGGCAGAGCTGTCCCACAGACTAGTCAAGCAACTACCTACTCCTTCGACAGTACCTTCCAAACCTGTGACCTCTACCAGCTAGAAGGAAAAAGGCAGCAGATGCATGGGAACACCACCACCTGCAAGTGTCCCTCTAAGTCGCACACCATCCTGACATGGAATTATGTCACCGTTCCTTCACTGTCGCTGGGTCAAAATCCTGGAACTCCCTTCCTAACAGCACCGTGGGTGTACCTACACCACAAGAACTAGAGCTGTTCGAGAAGACAGCTCACCACCACCTTCTCGAGGGCAATAAGGGTTGAAAAATACATGCTGGCCTAGCCAGTGACACCCACATTCCATAAACAAAAGTTATTGTGGAAAAAAAACCTCATGGTGTAGTGGGTAACATATTAGCATGGATTGAAGATTGGCCAGCTAACAGGAAACCGAGAGTAGGCATAAATGGGTCATTTTCTGGATGGCATGATGTAATGAGTGGTGTGCCGCAGGGATCTGTGCTGGGGCCTCAACTTTTTACAATTTATATAAATGACTTGGATGAAGGGACCGGAGGTTATGGTTACTGTGGGATATACACAGGTTAAGTGAGTGGGCAAAGATCTGGCAAATGGAGTATAATGTGGGAAATTGTCCATTTTGGCAACAAGAATAAAAAAAGAAGCATATTATCTGAGGGACTTGAGGTTGTTTTCGTTGGAGAGAAGGAGGAGGAGAGGTGACTTAATAGAGACATATAAGATAATCAGAGGGTTAGATAGGGTGGATAGTGAGAGTCTTTTTCCTCAGATGGTGATGGCAAACATGAGGGGACATAGCTTTAAGTTGAGGGGTGATAGATATAGGACAGATGTGAGAGGTAGTTTCTTTACTCAGAGAGTAGTAGGGGCGTGGAACGCCCTGCCTGCAACAGTAGTAGACTCGCCAACTTTAAGGGCATTTAAGTGGTCATTGGATAGACATATGAATGAAAATGGAATAGTGTAGGTCAGATGGTTTCACAGGTTGGCGCAACATCGAGGGCCGAAGGGCCTGTACTGCGCTGTAATGTTCTATGTTCTATCTAAATGGTGAGAGATTGCAGAGCTCTGAGATGCAGAGGGATCTGGGTGTCCTAGTGCATGAATTGCTAAAGGTTAGTATGCAGGTACAGCAAGTAATTAGGAAAGCTAATAGAATGTTATCGTTTATTTTGAGGGGAATTGAATATAAAAGTAGGAAGGTTATGCTTCAGTTATACAGGGCATTGGTGAGATCACATCTGGAGTATTGTGTACAGTATTGGTCTCCTTATTTGAGAAAGGATGTAAACGTATTGGAAGCAGTTCAGAGAAGGTTTACTTGACTCATACCTGGAATGGGTGAGTTGTCTTCTGATGAAAGATTGGACAGGCTAGGCTTGTATACGCTGGAGTTTAGAAGAGTAAGAGGTGACTTGATTGAAACATATAAGATCCTGAGGGGTCTTGACAGGGTGGATGTGGAAAGGAAGTTTTCTCTTGTGGGAGAATCTTGAACTAGGGGTCACTGTTTAAAAATAAGGGGTCACCCATTTAAGAGAGAATTTTTTTGTCTGAGGGTCTTTCGAACTCTCTTCCTCAAAAGGCAGCGGGAGCAGATTCTTTGAATATTTTTAAGGCAGAAATAGATTTTTGATAAGCAAGGGGGTGAAAGGTTATTGGGTGTAGCAGAAATGTGGAGGAGTTTTAATGGATCAAGTGGAAAGACAGTAGTTGTGCAGGGATGTAAAGAGGCCCCAGGGCTCCTAGAATCTTAAATCCAGCTCCGTATTTAGTGTCAGCCATGGCACAGTTGATAGCACTCTTACCTCTGTATCACAAGGATGTGGGTTCAGTTTGGTGGAGGCAGGTTCAATTAAAGCATTCAAAAGGGAATTAGACAGTTATATGAAAAGGAAGAATATGCAAGGTTATGGGGAGAAGGTGGGGGAATGGAACTGAGGGAATTACTCTTTCAGAGAGCTGGTGTGGACACGAAGGGCCAAATGGCCTCTTTCTGCACTGTATCAATTCTGTGATTTTCAGCATTGTCATTCTTCAGGGTTATAGCTGAAACCTCAACATTTTTCCTTTCCTGGCAGATGTTGCCTAACGTGTGTTTCCAACATTTTTGCTCTTGTTTCATTTGAATTTGCCCCGACAATTAAGTTAGATCTGAGCTATTGATGAAAACAGCAATAATACATGGATTTTTTGGGGGGCAATTAATTTTACTAATTCATTCCATTTTTTTTCTCTAATTGGAGAAATAATTTAACTCTTTCACCAGAAATCTAAAACTAAACTGAACTCAGCTCGGTTTGGGCCTAACTAAATTTGGATTAAAGTGGTTTCTTGGCAAAACAAACAAACTGATTTTATCTTAGATTGGAAACATTTACTTTGAAGTCACAAAGAAAAGGATTAAAGTTTGAAGTCACAGATACTTTAAAAATTCACAAAGTGGGTTCCAAATAAATGGTTGTATGACAGTGTGCAAAGAGAAAAAGTCATAAACCTGACTGATCCAATTCTGTTTAGCAAAGCTTCTAAGCAGCTGACAGTAATTCAGTTATCACTCGTTCTTTGTTGTCACAGTAAACCCTCGGGCTGTCCATGGAGTGGCGTTGGCTGTCTTCCATGTTTTAACATAAAGGCCTCTTTCTTCACACTCTAGTGTGAAGCATTATTACCGCACAGACGGTGACTCAGCACTCGCCTCCATTTGCCTGTTCCACCCACATCAATTTGGCATCATATTACTATCCGCTTTTTTAAATGTACTAAAACACTTTTATGGGGTCCAATTTGAAAGATGATTTTGCCACATTTAAGATTATAGCACGGAGGTGCATATTGTCATATTAGTATATAGAAATTAAGGATGTGCTCAATGAGAAAATTGTGTATGACACAGCTATTTATGTTTGTTTACTTAATTTATGCACAATGCACCATTTCTGAGACATCTATGAAGAGACATAGCCCCTTCCATTGAACTGGATTACAACCAATTTCTATCATCTACATATGCCCAATTTCACCACCTAGCACAATTATTTTCAACGCAATATACTGAAGATAACAACAAGGACAGAAATTAATGGTTCTCTTTTGAAAAGAAAAACACATGCATCCACTGGGGGACTTGAAGTATCAACCAGCAAATAGAAAAACTCACAGGTTGCAAGAAATCTCTCACTGTTTCCAACAGACAGACTTTATTTTATGATCTAAATATAAAGTGCAATGTGTAATTTTCAACAAAATACAAACTCTCCATTATTCATAATTTTCTTTTAAATAACGGAAGTTCCATTCGAATGGTTTGTGATGTCACCTGAATGCATTATGGTGCTGATCATATCCAAGCAGTACTCATGCTCGATAAATTGACAATGAAAATCTGTCTGTTTGTATAATGAGTGGCCAATCCTCAACACCAGCTTTTTATGTTCAAGCAACAAGGTATGAATGTACCCCCAGAACTCAAATATCATGAATTCCATTTTCCTTCCTGTTGCTTCATTGAGAAAGAAAAAAGGTTGCTGATTTGCCATGAGCTCCTTTCATGCCACCAGCAAAGACCAATTTATCTCCTATAAGAAACACTTGTACATTTAATATGGAGAACGGAAAAGCAGCTTTTTGTGTCAGAATAACGTAAGAACATAGTCGGCACGGACTCGTTGGGCCGAAGGGCCTGTTTCAGTGCTGTATCTCTCTCTAAGAAATAGGAACTGGAGTAGACCACATGGCTCTTTGAGCCTTCTCCATCATTCAACAAGATTGTGGCTGATCTTCGACCTCAACTCCACCTTCTTACACTATCCCATATCCTTCGATTCCCTTAGTACCCAAAGATCTATTGACCTCTGTTTAAACATACTCAACGACTGAGCAGTCACAACCCTCTGGGGTAGAGAATTCTAAAGATTCACAATCCTTTGAGTGAAAAAATTTCTCTGCATCACAGTTCAAAAAGGCTGGCCCTTTATTCTGAGTCTTTGATCTCAAAGGGTTGTATTTCTGTGGGAAACCTGTTGCCTGAGCAGCCAGTTTCCAGCCAGCAGAAGTTTTGGTGTTTAGGACTGCACTAGTCAGCAGTGATGCCAGATTAGTTTTGAAACTTTAGCATGTTTCATAATGGTAGAATTAAGCTTCTGTTTTAAAATCTATGCATTGAGAGAAAGTGTCTGGAACTTTGTTTTGTTTAAATAACCCATCTGTTGGTTTAACACCCATGTCTCAGTATAAATTTAGTTTCAAAAGTCACATGGTGTCACACAGCATATTCCAGTAGCTGGTGTACAGAGTAAGGTTTCTCCATTGTAAACACTGGTAAAGTTATTGCGCAGGAAAGGCGGACTCCAGATCACTAGAGACAGCAGGTCTGCTTTTGAAGGTGGCTGATGTTACTGAAGTGAAGAAAATGTGCAGTGTAAAAATCCAAAACTATGGCAGGAATATTTTCAATAATTTAAAACATTTAAGACATATAAAATTGTTTTGCTAGATACAATGGGAAGTATTATTAAAAATATTATTATTGCATATTAGCAGTTTGTCATAGTTGCATTGACCTATAAGAACAGTGTTAAGTTAATAGAGTATCTATCATTCATCGAATAAGCAAACAACATTAAAATAGATTGATAGAGAGTGCCCTAATGCACTGCCTTCTGTTTCTCAGTTGCTGTTTGAATTAGATTTGATATCCGATCCTTGGAACACGGATTCAGGATTATCATGCTGGAACCCGGAAGGTCAGAATGTTTCCTAATCTCTTTGTCAGCAAGTTCCTATTTCCTGTGTACAGCTGTCAGCTGAAGTCGATCCATGTTTATGTTCAGGGCCACGATCCTGGACGGGGGACTAAGAGCAACCCTCTGCCAATGGCGACCAGCTGTGCAACATAATCCCCAGTAAAAATGGCAATGTCTTGGCATACAAAAGGTTAAAGAGGCAAAGGGAAAGATGTTAATACATCTGATCCCATTTGTCCATGGTTAAAGGAAGCATTCCTTCATTCTATAAAGACCTATTAAATTAAAGCAACTCCTGATGTGATAGTGTATTTGTTAGTATGTTAAATATAATCATTTAAATATATGTTTATCCTAATCTGTATGTCATCATAAATGATGCAATATCACAAATCAGTTCTCTTGCATAATCAGTTAGCACGTGTAAACTGAAACTACAGTAAGCCTCCATTAAAAAAGCTCTGCATTTTAAACCTTTATGCCTGCCCTTTAGCTTTGTTTGTATTAGTCTAGAAACAAATTATACAATATGGTGGCAGTGAGTTGCCAGCACTGATCAGCAGCTGAAAATGAAAATTCAAATCAGAAGCCCTGCCTGAAGCACCTTGAGCAGATCACAGCTCTCACATCAGGAGAGCAACAGCGTGAGTAGAGATTGAAGGCAATTTGGGCATACCCCTGGTTTTGCCCAAAGCTGGCAAGAAAATTGTAGATAGCTTCAGCCACAGTGACCAGTACAGCGTCATGTTTTGGCGTGGATCCATTCTAGCCATCGCTGCTCTTGTGCACCATTAGCCAACCCCAGTGCCAGGGCACCCCGCCCCCCCCCCCCCCCCCCCCCCCCCCCACAACCTGCAAGCTGACAAGCCCGTGCTGCAGCAACATAACTCAGGGTGTCGCCCACTCAGCTCTGCAGACGTCGCAGCTTGCTTCAACTTTTAAAAACAAGGTTTGCTCCTCAGAGGGAGGAAAAAGTGGAAGGCTTAGGCAATGGTAGCCAGATTTCCAGAGATGGACTGATGTCCCAGGCAAATTCAAACTGTTAAACAAAGGATTGAACTATCTTTCCTAGACCATGAGTTTGAATGCAGAGAAACAGGCGATAAAAATCAGGATCGCCATGGGAAACAAAGGTCTGTGTCGGATCAATATCTCGAATTTATCTGATGCTGACCAGAAGGATCCATCAAAGCTATGGGCAACATTAGAAAGTTAGCTTAGGACTAAAGATAATTTCAGAGTAAACCAACTGGAACTGAGTCAAACAGCACTGAAACAGGCCCTTCGGCCCACTGAGTCTGTGCCAACCAACAACCACCCATTTATACTAATCCTACATTAATCCCATATTCCCTACCACATCCCCCTACCACCTACCTACACTAGGGGCAATTTCTAATGGCCAATTTACCGATCACCTGAAAGTCATTGGCGGTGGAAGGAAACCGGAGCACCTGGCGGAAACCCACGCGGTCACAGGGAGAACATGCAAACTCCACACAGGCAGTACCCAGAACTGAATCCGGGTCGCAGGAGATGTGAGGCTGCAGTGCTAACCACTGCACCACTGTACCACGGGTCTGAGAGCATTGTGGATAGCATGTACAGAGAGGTGGTCACACCGCAGCTGAAGGGACTTGAAGGAAGGGAATGGGTGACCACCAGGCAGTCCAAGAGAAACAGGTAGGTAGTTCAGGAGTCCCCTGGGGTCCTGCTTGCAAATCGGTATTCCATTTTGGAGACTGATGAGGCTGGTTCCTCCAAGGAGTGCAGACAGAGCCAAGCTTCTGGCACCACAAGCAGCCTGTCTGTACAGGAAGGGGGAAAAAGAGGAAGAGCAATAGTAATAGGGGATTCTATAGTCAGGGGAACAGATAGGCGCTACTGTGGCCGTCAAGGTGACTCCAAGATGGTGTGTTGCCTCCCTGGTGCCAGGGTCTGGGATGTCACTGGCTGCAGGGCATCCTGAATGGAGAGGGTGATGAGGCAGAGGTCATGGTACATGTTGGTACCAATGACATAGATAGAAAGAGGGATGAGGTCTTGCATCAAGAATTCAGGGAGTTAGGCAGGAGACTAAAAAGCAGGACATCTCTGGTTGTAATCTCTGGATTACTCCCAGTGCCATGTGCTGGCGAGTATAGAAATAGGAGAATAGCACAGATGAACGCGTGGCTTAAGAGTTGGTGCAGGAGGGAGGGTTTTAGATTCCTGGACCACTAGGACCATTTCTGGGGAAGGTGGGACCTATACAAGTGGGACGGTCTGGATGTGAACCAGAGGGGGACTAACGTCCTTGCTGGCGGGTTTGCTAGTGCTGTTGAGAAAAGTTTAAACTAATTTGGCAGGGGGAGGGGTGCAGACTCCTAGCAGAATAGGGACACAGCTAAACACAGGAAAGCAAACAAGTCAGAGGGAATACAGCGGAAATAAGTTTCAAGGGAGTAAGACCAGGATGGAAGGCCTCTACTTTAATGCCAGGAGCATTGCAGGTAAAGCGGATGAGTTAAGGGCAAGGATTGACACGTGGAATTGTGATATAGTAGCCATCACGGGGACATGGTTGAGGGAGGGGCAGGATTGGCAGCTCAATATCCCGGGATATGGAATCTTCAGGCGAGATAGAGGAGGGGGTATAAGAGGAGGGGGCATTGCAATATTAGTTAAGGAGTCAGTTACTGCAGTAAGGAGAGATGATATCTTGGAGGGGACATCAAATGAAGCTTTATGGGTAGAGTTTAGGAATAAAAAAGGGACAGTCACATTGCTAGGTGTTTATTATAGACCCCCAGATAGTCAGCGGGAAATTGAGGAGCAAATATTTGCAGAGGTGTGTAAAAATAATCTGGTAATTATATTAGGTGATTTCAACTTTCCCAACATTAATTGGGATAGTCGTCATGTTAAGGGCTTAGATGGAGTGGAGTTCTTAAAATGTATACAGGAGAACTTTAGAGCCCAACATGTAGAAGATCCAACAAGGGAGGGTGCAGTGCTGGACCTAATTCTGGGGAATGAAGCCGGACAGGTGGTTGATGTATTGGTGGGGGTGCATTTTGGTGATAGCAACCACAACATGGTACAATTTAAGCTTGTTATGGAGAAAGAAATAGACAAGTTGCAAAAAAAGGTTTTGGATTGGGGGAGAGCGAATTTTAGTAAAATAAGGCAGGATCTGGCCAAGGTAGACTGGAAAGAGTTACTTGTTGGGAAATCTACAGGAGAGCAGTGGGGGGCATTCAAAAAGGAAATGGGGAGGGTAGAGGCCCAACATGTTCCCTCTAGGGTAATAGGTAGGAGCAACAAGCCCAGAGAACCATGGATGACCAGAAACATTCAGGGGACGATGAGAAGGAAAAGAGAGGCTTTTAGCAAATACAAGGAGAGCAAATCAATGGAAGCATTAGTGGAATACAGAAAGTGTAGGATGGAGCTGAAGAAAGCAATTAGGAGAGCAAAGAGGGGATATGAGAAAGCTCTGGCTGGTAAAAGTCGGGAAAATCCCAAGATATTCTATAAGTATATCAATGGGAAGAGGATAACCAGGGAAAGAGTAGGACCCATTAGGGACCAAGGGGGAAATTTGTGGGTGGAGCCAGAGGACATTGGTAGGGTGTTGAACGAATACTTCACATCTGTCTTCACCCAAGAGAAAGAGGATGTAGATATGGAACTTAGACAGAGAGACTGTGAGGTTCTTGAGCAAATTGTCATCGGGAGTGACAGGTATTGGAGGTTTTGGCAGGCTTAAAAGTGGACAAATCTCCAGGTCTGGAAGATTTGTGTCCCAGGATGCTGTGGGAGGCGAGGGTGGAGATTGCAGGGGTGCTGACCCTAATTTTTAATTCCTCTCTGGCCACGGGGGAGGTGCCAGAGGACTGGAGAACAGCTAAAGTGGTCCCACTATTTAAGAAAGGTTGTCGAGATAAGCCAGGGAACTACAGACCAGTGAGTCTCACGTCAGTGGTAGGGAAACTATTGGAGAGAATCTATCTCCACTTGGAGAGGCAAAATTTGATTAGGAATAGTCAGCATGGCTTTGTCAGAGGGAGGTCATGCCGAACAAATTTGATTGAATTTTTTGAGCATGTGACCAGGTGTGTACATGAGGGTAGTGCAGTTGATGTAGTTTACATGGATTTCAGCAAAGCCTTTGACAAGGTCCCACATGGGAGACTTATCAAGAAAGCAAATGCACATGGGATACAAGGTAACTTGATATGGGGGATTCAAAATTGGCTTAGCTGTAGGAGACAGTGATTGCAGACGGCTGTTTTCGTGACTGGAAGCCAGTGTCCAGTGGCGTACCACAGGGATCTGTGCTGGGTCCCATATTGTTTGTCATTTATATAAACGACATAGATGACTATGTGAGGGGTAGGATCAGTAAGCTCGCGGATGACACAGATTGGCCGAGTGGTTAACAGTGAGGTGGAGTGTCTTTGGTTACAGAAAGATATAGACGGGATGGTCAAATGGGCAGAAAAGTGGCAAATGGAATTTAACGCTGAAAAGTGTGAGGTGATGCACTTTGGAAGGAGTAATGTGACATGGAAGTATTCAATGAATGGCCTGACACTGAGAAGTTCTGAGGAACAAAGGGACCTTGGCATGTTTGTCCATAGATCTCTTAAGGCAGAAGGGCAGGTTAAGAGGGTGGTGAAAAAGACATATGGGACACTTGCCGTTATCAATCGAGGCATAGATCACAAAAGCAGGGAGGTCATGTTGGAATAAAAGCCAAATACTGCGGATGCTGGAAATCTGCAATAAAAACAAGAAATGCTGGAACCACTCAGCAGGTCTGGCAGCATCTGTGGAAAGAGAAGCAGAGTTAACCTTTCGAGTCAGTGACCCTTCTTCGGAGGTCATGTTGGAGTTGTACAGAACTTTGGTAAGGCCACAGCTGGAGTACTGTGTGCAATTCTGGTCGCCACATTATAGGAAGGATGTGATTGCATTGGAGGGGGTGCAGAGGCGATTCACCAGGATGTTGCCTGGGATGGAACATTTAAGCTATGAAGAGAGGTTGGATAGGCTTGGGTTGTTTTCGTTGGAGCAGAGAAGACTGAGGGGTGACCTGATCGAGGTGGACAAGATTATGAGGGGTATGGACAGGGTGGATAGGGAGCAGCTGTTCTCCTTAATTGAAGGGTCAGTTACGAGGGGTCACAAGTTTAAGGTGAGGCGTGGGAGGTTTAAGGGGGATTTGAGGAAGAACTTTTTTACCCAGAGGGTGGTGACGGTCTGGAATGCACTGCCTGGGAGTGTGGTAGAGGCAGGTTGCCTCACATCCTTTAGAAAGTACCTGGATGAGCACTTGGCACGTCATAACATTCAAGGCTATGGGCCAAGTGCTGGCAAATGGGATTAGGTAGACAGGACAGGTGTCTTTAATGCATCGGTGCAGACTTGATGGGCCAAAGGGCCTCTTCTGCACTGTATTATTCTGTGATTCTGTGAAACTCATGATGTCAAGACTGAAAGCCAACAAGAGCTTGGGCAACTTTGTAAAGAGAAGGCAAAAGAATGCGACTTCTCAGATATTGAAATCTCAGAACGAATCATGGAGTTGGTTCTCGTCTCCACTCCTATTGAGGCATTCCAGAAATATCTCCTGGAAAAGCCAAAGAGGCATGGCGTGGAAAGTATGCTACAGGGCAAACGCAGATATGAGGCAATTATCGCAAGGGTACAGTGTTTGCAAGCCTTAGGGTCTGAAATCTCTGTCAGTACAATATCCAAGGCAGCTAGGCAGAACGAGGTGTGCAATAACTGCGGGATCTCCCACCAACCGCGTAGATGCCCAGCATATGCAGACGTGTGCAAGGCATGTGGACTTGGAGGGCACTGGGCCAAACTTTGCAGAAGGTCCAACAGTACGAACACTGGGAGAAGCCAGAATGGGCAGTGCTCAAACCGCAGAACTACACCGGCCAGAGGCAAAGGGAGGCAAGACATTTCCAGGCATCACCAAAAGCGCAGAAATGGAGGAAACACCTGACCAGAGTGGATGAGATGGATCAAGGTGAAGACACTACAGGTGAACAGCTGTTTCAGACAATCATCCTAGCTGAACAGGTCCATTCCATTAACAAAATGGAAACTTTTGCAACACTCCAGATCATCTGTCACAATAAGGCTGGACAGCACCAACTGAGAGTGAAGATTGACATTGGTGCAAGTGCCAAAACTCTATCTTTCTGCATTCTCAAGGACATGTGACATGAGGCATGGAAGTCGTGGTCCAACCCACGGGTGTGAAGTTTACAATGGCTCAACAATAAAGTGCCTAGGTTCCCTAGACCTGGAATGCAGGTACAAACAAACAACATGGTGTATCAGATATTCTACAAAGTGGATGTGTCAGGACCAGCAGTAGCAGGGCTGCCAGTGTGCAACAAACTTAACATGGTCACCATCCATAAGCTGACCCAGTCGGAAGACCTTTTCTTTTTTCTTTCTTCTTTTGGGCCTCCTTATCTCGAGAGACAATGGATACGCGCCTGGAGGTGGTCAGTGGTTTGTGAAGCAGCGCCTGGAGTGGCTATAAAGGCCAATTCTGGAGTAACAGGCTCTTCCACAGGTGCTGCAGAGAAATTTGTTTGTTGGGGCTGTTGCACAGTTGGCTCTCCCCTTGCGCCTCTGTCTTTTTTCCTGCCAACTACTAAGTCTCTTCGACTCGCCACAAGACCACAGCAGTCAAAACGGGTACACATCCATTGGATTGGTACAAGACTCTCCTATAAAATCTGATGAAATGGCCTTAAAAATGGACAGCCAGCAAGAATCAGATCGTCAGTAAGGCCAATCAATTGAGTATCCTGCATCTCCCAATCTCAAAGGTACAAATGGAATAGGCAACCATGAAAGAGCCTCTCCAACCTGTCATGGTCCAGTAGTTTTTTTTTTCAGAATATGCAGTTTGCCTTTAAGGCTTGCAACGGATCAGTATTGTTTTAAGAACCAGCAAGCCTCAGGACTTATAGGAAGGTGCATTTTCGTTGCCTTAGAAACAGGCATTTGGAGACTCCGATTCAAAGTGTGCATTCTCGTTACCATAGATACAGCCACTGGGAGTGAGACTCGTGATACATTTGTTACAATTCAGTTTTGAACTGGCTGTTAGGAAGACAGTTTGTTCTAACACAACACACAGACACAGACAGCTGTGATGAGCACACCTGAAAAAGAGCTCTCAACCATTCAAACGGAAGCAAGAGGATTTTAGTCTGTTTAACTATTATCTCAAAATTCTAAAAAAAAAAGTCAAGCCAAAACACAGATCTCTGGTAATTTAAATTGAAGAAAGGGAAGTTAGACTGTGACAATCTTTTATCCCTCAAAAACTCTAAATTCTGATTGATTCTGTTGAAAGTGTTTGTAAGTCGTTAATTGCTAAAATTCACTGGAGAAGGAAGGCAATATTCTGTGAGGACTTTGAGCAACATTGGACTGTAAATTTGCAAGGACTCTAATTTTTCTATTTTAAATGTTTATATCTTCATAGTGTTTAAGAATTTAGTTCTTCTAATTAAAGAGTTAATTTGTTGATTTAAAGACACCAGGCTGATAAGTGGCAAGTAACATTTGCACCACACAAGTGCCAGGCAATGACAATCTCCAACAAGAGAGAATCTAACCATCTCCCCTTGACATTCAATGGCATTACCATCGCTGAATCCCCCACTATTAACACCCTCGGGGCTACCATTGACCAGAAACTGAACTGGAGTAGCCATATAAATACTGTGGCTACAAGAGCAGGTCAGAGGGTAGGAATCCTGTGGTGAGTAGCTCACCTCCTGACTCCCCAAAGCCTGTCCACCATCTACAAGGCACAAGTCAGGAGTGTGATGGAATACTCTCCACTTGCCTGGATGGGTGCAGCTCCAACAACACTCAAGAAGCTCGACACCATCCAGGACAAAGCAGCCCGTTTGATTGGCACCCCATCTACAAACATTCACTCCATCCACCACTGACTCACAGTGGCAGCAGTGTGTACCATCTACAAGATGCACTGCAGCAATGCACCAAGGCTCCTTAGACAGCACCTTCCAAACCCGCAACCTCTGCTACCTCGAAGGACAAGAGCAGCAGATAGATGGGAACATCACCACCTGCAAGTTCCCGTCCAAGTCACACATCCTGACTTGAAACGATATCACCATTCCTTCACTGTTGCTGGGTCAAAATCCTGGAACTCCCTTCCCAACAGCACTGTGGGTGTACCTACCCCACATGGACTGCAGCGGTTCAAGAAGGCAACTCACCACCACCTTCTCAAGGGCAGTTGGGGATGGGCAATAAATGCTGGCAAAGCCAGTGATGCCCACATCCCATGAATGAATGGTTATCCTCATTCGGGCTTACTAGGTGGTACAATTTGGCTGGGTCTTTCTTTAATTTGGAAAGTTTTAAATGATATGTTAGCCGATCTGTGGAGCGATGGGATTGAATTATCAGTGCGTCTCTCCCACACAATCAGAAATGTATATTTTAATTGGGGGCTTTGACAAGAGCGGTCGGTCACAACATATTTATTGGAGGCTCGTCTGTGACTTGAATAACATATTAATTGAGGGCTCACTCAAGATTTGAATCACTTATTAATTGGGTTTCTGGATTTGAATCATATCTTAATTGGCGGCTCGCTCGCAGTTGAACCATATTTAATTCGATGGCTCACATCTGTGATCAGAAACAAACTAATTTGGAGGGCTCGCATTTGGAATCATAGTAATTACTCGTTTCTGGGATAACGTATTTAAATTGGGGTCCTGAGATTGGCATCAGATTAATTGCTCTGAGTCTGGGATCTTATCAATTGGAAACTTGATTGTTGGGATCTAAATCTGACACCAATTACAAAGAAATTAAAAGAACCAGGTCTCTTGTACAATAAGGTACAGTCTATACCATTGTTATGACATTAGTAGTTGTAGCAGAGTTTTTGGGAAAGCAGAATGTTTCCCTGAGTGACTTGATAACTTTAACTAAGAACAAATTAAAAGAATTGGCTGCAAAATTGGGGTTGGAATTGAAATCAAGTGCCAAAAAAGCAGAGATAATTGACATAATAGCTGAACATCTGGAATTAGTAGAAGATGATGATGGTAATACAGATGAAGGGTAATATGAGGAACAAAAAAGCGAATATGAGAGACATGAAGGTAGTAGGTCCGAGACTGATGCAGTGGAATTGGTTAGGATTCAGTTAGAAATGAGAAAACTGGAGCTTCAACAGGAAAAACAAAAAGCAATAGCAATAAGAAAACTTGAACTTCAGAGAGAGCGAAAGAGAAGAGAGGGAATTTAGGCTAAAGGAGATGGAACTAATACAAAGGGGTAGCCTTAATTCCAGGGAAAATTCGGGTCAGGAAGAATCTGAATTTAGATCAGGACCCAACGAGAAGTTGTTTAAATTTATACAGGCTCTTCCTAGGTTCAAGGGAAGGGACGTAAAGGGATTTTTCATATCTTTTGAAAAAAATAGCCAAACAAATGAATTTTGACTGTTGGATATGGGCATTAAAGATAGAAACCACATATGAAAACTCTCGAGAATTGATTCTCTTGGAAGAGTTTAAAAATTCCATTCCTTCAGTAGTGAGAACTCATATAGATAACCTGAAAGTTTTGAACGCTGGGCAAGCAGCAGAGATTGCTGATGATTTTGAGCTTGTGAATAAGCCAACCTATTTTGTCCGTCATCCCCATAAACCTGAGAAGGATAGAAAGTGGGAGATTGAAAGGAAGGCAAGTAGCTGGGGACAAGAAGGAACAGTTGGGAATGCCCCAGGATCACCACCTCGGGTCAGAAAGGAAGGTGCTGAGTGTAGAAGTGAGGTTCGCAAGCTAAAGTGTTATCATTGCAACAAAATGGGTCATCTTCATTCTGAGTGCTGGAAATTGTGAGGTAAACCCATAGGACTTGTTGGGGTGCGCAAGGTTAGTGCAAAGGAAAAGACTCTGACTGAGAGTATAGCAGATCAGGCTATAGCTTTAACGATAGCTGTGAATGTGAAACCAGATGCTAAAACTAAGAGGAGTGTAGAGGGTAAGAATAAAATACCTGAGAGTTATAATGATTTTTTGTCAAAGGGGAGAGTAACTCCATATCCTGTAAGTGAGGCAGGAAAACCTATCATCATACTTAGGGACACAGGAGCAACCCAAACACTGTTGCTGGGGAAAGATATAAGGTTTCCACCAGAGAGCGCCTTGAACGCTAAAGTTTTAGGAAATGGAATTGGCGGGGTGTGTATACCCGTACCTTTGTATAAAATACGCCTAGAGAGTGACTTAATATCTGGGGTAGTAACAGTAGGTGTTGTCCACAGTTTACCAGTAAAGGGACTTGATCTACTCCTAGGAAATGATTTGGCAGGATCAAAAATATCAGTTTCTGCTATAGTTACAGAGGAACCAAGTGAAATTAAGGAAATGGAGCAATTACAGGAGCAAGTTCCGGGAATATTTACTGCGTGTGTAGTTACCCGAGCAATGGCTAAACAGGATCCATTGTCGGAGGCAAAAGGAGCACCACAAATAGATAATCAGGCATCTGAAACCTCATTTGGGGATTTAGATAATCCAAATGAGATGTTTAGCAGATCATCTATCATTGCAGCACAGCAAGCTGATCCAGAGATCTACCAAATAGCATAGACGGCTTTGTCAGAAGCTGAAGTGAAAGGAGTTCCGGAAGGCTATTATATGGCAAATAGGGTTTTGAAGAGGAAATGGAGACCACCTCATAGACCTGCCAACGAAGACTGGACAGTTGTTGAACAGATAATGGTACCACTTAAATATCGACAAGGATTATTAAGGTTAGCACACGACATTCCTTTTTCAGGACATAGGGGAATTTGGAAGACTAGTGTAAAAGACAAGGCTGAAGCATTTGCAACAACCTTCAGCCGGAAGTGCCAAGTGGATGATCCATCTCTGCCTCCTCCTGAAGTCCTCAGCATCACAGATGCCAGTCTTCAGCCAATTTGATTCACTCTGCATGATATCAGGAAATGACTGAACTTGCTGTACTCCTAGCCCAGCTGTTCCAGTACAGCTACAGCACTGGCATCGACCCAGTATTGTGGAAAATTGCCCAGGTATGTCCTGTCCACAAAATGCAAGAAAAATCCAACCTGGCCAATTACCACCCCATCAGTTTTCTATCGATCATCAGCAAAGTGATGGAAGGTGTCATCGACAGTGTTATCAAATGGCATTTGCTTAGCAATAACCTGCTCACTGACTCTGTTTCAGTTCTGCCAGGGCCACTCAGCCCCTGACCTCATTACAGCCTTGATCCAAACATGGACAAACGAGCTGAACTCCAAAGGTGAGGTGAGAGTGACTGCCCTTGACATCAAGGCAGCATTTGATTTGAGTGTGGCATCAAGGAGCCCTAGAAAAACTAACAAATAGGAATCAGGGGGAAAACTCTCCGCTGGTTGGAGCACAAAGGAAGTTGGTTGTGGCTGTTGGAGGTCAATCATCTCAGTCTCAGGACATCACTGCAGGAGTTCCTCAGTGTCGGGTCCTAGGCCCAACCATCTTCAGCTGCTTCATCAATGACCTTCCTTCAATCATAAGGACAGAAGTGGGGGTTGTTCGATGATGATTGCACAATGTTCAGCACCATTCTTGATGACTCAGATACTGAAGTAGCCTGTATCCAAATGCAGCAAGAGCTGAATAACACCAAGGCTTGGACTGATAAGTGGCAAGTCACATTCATGCTACACAGTGCAAGGCAATGACCATCTCAAATCAGAAAGAATCTAACTATTTCGCTCCTTGATGTTCAATGGCATTACCATCCCCCACTGTCAACATCCTGTTGGTTACCATTGACTGGAAACTGAAGTGGACCAGAGCAGGTCAGAGGCTAGGAATCCTGCAGCCAGTAACTCACCACCTGACTCCCCAGAGCCTGTCCACCATCTACAAGGCACAAGTCAGGAGTGTGATGGAATACTGTCCACTTGCCTGGATGGGTGCAGCTCCAACAACACTCAAGAAGCTCGACACCATCCAGGACAAAGCAGGCCCCTTCATTGGCATCCCATCTATAAACATTCACTTCCTCCACCACCGATGCACAGTGGCAGCAGTGTGTACCATCTACAAGATGCACTGCAGCAACGCACCAAGGCTCCTTAGACAGTGCCTTCCAAGCCCGCAGCTTCTACCACCTCGAAGGACAAGGGCAGCATATGCATGGGAACACCATCTGCAAGTTCACTTCCAAGCTACACACCATCCTGACTTGGAACTATATCGCCGTTCCTTCACTGTCACTGGGTCAAAATCCTGGAACTCCCTTCCTAACAGCACTGTGGGTATACCTACACACCAAAGGACTGCAGCAGTTCAAGAAGGCAGCTCACCACCACCTTCTCAAGGGCAATTAGGGATGGGCAATAAATGCTGACCTAGCAAATGACGCCCACATCCCATGAATGAATAAAAATTAAAATTTGCAGATGACACAGAACTTGGAAGTGTTGTGAACTGTGAGGAGGATAGTGATAAAATTCAAGAGGACACAGACAGGCTGGTGGAATGGGTGGACAAGTAGCAGATGAAATTTAATACAGAAAAGTGTGAAATAATTCATTTTGGTAGGAAGAACGAGGAGAGGCAATATAAATTAAATGATACAGTTCTAAAGCAGGAGCAGAGGCAGCTGGGGGTACATGTGCAAAAATCAATGAAGGTTGCAGGGCAGGTTGAGCGAGCGGTTACTAAAGCATATGGAATCCTGGGCTTTATAAGTAGGGGCACAGAGTACAAAAACAAGGAAATTATGATAAATTGGTATAAAATACTGGTTTGGCCTCAACTAGAGTATTATGTCCAGTTCTGGGCATCACACTTTAGGAAGGATGAGAGGCAGTAGAGAGGGTGCTGAATAAATTCACCAGAATGATTCCAGGGATGAAGAACTTCAGTGATGATGCTTTAGAGAAGCTGGGGCTGTTCTCCTCCTTGGAGATGAGAAGATTTGCTAGAAGTGCTCAAAATCATTAGGGGTCTGGAGAGAGTAGATAGGGAGAAACTATTCCCACTGGCCAAAGGATCCTTAACCAGAGGGCACCAATTTAAGATGATTGGCAACATGAGGGAACCTTTTCACTTTGCGAGTGGTTAGGATCTCACATGCACTGCCTCAGAGTGTGGTGGATTCAGTTTCCATTGAGGCCTTCAAAGAAAATTGGATAATTATCTGAGAAAAAAATTTGCAGGGCTCCGGGGAAATGGTGGGGGTGTGGGACTAGGTGAGTTGCTGCTGCAGAGAGCCAGCATGGACATGACCGGCCGAATGGCTTCCTTCTGTGCTGTAGCCATTCTATGATTTGATGTATGTGTACACACAGGGTATGGTAAGTTAGGTTGATGACCTGCAGACACAAATAGCCATGTGGGAATATGATGTCGTCATGATCGTGGAAATCTGGCTCAAAAAGGGCAGGACTGGGTAATAAATATCCTTGAATACAAGGTATTCAGGAAAGATAGGGAGAGAGGTGGCAGCATTGATTAAGAAGAATAGTCCAGGGCTGGAGAGAGAGGATGTTCTGGAGGAGTCAAGGACATGAATCTGTTTGCTTAGAGGTCAGAAACATTCGAGGTGCCATTGCACTACACGGTATATTCGATAGGCCTCCAATTAGTGGGAAAGAAATGGAATCTATTTGGCCCATTGGGTTGGTGCTGGCTCTCTGCAAGGACCATTAACCGAGTCCCACTCCCATACCTTTTCCCCAAAGCCCTTCAAATTTTTCTCTTCAATTATCCGGTTCCCTGTTGAAGGCCTTGATTGAACCTGCCTCCACCGCACTCTCAGACAGTGCATTCCAGATCCTAAACACACACTGAACCTGCCTCCACCACACTCAGGCAGTGCATTCCAGATCCTAAACACTCACTGAACCTGCCTCCACCACACTCTCAGACAGTGCATTCCAGATCCTAAACACTCACTGAACCTGCCTCCACCACACTCTCAGGCACTGCATTCCAGATCCTAAACACACACTGAACCTGCCTCCACCGCACTCAGGCAGTGCATTCCAGATCCTAAACACTCACTGAACCTGCCTCCACCACACTCTCAGACAGTGCATTCCAGATCCTAAACACTCACTGAACCTGCCTCCACCGCACTCTCAGACAGTGCATTCCAGATCCTAAACACTCACTGAACCTGCCTCCACCACACTCTCAGACAGTGCATTCCAGATCCTAAACACTCACTGAACCTGCCTCCACCACACTCTCAGGCACTGCATTCCAGATCCTAAACACACACTGAACCTGCCTCCACCGCACTCAGGCAGTGCATTCCAGATCCTAAACACTCACTGAACCTGCCTCCACCACACTCTCAGACAGTGCATTCCAGATCCTAAACACTCACTGAACCTGCCTCCACCACACTCTCAGGCAGTGCATTCCAGATCCTAAACACTCACTGAACCTGCCTCCACCACACTCTCAGGCACTGCATTCCAGATCCTAAACACTCACTGAACCTGCCTCCACCACACTCTCAGGCACTGCATTCCAGATCCCAAACACTCACTGAATAAAATAGTTTTTCCCGCATGTCGCTGTTGCTTCTTTTGCCAATCACCTTAAATCGCTGTCCTCCGGTTTTGGATCCTTCAGCAATGGGAACGGTAAAAATGGAATCTTTGACGTCCTCTTGAGAGGGAACCTGGTTTAAAAGCTCCTCTGAGCGACTGTACTTCTGAAAGCACATTTGACCATCATTAGTGCACTGGGAACATCAGCCTAGATTTTGTGCTCAAGTCTCTGAAGTGGGACTGGAACCTACAACTTTCTCACTTAGAGACTTGAGTGCTACCCATTGAGCCTCAGCTACATAGAGAAGCAGCTTGCAAGGAAATTACAGTGAGCTGAAAAAAATTATAGCTGAGTGCTAATCAAGGATTTAATTATTCTAATACTGTATACACTGTGATGATAATAGTGTAAAGGACAGAGAGGCAAGAGATTCTGAAGTGTTTTCAGGAGAATTTACTTCATCAGTATGTTTCCAGCCCAACATCGAAGGAGGCATTGCTGGACCTGGGTCTGGGAAATGAGATGGGTCAAGTTGATCAAGAGTCAGTCAGGGAACAGTTAGAGAACAGTGGTCATCATTTCATTAGGTTTAGGGATAGTTTGGGTACAGTCGAGGTACATTCAGGTAAAATTGAGGGGGGACGGTAAGGCAACCAAAGCCAGCTCTCCTTGGATGGTGAAAGAGGTAGAGAGTGAGATGAAGCAGAAAAAGGGGACGTATAACAGCTGTCAGGTGGATAATACAAGTGAGAACCAGACTGAATAATAGAAGGCTCCGAAGGAAAGTGAATAAGAAAATAAGAGAGTGTATTAGAAGAGACTGGCAGCTAACATAAAAGGGAATCCAAAAGTTTTCTTTCGGCATATAAATATAAAATGGTAGTAAGAGGAGGGGTGGGGCTGGTTAAAGTCCAAAAAGGGCTACTGAGGGGGCAAGATCAGCCAGCCCTCCCACCTCTGGTCACTATCCAATCACCGTTACAGGAAGCAAAAGCAAAATACTGCAGATGCTAGAAATCTGAAATAAAAATAGAAAATGCTGGAAATACTCAGCAGGTCCGGCAGCATCTGTGGAGGGTAAAACAAAGAACAAAGAACAGTACAGCACAGGAACAGACCATTCGGCCCTCCAAGCCTGCACCAATCTTGATGCCTGCCTAAACTAAAACCTTCTGCACTTCCAGGGAAAAGAACAAAGTTAAATGTTTCATCAGAACTGGAAAAAGTTACACATGGAACACATTTCAAGCAAGTGAAAGTGGGGATGGTGAGAAAAAGAACAAAAGGGAAGGTCTGTGATAGGGTGGAAGGCAAGACGGATTAAATGATAAAAATGATAATAGTCCAAGGCCAAAGGGACTAGTAATGGGACAAATGCAGAAACAAAAGATGTGTCGCGAGGAGGTGTGAGTGGCAGAATAATGAACAGATGCCAACCAAAAGCAAACACGAGAGAAAAAACCAAACGGGGGCAGAGATCTGAAATAGTTGAACTCAATGCTATGTCCAGAAGGCTGTAAAGTGCTTGGTTGAAAGATGAGGGGGTGTTCACTGAGTTTCGCTGACAGGAGAATCTGTCTGTGTGAACTTGGACTGTGGCTGTCCCCCCACATATGAAATATCCTAGAGACATGTAATTCTCACAGAGAAGTAACTTGCAGGGGATACTGGAGGGTGACTGCAGTTGTGGATCTGTACTGTAGCATGTTAACGCCTTTAGAACATGGGGACTGTGGTAAGAGTAACAATAGGCAAGGGTTAGGCTATGGATTGTGGACAGTAGGGTGGCTGTGCCTGCTTGTCTTCATATCCTCATTTGTTGTTGGAATTTCCAGCAGTTTCACTTCAATTTAGCGAAAGATTCTTTCATTACCCAACCATTTACTCACAAGATATTTAAATTGTTATTGAAATAATTTGTACCTTATGCCAGCATACAATTTTAGCTATCTACTGTTAGTCCATAAACTAGCCATGATTATGACAATGATCTTTATCTCAGTTATTATTAGGATTTAAAATTAGTTGCAGATGCCCTTTCACTATTTGGTGCAGTCATGTGCTTAGTAGCCAGTCCATTGCTAACTGGTTGTGGTTGACTCATATCTTCCCTCTGAAATGGAATAGCAAGCCACTCAATTGTCTCAAGATTATTTAGAGGTAGGGAATAAATGCTGGCCTTGCCAACGATGCTCCCATCCCATAAATGAATTTTTAAAAAACATAGAAAAGAGTTAGCATGACCATACAATGCTGCGTCAGCATATGGATTGCTTTACAGAAAATTACTCTATGAATCTTATCCAAAAACTATCACAAATGGTGTGAGTGTTGTCAGGAATGCCTCATCACCAGAACTTTCAAACAAGCACCAAGACGTAGCTTGGCTGGTGGTGAGAAGGGCCCTCCCCGTCAGATCCTTCATGCACACCCGAAGTCTCGCCCCCTCCGCACAGTGCCCCCGCATTGGCTGTGGTGGGGAAGAGACGGTCGCCCACCTCCTCCTGGAATGTGCCTTTGCAAAGCAGGTGTGGAAAGAGATGCAGTGGTTTTTGTCAAGGTTCATCCCAAGCAGCTCTGTAACACAGGAGTCTGTGCTCTACGGGCTGTTCCCAGGGACGCACACCGAGACAAACATCAACTGCTGCTGGAGGACTATCAATTCTGTGAAAGACGCCCTTTGGTCTGCCCGAAACTTGCTGGTCTTCCAGCGCAAAGAGTTGTCCACCACCGAATGTTGCAGACTGGCACATTCCAAGGTCCAGGACTACGTGCTGAGGGACGCACTAAAGCTTGGGGCAGCCGCAGCAAAGGCTCAATGGGGAAAGACCACAGTGTAAGGTTCCCCCACCAAGCTGGACTGAGGGGCTGGAACCAGGGGAAGCCCCTCGAACTGTATCGTTAATATTCTCAATTGCTGTAAATGTAAAACTGTAATTGACATGACAATTGTGAAACGGAAGGGTTGGGAAGAAACTCATGACATTATTGAAAGAAACTGATCTCTTTTGCAATGTTTGTATTTTTTCGTGCTGTTTGGAAACTGTTTGGCAATGTAATTTTTACAGATTTTTATGAATAAAGTATATTTTGGAAATAAAAAAAAAAGTTGTCTGCAAAGCTGGATGTCAGAGGTAGACTACTTTCAAACGCTGGAAATCTCAGCAGGTCTGGCAGCATCTGTGGAGAGAGAAGCAGAGTTAACGTTTCAGGTCTGTGATCTTTCATCAGACACACACACACAGACACCCATTTATTCAGGTATGTGTCAGGTAGCCAGTTCATTCTGAAGGTGTCCAAAAAATGCTGTTAGTCAAGTGGTCCAATAAGCACATTGAACATCAATGGAAGATACACGTACAGTAGTGCAGGTTTCCTTTGCTATTTTAGTGATTTTGATAGAAGGATAAATAAAAGCCGAGACACTGGGGAGAACTCCCCTGCTCTTCTTCGAAATAATGCCATAGGATCTTTTACACCCACCTGAAAGGGCAAACGGGGCCACAGTTTAATGTCTCGGCTGAACGCTTGTTCCCTTTGAGATAAAATGGGTTTAACAAAGTACATTCAAACTACTAAACCTTCAAGGCTGATCATCAGATCATGTAACAAGATCTCACACAGAACAAGGACAGGATTTAAAAAAGCAGATTAATGAACAAAAGGACAAAGCAAAAGAGAAAGAAACTACAGAAAGTAAGAAAAAAATGAAAAAAGAAAGATAATAAAATGTCAGTGTTTTAAAGTCACAATACCTGCTCAATTAATGATAAGTACTATCTCCATGATAAAACCTCCAGACACTGCACTTTTGAACTTTGATTAGGGCTGAGCATTTCAAAAAGAAATACTTGCATTTATATAGCACCTTTCATGACCACCAGACTTCTCAAAGTGCTTTACAGGCAATGAAGTACTTTTGAAGTGTAGTAACTGTTGCAATGTAGTAAATGCAGCAGTCAGTTTGCGCATAGCAAGATCCCACAAACAGCAATCTGATAATGATCGGAAAATCTTTTTTTGCGATGTTAATTGTGGGATAAATTTTGACCAGGACCTTGCCACCACTTGTTATGATCAAGTAAGGAGGAGTCGAAGGGCTCCCCTCTTGTCCCTCACCTAGTTTGACAACAACAGTTTTTTTTTAAAAGTGGATATATTTGCCAATTCAGTGAGTGTTTAACTATTTACCTGCCATGACCATAAAAACAGCCAATTGGACAGGTTTTCTTGAGTATAACAAAGAAAGAGGTTAGCTCCATTGTACTTAAACTGATCTAAGTAAAGTAGTAAACTACACTCCAACTTTCTCACGCACACACACTCGTGTGTCATAAACACACACAAAAATAGGTTACAGAGTGGGGATGGGGTGGAATTCGAGTCCAGAAAAATAAAAAGGGATATACCGTCTGTGGAGGTTGGTGACTCATCTGGCTTCAGGCTATATTTGGTGTTTCTGAGGTTTCTGGTTTGAAGATGTAAATGGCTGATTCAGTAGTTCTCTTGGAGACAGTGATGCTGATGATTTTCTTCACGTAGTCTCTGTCTGCAGCAGTGGTAGGCCGAAGTGGTCATGGCCAGCTGGCAGGGTTTGAGGCTTGCAAGGTAGATTAGAGTGAGGGAGAGGGAGAAGGGAGCCCACTTGGGTCTTGTCAGTGTCTAGCTGTTTGTCTTGGTTGCCGCAGAGAAAACACCAGCTTAAACACACTGATGGGCCTATCACATGACTGTCACCCAGTGTTTCAACATGATGGTTTTTAGTGTATATTTCCTCTTGCAACTTAATCAGTCCATGTCTATGAATTCCCTTCACACAACCAGGGTCCCATTGTTCAAGTGATTAGTATTGAGTGGTTTGTCTCCACCAGTTTAATGTCCAAGTGATGGCCTTGCTAATGGAAGCAGGATAGGTAGTTCACTCAGATTTGTTCTTGAGGGGAGTGGGCAGACAAATAGTCTCCACTTCAATGCTGGAATGTAGCGTATAGTGATGAAAATTGAGGTGGCCATCTTAGCTGCTCGTAGAGTCACCTTTATCTGCTTTTCCTTTTAAATTTAATTCAGGTTTATAGCCAGTGGATTAACAAGTCATCATTCAGCACAGCATGTTTTAGTGACATCCTCTTCTTCCAGATAGTGTCCTGAGATCTTTTACATCTACCTGGGAGGGTAGATAGGACCTTATTAAGGTTTTATCCAAACTACAGCACTCCAGTAGCAGCCTTGATTTGACCGCGTGGGTTTTCGCCGGGTGCTCCGGTTTCCTCCCACAGCCAAAGACTTGCAGGTTGATCGGTAAATTGGCCATTATAAATTGCCCCTAGTATAGGTAGGTGGTAGGGGAATTGTGGGGATGTGGTAGGGAATATGGGATTAGTATAAATGGGTGGTTGATGGTTGGCACAGACTCGGTGGGCCGAAGGGCCTGTTTCAGTGCTGTATCTCTAAATAAAATAAAAGTTTCATGGTGGATTTTGAACCTAGAATGATCTGATATAAAAGGTAAGAATGCTACCAACTGAGGCACGGCTGAAATAGCAACCTTTTTGTAAAGATCATTAATATGCACTGGCTTTTCCATTGTTTAAAGAGCAATAAAGAATGAAAGTGGACTGGGATGGGATGGGGGCAGAGCAGAGGATTCATTCTGCAGTGTTCAATGTGCTGTCACTCACCTCGCCCTGTAAGGCTCATTGCTCCTCCTCTCGGAATGCTGAGCTCACAGACTCGCCTCTCCGGGTTGTTCTACTGCTTTGCTGATTCAAAACAGCACAAACTACAGAAATACAGAGAGTGTCCCGGAGCAGAGGGAGACAGGAAGTAAGAATATTCCATTCCCAGTTGCCGGCATCGCAGATTGAAAGCGTGGAGCAGGGAAGGTACCGCAATTTCTTACTAACTCCAGAGGTTCTTTTCAGAGTTGTTGCCGTGTTTGAGATAAGAGGGAGGAGGAGGAATTAGAGGGAGGGCTATTTACTAATCTCGTTTAAAAACTTTATCTCATTACAGGCTGAGTATCCCATGAAAGAATGTAAACAAATTCTGACATTCAGCTCTGGTCCTGTTGCAGGTATGACTACAGAGCATGTTTATTCTCGTTAAAGGTTCAGTTCTCTTTCCTGTTTGCTGCTGTCTTGGAACTTTTCTTCAGTATTTGACCAGAAGCTAACAGCATTGTTCACAGCCGGGTATCTACCTTTTCACTAACATCTATCACTGGACTTCATGTAGTTTTGAATTTCAGGCAGAATGCATTGCAAGTGGATTTTGATTCCAACAGATTATATGTTGTTATGCTGATGGTGTAATGTTGCAGTAGCTGACACGCGTTCTCAAGCACAGTTCCATTGTCCAGTGAGCACAAAGCAGATGTGTTTCCAATTCCTGGTCTATCCCAATGCTATTCTGCAACCAGTGACTCAGTAGTGCAGGTCCTTATGAAGTTATTTGCTTGGCAGCTCCACCTGTGATTTGGCTAAAGTCAGGAACTGGCTATGTGTATGAGCGTATCCTTGTCTCATTACTGTCAAAGCGTCACTTTGGCAGTTCAGTGAATGACATCACCAGAACACACATTAACACTCTCTTGTGTGCAAGTAGGTTCCTCTATAGTGCAATGGTTAAAGGCATTGTCAGGTATAGTGTATGCATAAAGACTAAGAAGGTTTGATCCGTGGACTGCATTGCGTTAGCTGTTCTTAGGCAGGGCAGTAGATGTTGCTACAATTGGGCACAATGCTGTAAGGTAGAGCAGGTAGAGGAATTAGCCAGGGTTTCCATCCAAGGGTCCGGCCCAAGTGACCTCTACTGAAAAATATCTTCAATATAAATGTTGGGTGAGGCCAGGTTTTGTCTCATCTGTAATGCACCCCCTGGTTCACTAGCTGCCAAGGCTCACTGGTAAGGAGTAGCCTCGCTTCTCTCTGTATCTGTAACCTCCTCCATCCCTACAACCCTTTGAGATGTTTTACTGTAAAAGGCAAGGAAATATAAATGCAAGTTATTGTTAAGGTACAACCCATACTGAGTCAACACCTTCAGGGGAGGAGACAAATAAAGCAGGAAAAGGTTTGTTTTTGTTTGAAGTTTGTGTGTACAATTCTGGCAGGACTTTTTTAAAAAAAGAGATGACATCCACTTGGTTCATGAAGCAGCCACAAGCTTACAGCAAGCTTTTTGTTGTTCCTCTTTTGTCTTATGCGTCACTCTTTACTGAGTTTTAAGAAATACAGGATATGCATTGCAACAGAAGACATTAATGCAGGATAATGTGAGAAGGCTGCATCAAATGCCATGTGTGAAACGTGTATCTACATATGCAACAGCAAACAGAGAAACAAATTTAAAATAACCTTCAAATTAAATTTGCTGTGGAGTGGTATTACCCAGTAATTCAAAACCTCACACTGAAAGAAAACACATTAACCTAGCCTTAAACACGGAGTAAAACAGGAACCATTCCAGAGCGCAGGTCATCCTGGCATTGGCTTTAAAGAACTGTGTGGATTTAAGAAAAAAGAACAAAGAGAGAAAGCAGCTGTTGACTAAATTCCGTTTAGCTATTGTATTTGTCATTTGAAAAAAAGAACAACCTGAAGGATCTTTTCAATTTTTTTTTGAAGCACCAGTGTGGCAGTAATTATAGTGTAGTTAAATTCGGGACTGGGAAAAATGTCTAACAGTTGAAATGGATGTTCTTAGCAAGATCAGCTGAATGTTGATGCATATCTGGGAGTTGTTAACAGTTGACAGATTCTAATTAGCACCTTTTTGATGGTCGTGACCAATTATGGGCAGATGTTGCTAATTATACCACATGTCAGTCTGAACCGTATGTTTTGAGGCAGTGTGCTGACAGTGGTAGCTACGGTGCATTATTTGGAACGTAATTTTGGAAAGAAAAGACTTGCATTTATATAGCACCTTTCATGACCCCAGGATGTTCCAAAGCACTTTACAGCCAATGAAGTATTTTTTGAACTAGAGTTGCATTGTTTAATGTTGGAAACTAGGTCTAATCTGGACCTAAAACAAAAACAAAAAGTGATGGTAATACTCAGCTGGTCTGGCAGCAACTGTAGAGAGAGAAGCAAAGTTAACGTTTCAGGTCTGTGATCTTTCATGAGAACTAGCAAAGTTAGAAAAGAATTAGGTTTTAAGTGAAGGGGAGGGGGAGAGAACAAAGGGGAGGTGTTTGATAGGACAGGAGAGATTAAATAACAAAGCTGTCCTGGGACGAAGGCAAAGCATGTGTTAATGCTTGAGGTGAAAGACAAAGCATTAGTCCAGAGAGAGTGTTAACAGTAGAATAATGAGCAAATCTGACTCCATGAAAAACAGACACATGGCTAAAAAATAAAATATATAAAAAGGCCAGTCATGCTCTGAAATTGTTGAACTCAAGGTTGAGTCCGGAAGGCTGTAGTGTGCCTAATCGAGCTTGTGTTGATGTTCACTGGAACACTGCAGCAATCCCAGGACAGAGAGGTGAGAATTAGAGCAGGGGGGAGTGTTGAAATGGCAAGCAACCGGAAGCTCAGGGTCATACTTTTGGACTTAGTGGAGGTGTTCCGCGGTCACCCAATTTGCGTTTGGTCTCCCCAATGCAGAGGAGACCACATTGTGAGCAGTGAATACAGTATGCTACATTGAAAGAAGTACAAGTAAATCGCTGCTTCACCTGAAAGGAGTGTTTGGGGCCTCAGATAGTGAGAAGAGAGGAGATAAAAGGGCAGGTATTACACCTCCTGCGATTGCAGGGGAAGGGAATGAGGTGTCGGGGGTAATGGAGGAGTGGACCAGGGTGCAGCAAAGGGAACGATCTCTTCAGAATGCTGACAGGGGAGGGGAAGATGTGTTTGTTAGTGGCATCACGATGGAGGTGGTGGAAATGGCGGAGGATGATCCTTTGGATATGGGGGCTGGTGGGGTGGAAATGAGGACAAGGGGTGTCATGGTTCTGGGAGGGAGGGGAAGGGGTGAGGGTAGAGGAGCGGGAAATGGGCCGGACATGGTTGAGGGCTCTGTCAACCACAGTGGGGGCGGAATCCTCGGTTGAGGAAAAAGGAAGACATATCAGAAGCGTTGACATGGAAGGTAGCATCATCAGAGCAGATGCGTCGGAGATGGAGAAACTGGGAGAATGGAATGGAGTCCTTACAAGAGGCAGGGTGTGAAGAAGTGTAGTCGAGGTAGCTGTGGGAGTCGGTGGGCTTATACTGAAAATAGAATACTCGTGTGGACCTAGTCTGCATCACTGCTGGGTCCAGGACACAAGGTTTCAGTTTGGTTTTTAATTGCATTGCATTATTGATTAACAAAAAGAAATAACTTGCATTTACAATATAGTCACTGTTGTAATGTAGGAAATGTGGCATTGAATTTGTGCACAGCAAGCTCCCGAAAACAGCTGTGTGAAAATGATCTGCTTTTGTGATGTTGATAAATATTGACCAAAACACCGAAGAGAACACACCTGCTTTTTTACAAAATCTTCTTCTTTGGCCTCCTTATCTCGAGAGACAATGGGTAAGTGCCTGGAGGTGGTCAGTGGTTTGTGGAGCAGCGCCTGGAGTGGCTATAAAGGCCAATTCTAGAGTGACAGGCTCTTCCACAGGTGCTGCAGAAAAATTTGTTTGTCGGGGCTGTTACACAGTTGGCTCTCCCCTTGCGCTTCTGTCTTTTTTCCTGCCAGCTGCTCAGTCTCTTTGACTCGCCACACTTTAGTCCCGCCTTTATGGCTGCCCGCCAGTTCTGGCGATTGCTGGCAATTGACTCCCACGACTTGTGATCAATGTCACAGGACTTCATGTCGCGTTTGCAGACGTCTTTAAAGCGGAGACATGGACGGCCGGTGGGTCCGATACCAGTGGCGAGCTCGCTGTACAATGTGTCTTTGGGGATCCTGCCATCTTCCATGCGGCTCACATGGCCAAGCCATCTCATGCACCGCTGACTCAGTAGTGTGTATAAGCTGGGGATGTTGGCCGCCTCGAGGATTCTGTGTTGGAGATTCGGTCCTGCCACCTGATGCCAAGGGTTCTCCGGAGGCAGCGAAGATGGAATGAATTGAAACGTCGCTCTTGGCTGACATATGTTGTCCAGGCCTCGCTGCCGTAGAGCAAGGTACTGAGGACACAGGCTTGAAACACTCGGACTTTTGTGTTCCGTCTCAGTGCGCCATTTTCCCACACTCTCTTGGCCAGTCTGGACATAGCAGTGGAAGCCTTTCCCATGCGCTTGTTGATTTCTGCATCCAGAGACAAGTTCATACCCTGGCAATCTCATCCTTTAAGCCCAGCCTTCATTACATTTTTATTCATTATTCAGTATTCATTACAATTTTAAAAATTGCTGGTTTGTTGTTTGCAATTCCTGGACCTGGATGTTAGCTTTGATAATTCCTCATTTAGAACACCAAGGTTTGTTCGTATCAACATCTCGAGGTATATGTAAATTCATAGGAGCATAGAATTGAACTTTATAGACAGACCTCTACCTTGCCAAGGCTGCATGTTACGCACCTGTGGGGCTCCTCAAGACAAATGCTCGGTCACTCCTGCTAAAGCTGGGCAGGTGGAATTATCCAAGTTTCATTCTCTCCTCTGCAATGCAATGTTCGATGCTTACCTGTGAGTGTTGGTGTAACGTTATGCATTCTGCACATGGATCCTGCTTGACAATACTGGAAAAGTGAATACATTGAGTCGAATTTGCATCTGGACACAGCTAGACCAAGAGAGATTGAAAACTCAAAACCATTTGAGAATAAAGTGTCTGGTGAAGGTAAGACAGAAAGATTGCAGTGAATTGGTTTTAGTACGAGATTAATAGTCCAGAGGTCATAAGTTCAAGTTGTAAAATGAGAATCATACCATTGGGTGTCTGGACCTTGTACTGTCTGGGCTGGTCACATATCCGAGCAACCTCAGCATGATGCCAAGTTCCCAATGCACGATTTGAGGACTCTGACCTCTGTCCTACTTGCAATTGAGCGAATTCTACTCCTGCTTGCCTATTACACAGTACCTTCATCTTCCCTTGTTGAGAAAGAAGTATATCCTTTACTATCGAAAACTTCGAGAGATGATGACTGGGCAGGGTCGTTCTTACCTTCTTTCCAAATATCAACTCTACAGGTGACGGTAAGCCCATATCTGATGGAGTAGCTCGGAGGTGCAGCATTGCAACCTTGCGATCTTGCGATCTTGCTCCATCTGCCTACACTTCAAAATTAACGATTTAATGGTGTGCACTATGCATTCAGCAATTCTGCTGGACTTTAGAATATATGGCAATGATGTCACGAGATGGACTCCCCACCTGGCACATATGTCTTGGAATGGTCTTCCTGCATATTGCAACCTATTATTGGAGATGAATTCTTCAAGCACGTGAAAGAGGCAGAACAGAGCACTGACTGTATCAGCAACCACTGCACTTGATGTATCTCGTAGCTCCTTGATGATAGGAAACTTGGTGAAGTAATCCGTAACAAAGAGGAAAATGATCACCTTGAATTAGTGTTTTTAGTTTTAGAGATACAGCACTGAAACAGGCCCTTCAGCCCACCGAGTCTGTGCCGACCATCAACCACCCATTTATACTAATCCTACACTAATCCCATATTCCTACCACATCCCCACCTGTCCCTATATTTCCCTACCACCTACCTATACTAGGGGCAATTTAGAATGGCCAATTTACCTACCAACCTGCAAGTCTTTTGGCTTTAAATCTGTGCCGACCTTTGCCCATGGAGGTGAAGGTGTTTAATGTGTGATCAAGGGTTCGTTCTGTTGATTTGACTGACATATTTGACATGCTTCACAGGATTTCACCACCGTCTCAACATCGCTGTTGATTCCTAGTCAATATCCAGGCTTGGGCTGATAAGTGGAAAGTAACATTTGCGTCACACAAGTGCCAGGCAATGACCATCTCCAACAAGAGAGAATCTAACCATCTCCCCTTGACATTCAATGGCATTACCATCGCTGAATCCCCCACTATCAACATACTAGGGGCTACCATTAACCAGAAACTGAACTGGAATAGCCATATAAATACCGTGGCTACAAGAGCAGGTCAGAGGCTAGGAATCCTGAGGCGAGTAACTCACCTTCTGACTCCCCAAAGCCTGTCCACTATCTGCAAGGCACAAGTCAGGAGTGTGATGGAATACTCTCCACTTGCCTGGTTGGGTGTAGCTCCAACAACACTCAAGAAACTCGACACCATCCAGAACAAAGCAGCCCACTTGATTGACACACCATCTACAAACATTCACTCCCTCCACCACCGACGCACAGTGGCAGCAGTGTGTACCATTTACAAGATGCACTGCAGCAACGCACCAAGGCTCCTTAGACAGCACCTTCCAAAATCGTGACCTCTACCACCTAGAAGGACAAGGGCAGCAGATGCATGGGAACACCACCACCTGCAAGTTCCCCTCCAAGTCACACACCATCCTGACTTGGAACTATATCGCCGTTCCTTCACTGTCGCTGGGTCAAAATCCTAGAACTCCCTTCCTGACAGCACTGTGGGTATACCTACCTCACATGGACTGCAGCGGTTCAAGAAGGCAGCTCAGCACCACCTTCTCCAGGGCAATTAGGGATGGGCAATAAATGCTGGCCTGGCCAGTGACGCCCACATCCCATGAATGAATAAAAAAAAAGGTAGACCGTCTGTCTGGCAAGGCGTCTGGTACATTCTGTTCCTAAATGCCCTTGATGCAATTGGGTTAAAATATCAGAAGGAAGAACTTCAGTTATCAGGATAAATATAAGCAAAATACTGCAGATGCTGGAAATCTGAAATAAAAACAAAAAGTGCTGGAAATAGGTATCAGGACTTGTTTCTCTTTGACAATCTTCTTCTCCTTGGCAGACAAAGATTTTGGGAAGGTTGTATTCATCAGTTGCAGGCCCACTGGTGACTAGTCAGGCCTATCCGTGACCGGCAGATTCTCCCACAGCGGGTACAAGTGAAGGTGTGGTCGCTGCTGTGGGCAATTGGATCTATCCCTCTCCTCCTTTTCTCTTTCATGCTGGTTCTTCACTCAGTCTCAAAGGTATCTGTAACCCTCCTGATGTAGCATCTCCAGGCATCATGATCTATGGCCTGAGCTTCCCACTAGCGATGGTCGATGTGGCACACAGTGAGAGGCACTTCTTCAGGGTGTCCTTGAAACGTTTGCATGGGGCCCCTCTCTTCCTTTTACCCGTGGTCAGCTCTCCATACAACATGATCTTGGGCAGGCGACTGTCATCCATCCGAGCAACGTGACCTGCCCAACGCAGTTGGCTATGCAGGAGGATGGCCTCGATGCTGATAATGTTGGCTGTTTCCAGGACTTCAAGGTTTGTGATGCGGTCCTGCCAGTGGATCTTGAGGATGCTGCTGAGGCAGCACTGATGGAAGTGCTCTGGAAGGTGTACATGACGGTGGTATAGGACCCATGACCCAGTACCATACAGAAAGGTGGTGAGGATTACAGCTTTGTACACTTTGAGTTTGGTCTGTGCTCTGAGGTTGTGGTTGTTGCACACACGTTTTTAGAGTCTGCCGAATGTACTGTTTGTTTTTGAAAGCCTATTGTCCACCTCCTTGTCTATGGTGGCATCAAACGAGATGATGCTCCCCAAATAAGTAAATCGCTTGATGGCATTCAGTTCGGTTCCCTCGATGACGATGCTTGGTTGGTCTGTATTCTTCTTGGGGTGCAGACTGATGCAGGACTTCAGTTTTTTTAAAACTAATTTTTAGTCCGAAGAGTTGTACCGCCTCGGAAAAGCGTGTTGTCATACGTTGCAGGTCTGACTGACTGCAGGCCAGGAAAGCACAGTCATTGGCGTAAAGAAGCACATGGATGAGTTTTTTGTGTCTTTGCGTGAACCTAAAGACGCCTGAGGTTAAAAAGGCCTCCATCAGTCGGGAAGTGTACATAAACTCCCTCCTTAAGGTCTTCCATTGCCTGCTGCAGCATCATGCTGAAAAAGATGGTGAATAGGGCCGGGGCCAGCACATATCCCTGCTTCATGTCATTGGAGATACGGAAGGGACTTGAGAGGTCACTGTTGTGCTTGACTTGTCCGTACTAATTTTTATGAAACTGCTTCACCATGGCCAGGACCCTGGGTGGGCATCCAGGTTTTTCAAGGATTTTCCAAAGTCCATCTCTGCTCACAGTGTGAATGCCTTGGTGAGGTCTGTGAAAGTGAGGTACAGGCCTTTGTTTTTCTCACAACATTTTTCTTGTAATTGCCTGAGTGCAAATTCCATGCCTGTGATGTCTCTGTTTGCTCTGAAACCACACTGACTCTCTGGGAGGTTTTCTTCCGCAATGGTAGGCACAAGCCTGTTCAGAAGTATTCTAGCCAGGATCTTCCCAGCAATAGAAAGGAGGCTGATCCCACGGTAGTTGGAGCAGTCTGATTTTTCTCTTTTGTTTTTGCACAGGGTGATGATAATGACATCACAAAGATTCCGTGGAATCCTGTCCTGTTCCCAGCAGGCCGTGAAAAACTCATGGAGCTTGGTGTATCGGGCAGGGCCACCATGCTTCAAGGCTTTGGGTGGAATTCCATCGGCTCCAGGGGCTTTGTTGTTTTTCATTCTGGTTGATGACGGTCACAGTTTCCTCCAGAGTTGGGCTCTCATCCATTTCTTCTTTGACGGGCTGTTGTTGGATGTGATTGATGGCAGTATCATGCACTG
Organism: Heterodontus francisci; assembly: GCF_036365525.1. Classification (NCBI taxonomy): domain Eukaryota; kingdom Metazoa; phylum Chordata; class Chondrichthyes; order Heterodontiformes; family Heterodontidae; genus Heterodontus; species Heterodontus francisci. Next base: position 121,138,174 of record NC_090382.1, read on the forward strand.
TGCACTTGGCGCTGAAGAGAGTTTCAAAGTGCTCCAACCAGTGATCCATGACTGACTCCTTGTCGATGTGTTAGGGTCTTGTCATCGGCACTTCTCAAGGGGTTTTGGGTTTGATGTGCTGGTGAATAGACAGATTTTAGTGCTTCATAGAAACTTCTTGTATCGCCAGTATTAGCGTACAGTTGAGTTTTTTCTGCAAGTGCGATCATTTTGGATGTTCCTCAGTTTACATTGAAGGGTGCTGCATGCTTGATGTTAGGCTGTCTTTTTCTCTTGGCTGGCCGGCTGAGCCAGGTGAGTCTGATGAACTGACCTTTTTATTTTTAGCAGATCTTGAATTTCCTTGTCATTTTCATCAAACCAGTCCCTATTCCTAGTGCTGAGTCCAATTACCTCGTTGGAAGTATCCAGTACTGCAGCTTTGATGTGTTCCCAGAATTCTTCTGGAGTGGAATCAGCAGTGAGATCAGAATGTTCCAGTCTAGTCTGTGAGGTCGTTTGATGCTTTGCAGGGATTTCAGCACTATTTCAACATTGCTGTTCATTCCTAGCCAATGGACCATCTGACTGGCAAGACTTCTGGTACATTCTATTTCTAAATGCCCCTGTTGCAATTGTGTTAAAATATTAGTAAGCAGAGCTTCGGGTATCAGGACTTGTTTCAAGTGGCTTGTGGTCAGTCTCCAGGTAGGATGTTTTCCGGACAAATAGCTGTGAAAACCAATGATACCAAAAACCAGACCTAAGTTTCACGTTCGATATTAGAGTAAGAGGATTGGGTTTGTGAGAAACCCTTGGAGGCAAAGGCAATTGGCTTCCATTCCAAAATGGTGCAGATACCCATTCCTGTTTGGGATGCATGACCTCGAGCGTGGCCTCTTGGGTCGGGTCATACTACTGCAGTACGCTGTCTTGGCTTGACAGACCTAATTTTAAGGACTCAAACATCTACTGGTGGACTTCCTGCCACAAGTAAAGGGGCACCTTTAGGCAGTAGTTCTCTAAGCGGTGCTGCGTGCTCAGTGAAATTGGGGATGTACGGGGCCAAAAGGTTGAACAGCCCTAGACACTGTTGTAGGTCTTCCCAGTCCTGAGGAATTGGCATGGCTCTGACATCTACGACCTTGTCTGGCCAATTCCTGTGACAGAATATATCGACCTAAAGAAGTTGATGTGCCCAATGTTGGCCTGATACTTCTTGCTATTAAACACAAGGCCCTCATGATGAGCAGCAGCATTAGCAAATACAAGTTACAGTCATGCTCCTCCTTGGTCTGCCCCATCACTACACCCATTACCACAATATCATCAGCTATTCAGATACAGCCCGGGACATTTTCTGTTATCCTGTTCACGTATTGTTGGAAAATGTCCTGGCTGATGCACGGACCAAATGGTAACCATCTGAAACAATATCTCCCGAATGGCGTTCTAAAAGTTGTGAGCAGCTGGGATTTCTTGTCCAAGTGGACAGACCAGTATCTATGCCTCGCATCTAGCTTTGAAAAATACTTAGCACCTGTAAACTTGGGATTCAGCTGCCCCAGGGTCGGGATTTTATGCGGGAAACTCTTGAGGGCTAAATTCAGTCATTGCGGGTCTAAGCAAATCCTGAGATTGCCATCTTTCTTCACACAGGTAATGGAGCTGCACCAATCAGAATGCTGGTGCACTCGGTGGATGACTCCGTTGTGCTCCATCTCATCCAGCTCCACTTTAAGCTTCTCTGGAATGTGCTGCTACACTTCCTTGGCTTGTCAATAGTAGGATCTGCATCCTCCCTCACATGCAATACGGCATCACCCTTAAAATCACCGATTGCATCAAACCTGTCTGAGTAAAGTAGTTTCAGGTCCCTGACCGACTCAATGCATTTCGTGTTGCAACCTTCCGTATCTTTCAGTACGGTGCTGACCTCGTGTTGTGACGATTCGTAAATCTCGGCACACTGGAAGTTCTGCAACAGCTGGTCCAGTTGTGTCTACGATATAAAACATTTGTGGTAGCCATTCGGAGCTCCCAAAGCTGCACTGTAAGGTTATTGTTCCAATCCACTTGATTGGAGAACCATTGTAGACAGTCAGCCTAGATGTGGTGAGTTGTACCATAGATTCCCTTTTCTTTAAGTACATGTCCTTCAGTCATACAGATGGGCAGAATATTTGCACTTGCTCCAGTGTTGATTTTTACTCTGAGTTTATACTCGCCACTCTTCTACAAACATATAATCCCGATCATGGTGAATGCCTCACATTGCATAATAGCATTGACATGTTGATCGAAATTAACTACGTGAATTGCTTGCTCGCTGTTTGCACAAGTGTATTCTTCATTTCTGTCCTCCTAGCAATCTGTCTCTCTGTTGACCTGATGTACTTGCTTGAGTTTTTGTTGTGTGTTGGTATATCTCTTGTTGCATTTGCCATCCTGTCTTGCAAACTTTCTCTTTGCCTGTGACCTGCCGCCATTCCTGTGTACAGTATCGGAACTCGGCCTTCTGCACTGTCTTGCCCAATGTCCTCGCATGCCACAAGCTTTACACAGGTCCTGACACACCAGACAACTGTGAATTGGGTGAGTCAGGCCACATTTGCCACAATGCTTAGCAGACTTCTGAGCCTTGGTTACCATACCAATTGTTGTAACCGCCCCCAACGCTTGTAACTGTTGGTGCCGAGCCATGATGGCTTCACATTTCCTTCCATCATTGAATAGTGCACCTATGCTGTGCCCTTTTCTTCTTTTCTAGCAGGTCTTTTTGAAAGGTCTATAGTGGGGTAGGTGTGATTACTGGCTCTAAATTCCTTTTCGACAATTCAATATCTGCGAAGTCACATTCTTGAGCTTTGCCTCTGCATCTTGTAACAAACTGGTCAGTGGACTCATCTTGGCTTTGCCGGTAGGTCCTAAGCTCAAGCCTATGTACTTGGAAATTAACCTTCACTTCGAGTTGCTCCTCCAGGAATATCCACAGCTTGCCAGCTGACAATCAGCTGACAATCCTGATGTATTGATCCATTGGAAGTGCTCGTTGCTGAGTGTAATCTTGATTTTGATAGCTTGTTCCTCTGATTCACTCACTTCTTGTTTCAGAGAGTTTAAAAAAAAACAATGCCATCTCATTCTTAAAGGGGCAGACCTATATTTAAAAGTCCTATATTTATATTTTTATAAAGCAGGATCATTAAGACGATGGCTTTCAGATATCCGGTTATAGATTGGAAGCCATGGACATAAGGAATGAACAATGTTTTATGACTGTATATGGTAACATGTCCCATCAAGACAAGAGAAAAGTTGCAAACTGTATGAAATGTGGATACCGTCATAATTGGCCTCTTGAAACAATCAACATAAAATGAATTCAGATCGATCAAATGGGGAGGGCTGGGCTGGTTCAGATCTGAGGGATATAACTTTGGTCTTCCCTATTCTTTTCATTTTCAATTTGAGTTAATTGCACTGTGTCATTCTTATCTTCACTCTGGGCGACAAGTTCCAATTCATTTTTAAAGGCTGATTAGAGTGTTTTTGAATGAATGTCAATAATATTTGGCTGAACGTGAGCTGGTGTTGTACATGTAACTAAATAGTGAAGTGGATTAGGTCACCTCAAAGTCTCTTCATTTCTGTACAGAATATGTTTAATGATGAAGTACGAGGACTTGCTAGCAGTGCTGAACTTCTGAAATTCGCAAGTCGGTCCATGCATTCATGTCAGTGTCATCAGTGAGATTTTACTAATGTGTACCATCTTTATTTGATCAGTGAAAAGACATTCAACAGTAAAATGCTGGGTTTTAGCCTTACAAACGTAGGTTGTCTATTTGAGTCCTATAACATTAAGGTAAAGTGATGGGGTTACAGGACTTTCCCTGGTGCTAGTATCAGTGAGAGCCATTTGAAATGATGAAATATGAATATTAATGCAAGTGCAATTTTTCCATCGCTAATTTGGTACATTAAAGCTAATGTGTCATTGTTTTATTGACACCATAATGCCAAATAAACCAAGATAAGAATTTGTATGAAAACAACACCAAACAGGATTTCAATGGGCTGTTGGGCGATGTGATGCAGTGACTGTGATCAACAACAAAAATAACAATAACAGCTTGTATTTATATTGCACCTTTAACATATCAAATATTCCAAAGCACTTCAGAGAATCATAATCAAACAAAACGTAACACTAAGTCACATTAAGAGATATCAGGTCAGGTGACCAAAAGCATGGTCAAAGAGGGAGGTTTTAAGGAATGTCTTAAAGATGGAGAGAGAGGTGAAGAGGTTTCGGGATGGAATTCCAGAGCTTAGGGCCCAGGCAGCTGAAGACACGGGCTGGAGCGATTAAAATTGGGGATGCTCAAGAGGTCAGATTTGGAGGAGTGCAGATATCTGAGGGTTGTGGGGCCGGAGGAGATTACAGAGATAGTGAGGGACAAGGTCATGGGGGGATGCAAAAACAATGATGAGAATTTTTAAATTAAGGTATTGCTTGATCAGGAGCTAATGTAGGTCAGCAAAAAGAAGAGTGATAGGGGAATGGGACTTGGTACAAGGTAGGACATGGGCAGCAGAGTTTTGAATGGCCTTAATTTTAGAGTGTAGAATGTGGCAGGCCAACTAGGAGTGCATTGGAATAGGCAAGACTGGAGGTAACAAAGCTATGAATGAGGGTTTCAGCAGCAGATGAGGTGAGGGAAGGGCAGAGATGGGCAATTGTTAGAGATGGAAATAGGTGGTTTTAATGGCATCGATTTTAAAAATCTTTCACGGGATGTGGGCATCGTTGGCCAGGCCAGCAGCTGTTGCCCATCCCTAATTGCCCTTGAGAAGGTGGTGGTGAGCAGCTGCCTTCAACCACTGCAGTCCTTGGGGTGTAGTTACACCAACAGTGCTGTTAGGAAGGGGGTTCCAGGATTTTGATCCAATGACAGTGAAGGAACAGCAATATAGTTCCAAGTTAGGATGGTGTGTGGCTTGGAGGGGAACTTGCAGGGGGTGGTGTTCCTAGGTGTCTGCTGCCCTTGTCCTTCTAGCTGGAAGAGGTTGCAGTTCTGGAAGGTGCTGTCGAAGAAGCCATGGTGAGTTGCTAGAGTGTATCTTGTAGATGGTACACACTGCTGCCACTGTGCGTCGGTGGAGTTGAGCTTCTTGAGTGTTGTTGGAGCTGCACCCATCCAGGCAAGTGGAGAATATTCCATCACACTCCTGACTTGTGCCTTGTAGATGTTGGACAGGCTTTGGTGAGTCAGGAGGTGAGTTACTCATTGTAGAGTTCACAGCCTCTGACCTGCTCTTTTTTATTTATTCTGGGGATGTGCAAGTCGCTGGCTAAGCCAGCATTTATTACCCATCACTAATTCCCTTGAGAAGGAGGTGGTGAGCTGCCTTCTTGAACCACTGCACTCCTGGGGGTGTAAGGGAGTTCCAGGATTTTGACCCAGTGACAGTGAAGGGATGGCGATATAGTTCCAAGTCAGGATGGTGTGTGACTTGGGGAATTTGCAGGTGTTGGTGTTCCCAAGCATCTGCTGCCATTGTCCTTTCCTAGGTGGTAGAGGTTGCAAGTTTGGAAGGTACTGTCGAAGGAGCCTTGGTGAATTGCTGCAGTGCATCTTGTAGATGGTACACACTGCTTCCACTGTGTGTCAGCGATGGAGGGAGTGAATGTTGAAGGTGGTGAATGGGGTGCCAATCGAGCAGGCTGTTTTGTCTTGGATGGTGTCAAGCTTCTTGAGTGTTGTTGGAGATGCACCCATCCAGGCAAGTGGAGAGTATTCCATCACACTCCTGACTTGTGCCTTGTAGATGGTGGAAAGGCTTTGGGGAGTCAGGAGGTGAGTTACTCATTGTAGAGTTCACAGCCTCTGACCTGCTCTTGTAGCCATAGCATTTATGTGGATGGTCCAGTTCAGTTTCTGGTCCATGCTGATCCCCAGGATGTTGATAGTGGGGGATTCAGCGATGGTAATACCATTGAATGTCAAGGGGAGTTGGTTGGATTCACTCTTGTTTGAGATGGTCATTGCCTGGCATTTGTGTGGCACCAATGTTACTTGTCACTTAACAGCCCAAGCCGAGAGAAGTTGTGGTGAGGTGGCACTAGGTGTCGTAAACGTACATGTGAAAACTAATGCTGTGTTTTTAGATGATGTCGCCAAAGGGCAGAATGTAGCTGTGAAATAGAGGGGGCCAAAGGTAGATATTTGCCGGACGCTAGTGGTAACAGTGCAGGAGCAGGAAGAGAAACCATTGCAAGTGATTCTCTTGCTATGATTAGATAGAGAAGAATGGAGCCAGGTGAGAGCAGTCCCATGCAGCTGGGCGACAGTGGAAAGATGTTCGAGGAGATTGGTGTGGTTAACCGTGTCAAAGCCTGCAGACATAGTCATAGAGTTATACAGCACAGAAACAGGCCCTTCGGCCCATCGTATCTGTGCCAGCCATCAAGCACCCAACTATTCTAATCCCATTTTTCAGCACTTGCCCCATAGCCTTGTATGCGATGGTGTTTCACGTGCCCATCTAAATACTTCTCAAATGTTGTGAGGATTCCTGCCTCTACCACCCCTTCAGGTAGTGCATTCCAGATTCCAGCTATCCTCTGGGTAAATTTATTTTCCTCAAAACCCCTCTATACCTCCTGCCCCTTACCTTAAATCTATGCCCCCTCGTTATTGACCCCGCCGCTAAGGGAAAAAGTTTCTTCCTATCTTGCCTATCTATGCCCCTCATAATTTTGTATACCTCAATCAGGTCCCCCCTCAGCCTTCTCTGCTCCAAGGAAAACAACCCTAGCCTATCCAGTCTCTCTTCATAGCTGAAATGCTCCAGCCCAGGCAACATCCTGGTGAATCTCCTCTGCACCCTCTCCAGTGCAATCATATCCTTCCTATAGTGTGGTGCCCAGAACTGTACACAGTACTCCAGCTGTGGCCTAACTCGCGTTTTATACAGCTCCATCATAACCTCCCTGATCTCATATTTTATCCCTCGGCTAATAAAGACAAGTATCCTAACCAACTTATTTACCTGTGCTGCTGCCTTCAATGATCTATGGACAAGTACACCAAGGTCCCTCTGACCCTCTGTACATCCTATGGTCCTACCATCCATTGTATATTCCCTTGAGTTTACACTTCTCAGGATTAAATTCCATTTGCCACTGCTCTGCCCATCTTACCAGCCCATCTATATTGTCCTTCCTGTAATCTACGGTTTTTCTCCTCACTATTTACGACACCACCAATTTTCATGTCATCTGCGAACTTACTGATCATATCTCCTAAATTCTCGTCTAAATCATAAATGTACACTACAAACAGCAAGGGCCCCAGCACCGATCTCTGGGGTACACCACTGGTTACAGGCTTCCAATTGCAAAAACCGCCCTTGACCATTACCCTCTGCCTCCTGCCACTAAGCCAATTTTGGATCCAATTTGCAAAATTGCCCTGGATCCCATGGGCTCTTACCTTCTTAACCAATCTCCCATGCGGGACCTTATCAAAAGCCTTTTTGAGGTCCATCTAGTCTACATCTACTGCTTTACCCTCATCTACACATCTTGTCACCTCTTCGAAAAATTCAATCAAGTTAGTTAGACATGGTCTCCCCCTGATAAATCCATGCTGACTATCCCTGATTAATCACTGCCTTTCCAAGTGGAGATTAATCCTGTCCCTCAGAATGTTTTCCAATAGTTTCCCTAATACTGATGTTAGACTCACCGGCCTGTAATTACCTGGTTTATCCCTGCTACCCTTCTTGAATAATGGTACCACATTCGCTGTCCTCCAGTCCTCTGGTACCTCTCCTGTGGCCAGAGAGGATTTAAAAATTTGTGTCTGAGCCTCTGCAATCTCCTCCCAAGTCTCACATAAAAGCCTAGGATACATCTCATCTGGGCCTGGGGATTTATCCACTTTTAAGCCCGCTAAAACCGCTAATACCTCCTCCTTTCAATGCTAATTTGTTCAAGTCTGTTAAAACTGCTCACTATTCCAGGATTATTCTGGAATGCAAAGATATCCCCCGGCTTCCTTTCTCAACTGAAAACCGTCTTCTTATACCCCTCTCCGTCGTCTTCTCCACCCTCACCTCCAACAATAAGACCAAAGAGCTCCTGGATTTCTTTCTCACTAAGATCGAGGCCATCTGATCAGCAGTCGCCCTCCCTTCCACTAGCCCACCTGGCCAAAGCTCCTCTAAAGTTTCCGCCTGCTCTAGCCCTGAACTCACATCTTTTTCTAGTTTCTCTTCCATCTCCCCTCATTCCCTCTCTGAGCTCATCTTGTCCATGAGACCCACCTCCTGCTCCCTCAAACCTATTCCCACTAAACTGCTGACCATCCAACTTCTCCTCCTGGTTCCTATGTCAGCTAATATTGATAACAGTTCTCTCTCTTCCCGTGTTGCCTCTTTCGTCTTCAAATCTGTCATCATCAATCCTCTCCTCAAAAAAATCAACCTTTAACTCCTCACTCCTTGCAAACTATCGTCCCATCTCCAATTTCCCCTTCCTCTCAAAAGTCATTAAAAGTGTTGTCGCCTCCCAAATTCATGCCCATCTTTCTCAGAACTCCATGCTTGAATCACTCCAAACAGGTTTCTGCCCCTGCTACAGTATAGACCGAGCTTTTATCGAACTCACTTCCTATGTGATTGTGACAAATGTAAACTTTCCCTCCTCATTCCTTCTCAACCTCTTTGAATATACAATGGATGGTAGGACCCAGGAAATACAGAAGGTCAGAGGGACCTTGGTGTACTTGTCCATAGATAACTGAAGGTAGCAGCACAGGTAGATAAGGTGGTTAGGAAGGCATTATGGGATACTTGCCTTTATTAACCGAGGCATAGAATATAAGAGCAGGGAGGTTATGATGGAGCTGTGTAAAACGCTAGTTAGGCCACAGCTGGAGTACTGTGTACAGTTCTGGTCGCCAAACTAGAGGAAGGAAGTGATTGCATTGGAGAGGGTGCAGAGGAGATTCAGAAGGATGTTGCCTGGGCTGGAGCATTTCAGCTATGAAGAGAGACTGAAAAGGCTAGGGTTGTTTTCCTTAGAGCAGAGAAGGCTGAGAGGGGACCTGATTGAGGTATACAAAATTATGAGGGGCATTGATAGGGTAGATAGGGAGAAACATTTTCCCTTAGTGGAAGTGTCAATAACCAGAGGGTATAGATTTACGGTAAGGGGCAGGCGTTTAGAGGGGATTTGAGGAAAGTATGTTCACCCAGAGGATGGTTGGAATCTGGAACACACTGCCTGAAGAGGTGGTGGAGGCAGGAACCCTCACAACATTTGAGAAGTATTTAGATGAGCACTTGAAACACCATAGCATACAAGGCTACAGGCCAAGTGCTGGAAAATGGAATTAGAATAGATAGGCATGATGGCCGGCACAGACACGATGGGCTGAAGGGCCTGTTTCTTTGCTGTATAACTCTGAGAGCAGGAGCTGATAGTGTTTTAAGTGGACCCGCCAGACTTGGTAGTGGATGGCTAAAGCAGATGTCCACCATATCCTTTCAAATTTGAGTCCCTTGGACTTATGGGAGTGAAGATGAGGGCTGTACTGGGGAATATCAAGGGTGAGAGAGAATAATGGTTTTATTGGGGACTGAGGCATCAATGGTGGAGATGATCGTGTAATTGAGCAGATCAGTAGTTGTGAAAATCTCATGGTGAATAGAAGGCCAGAGGCTAAACAGTTGGAACTTTAGAAGTGCAGTTGTAGGTGAATTAGAAGAGAGTTTTTTTCCAGGGGTGGATGCAGAAGAAAGTAAGGTTGGGAAGGGGAAAGGGGATGTGGGTGGAGTGCGCTACAAGGAAGTGATTGGAGATGACCTTAAGTCTAGTTGACGCAGTGGAAGTAGCGAAGCCACGTGGAATTGTGAGGTCAAAGGCAAGTAATATCTGGGTCCTTCTGAGCTTCCAGCAGTGTCAATCTGCAATCTCGTCTTACAAGTAACATTTCATAATTATTTCAAAAGCATTGTGAATTAGAAAGTATTCTTCGGTTTTCCTCTATTGTAGACTTTTTTTTATTCATTCATGGGATGTGGGCATCACTGGCAAGGCCAGCATTTATTGCCCATCCCTGATTGCCCTTGAACTGATTGCCCTGCTAAGCTATTTCAGTGGGCATGTTTTTTAAGAGTCAACCATATTGCTGTGGGTCTGAAGTCACATGTAGGTCAGACCTAAAGGACATTAATGAACCAGATGGGTCTTTACAACAATCGACAATGGTTTCATAGTCATCATTAGACTAGCTTCTTCATTCCAGGTTTTTTTAATTGAATTCAAATTTCACCATCTGCCATGGTGGAATTTGAACCCATGACCCCAGAGCATTAGTCTGGTTTCTGGATTACTAGTCCAGTGACATTACCATTACGTCACTGCCTCCCCCAAAGATGTTGCCTTATAGAATCATGGAGACTACAGCACAAAAGGCCATTTGGCCCATCATGCTGATGCTCACTTAACTGGAGCTTCTCGTTGATATTCTTTCAAAGTGCAGCCTGGTCACCGCATCATAGGAAGGATATTATTGCCTTTGAAGGGGTGCAATGATAAGCAACCAAAATGATTCCAGACATCAGGAATGCAAGTTATAAGGAAAGATTAAGGAATTGTGGATTGTTTTGTATGGACAGGAAAAGGCTTTGAGGGAATAAATATAAGGATACTGACAAAATAAATGCAGGCAAATTGTTCACCATGATGTAGGGTTCAATTGCTCAGTTAAAAGTTAAGAGTTAGGAGGGAAGTCCCTGTTAACGTATGAAAAAGAAACAAGGTGTTTTGAACTTAATGGCTTTTTCCTGGTCCTAAACCTAAAATTTCTTATTTCTTAAAGTCTATTCAGTATCTAAGGGATTAACAGTACCAGAAGATATCAGGGAATCTAACAGTATATTAAGCTTTAAATCTCAGTAGACTTGACAAAGTGTTGCAAATATTTAATTTGTACTATTTCTGAAAATGCCCTTGATTGATACTTTTGCTGCTATGAAAATGAATGGGAGCTTCCGCTCTACATAGAAACATCCGGCTTTGGATCGAATACTGGTGATGTCATGAGAAACGTCATGGAATCTGCTGTTATGGAAGAAAATGGAATGAATAGAAGGAGTTAACATCTGACCTTCTGTGACATTCTGACCTATTTTGACTTGCAGTTAGAAATGGCTCCCCATCCCAGTGAATGGATGTAAAGAGGCACAGTGAAATTTCAGTGCAGTTTCTTTTTAAAAGAAACATTCATTTGTGAGAAGTCATTAAAGAAAATGATTCATAAACTCTTTCAGAACGCATGTAGAGGAACAGACAAATAACAACAGTCTCCTTGTACGTTATTGTTCAATTAAAACAAAACTGGGGTCACGATGAGTGCAAGACAATTCTTATGCCATTTGGTATCTGAATTTTATGTGTTGCGAGACTATATTGTGGACAGAGATGGTTCAGAAGAGAATCTTCATTGAGGTATATCGAATATTAATTCAAATTAAATCTGGAAAACAGTATCCAGAGATCAAAATAGAAACTAGTAAAAACTAAATTTAAAACAAATATTAAGAAGAATTTGTTTATTCTAAGAGTATTGAATGCTTGAAATAACCCACAAGATGGAGTTCTATGGGCAAAACTATCAGGGACATTCAAAGTGCAGCTGGATGCTATTGTTAGAGTAATGGAGGGATGTGCTTTGATGGGCTGAAAGGCATTTTCATATTCTCAAATTTCTTGGTTTTTGCTCTGTTTGGAACTCCAGTTCCTTACAGATTGATCCACAAGTCCTGTTGCTGTCATTTCTGATGTATGTTGGATATTTAATCTCCTAATGGTGCCATTACTCACTGGTGCGGCCACTATGTGAACGACGCGCCCGCCCTGGAAGGCGCAGGCCAGGGACGTGAAAGGCGGCCCGAGTGCCCATGAGGCGGTCGTCAAGGCTCAGGGCCTCAATCCGGCCTGGGTCGTCCTTCCGCCGTCACAGCTGGGAGCTGGGAAAGAAGCTCCACCGTGAGCTGGATGGCGACCACGAGTGCAGAGTCAGCCTGGAGGACGCCGACATCAAGGGGGCCGTGCAAGCTGTGGGCTGGCCCGCTCGTCAGGGTCGCGACCCCTACGCCAGCTTCCCTCGCACCCCCTTCCCCCCTCGCACTCCCTTCCCAGCTCACCCCACTTCCCCCTCGCAACCCGCTCCCCCTCCCCCTCCCCCTCGCACCCCCTTCCCCACGCACCCCGTCCCCCCTTCCCTCTCCCCCCTTCCCTCTCCCTCCATGAAATCTCACAGCTTACTGGTGATGACCCATGCTGAGGGATAGGAGCTAACAACCCCACTGCCTTGTGGGCATCTCGGGAGAGGCCAAGGCTAAGGGAGTAAACCCCAACAGAAAATCCGGAATGGAACCCGGAAGGCAGTCATGTGTCACCTTTGACATGTTTCCGGCAGTTCCTGCAGCCATACCGGTGCCAAACGTCATGCTCTGCACTCCTTTGGACTCCACCAGGAAGGTCGAGAGGGGGGTTTTGACGACTGGGCAACTCTCAACCTCCATAAATTTGCCCAGGCATGCGCCATGGAGGGGTCACTCCATAGTCGCCTCACAGCGACCAAAACAACACGGAAGGCAGCAGTTACAGGTTATAAGTCCAGCTCAATTGGCGTAGAGATTGGGCGCCACGGGTTGCCTTTGTCAGTGGGAGAGGTCATCGCATCTCACTGGACAGCTACCGCCCACCTCAAACCGGGCAGCCCCCGGTCAGTAAGGTTCTATCCCGCCACAGTCCACCTGCTTCAATGGGTGCTTGGAGCTCGGGGTCATTGCCCGACAAGTGGACTGTAACACCGCACCAAACAGCATGACAAAAAAAGGAAAGAAGGTACCAGCCCTTCGTTTTGCAAGCTGGAATGTCAGAACTATGTGTCCTGGCCTGTCAGAAGACCTTACACAAATCAACGATTATCGGAAGATCGCCATCATTAACAACGAGCTCAGTAGACTCAATGTAGACATTGCAGCACTTCAGGAGACACGCCTCCCTGCAAGCGGATCTCTAAGAGAGCAAGACTACACCTTCTTCTGGCAGGGTAGGGATCCTGAAGAACCAAGACAGCATGGAGTGGGCTTCGCCATCAGAAACTCTTTGCTCAGCATGATAGAGCCACCTTCAAATGGCTCAGAACGCATACTGTCCATCCGACTGTTCACTGCCTCTGGTCCAGTACACCTACTCAGCATCTATGCTCCAACACTCTGCTCCCCACCTGAAGTTAAAGACCAGTTCTATGAGGAACTCCATAATATCATTAGTAGCATCCCCAACACCGAACACCTATTCCTGCTGGGAGACTTTAATGCCAGGGTTGGGGCCGACCATGACTCATAGCCCTCATACCTTGGGCGCTATGGCATTGGAAGGATGAATAAGAATGGACAGAGACTGCTTGAGTTGTGTACCTATCACAACCTCTGCATCACCAACTCGTTCCATCACACTAAACCCTGTCACCAGGTTTTTTGGAGGCACCCAAGATCACGTCGTTGGCACCAGCTGGACCTCATCATCACAAGGCGAGCCTCTTTAAACATCATTCAAATCACACGCAGCTTCCACAGTGCAGACTGCGACACTGACCACTCCCTGGTGTGCAGCAACGTTAGACTCAAACCAAAGAAGCTGCATCACTCCAAGCAGAAGGGCCACCCGGGCATCAACACTAACAGAATTTCTTATCCATAGTTGTTACATAAGTTTCTAAATTCACTTGTAAAAGCCCTTCAAAACACTCCTACAGGGGATGCAGAGACCAATTGGGCCCACATCAGAGACGCCATCTATGACTCAGCAATGACCGCCCGTGGCAAACGTGTGAAGCAGAATGCAGACTGGTTTCAATCTCACTTTGAAGAGCTGGAACCTGTCGTAGCCGCTAAGCGCATTGCACTGTTGAACTACAAGAAAGCCCCCAGTGAGTTAACATCCGTAGCACTTAAAGCAGCCAGAAGCGCTGCACAAAGAACAGCCAGGCGCTGCGCAAATGACTACTGGCAACACCTATGCAGTCGTATTCAGCTGGCCTCCGACACCGGAAACATCAGAAGAATGTAGGATGGCATTAAGAGAGCTTTTGGGCCAACCATCAAGAAAATTGCCCCCCGCAAATCTAAATCAGGGGACACAATCACTGGCCAACGCAAACAAATGGACCGCTGGGTGGAACACTGAACTGTACTCCAGGGAGAATGTTGTCACTGAGATTGCCCTCAAGGCAGCCCAGCCTCCACCAGTCACGGATGAGCTGCACGTACAGCCAACAAAATCAGAACTCAGTGATGCCATTGATTCTCTAGCCAGTGGAAAAGCCCCTGGGAAAGACAGCATTACCCCTGAAATAATCAAGAGTGCCAAGCCTGCTATACTCTCAGCACTCCATGAACTGCTTTGCCTGTGCTGGGATGAGGGAGCAGTACCACAGGACATGCGTGATGCCAATATCATCACCCTCTATAAGAACGAGGGTCACCGCGGTGACTGCAACAACTACCGTGGAATCTCCCTGCTCAGCATAGTGGGGAAAGTCTTCGCTCGAGTCGCTTTAAACAGGCTCCAGAAGCTGGCTGAGCGTGTCTACCCTGAGGCACAGTGTGGCTTTCAAGCAGAGAGATCGACCATTGACATGCCGTTCTCCCTTCGCCAGCTACAGGAGAAATGCCGCGAACAACAGATGCCCTTCTACATTGCTCTCGTAGATCTCACCAAAGCCTTTGACCTCGTCAGCAGACGTGGTCTCTTCAAACTCCTCGCAAAGATCAGATGTCCACCAAAGCTACTAAGTATCATCACCTCATTCCATGACAATATGAAAGGCACAATTCAGCGTAGCGGCGCCTCATCAGAGCCCTTTCCTATGCTGAGTGGTGTGAAACAGGGCTGTGTTCTCGCACCTACACTGTTTGGGATCAGCTTCTCCCTACTGCTGTCACATGCGTTCAAGTCGTCAGAAGAAATTTTCTTCCACACAAGATCAGATGGCAGGTTATTCAACCTTGCCCATCTAAGAGTGAAGACCAAAGTACGGAAGGTCCTCATCAGGGAACTCCTCTTTGCTGACGATGCTGCTTTAACATCCCACACAGAAGAGTGTCTGCAGAGACTCATCGACAGGATTGTGGCTGCCTACAACGAATTTGGCCTAACCATCAGCCTCAAGAAAACGAACATCATGGGACAGGACATCAGAAATGCTCCATCCATCAATATCAGCGACCACGCTCTGGAAGTGGTTCAAGAGTTCACCTACCTAGGCTCAACACGCACAGTGGCGTAGTGGTTAGCACTGCAGCCTCACAGCTCCAGCGACCCGGGTTCAATTCTGGGTACTGCCTGTGTGGAGTTTGCAAGTTCTCCCTGTGTCTGCGTGGGTTTCCTCCCACATGCCAAAGACTTGCAGGTTGATAGGTTAATTGGCCATTATAAATTGCCCCTAGTATAGGTAGGTGGTATGGAAATATAGGGACAGGTGTGGATGTGGTAGGGATATGGGATTAGTGTAGGATTAGTATAAGTGGGTTGATGGTCGGCACAGACTCGGTGGGCCGAAGGGCCTGTTTCAGTGCTGTATCTCTAAACTAAACTAAACTATCACCAGTAACCTGTCTCTTGATGCAGAAATCAACAAGCGCATGGGAAAGGCATCTGCTGCTCTGTCCAGACTGGCCAAGAGAGTGTGGGAAAATGGCGCACTGACACAGAACACAAACGTCCGAGTGTATCAAGCCTGTGTCCTCAGTACCTTGCTCTATGGCAGCGAGGCCTGGACAACGTATGGCATCAGGTGGCAGGACCGTATCTCCAACACAGAAGTCCTCGAGGCGGCCAACATCCCCAGCATATACACTCTACTGAGTCAGCAGTGCTTGAGATGGCTTGGTCATGTGAGCCGCATAGATGATGGCAGGATCCCCAAGGTCACATTGTACAGCGAACTCGTCACTGGTATCAGACCCACCGGCCATCCATGTCTCCGCTTTAAAGACATCTGCAAACGCGACATGAAGTCCTGTGACATTGATCACATGTCGTGGGAGTCAGTTGCCAGTGATCGCCAGAGCTGGCGGGCAGCCATAAAGGCGGGGCTAAAGTGTGGCGAGTCGAAGAGACTTAGCAGTTGGCAGGAAAAATTCAGAAGTGCAAGTAGAGAGCCAACTGTTTAACAGCCCTGACGATCAATTTTATCTGCAGCACCTGTGGAAGAGCCTGTTACTCTAGAATTGGCCTTTATAGCCACTCCAGGCGCTGCTTCACAAACCACTGACCACCTCCAGGCGCTTACCCATTGTCTCTCGAGACAAGGAGGCCAAAGAAGGAAAAAAGAAGAATCAATTGTTAATTATTATAGTTTAATGAACTTGCAGTACTGGCCCATTCAAACATTCTTCCATGGTCTCGCCCCTCCCTAACTCTGTAATCTTCTCCAGACCTACAATCCTCTGAAATACATGCGCTTCTCCAATTCTGGCCTCCTGCACGTTGCCAGCTTTCATCGGTCAACCATTGGCAACTACCAAGACCCTAAGCTCTGGAATTCCCTCCCTAAGTTTCTTCAACTCTCTCCCCCTCTCCTCCTGTAAGAGACTCTTAAAATCTACCTATTTAACCAAGTTTTTGGCCATCTGTCCTAATATCTCCTTATGCGGCTCAATGTCAAATTTTGTTTGGTAATACTCCTGTGAAGCACCTTGTGATGTTTTACTATGTTAAAGGCACTATATAAATGTAAGTTGTTGTTGTAATGACTTCAATTCTGCAGCTAAAGTTTCAGATATTTTCTGATGTTATTTGAAACCACCATTGAACTAATGCATGTAATCATCATGTAACCATCCCCAGGTAGTATTTATTCTGCACGTATAGATAGTGAGAATGATTACTTTAGACTTCGGTCATTACTATCCATTGGAGTTCAGTCCACACATCAGTGCTCCAGTGAAAAAGGAAGATTTCGTTATCAATGGCTGGGAAGTAGCAGAGAGCACCCTGCAATAAAAAGTCAGCACTTTGTTAACCTGGGACTTTGTGGCCTCTCACTAGCTTGTCAAGTTTCTTGAAATCTTTTTGAATGGCTTCTCAAAAGTAACATTTGTATCATGTTATTATTTGATATAATCTGCTTGATGTTGTTTCAAGGCAGTTTCAATCCCATTGTTGATTATATGGCCTCACACTACAATACAGCCTCTAATCGACAGTCTCACTCAGAGGTTGCAGAGTTGATGGTGTAAGAAAGAGGAACATATCATGTTGCTACAGCAGTGGGTGCAGTTCTGAGCTTGTGCCAGAGATCTGTTGTTGGGTTACAGTGGAAGGAACAATGGCTTGCATCCAACTGTGCTAGGAACTTGGAGTGCTTGATGCTGATTTGAGCCTGGTGTCTGCTGTGGTTCAGGTGGTAGTCCTCTCACCACTAAGGAAGAAGGTTGTGGTGTGAGTGCAAAACTCAAGGCTGCTGTTCCAGTGTAGTGCTGTTGGAGGTTCCATCTTTTGGATGAAACATTAATCTGAGGCCATGTCTGCCCTCTCAGGTGGACGTGAAAGATCCCACAACACTATTCCAAAGAGGAGTAGGGGAGTTATCCATCGTATCCTGACCAATATTTATCCCTCAATCAACACCACAAAAACAGATTCTCCGGTCATTAATAGATTGCTGTTTGTGGGAGCTTGCTGTGCACAAATTGGCTGCTGCATTTGCTGCATTACAACACTGACCACGCTTCAAAAAGTACTTCATTGGTTGTAAAGGGCTTTGCAAAGTCTTGTGGTTGTGAAAGGTGCTATATAAATTCAAGTTTTTCTTTCTGAACCAAAATGGGAATGTGTTCGACATTCCAGTGCTCATATCTTTCACCTTGATAAATATCCATGGCTCAGTTTGTGGAGATTGTGGAGTGTGATGCGACTCATATGAGTCCAATCACATTCCAGAAACCCAAGTACAAAATCTCCAATGCAGTCCTGAAGGAGTGCTGCACTGCTGGAGGTGCCATCTTTCAGATGAGATGTTAATGTGAGGCCCTGTCTCCCCTCTCAATTATATAAAAGATTCCATGACACTATTTTGAAGAAGAGCAGGGGAGTTTTCCCTCTTGTCCTGGCCCCAATTTAACCCTGAACCAACATCACTAAAACAGATTCTGATCATTATCACAATGCTGTTTGTGGTAGCTTGCTGTACAAATTGGCTGCCCTGATTCCTAAATTACAACAGTGACTATACTTTAAACAGTACTTGATTGGCTGCGAAGGACTTTGGGACTTCCTGAGTTGTGAAAGGTGCAATATAAATTCTTTCTTAGATTCATAGAGATTCATAGAGATTCATAACATTCTTACCATAGTAATTTCCCAAGACTTTGAACTAAGTGTCATTGACATTTCTCAGAATTGGAAAAATAGCTTGGAGAAATGACCTGTTTCAGAGTATACACCATGTTATGGGCTCGTGCTCACAAACAAGAACGTTTTGTACAAACAGTGACCTTTAAAGTGTGATAAATGACTGCAGTGAAATTTCAGGGGTGCAGGGCACAAAACCTGGGCTGTGTTGCTGAGGGTAATTTGGAAATTCCAACATCTCAAATACCAAAAGAATTAAATATTCGGGCATCTCAAACGAGGAGTGTGAAACCTGCACCTCCTTGGTTCATAAACAGAGCACCCCCCCCCCCCCCCCTCCCACTGAGCTATATATAAAACTACTTTCCATAAACAGAGCACCCCCCCCCTCCCACTGAGCTATATATAAAACTACTTTCCATAAACAGAGCACCCCCCCCTCCCACTGAGCTATATATAAAACTACTATCCATAAACAGAGCACCCCCCCTCCCACTGAGCTATATATAAAACTACATTCCATAAACAGAGCACCCCCCCTCCCACTGAGCTATATATAAAACTACTTTCCATAAACAGAGGAGCCCCCCCTCCCACTGAGCTATATATAAAACTACTATCCATAAACAGAGCACCCCCCCCCCCTCCAATGAGCTATATATAAAACTACTTTCCATAAACAGAGCACCCCCCCCCTCCCACTGAGCTATATATAAAACTACTTTCCATAAACAGAGCACCCCCCCCCCCACTGAGCTATATATAAAACTACTTTCCATAAACAGAGCACCCCCCCCTCCCAATGAGCTATATATAAAACTATTTTCCATAAACAGAGCACCCCCCCTCCCACTGAGCTATATATAAAACTACTTTCCATAAACAGAGCACCCCCCCCTCCCACTGAGCTATATATAAAACTACTTTCCATAAACAAAGCACCCCCCCCCCCCACTGAGCTATATATAAAACTACTTTCCATAAACAGAGCACCCCCCCCCCTCCCACTGAGCTTTCTATAAAACTACTTTCCATAAACAGAGCACCCCCCCCTCCCACTGAGCTATATATAAAACTACTTTCCATAAACAGAGCACCACCCCCCCTCCCACTGAGCTATATATAAAACTACTTTCCATAAACAGAGCACCCCCCCCCCACTGAGCTATATATAAAACTACTTTCCATAAACAGAGCACCCCCCCCCCTCCACTGAGCTATATATAAAACTAC
This sequence comes from Heterodontus francisci, assembly GCF_036365525.1. Taxonomy (NCBI): domain Eukaryota; kingdom Metazoa; phylum Chordata; class Chondrichthyes; order Heterodontiformes; family Heterodontidae; genus Heterodontus; species Heterodontus francisci. The sequence goes on from NC_090382.1 coordinate 121,157,834, forward strand.
TTTCCATAAACAGAGCACCCCCCCTCCCACTGAGCTATATATAAAACTACTTTCCATAAACAGAGCACCCCCCCCTCCCACTGAGCTATATATAAAACTACATTCCATAAACAGAGCACCCCCCCCCTCCACTGAGCTATATATAAAACTACTTTCCATAAACAGAGCACCCCCCCCCTCCCACTGAGCTATATATAAAACTACTTTCCATAAACAGAGCACCCCCCCCTCCCACTGAGCTATATATAAAACTACTTTCCATAAACAGAGCACCCCCCCCTCCCACTGAGCTATATATAAAACTACTTTCCATAAACAGAGCACCCCCCCCCCCTCCACTGAGCTATATATAAAACTACTTTCCATAAACAGAGCAACCCCCCCCCTACACTAAGCTATATATAAAACTACTTTCCATAAACAGAGCACCCCCCCCCCTCCACTGAGCTATATATAAAACTACTTTCCATAAACAGAGCACCCCCCCCCCTCCACTGAGCTATATATAAAACTACTTTCCATAAACAGAGCAACCCCCCCCCCTACACTAAGCTATATATAAAACTACTTTCCATAAACAGAGCACCCCCCATCCCACTGAGCTATATATAAAACTACTTTCCATAAACAGAGCACCCCCCCCCCTCCACTGAGCTATATATAAAACTACTTTCCATAAACAGAGCACCCCCCCCTCCCACTGAGCTATATATAAAACTACTTTCCATAAACAGAGCACCCCCCCCCTCCACTGAGCTATATATAAAACTACTTTCCATAAACAGAGCACCCCCCCCTCCCACTGAGCTATATATAAAACTACTTTCCATAAACAGAGCACCCCCCCCCCCTCCCACTGAGCTATATATAAAACGACTTTCCATAAACAGAGCACCCCCCCCCTCCACCGAGCTATATATAAAACTACTTTCCATAAACAGAGCACCCCACCCCCTGAGCTATATAAAAAACTACTTTCCATAAACAGAGCACCCCCCCCCTTCCACTGAGCTATATATAAAACTACTTTCCATAAACAGAGCACCCCCCCCCCACTGAGCTATATATAAAACTACTTTCCATAAACAGAGCACCCCCCCCTCCCACTGAGCTATATATAAAACTACTTTCCATAAACAGAGCACCCCCCGCTCCACCGAGCTATATATAAAACTACTTTCCATAAACAGAGCACCCCCCCCTCCCACTGAGCTATATATAAAACTACTTTCCATAAACAGAGCACCCCCCCCCCCTCCACCGAGCTATATATAAAACTACTTTCCATAAACAGAGCACCCCCCCCTCCACCGAGCTATATATAAAACTACTTTCCATAAACAGAGCACCCCCCCCTTCCACTGAGCTATATATAAAACTACTTTCCATAAACAGAGCACCCCCCCCCTCCCACTGAGCTATATATAAAACTACTTTCCATAAACAGAGCACCCCCCCCCCCCTCCACCGAGCTATATATAAAACTACTTTCCATAAACAGAGCACCCCCCCCCTCCCACTGAGCTATATATAAAACTACTTTCCATAAACAGAGCACCCCCCCCTCCCACTGAGCTATATATAAAACTACTTTCCATAAACAGAGCACCCCCCCCTTCCACTGAGCTATATATAAAACTACTTTCCATAAACAGAGCACCCCCCCCCTCCCACTGAGCTATATATAAAACTACTTTCCATAAACAGAGCACCCCCCCCCTCCACTGAGCGATATATAAAACTACTTTCCATAAACAGAGCACCCCCCCCCTCCACTGAGCTATATATAAAACTACTTTCCATAAACAGAGCACCCCCCCCCCTCCACTGAGCTATATATAAAACTACTTTCCATAAACAGAGCACCCCCCCCCTCCACTGAGCTATATATAAAACTACTTTCCATAAACAGAGCACCCCCCCCCCACTGAGCTATATATAAAACTACTTTCCATAAACAGAGCACCCCCCCCCTCCACTGAGCTATATATAAAACTACTTTCCATAAACAGAGCACCCCCCCCCTCCACTGAGCTATATATAAAACTACTTTCCATAAACAGAGCACCCCCCCCCTCCACTGAGCTATATATAAAACTACTTTCCATAAACAGAGCACCCCCCCCCTCCACTGAGCTATATATAAAACTACTTTCCATAAACAGAGCACCCCCCCTCCCACTGAGCTATATATAAAACTACTCTCCATAAACAGAGCACCCCCCCCCCCCACTGAGCTATATATAAAACTACTTTCCATAAACAGAGCACCCCCCCCCCTCCCACTGAGCTATATATAAAACTACTTTCCATAAACAGAGCACCCCCCCTCCCACTGAGCTATATATAAAACTACTCTCCATAAACAGAGCACCCCCCCCCCCACTGAGCTATATATAAAACTACTTTCCATAAACAGAGCACCCCCCCCCCCCCACTGAGCTATATATAAAACTACTTTTCATAAACAGAGCACCCCCCCCCCACTGAGCTAGATATAAAACTACTTTCCATAAACAGAGCACCCCCCCCCCTCCACTGAGCTATATATAAAACTACTTTCCATAAACAGAGCACCCCCCCCTCCCACTGAGCTATATATAAAACTACTTTTCATAAACAGAGCACCCCCCCCCACTGAGCTATATATAAAACTACTTTCCATAAACAGAGCACCCCCCCCCTCCCACTGAGCTATATATAAAACTACTTTCCATAAACAGAGCACCCCCCCCCACTGAGCTATATATAAAACTACTTTCCATAAACAGAGCACCCCCCCTCCCACTGAGCTATATATAAAACTACTTTCCATAAACAGAGCACCCCCCCCCACTGAGCTATATATAAAACTACTTTCCATAAACAGAGCACCCCCCCCTCCCACTGAGCTATATATAAAACTACTTTCCATAAACAGAGCACCCCCCCCCACTGAGCTATATATAAAACTACTCTCCATAAACAGAGCACCCCCCCCCCCCACTGAGCTATATATAAAACTACTTTCCATAAACAGAGCACCCCCCCCCCCTCCCACTGAGCTATATATAAAACTACTTTCCATAAACAGAGCACCCCCCCTCCCACTGAGCTATATATAAAACTACTCTCCATAAACAGAGCACCCCCCCCCCCACTGAGCTATATATAAAACTACTTTCCATAAACAGAGCACCCCCCCCCCTCCCACTGAGCTATATATAAAACTACTTTCCATAAACAGAGCACCCCCCCCTCCCACTGAGCTATATATAAAACTACTCTCCATAAACAGAGCACCCCCCCCCCCACTGAGCTATATATAAAACTACTTTCCATAAACAGAGCACCCCCCCCCCCCACTGAGCTATATATAAAACTACTTTTCATAAACAGAGCACCCCCCCCCCACTGAGCTAGATATAAAACTACTTTCCATAAACAGAGCACCCCCCCCCCCTCCACTGAGCTATATATAAAACTACTTTCCATAAACAGAGCACCCCCCCCCCCCCACTGAGCTATATATAAAACTACTTTTCATAAACAGAGCACCCCCCCCCACTGAGCTAGATATAAAACTACTTTCCATAAACAGAGCACCCCCCCCCCCCACTGAGCTATATATAAAACTACTTTTCATAAACAGAGCACCCCCCCCCACTGAGCTAGATATAAAACTACTTTCCATAAACAGAGCACCCCCCCCCCCCACTGAGCTATATATAAAACTACTTTTCATAAACAGAGCACCCCCCCCCCACTGAGCTAGATATAAAACTACTTTCCATAAACAGAGCACCCCCCCCCCCTCCACTGAGCTATATATAAAACTACTTTCCATAAACAGAGCACCCCCCCCTCCCACTGAGCTAGATATAAAACTACTTTTCATAAACAGAGCACCCCCCCCCACTGAGCTAGATATAAAACTACTTTCCATAAACAGAGCACCCCCCCCCCTCCACTGAGCTATATATAAAACTACTTTCCATAAACAGAGCACCCCCCCCTCCCACTGAGCTATATATAAAACTACTTTTCATAAACAGAGCACCCCCCCCCACTGAGCTATATATAAAACTACTTTCCATAAACAGAGCACCCCCCCCTCCCACTGAGCTATATATAAAACTACTTTCCATAAACAGAGCACCCCCCCCCACTGAGCTATATATAAAACTACTTTCCATAAACAGAGCACCCCCCCTCCCACTGAGCTATATATAAAACTACTTTCCATAAACAGAGCACCCCCCCCCACTGAGCTATATATAAAACTACTTTCCATAAACAGAGCACCCCCCCCCACTGAGCTATATATAAAACTACTTTCCATAAACAGAGCACCCCCCCCCACTGAGCTATATATAAAACTACTTTCCATAAACAGAGCACCCCCCCCACTGAGCTATATATAAAACTACTTTCCATAAACAGAGCACCCCCCCCTCCCACTGAGCTATATATAAAACTACTTTCCATAAACAGAGCACCCCCCCTCCCACTGAGCTATATATAAAACTACTTTCCATAAACAGAGCACCCCCCCCACTGAGCTATATATAAAACTACTTTCCATAAACAGAGCACCCCCCCTCCCACTGAGCTATATATAAAACTACTTTCCATAAACAGAGCACCCCCCCCACTGAGCTATATATAAAACTACTTTCCATAAACAGAGCACCCCCCCCCACTGAGCTATATATAAAACTACTTTTCATAAACAGAGCACCCCCCCTCCCACTGAGCTATATATAAAACTACTTTCCATAAACAGAGCACCCCCCCCACTGAGCTATATATAAAACTACTTTCCATAAACAGAGCACCCCCCCCCACTGAGCTATATATAAAACTACTTTTCATAAACAGAGCACCCCCCCTCCCACTGAGCTATATATAAAACTACTTTCCATAAACAGAGCACCCCCCCCTCCCACTGAGCTATATATAAAACTACTTTCCATAAACAGAGCACCCCCCCCTCCCACTGAGCTATATATAAAACTACTTTCCATAAACAGAGCACCCCCCCCTCCCACTGAGCTATATATAAAACTACTTTCCATAAACAGAGCACCCCCCCCTCCCACTGAGCTATATATAAAACTACTTTCCATAAACAGAGCACCCCCCCCTCCCACTGAGCTATATATAAAACTACTTTCCATAAACAGAGCACCCCCCCCTCCCACTGAGCTAGATATAAAACTACTTTTCATAAACAGAGCACCCCCCCCCTCCCACTGAGCTATATATAAAACTACTTTCCATAAACAGAGCACCCCCCCCCTCCCACTGAGCTATATATAAAACTACTTTCCATAAACAGAGCACCCCCCCCTCCCACTGAGCTAGATATAAAACTACTTTCCATAAACAGAGCACCCCCCCCTCCCACTGAGCTATATATAAAACTACTTTCCATAAACAGAGCACCCCCCCCTCCCACTGAGCTATATATAAAACTACTTTTCATAAACAGAGCACCCCCCCTCCCACTGAGCTATATATAAAACTACTTTTCATAAACAGAGCACCCCCCCCCTCCCACTGAGCTATATATAAAACTACTTTCCATAAACAGAGCACCCCCCCCCTCCCACTGAGCTATATATAAAACTACTTTCCATAAACAGAGCACCCCCCCCTCCCACTGAGCTATATATAAAACTACTTTCCATAAACAGAGCACCCCCCCCTCCCACTGAGCTATATATAAAACTACTTTCCATAAACAGAGCACCCCCCCCCCCCCCACTGAGCAAAATATAAAACTACTTTCCATAAACAGAGCACCCCCCCCTCCCACTGAGCTAGATATAAAACTACTTTCCATAAACAGAGCACCCCCCCCTCCCACTGAGCTATATATAAAACTACTTTCCATAAACAGAGCACCCCCCCCCCCACTGAGCAAAATATAAAACTACTTTCCATAAACAGAGCACCCCCCCCTCCCACTGAGCTAGATATAAAACTACTTTCCATAAACAGAGCACCCCCCCCCCCCCACTGAGCAAAATATAAAACTACTTTCCATAAACAGAGCACCCCCCCCTCCCACTGAGCTATATATAAAACTACTTTCCATAAACAGAGCACCCCCCCCCCACTGAGCAAAATATAAAACTACTTTCCATAAACAGAGCACCCCCCCCTCCCACTGAGCTAGATATAAAACTACTTTCCATAAACAGAGCACCCCCCCCTCCCACTGAGCTATATATAAAACTACTTTCCATAAACAGAGCACCCCCCCCCTCCCACTGAGCTAGATATAAAACTACTTTCCAAAAACAGAGCACCCCCCCCTCCCACTGAGCTATATATAAAACTACTTTCCATAAACAGAGCACCCCCCCCCACTGAGCAAAATATAAAACTACTTTCCATAAACAGAGCACCCCCCCCTCCCGCTGAGCTATATATAAAACTACTTTCCATAAACAGAGCACCCCCCCCTCCCACTGAGCTATATATAAAACTACTTTCCATAAACAGAGCACCCCCCCCTCCCACTGAGCTATATATAAAACTACATTCCATAAACAGAGCACCCCCCCCTCCCACTGAGCTATATATAAAACTACTTTCCATAAACAGAGCACCCCCCCCTCCCACTGAGCTAGATATAAAACTACTTTCCATAAACAGAGCACCCCCCCCTCCCACTGAGCTATATATAAAACTACATTCCATAAACAGAGCACCCCCCCCCCACTGAGCAAAATATAAAACTACTTTCCATAAACAGAGCACCCCCCCCCCCCACTGAGCAAAATATAAAACTACTTTCCATAAACAGAGCACCCCCCCCTCCCACTGAGCTATATATAAAACTACATTCCATAAACAGAGCACCCCCCCCCCACTGAGCAAAATATAAAACTACTTTCCATAAACAGAGCACCCCCCCCCTCCCACTGAGCTATATATAAAACTACTTTCCATAAACAGAGCACCCCCCCCCTCTACTGAGCTATATATAAAACTACTTTCCATAAACAGAGCACCCCCTCCTCCCACTGAGCTAGATATAAAACTACTTTCCACAAACAGAGCACCCCCCCCCCCCTCCCACTGAGCTATATATAAAACTACTTTTCATAAACAGAGCACCCCCCCCCTCCCACTGAGCTAGATATAAAACTACTTTCCACAAACAGAGCACCCCCCCCCCCCTCCCACTGAGCTATATATAAAACTACTTTTCATAAACAGAGCACCCCCCCCCTCCCACTGAGCTAGATATAAAACTACTTTCCATAAACAGAGCACCCCCCCCCTCCCACTGAGCTAGATATAAAACTACTTTCCATAAACAGAGCACCCCCCCCCTCCCACTGAGCTATATATAAAACTACTTTCCACAAACAGAGCACCCCCCCCCCCCTCCCACTGAGCTATATATAAAACTACTTTTCATAAACAGAGCACCCCCCCCTCCCACTGAGCTATATATAAAACTACTTTCCACAAACAGAGCACCCCCCCCCCCCTCCCACTGAGCTATATATAAAACTACTTTCCATAAACAGAGCACCCCCCCCCTCCCACTGAGCTATATATAAAACTACTTTCCATAAACAGAGCACCCCCCCCCCCACTGAGCTAGATATAAAACTACTTTCCATAAACAGAGCACCCCCCCCTCCCACTGAGCTACATATAAAACTACTTTCCATAAACAGAGCACCCCCCCTCCCACTGAGCTATATATAAAACTACTTTCCATTAACAGAGCACCCCCCCCCCACTGAGCTATATATAAAACTACTTTCCATAAACAGAGCACCCCCCCCTCCCACTAAGCTATATATAAAACTACTTTCCATAAACAGAGCACCCCTCCCACTGAGCTATATATAAAACTACATTCCATAAACAGAGCACCCCCCCCCCACTGAGCTATATATAAAACTACTTTCCATAAACAGAGCACCCCCCCCTCCCACTAAGCTATATATAAAACTACTTTCCATAAACAGAGCACCCCTCCCACTGAGCTATATATAAAACTACATTCCATAAACAGTGCACCCCCCCCCACTGAGCTATATATAAAACTACTTTCCATAAACAGAGCACCCCCCCCTCCCACTAAGCTATATATAAAACTACTTTCCATAAACAGAGCCCCCCCCCCCCCACTGAGCTAGATATAAAACTACTTTCCATAAACAGAGCACCCCCCCCTTCCACTGAGCTATATATAAAACTACTTTTCATAAACAGAGCACCCCCCCCCCCACTGAGCTATATATAAAACTACTTTCCATAAACAGAGCACCCCCCCCTCCCACTGAGCTATATATAAAACTACTTTCCATAAACAGAGCACCCCCCCCCCACTGAGCTATATATAAAACTACTTTCCATAAACAGAGCACCCCCCCCCCACTAAGCTAGATATAAAACTACTTTCCATAAACAGAGCACCCCCCCCTTCCACTGAGCTATATATAAAACTACTTTCCATAAACAGAGCACCCCCCCCTTCCACTGAGCTATATATAAAACTACATTCCATAAACAGAGCACCCCCCCCCCACTGAGCTATATATAAAACTACTTTCCATAAACAGAGCACCCCCCCCTTCCACTGAGCTATATATAAAACTACTTTCCATAAACAGAGCACCCCCCCCTTCCACTGAGCTATATATAAAACTACTTTCCATAAACAGAGCACCCCCCCCCTTCCACTGAGCTATATATAAAACTACTTTCCATAAACAGAGCACCCCCCCCTTCCACTGAGCGATATATAAAACTACTTTCCATAAACAGAGCACCCCCCCCTTCCACTGAGCTATATATAAAACTACTTTCCATAAACAGAGCACCCCCCCCCCACTGAGCTATATATAAAACTACTTTCCATAAACAGAGCACCCCCCCCCCCACTAAGCTAGATATAAAACTACTTTCCATAAACAGAGCACCCCCCCCTTCCACTGAGCTATATATAAAACTACTTTCCATAAACAGAGCACCCCCCCCTTCCACTGAGCTATATATAAAACTACATTCCATAAACAGAGCACCCCCCACCCCCCACTGAGCTATATATAAAACTACTTTCCATAAACAGAGCACCCCCCCTTCCACTGAGCTATATATAAAACTACTTTCCATAAACAGAGCACCCCCCCCCTCCCACTGAGCTATATATAAAACTACTTTCCATAAACAGAGCACCCCCCCCCCACTGAGCTATATATAAAACTACTTTCCATAAACAGAGCACCCCCCCCCCCACTAAGCTAGATATAAAACTACTTTCCATAAACAGTGCACCCCCCCCCCCCACTAAGCTAGATATAAAACTACTTTCCATAAACAGAGCACCCCCCCCCCACTAAGCTAGATATAAAACTACTTTCCATAAACAGAGCACCCCCCCCCTTCCACTGAGCTATATATAAAACTACTTTCCATAAACAGAGCACCCCCCCCTTCCACTGAGCTATATATAAAACTACATTCCATAAACAGAGCACCCCCCCCCCCCCACTGAGCTATATATAAAACTACTTTCCATAAACAGAGCACCCCCCCCTTCCACTGAGCTATATATAAAACTACTTTCCATAAACAGAGCACCCCCCCCTTCCACTGAGCTATATATAAAACTACTTTCCATAAACAGAGCACCCCCCCCTTCCACTGAGCTATATATAAAACTACTTTCCATAAACAGAGCACCCCCCCCTTCCACTGAGCGATATATAAAACTACTTTCCATAAACAGAGCACCCCCCCCTTCCACTGAGCTATATATAAAACTACTTTCCATAAACAGAGCACCCCCCCCCCACTGAGCTATATATAAAACTACTTTCCATAAACAGAGCACCCCCCCCCTTCCACTGAGCTATATATAAAACTACTTTCCATAAACAGAGCACCCCCCCCTTCCACTGAGCGATATATAAAACTACTTTCCATAAACAGAGCACCCCCCCCTTCCACTGAGCTATATATAAAACTACTTTCCATAAACAGAGCACCCCCCCCCCCACTGAGCTATATATAAAACTACTTTCCATAAACAGAGCACCCCCCACTTCCACTGAGCTATATATAAAACTACTTTCCATAAACAGAGCACCCCCCCCTTCCACTGAGCTATATATAAAACTACTTTCCATAAACAGAGCACCCCCCCCCACTGAGCTATATATAAAACTACTTTCCATAAACAGAGCACCCCCCCCTTCCACTGAGCTATATATAAAACTACTTTCCATAAACAGAGCACCCCCCCCTTCCACTGAGCTATATATAAAACTACTTTCCATAAACAGAGCACCCCCCCCCACTGAGCTATATATAAAACTACTTTCCATAAACAGAGCACCCCCCCCCTTCCACTGAGCTATATATAAAACTACTTTCCATAAACAGAGCACCCCCCCCTTCCACTGAGCTATATATAAAACTACTTTCCATAAACAGAGCACCCCCCCCTCCCATTGAGCTATATATAAAACTACTTTCCATAAACAGAGCACCCCCCCCCCCACTGAGCTATATATAAAACTACTTTCCATAAACAGAGCACCCCCCCCCCACTGAGCTATATATAAAACTACTTTCCATAAACAGAGCACCCCCCCCTTCCACTGAGCTATATATAAAACTACTTTCCATAAACAGAGCACCCCCCCCCCACTGAGCTATATATAAAACTACTTTCCATAAACAGAGCACCCCCCCCTCCCACTGAGCTATATATAAAACTACTTTCCATAAACAGAGCACCCCCCCCTCCCACTGAGCTATATATAAAACTACTTTCCATAAACAGAGCACCCCCCCCTCCCACTGAGCTATATATAAAACTACTTTCCATAAACAGAGCACCCCCCCCTCCCACTGAGCTATATATAAAACTACTTTCCATAAACAGAGCACCCCCCCCTCCCACTGAGCTATATATAAAACTACTTTCCATAAACAGAGCACCCCCCCCCTCCCATTGAGCTATATATAAAACTACTTTCCATAAACAGAGCACCCCCCCCCCCACTGAGCTATATATAAAACTACTTTCCATAAACAGAGCACCCCCCCTCCCACTAAGCTATATATAAAACTACTTTCCATAAACAGAGCACCCCCCCCCCCACTGAGCTATATATAAAACTACTTTCCATAAACAGAGCACCCCCCCCTTCCACTGAGCTATATATAAAACTACTTTCCATACACAGAGCACCCCCCCTCCCACTGAGCTATATATAAAACTACTTTCCATAAACAGAGCACCCCCCCCTCCCATTGAGCTATATATAAAACTACTTTCCATACACAGAGCACCCCCCCCTCCCATTGAGCTATATATAAAACTACTTTCCATAAACAGAGCACCCCCCCCCTCCCACTGAGCTATATATAAAACTACTTTCCATACACAGAGCACCCCCCCCCTCCCACTGAGCTATATATAAAACTACTTTCCATAAACAGAGCACCCCCCCCTTCCACTGAGCTATATATAAAACTACTTTCCATAAACAGAGCACCCCCCCCCCCCACTGAGCTATATATAAAACTACTTTCCATAAACAGAGCACCCCCCCCTTCCACTGAGCTATATATAAAACTACTTTCCATAAACAGAGCACCCCCCCCCCTTCCACTGAGCTATATATAAAACTACTTTCCATACACAGAGCACCCCCCCCTCCCACTGAGCTATATATAAAACTACTTTCCATAAACAGAGCACCCCCCCTCCCATTGAGCTATATATAAAACTACTCTCCATAAACAGAGCACCCCCCCCTCCCCACTGAGCTATATATAAAACTACTTTCCATAAACAGAGCACCCCCCCTCCCCACTGAGCTATATATAAAACTACTTTCCATAAACAGAGCACCCCCCCCCTCCCACTGAGCTATATATAAAACTACTCTCCATAAACAGAGCACCCCCCCCCCCACTGAGCTATATATAAAACTACTTTCCAAAAACAGAGCACCCCACCTCCCACTGAGCTATATATAAAACTACTCTCCATAAACAGAGCACCCCCCCCTCCCACTGAGCTATATATAAAACTACTTTCCATAAACAGAGCACCCCCCCCCTCCCACTGAGCTATATATAAAACTACTTTCCATAAACAGAGCACCCCCCCCCCTCCCACTGAGCTATATATAAAACTACTCTCCATAAACAGAGCACCCCCCCCCCCACTGAGCTATATATAAAACTACTTTCATAAACAGAGCACCCCCCCCCCCACTGAGCTATATATAAAACTACTTTCCATAAACAGAGCACCCCCCCCTCCCACTGAGCTATATATAAAACTACTTTCCATAAACAGAGCACCCCCCCCTCCCACTGAGCTATATATAAAACTACTTTCCATAAACAGAGCACCCCCCCCTCCCACTGAGCTATATATAAAACTACTTTTCATAAACAGAGCACCCCCCCCCCCACTGAGCTATATATAAAACTACTTTCCATAAACAGAGCACCCCCCCCTCCCACTGAGCTATATATAAAACTACTTTCCATCAACAGAGCACCCCCCCCCCACTGAGCTATATATAAAACTACTTTCCATCAACAGAGCACCCCCCCCCACTGAGCTATATATAAAACTACTTTCCATCAACAGAGCACCCCCCCCCCACTGAGCTATATATAAAACTACTTTCCATAAACAGAGCACCCCCCCCCCACTGAGCTATATATAAAACTACTTTCCATCAACAGAGCACCCCCCCCACTGAGCTATATATAAAACTACTTTCCATAAACAGAGCACCCCCCCCCTCCCACTGAGCTAGATATAAAACTACTTTCCATAAACAGAGCACCCCCCCCTCCCACTGAGCTATATATAAAACTACTTTCCATAAACAGAGCACCCCCCCCCCTCCCACTGAGCTAGATATAAAACTACTTTCCATACACAGAGCACCCCCCCCCTCCCACTGAGCTATATATAAAACTACTTTCCATAAACAGAGCACCCCCCCCTTCCACTGAGCTATATATAAAACTACTTTCCATAAACAGAGCACCCCCCCCCCCACTGAGCTATATATAAAACTACTTTCCATACACAGAGCACCCCCCCCCTCCCACTGAGCTATATATAAAACTACTTTCCATAAACAGAGCACCCCCCCCTTCCACTGAGCTATATATAAAACTACTTTCCATAAACAGAGCACCCCCCCCTCCCACTGAGCTATATATAAAACTACTTTCCATAAACAGAGCACCCCCCCCCCTCCCACTGAGCTAGATATAAAACTACTTTCCATACACAGAGCACCCCCCCCTCCCACTGAGCTATATATAAAACTACTTTCCATAAACAGAGCACCCCCCCCCTTCCACTGAGCTATATATAAAACTACTTTCCATAAACAGAGCACCCCCCCCTTCCACTGAGCTAGATATAAAACTACTTTCCATACACAGAGCACCCCCCCCTCCCACTGAGCTATATATAAAACTACTTTCCATAAACAGAGCACCCCCCCCTTCCACTGAGCTATATATAAAACTACTTTCCATAAACAGAGCACCCCCCCCTTCCACTGAGCTATATATAAAACTACTTTCCATAAACAGAGCACCCCCCCCCCTTCCACTGAGCTATATATAAAACTACTTTCCATACACAGAGCACCCCCCCCTCCCACTGAGCTATATATAAAACTACTTTCCATAAACAGAGCACCCCCCCCCTTCCACTGAGCTATATATAAAACTACTTTCCATAAACAGAGCACCCCCCCCCTTCCACTGAGCTATATATAAAACTACTTTCCATACACAGAGCACCCCCCCCTCCCACTGAGCTATATATAAAACTACTTTTCATAAACAGAGCACCCCCCCCCACTGAGCTATATATAAAACTACTTTCCATAAACAGAGCACCCCCCCCTCCCACTGAGCTATATATAAAACTACTTTCCATAAACAGAGCACCCCCCCTCCCCATTGAGCTATATATAAAACTACTTTCCATAAACAGAGCACCCCCCCCCTCCCACTGAGCTATATATAAAACTACTTTCCATAAACAGAGCACCCCCCCCTCCCACTGAGCTATATATAAAACTACTTTTCATAAACAGAGCACCCCCCCCCCACTGAGCTATATATAAAACTACTTTCCATAAACAGAGCACCCCCCCCCTCCCACTGAGCTATATATAAAACTACTTTCCATAAACAGAGCACCCCCCCTCCCCACTGAGCTATATATAAAACTACTTTCCATAAACAGAGCACCCCCCCCCTCCCACTGAGCTATATATAAAACTACTCTCCATAAACAGAGCACCCCCCCCCCCCCACTGAGCTATATATAAAACTACTTTCCAAAAACAGAGCACCCCCCCCTCCCACTGAGCTATATATAAAACTACTCTCCATAAACAGAGCACCCCCCCCCTCCCACTGAGCTATATATAAAACTACTTTCCATAAACAGAGCACCCCCCCCTCCCACTGAGCTATATATAAAACTACTTTCCATAAACAGAGCACCCCCCCCCCTCCCACTGAGCTATATATAAAACTACTCTCCATAAACAGAGCACCCCCCCCCACTGTGCTATATATAAAACTACTTTTCATAAACAGAGCACCCCCCCCCCCACTGAGCTATATATAAAACTACTTTCCATAAACAGAGCACCCCCCCCCTCCCACTGAGCTATATATAAAACTACTTTCCATAAACAGAGCACCCCCCCCCCACTGAGCTATATATAAAACTACTTTTCATAAACAGAGCACCCCCCCCCCCACTGAGCTAGATATAAAACTACTTTCCATAAACAGAGCACCCCCCCCCCCACTGAGCTATATATAAAACTACTTTCCATAAACAGAGCACCCCCCCCTCCCACTGAGCTATATATAAAACTACTTTTCATAAACAGAGCACCCCCCCCCCCACTGAGCTAGATATAAAACTACTTTCCATAAACAGAGCACCCCCCCCCCCCACTGAGCTATATATAAAACTACTTTCCATAAACAGAGCACCCCCCCCTCCCACTGAGCTATATATAAAACTACTTTCCATAAACAGAGCACCCCCCCCTCCCACTGAGCTATATATAAAACTACTTTCCATAAACAGAGCACCCCCCCCCTTCCACTGAGCTAGATATAAAACTACTTTCCATAAACAGAGCACCCCCCCCCACTGAGCTATATATAAAACTACTTTCCATAAACAGAGCACCCCCCCCTCCCACTGAGCTAGATATAAAACTACTTTCCATAAACAGAGCACCCCCCCCTCCCACTGAGCTATATATAAAACTACTTTCCATAAACAGAGCACCCCCCCCCTTCCACTGAGCTAGATATAAAACTACTTTCCATAAACAGAGCACCCCCCCCACTGAGCTATATATAAAACTACTTTCCATAAACAGAGCACCCCCCCCTCCCACTGAGCTAGATATAAAACTACTTTCCATAAACAGAGCACCCCCCCCTCCCACCGAGCTATATATAAAACTACTTTCCATAAACAGAGCACCCCCCCCTCCCACTGAGCTATATATAAAACTACTTTCCATAAACAGAGCACCCCCCCTCCCACTGAGCTATATATAAAACTACTTTCCATAAACAGAGCACCCCCCCCCTCCCACTGAGCTATATATAAAACTACTTTCCATAAACAGAGCCCCCCCCCCTCCCACTGAGCTATATATAAAACTACTTGCCATAAACAGAGCACCCCCCCCTCCCACTGAGCTATATATAAAACTACTTTCCATAAACAGAGCACCCCCCCCTCCCACTGAGCTATATATAAAACTACTTGCCATAAACAGAGCACCCCCCCTCCCACTGAGCTATATATAAAACTACTTTCCATAAACAGAGCCCCCCCCCCTCCCACTGAGCTATATATAAAACTACTTGCCATAAACAGAGCACCCCCCCCTCCCACTGAGCTATATATAAAACTACTTTCCATAAACAGAGCACCCCCCCCTCCCACTGAGCTATATATAAAACTACTTTCCATAAACAGAGCACCCCCCCCTCCCACTGAGCTAGATATAAAACTACTTTCCATAAACAGAGCACCCCCCCTCCCACTGAGCTATATATAAAACTACTTTCCATAAACAGAGCACCCCCCCCTTCCACTGAGCTAGATATAAAACTACTTTCCATAAACAGAGCACCCCCCCCCCCCCCACTGAGCTATATATAAAACTACTTTCCATAAACAGAGCACCCCCCCCTCCCACTGAGCTATATATAAAACTACTTTCCATAAACAGAGCACCCCCCCCCTCCCACTGAGCTATATATAAAACTACTTTCCAGAAACAGAGCACCCCCCCCTCCCACTGAGCTATATATAAAACTACTTTCCATAAACAGAGCACCCCCCCCCTCCCACTGAGCTATATATAAAACTACTTTCCATAAACAGAGCACCCCCCCCCCTCCCACTGAGCTATATATAAAACTACTTTCCAGAAACAGAGCACCCCCCCCCTCCCACTGAGCTATATATAAAACTACTTTCCAGAAACAGAGCACCCCCCCCTCCCACTGAGCTATATATAAAACTACTTTCCATAAACAGAGCACCCCCCCCCTCCCACTGAGCTATATATAAAACTACTTTCCATAAACAGAGCACCCCCCCCTCCCACTGAGCTATATATAAAACTACTTTCCAGAAACAGAGCACCCCCCCCTCCCACTGAGCTATATATAAAACTACTTTCCAGAAACAGAGCACCCCCCCCTCCCACTGAGCTATATATAAAACTACTTTCCATAAACAGAGCACCCCCCCCCTCCCACTGAGCTAGATATAAAACTACTTTCCATAAACAGAGCACCCCCCCCTTCCACTGAGCTAGATATAAAACTACTTTCCATAAACAGAGCACCCCCCCCTACACTAAGCTATATATAAAACTACTTTCCATAAACAGAGCACCCCCCCCTTCCACTGAGCTAGATATAAAACTACTTTCCATAAACAGAGCACCCCCCCCTTCCACTGAGCTAGATATAAAACTACTTTCCATAAACAGAGCACCCCCCCCTACACTAAGCTATATATAAAACTACTTTCCATAAACAGAGCACCCCCCCCCTCCCACTGAGCTAGATATAAAACTACTTTCCATAAACAGAGCACCCCCCCCTTCCACTGAGCTAGATATAAAACTACTTTCCATAAACAGAGCACCCCCCCCTCCCACTGAGCTAGATATAAAACTACTTTCCATAAACAGAGCACCCCCCCTCCCACTGAGCTATATATAAAACTACTTTCCACAAACAGAGCACCCCCCCCCCTCCCACTGAGCTAGATATAAAACTACTTTCCATAAACAGAGCACCCCCCCCTTCCACTGAGCTAGATATAAAACTACTTTCCATAAACAGAGCACCCCCCCCTTCCACTGAGCTAGATATAAAACTACTTTCCATAAACAGAGCACCCCCCCCTACACTAAGCTATATATAAAACTACTTTCCATAAACAGAGCACCCCCCCTCCCACTGAGCTATATATAAAACTACTTTCCATAAACAGAGCACCCCCCCCTTCCACTGAGCTATATATAAAACTACTTTCCATAAACAGAGCACCCCCCCCTCCCACTGAGCTATATATAAAACTACTTTCCATAAACAGAGCACCCCCCCCTCCCACTGAGCTATATATAAAACTACATTCCATAAACAGAGCACCCCCCCCTCCCACTGAGCTATATATAAAACTACTTTCCATAAACAGAGCACCCCCCCTCCCACTGAGCTATATATAAAACTACTTTCCACAAACAGAGCACCCCCCCCCCTCCCACTGAGCTATATATAAAACTACTTTTCATAAACAGAGCACCCCCCCCCTCCCACTGAGCTATATATAAAACTACTTTCCATAAACAGAGCACCCCCCCCTCCCACTGAGCTATATATAAAACTACTTTCCATAAACAGAGCACCCCCCCCCCCACTGAGCTAGATATAAAACTACTTTCCATAAACAGAGCACCCCCCCCTCCCACTGAGCTACATATAAAACTACTTTCCATAAACAGAGCACCCCCCCTCCCACTGAGCTATATATAAAACTACTTTCCATTAACAGAGCACCCCCCCCCACTGAGCTATATATAAAACTACTTTCCATAAACAGAGCACCCCCCCCCCACTGAGCTATATATAAAACTACTTTCCATAAACAGAGCACCCCCCCCCCACTGAGCTATATATAAAACTACTTTCCATAAACAGAGCACCCCTCCCACTGAGCTATATATAAAACTACTTTCCATAAACAGAGCACCCCCCCCCCCCACTGAGCTATATATAAAACTACATTCCATAAACAGAGCACCCCCCCCTCCCACTGAGCTATATATAAAACTACTTTCCATAAACAGAGCACCCCCCCCCCACTGAGCTAGATATAAAACTACTTTCCATAAACAGAGCACCCCCCCCTCCCACTGAGCTATATATAAAAATACTTTCCATAAACAGAGCACCCCCCCCTCCCACTGAGCTATATATAAAACTACTTTTCATAAACAGAGCACCCCCCCTCCCACTGAGCTATATATAAAACTACTTTTCATAAACAGAGCACCCCCCCCCTCCCACTGAGCTATATATAAAACTACTTTCCATAAACAGAGCACCCCCCCCCCACTGAGCTAGATATAAAACTACTTTCCATAAACAGAGCACCCCCCCTCCCACTGAGCTATATATAAAACTACTTTCCATAAACAGAGCACCCCCCCCACTGAGCTAGATATAAAACTACTTTCCATAAACAGAGCACCCCCCCCACTGAGCTATATATAAAACTACTTTCCATAAACAGAGCACCCCCCCCCCTCCCACTGAGCTATATATAAAACTACTTTTCATAAACAGAGCACCCCCCCCCTCCCACTGAGCTATATATAAAACTACTTTTCATAAACAGAGCACCCCCCCCCTCCCACTGAGCTATATATAAAACTACTTTCCATAAACAGAGCACCCCCCCCTCCCACTGAGCTATATATAAAACTACTTTCCATAAACAGAGCACCCCCCCCTCCCACTGAGCTACATATAAAACTACTTTCCATAAACAGAGCACCCCCCCTCCCACTGAGCTATATATAAAACTACTTTCCATTAACAGAGCACCCCCCCCCACTGAGCTATATATAAAACTACTTTCCATAAACAGAGCACCCCCCCCCCACTGAGCTATATATAAAACTACTTTCCATAAACAGAGCACCCCCCCCTCCCACTGAGCTATATATAAAACTACTATCCATAAACAGAGCACCCCTCCCACTGAGCTATATATAAAACTACTTTCCATAAACAGAGCACCCCCCCCCACTGAGCTATATATAAAACTACTTTCCATAAACAGAGCACCCCCCCCCCCCACTGAGCTATATATAAAACTACTTTCCATAAACAGAGCACCCCCCCCTCCCACTGAGCTATATATAAAACTACTATCCATAAACAGAGCACCCCTCCCACTGAGCTATATATAAAACTACTTTCCATAAACAGAGCACCCCCCCCCACTGAGCTATATATAAAACTACTTTCCATAAACAGAGCACCCCCCCCCCACTGAGCTATATATAAAACTACTTTCCATAAACAGAGCACCCCCCCCCCCCACTGAGCTATATATAAAACTACATTCCATAAACAGAGCACCCCCCCCTCCCACTGAGCTATATATAAAACTACTTTCCATAAACAGAGCACCCCCCCCCCACTGAGCTAGATATAAAACTACTTTCCATAAACAGAGCACCCCCCCCACTGAGCTAGATATAAAACTACTTTCCATAAACAGAGCACCCCCCCCACTGAGCTATATATAAAACTACTTTCCATAAACAGAGCACCCCCCCCCCACTGAGCTAGATATAAAACTACTTTCCATAAACAGAGCACCCCCCCTCCCACTGAGCTATATATAAAACTACTTTCCATAAACAGAGCACCCCCCCCACTGAGCTATATATAAAACTACTTTCCATAAACAGAGCACCCCCCCCTCCCACTGAGCTATATATAAAACTACTTACCATAAACAGAGCACCCCCCCCACTGAGCTATATATAAAACTACTTTCCATAAACAGAGCACCCCCCCCTCCCACTGAGCTATATATAAAACTACTTTCCATAAACAGAGCACCCCCCCCTCCCACTGAGCTATATATAAAACTACTTTCCATAAACAGAGCACCCCCCCCTCCCACTGAGCTATATATAAAACTACTTTCCATAAACAGAGCACCCCCCCCTCCCACTGAGCTATATATAAAACTACTTTCCATAAACAGAGCACCCCCCCCCACTGAGCTATATATAAAACTACTTTCCATAAACAGAGCACCCCCCCTCCCACTGAGCTATATATAAAACTACTTTCCATAAACAGAGCACCCCCCCCTCCCACTGAGCTATATATAAAACTACTTTCCATAAACAGAGCACCCCCCCCTCCCACTGAGCTATATATAAAACTACTTTCCATAAACAGAGCACCCCCCCCTCCCACTGAGCTATATATAAAACTACATTCCATAAACAGAGCACCCCCCCCCCCCCACTGAGCTATATATAAAACTACTTTCCATAAACAGAGCACCCCCCCCCTCCCCACTGAGCTATATATAAAACTACTTTCCATAAACAGAGCACCCCCCCCCACTGAGCTATATATAAAACTACTTTCCATAAACAGAGCACCCCCCCCCTCCCACTGAGCTATATATAAAACTACATTCCAAAAACAGAGCACCCCCCCCCCCACTGAGCTATATATAAAACTACATTCCAAAAACAGAGCACCCCCCCCCACTGAGCTATATATAAAACTACTTTCCATAAACAGAGCACCCCCCCTCCCACTGAGCTATATATAAAACTACATTCCAAAAACAGAGCACCCCCCTCCACTGAGCAAAATATAAAACTACTATCCATAAACAGAGCACCCCCCCCTCCCACTGAGCTATATATAAAACTACTTTCCATAAACAGAGCACCCCCCCCTCCCACTGAGCTATATATAAAACTACTTTCCATAAACAGAGCACCCCCCCCTCCCACTGAGCTATATATAAAACTACTTTCCATAAACAGAGCACCCCCCCCTCCCACTGAGCTATATATAAAACTACATTCCATACACAGAGCACCCCCCCCCCTCCCACTGAGCTATATATAAAACTACTTTCCGTAAACAGAGCACCCCCCCCTCCCACTGAGCTATATATAAAACTACATTCCATAAACAGAGCACCCCCCCCTCCCACTGAGCTATATATAAAACTACTTTTCATAAACAGAGCACCCCCCCTCCCACTGAGCTATATATAAAACTACTTTCCATAAACAGAGCACCCCCCCCTCCCACTCAGCTATATATAAAACTACTTTCCATAAACAGAGCACCCCCCCCTCCCACTCAGCTATATATAAAACTACATTCCATAAACAGAGCACTCCCCCCTCCCACTGAGCTATATATAAAACTACTTTTCATAAACAGAGCACCCCCCCCTCCCACTGAGCTATATATAAAACTACTTTTCATAAACAGAGCACCCCCCCCTCCCACTGAGCTAGATATAAAACTACTTTCCATAAACAGAGCACCCCCCCTCCCACTGAGCTATATATAAAACTACTTTCCATAAACAGAGCACCCCCCCTCCCACTGAGCTATATATAAAACTACTTTCCATAAACAGAGCACCCCCCCCCACTGAGCTATATATAAAACTACTTTCCATAAACAGAGCACCCCCCCTCCCACTGAGCTATATATAAAACTACTTTCCATAAACAGAGCACCCCCCCCTCCCACTGAGCTATATATAAAACTACTTTCCATAAACAGAGCACCCCCCCCTCCCACTGAGCTATATATAAAACTACTTTCCATAAACAGAGCACCCCCCCTCCCACTGAGCTATATATAAAACTACTTTCCATAAACAGAGCACCCCCCCCTCCCACTAAGCTATATATAAAACTACTTTTCATAAACAGAGCACCCCCCCTCCCACTGAGCTATATATAAAACTACTTTCCATAAACAGAGCACCCCCCCCTCCCACTCAGCTATATATAAAACTACTTTCCATAAACAGAGCACCCCCCCCTCCCACTCAGCTATATATAAAACTACATTCCATAAACAGAGCACTCCCCCCTCCCACTGAGCTATATATAAAACTACTTTTCATAAACAGAGCACCCCCCCCTCCCACTGAGCTATATATAAAACTACTTTTCATAAACAGAGCACCCCCCCCCTCCCACTGAGCTAGATATAAAACTACTTTCCATAAACAGAGCACCCCCCCTCCCACTAAGCTATATATAAAACTACATTCCATAAACAGAGCACCCCCCCCCCCACTGAGCTATATATAAAACTACTTTCCATAAACAGAGCACCCCCCCCTCCCACTGAGCTAGATATAAAACTACTTTCCATAAACAGAGCACCCCCCCCCTCCCACTGAGCTATATATAAAACTACTTTCCATAAACAGAGCACCCCCCCCTCCCACTCAGCTATATATAAAACTACATTCCATAAACAGAGCACTCCCCCCTCCCACTGAGCTATATATAAAACTACTTTTCATAAACAGAGCACCCCCCCCTCCCACTGAGCTAGATATAAAACTACTTTCCATAAACAGAGCACCCCCCCTCCCACTGAGCTATATATAAAACTACTTTCCATAAACAGAGCACCCCCCCCCACTGAGCTATATATAAAACTACTTTCCATAAACAGAGCACCCCCCCCTCCCACTGAGCTATATATAAAACTACTTTCCATAAACAGAGCACCCCCCCCCACTGAGCTTTCTATAAAACTACTTTCCATAAACAGAGCACCCCCCCCCCCCACTGAGCTTTCTATAAAACTACTTTCCATAAACAGAGCACCCCCCCCCTTCCACTGAGCTAGATATAAAACTACTTTCCATAAACAGAGCACACCCCCCTTCCACTGAGCTATATATAAAACTACTTTCCATAAACAGAGCACCCCCCCCTCCCACTGAGCTAGATATAAAACTACTTTCCATAAACAGAGCACCCCCCCCCTTCCACTGAGCTAGATATAAAACTACTTTCCATAAACAGAGCACACCCCCCTTCCACTGAGCTATATATAAAACTACTTTCCATAAACAGAGCACCCCCCCCTCCCACTGAGCTATATATAAAACTACTTTCCACAAACAGAGCACCCCCCCCTCCCACTGAGCTATATATAAAACTACTTTTCATAAACAGAGCACCCCCCCCCTCCCACTGAGCTATATATAAAACTACTTTCCACAAACAGAGCACCCCCCCCTCCCACTGAGCTATATATAAAACTACATTCCATAAACAGAGCACCCCCCCCCCTCCCACTGAGCTATATATAAAACTACTTTCCATAAACAGAGCACCCCCCCTCCCACTGAGCTATATATAAAACTACTTTTCATAAACAGAGCACCCCCCCCCTCCCACTGAGCTATATATAAAACTACTTTCCATAAACAGAGCACCCCCCCTCCCACTGAGTTATATATAAAACTACTTTCCATAAACACAGCACCCCCCCCTCCCACTGAGCTATATATAAAACTACTTTCCATAAACAGAGCACCCCCCCCCTTCCACTGAGCTATATATAAAACTACTTTCCATAAACAGAGCACCCCCCCCCCCACTGAGCTTTCTATAAAACTACTTTCCATAAACAGAGCACCCCCCCCTCCCACTGAGTTATATATAAAACTACTTTCCATAAACAGAGCACCCCCCCCTCCACTGAGCTATATATAAAACTACTTTCCATAAACAGAGCACCCCCCCCCACTGAGCTTTCTATAAAACTACTTTCCATAAACAGAGCACCCCCCCCCCCACTGAGCTTTCTATAAAACTACTTTCCATAAACAGAGCACCCCCCCCCCACTGAGCTTTCTATAAAACTACTTTCCATAAACAGAGCACCCCCCCCGCTCCCACTGAGCTATATATAAAACTACTTTCCATAAACAGAGCACCCCCCCCACTGAGCTTTCTATAAAACTACTTTCCATAAACAGAGCACCCCCCCCCCCTCCCACTGAGCTATATATAAAACTACTATCCATAAACAGAGCACCCCCCCCTCCCACTGAGCTATATATAAAACTACTTTCCATAAACAGAGCACCCCCCCCTCCCACTGAGCTATATATAAAACTACTTTCCATAAACAGAGCACCCCCCCCTCCACTGAGCTATATATAAAACTACTTTCCATAAACAGAGCACCCCCCCCCACTGAGCTTTCTATAAAACTACTTTCCATAAACAGAGCACCCCCCCTCCCACTGAGTTATATATAAAACTACTTTCCATAAACACAGCACCCCCCCCTCCCACTGAGCTATATATAAAACTACTTTCCATAAACAGAGCACCCCCCCCCCACTGAGCTTTCTATAAAACTACTTTCCATAAACAGAGCACCCCCCCCCCCCACTGAGCTTTCTATAAAACTACTTTCCATAAACAGAGCACCCCCCCCCCCCACTGAGCTTTCTATAAAACTACTTTCCATAAACAGAGCACCCCCCCCCACTGAGCTTTCTATAAAACTACATTCCATAAACAGAGCACCCCCCCCCCCACTGAGCTATATATAAAACTACTTTCCATAAACAGAGCACCCCCCCCTCCCACTGAGCTATATATAAAACTACTTTCCATAAACAAAGCACCCCCCCCCCCACTGAGCTATATATAAAACTACTTTCCATAAACAGAGCACCCCCCCCCTCCCACTGAGCTATATATAAAACTACTTTCCATAAACAGAGCACCCCCCCCCTCCCACTGAGCAAAATATAAAACTACTTTCCATAAACAGAGCACCCCCCCCCCTCCCACTGAGCTATATATAAAACTACTTTCCATAAACAGAGCACCCCCCCCCCACTGAGCTAGATATAAAACTACTTTCCATAAACAGAGCACCCCCCCCTCCCACTGAGCTATATATAAAACTACTTTCCATAAACAGAGCACCCCCCCCCCTCCCACTGAGCTATATATAAAACTACTTTCCATAAACAGAGCACCCCCCCCCTTCCACTGAGCTATATATAAAACTACTTTCCATAAACAGAGCACCCCCCCCCCTCCACTGAGCTATATATAAAACTATTTTCCATAAACAGAGCACCCCCCCCCTCCACTGAGCTATATATAAAACTACTTTCCATAAACAGAGCACCCCCCCCCCTCCACTGAGCTATATATAAAACTATTTTCCATAAACAGAGCACCCCCCCCCTCCACTGAGCTATATATAAAACTACTTTCCATAAACAGAGCACCCCCCCCCTCCCACTGAGCTAGATATAAAACTACTTTCCATAAACAGAGCACCCCCCCCTCCCACTGAGCTATATATAAAACTACTTTCCATAAACAGAGCACCCCCCCCCTCCCACTGAGCTATATATAAAACTACTTTCCATAAACAGAGCACCCCCCCCTCCCACTGAGCTATATATAAAACTACTTTCCATAAACAGAGCACCCCCCCCCTCCACTGAGCTATATATAAAACTACTTTCCATAAACAGAGCACCCCCCCCCTCCCACTGAGCTATATATAAAACTACTTTCCATAAACAGAGCACCCCCCCCCTCCCACTGAGCTAGATATAAAACTACTTTCCATAAACAGAGCACCCCCCCCTCCCACTGAGCTAGATATAAAACTACTTTCCATAAACAGAGCACCCCCCCCTTCCACTGAGCTATATATAAAACTACTTTCCATAAACAGAGCACCCCCCCCCTCCCACTGAGCTAGATATAAAACTACTTTCCATAAACAGAGCACCCCCCCCCTCCCACTGAGCTATATATAAAACTACTTTCCATAAACAGAGCACCCCCCCCCTCCCACTGAGCTATATATAAAACTACTTTCCATAAACAGAGCACCCCCCCCTCCCACTGAGCTATATATAAAACTATTTTCCATAAACAGAGCACCCCCCCCCTCCACTGAGCTATATATAAAACTACTTTCCATAAACAGAGCACCCCCCCCCCTCCCACTGAGCTATATATAAAACTACTTTCCATAAACAGAGCACCCCCCCTCCCACTAAGCTATATATAAAACTACTTTCCATAAACAGAGCACCCCCCCCTCCCACTGAGCTATATATAAAACTACTTTCCATAAACAGAGCACCCCCCCTCCCACTGAGCTATATATAAAACTACTTTCCATAAACAGAGCACCCCCCCCTCCCACTGAGCTATATATAAAACTACTTTCCATAAACAGAGCACCCCCCCTCCCACTGAGCTATATATAAAACTACTTTCCATAAACAGAGCACCCCCCCCTCCCACTGAGCTATATATAAAACTACTTTCCATAAACAGAGCACCCCCCCCCTCCCACTGAGCTATATATAAAACTACTTTCCATAAACAGAGCACCCCCCCCTCCCACTGAGCTATATATAAAACTACTTTCCATAAACAGAGCACCCCCCCCCTCCCACTGAGCTATATATAAAACTACTTTCCATAAACAGAGCACCCCCCCTCCCACTGAGCTAGATATAAAACTACTTTCCATAAACAGAGCACCCCCCCCCTCCCACTGAGCTATATATAAAACTACTTTCCATAAACAGAGCACCCCCCCCTCCCACTGAGCTATATATAAAACTACTTTCCATAAACAGAGCACCCCCCCTCCCACTGAGCTATATATAAAACTACTTTCCATAAACAGAGCACCCCCCCCTCCCACTAAGCTATATATAAAACTACTTTCCATAAACAGAGCACCCCCCCTCCCACTGAGCTATATATAAAACTACTTTCCATAAACAGAGCACCCCCCCCTCCCACTAAGCTATATATAAAACTACTTTTCATAAACAGAGCACCCCCCCCCTCCCACTGAGCTAGATATAAAACTACTTTCCATAAACAGAGCACCCCCCCCCTCCCACTGAGCTATATATAAAACTACTTTCCATAAACAGAGCACCCCCCCTCCCACTGAGCTATATATAAAACTACTTTCCATAAACAGAGCACCCCCCCCTCCCACTAAGCTATATATAAAACTACTTTCCATAAACAGAGCACCCCCCCCTCCCACTGAGCTAGATATAAAACTACTTTCCATAAACAGAGCACCCCCCCCCTCCCACTGAGCTATATATAAAACTACTTTCCATAAACAGAGCACCCCCCCCTCCCACTAAGCTATATATAAAACTACTTTCCATAAACAGAGCACCCCCCCCCTCCCACTGAGCTATATATAAAACTACTTTCCATAAACAGAGCACCCCCCCCCTCCCACTGAGCTATATATAAAACTACTTTCCATAAACAGAGCACCCCCCCCCCCCCCACTGAGCTATATATAAAACTACTTTCCATAAACAGAGCACCCCCCCCTCCCACTGAGCTATATATAAAACTACTTTCCATAAACAGAGCACCCCCCCTCCCACTGAGCTAGATATAAAACTACTTTCCATAAACAGAGCACCCCCCCCCTTCCACTGAGCTATATATAAAACTACTTTCCATAAACAGAGCACCCCCCCCTTCCACTGAGCTATATATAAAACTACTTTCCATAAACAGAGCACCCCCCCCTCCCACTGAGCTAGATATAAAACTACTTTCCATAAACAGAGCACCCCCCCTCCCACTGAGCTATATATAAAACTACTTTCCATAAACAGAGCACCCCCCCCCTCCCACTGAGCTATATATAAAACTACTTTCCATAAACAGAGCACCCCCCCCTCCCACTGAGCTATATATAAAACTACTATCCATAAACAGAGCACCCCCCCTCCCACTGAGCTATATATAAAACTACTATCCATAAACAGAGCACCCCCCCTCCCACTGAGCTATATATAAAACTACTTTCCATAAACAGAGCACCCCCCCCTCCACTGAGCTATATATAAAACTACTTTCCATAAACAGAGCACCCCCCCCTCCACTGAGCTATATATAAAACTACTTTCCATAAACAGAGCACCCCCCCCCTCCCACTGAGCTATATATAAAACTACTATCCATAAACAGAGCACCCCCCTCCCACTGAGCTATATATAAAACTACTTTCCATAAACAGAGCACCCCCCCTCCCACTGAGCTATATATAAAACTACTATCCATAAACAGAGCACCCCCACTCCCACTGAGCTATATATAAAACTACTTTCCATAAACAGAGCACCCCCCCTCCCACTGAGCTATATATAAAACTACTATCCATAAACAGAGCACCCCCACTCCCACTGAGCTATATATAAAACTACTTTCCATAAACAGAGCACCCCCCCTCCCACTGAGCTATATATAAAACTACTTTCCATAAACAGAGCACCCCCACTCCCACTGAGCTATATATAAAACTACTTTCCATAAACAGAGCACCCCCCCTCCCACTGAGCTATATATAAAACTACTTTCCATAAACAGAGCACCCCCACTCCCACTGAGCTATATATAAAACTACTTTCCATAAACAGAGCACCCCCCCTCCCACTGAGCTATATATAAAACTACTTTCCATAAACAGAGCACCCCCCCTCCCACTGAGCTATATATAAAACTACTTTCCATAAACAGAGCACCCCCCCTCCCACTGAGCTATATATAAAACTACTTTCCATAAACAGAGCACCCCCCCCCCCCCCCCCCACTGAGCTATATATAAAACTACTTTCCACTTTTGACTTGGATATCAGCTTTTTTAGTCCAACGCCCACTTTGACCCTGACCTCGACCCCCCCCCCCCCCCCCCCCAGCATTTGTGCTGTTTGTTAGTTTGCATCGTGTTGGGGCTGAAGCAGTTTGGTGTGTGCAATTTAAATTCCTCACCTCTCAAGTGGTGATTAAAAGCTCTGTGAAAGAGAGGAGAGAAGCCACTGGACAACAATAGCAATGGAGAGAGGGAGTGGAGAAGGCTTGTGTGGAGCATAAACACCAACATGGACCTGTTGGGCCAAATGGCCTGTTTCAGTGCTGTAAATACTGCGTAATATGATCTACTGCAGGTTTACAACCTCTTTACACTTTCAACAATAAGGGCAGGGAAAGAACCAGCTCACAAACCTCATTTCTCTTTTAGAATACTCCACAATCTCCATTTTCCCCTTCTCGTTCCTCCATTGCTGACGATTCCCACTTTTACTTCGCTCCATTGTGGAATTTTTGCCCCTTCTCTACTGCTTCTTCTTCTCACCCTAACACTTCCTGGCTACTTCACCATGATCAATAATTATTCCTTTCCACTCAACAGTCACTGTTGCCTCTTTCCTGCCACTCTATTTTAACTTCACCAATTCCTGCCTCCAGTACTGACTATTCCCTCTCTCCCCCTCCATCATTATTTCCTCCTTTTCTGCCCTATATTGTTGACTTTTTTTGCCCTCCTCTTCCAACACTATTTTCTCCTTTTCCCTCATGTGAGAAAATAGTTCATCTTGTGCTCAGCATGAGAATCCAGCAGTGTAACTGTGCAGGAACTCGAGCCGCACAAGACTGGGTACCTCCCATTAAAGTGGAGCCAGACATGTAGCAACCCTTTTTCTCAGGCTGCAAATCATTTTTATGCTCAGGGAAGCATAGATATTTAGTTACTAATTAACAGATCTTTAGTTCAAAGCAACTTCTATTTTAAAAGTATTTCTCCACTTCCCTCTCATACAGGATTAATCTATATCCAAATTTACAGACAGCTTAAGTTCTGAATTTAAAT